>NC_047029.1:23608074-24235571 GCF_902652985.1 Pecten maximus
ACTTCGATAAAATCCTTGAAATAGATAGGTATTTGTCCTGTAAACAGGGCTTGCATATCTTCCAAATTCAAACTACTTCCGCAAGCCAATCAGCAAAAAGCATACGCATGACCTGCCTGTAAGCATGTCTTTTTGCTAACAGGAAACCTTCAGTAGATTATCAGATATTATAGCAATACATTGGAAAAGGCGAAACCCGTGAAGGGCTGCATGCTTAAAATATATATTTGAAAGTTAAAAGGTTCAGTTACACGAATGAATTTTGTTATAACCATATTTCATAACGGTGTTACTTAGAACTGGATGTAATATACTTTAAATGACGCCCACAGCTGGCTCTGAAGGATCGTTTAAGCCGAAATGGTGGGAATTCCTAAAATAACGATATAAAACTTCCAATTCAAAAGAAATTGCCTAGCATTAACTTCAAGGATACATACTAAATTCATAAAAAAACATCCCATTCTTTTTTGGAATATAACGATGGCATTGTTTTCAGCAGATCTCTAGAATACATGCCTTAGCTATAGACTACGGGATACACAATAAGGACTTACTCTGAACATATGCCAGGATTTTTAAGACAATATTTGATCAATAGTTGAAAAATATCAATAATGGTGACTATTAAATGGCTAACTGATTGACGATATTTAGACGGATAAAAGGAGATTTACAAAGCTAGTCTCTTGATCTAACTTGATCAACTTTTGAAAATGTTACTTTATCATATTCACAAAGGTTCGTTGATCAAGGATAACCTCAAGACATATCAATGCTTTAATCGCATTGATTTTCTTATACAACAATACCAATTTTACATACATATACCATAAAATCTTAATGATTGAAGTGCCACAATACCAATTTGACATACGTATACCATAAAATCTTAATGATTGAAGTGCCACAATACCAATTTGACATACATATGCCATACAATCTTAATGATTGAAGTGCTAAAAGCTGCATATCCAGGTAAAGCTCAAGTTTTTCTGTAAAGTAACATAAAATGCCTATGGTTTGAAATGTAAATTTTAAAAGATTTAAGTATATTTTTAGTTGTTCATGTATATGTTTCGTGCATTTTTTTGACCGTTGTAAGTTGACATAAGAATAAAAGAAAAACTAAAATTAATCTCAAATCTCGGTCAGTCTCGCTTATTAATTGCACTACAATACACAACATGGATTTTCTTTGTTGTGGTACATGAACCAGATGAGTTTCAAACAAACAAATTAATCTTTTTACTTATCATAACAAAAGCGATTGCAAGTATTGTATTTTAGTCATCAACAGGAACACGTGGTACAGACGAAAATCAAATTGCACAAACGATTGTTTGTGAAATACCGTAAAGGTTAAGATACTTCAAGTGCCCTTGTCTTAACGTCTAGGCAGCACTTCGTACATCTAGGATGAGTGTTGTGAAATGGAAATGATAATGTTTCAATTTCACCTTACAATTTTGCTTCAGCGGTGACCACGTTTAAACATCAAAGACATTATTAAACGTCGTTATGTTGTATCATTTAAGAAGCATACAACATTCCCCATTTACTTGCATTTAAAAAGCTAAAAAGACACATACGTTTATTTATTTGTGCAATTCAAGCCAGTCAGATTTTTTATTTTAATTTGGTAAACGTTACACATATTAACAGTCTTGTTCTTAAATTATGAAATATTTAGTGACCTTTTGATTTTTCTGTCTTTTAATATTGTCTAGGGATATATTCTGTCAGTTTTTGGCAACCGATTTAAAACTCCCTAGAATAAGTTGTAGGTCTGTTTTGCTGTGGAGTTTTATTCGATAGGTGATATAGTTTTATTTTATTTTTGAAAGACTAATTGGTTTTGATTTGAAACTAGATAAACGTAAGCAAAATAATCATACTCAATTACGAAATTTCCAAATCAATATTTTATATTATTACTTGATAGAACCAGATTATAAACAAAGATTACACATAACTCATATATTACATTGTTTACAGACAAAATGTAACAGTTTATATGACGTAAAAACTAAATTATTTACAGATCATATTTTTCAAATCTTAATAGTAGAAATTGAAAAGTTTACACCATATCTCTACTTCACTGATACAAAACAGCATTATGAAGACAACAACGCTATATCACTGATATAAAAAGTAAACATTGACAATTAGACACTATTTTACAGATGAAAAACCAAATGTAACAAACATTCTGTGAGTATTGATTAACCAATACATGTCCCCTACCGGTACCCTCAAGTTAAAACTTTAGCCAAATTTGAGTAAAAAACTGAAACATATTCATTTTATGAAAATATGTTCATTCCAAACAATGTGTACATTCAACTATATTGGGTTGAATAAACAGTGTCCCCTGCCCCTAAAAGATATTCAGGTATTCTTTTGGTATGTCTACTGTACAGAGTAAAAGAATCAAAAGTGAATTTAAAGTGAAATGTGTAGTAACAGCCTTGGATTGAAATATAAACATGATTCTGCATAGCACAGCATATTAGCAATACCACTATAAGTGAATGGAGAGCCATTACAAAACAAAAAAAATGAAAATAACTTTTTTCATTGTTAACTGTACCAAAGTAATGCAACACACCCAAAGAATCTCTGCAAAGAATCAGCATCCTTATACCATTATTAAGTGAATGGTGTGTCATTATAAAACTTTGACCAAAACTTTAACCTGAAGAATACAGAGAAAAAAGTTAAAAGTTCATAATATGCCAAAAATTTCAAAAAAATGAAAATAACTTTTTCAGTTTTAATCGTACAAAAGGAATGCCACACACCCAAAGAACCTCTATGCAAAGAATCAGCATCCTAATACATAATGTACCATTATTAAGTGAATGGTGTGTCATTATAAAACTTTAACCAAAATTTTAACCTGAAGAATACAGTGAAAAAAGAAGTTAAGTTCAGGCTAAACCTATAGTTCCCCCCCCCCCCCCCCCCCCCCCCCGGTTTCACCGGTAGGGGACTAATCAAATAAGTTCAACCTATATTATTTAAAGTTGAAAATAAAAAACAAGTTCATGCCATATCATTTGTAGATAATGAATAAGACTTTACAATAAAAAGACGCTATATTATTTAAATTTGACAACATATTATTTACAGATAAAATAAATTTGCATAACACAGTATTTTTCACAGTAACAGTGAAGCGTAGTTACAAGATCAGAACATAGTATTTACATTTGAAATTAAACATCAAAAGTACACACTCTGCTATTTACAAATGAGGAGTAGAATTGATGGGTAAATGCTGTATTATTAGGAGATAAAAACAATGCTATAAAAATGACTGCATGTATATTACTCGATAAGTGCACACAATACTTTAAAGAAGAAACACAACTTAACGCATATCATTACAAGTTAAAAAGTAAAGATAGATACGTACAATCTATATTATTTACATATAAAAATCAGACTTAAAAACACAATATTTTCAGATAACAGGTAAAAATTGTTAAACCATATCATTACAGTTAAATTTAAACAGATGATATGTATACACCACCTTTTTTAATTTATTCAATCATTATTTATGTTGTATATTTGATACAGGTGCAGCTGATCTTAATTAATCTTTTAATGGTAATACACTAAACTTAATTAGTTGCAGGTACTGTAAATAGTCACAATTGATAGAAATTTCAAACTTCAATATTTACAAATGTATTGACGGGTAAACACTGTATTATACAGATGAAACACTGATAATTGGTTCAAGAAATATCATTTATAGTTGACCGTTAAAAAATATTAAAAAAAACAACAACAAAAAACAAAAAATAAAAAAACAAAAACAAAAAACAAATAGACACCACAGTTTTTTAAAAATCAAAATCATAACTTGTGTAAGAATACCACCCAATTTTATTTAAAATAAAAAAAGTCATATGAACATTTAAGCATTGAACTGCTTTCATTTGGAAGTTATGGGCTAATGAATGCCAAATGGACATAGGCAAATTCAACATGAAGCGCTAGCGCGCTTCATTAAATTTGCCTTTGTCCAGTTGGCATTCATCAGCCCATAACTTCCAAATGAAAGCAGTTCAATGCTTATATTTACATTTGACAACGAATTTGAAAGACTATATCCAGGATTTTTACTCTGATAATGAATGAAAAAATTATTATCGCCAAAGACGGAACAGCCTTTTCAACAGCCATCCTTCGCTATCGCCGACGTGGCAATTATGACGTCACTATAATAACGACGTCATAATAAAGACTTCCAAGTGAGCTTGGTAAAGTTATATAGTGGGGCTGCAGTGTAAATGTAAATATTCTATAATAAAATAAAACAATACTGAATTTAAGAAAATTGGTAAAAATGACGTAATCTTTAACATGTATTTTAGGTATGATATGAAACGGAAACCTTTCTTTATATCTGATATAGTTTGATTAGAAACTGAGGCAGATCAGATAGGGCCAATCTAAAATATTATTAAATTTGCTGCATATATGACTGATAGGCAAAAGTCTACACCTATGTAGCATTTTGAAGCTGCTACATTGTCGTAGGCTTGTACACTGCTCCTCATGAATAAAAGGTACCCGTGGTATAGAAATGAGAAATTAACAATAGCAAAGGAAAAAGTGACAGTTGTAACATACACATAGCGGCACTATTGGATTTCATTGGGAGGCAACTACTTATTGGTCCGCGATTTAAAAGATGATTATTCAAACTTATTCTGGGGGTAATAGCGAAAAATACGTAAAATTTGTTGCTTTTTAAAAATTTACAAACTATATAATTACATGTTCTTATTTTAAACTGGTATATTGACTCTTAATTACCGATGTAATTAAACTTAATCACATAATTCAATTTAATATAATAATGTAATTTGAACACAACTCTTTAGTAAAGCATTAGATAAGCCTTTTGCTATAATCTATCGTCCTAAAAAAATCGCTATCAACCCCACCATCCAGTACGCACGGCAACTCAATTTATTATTCTGTCACAAATGGTTCCAGCGGTGTGACTTCCGTCGCGAAATTCGAACACGCCATCTGAACAAAGAACTTGTCGCGTAGTACCGGAGTATGGTTGCTGGTTCCTGTACTCGTCTTCATTCACAAAAAATTTAAAGTTACGGCCATCTCCATTGAGCCACTTACCCGTTCCTACGTCATAAACAGCTTCAATCCAAGTGCACTCACCTAGAAAAGAGATTTGGATTACATTTTATGTTTTGTGTGTCACTTGCCGGTGGCAAAGTGGTAACACAATAACCTTAATTATACCTTGATTTGATTCGTCAATTAGAAATGACACTGACCTGGATATTACAACAATATTGACATTTACTGCTGTGTATTGTCTTACTTGAAAATTTGGTGAAAATTGCCACCTGAATCGGGCCGTTTAGCATTGGCATTTTGAAACCATTGTGAATTTGAACACTTGCTGTTGTGTATTGTCTTACGTGAAAGTTTGGTGAAAATTGCCACTTGAATCGGGCCGTTTAGCCTTTGCATTTTGAAAACCATTGTGAATACGAACATTAGCTGTTGTATATTGTCTTACTTGTAAGTTTGGTGAAAATTGCCACCTGAATCGGGCCGTCTAGCCTTGGCATCTTGAAACCATTGTTGCACTGTTTCTTTGCAGCAGCATACGTCTGGTTGACATTCATTTTGTTAAAACACTTTTCGAGTCGATCCCTGTTGTACCGAGTACTGTCGCAGTCTGTAGACCATAAAACGAAACTACAGATTTAATTACTGTACCAACGACCTACAACCATATGTCATTCCAAAATGTGATTCAGACACAGTGCTGATAAAATTAGTTCAACAGGTGCCGGGATCCTTAAATATCCCTCTAAACGACCCAAGAGGTGGTAAAAAAGTATCTGATAAAAGCAAAATTGAATATCTGAATTTTGAATAATCAGACGCCTCGGTGAAGCTTACCGGTCGGGTGGCTAATGAAAAAACGAAAGTTTTCTTGCGCACGTTAAAAATTTCAGCGGTATTGAATGCAGAACGGGAAAATATAAGCAGCGTCCTAAATGGTCACTGTATTTGCATACCATCTTTTAAAGCATAGTACAATAGATTTTTTCGGGAGGCAATGAATAAGTTATTCCCTTTAAAAGAAAAAAAATACGCTAAAGAGTTTTATAGTAAACTTTGGTGAACAGAGTGAGACAGGAAACTGTTAACATTGTTTAAAGTATTCGGAAGCCATCTCATTTTTCATCGCTCATATTTACACTTTAGCATAATTTTGAAGGAGACATTCATGGCGTTGATGTTAGTAAATTATCTTTATTTTTCGATTGTTTAAGACAATTTAGTTTCGTTACCTTTGTTGTTATACAGTTCCTTCAATTGTAACATTAATACATCATCTTCAAACCAGAAAGATTAAGGTTTCAAATAAAGTTTCTTACAACTTTAGGAGTACACTGAAAGATTTGTTATTGTTGCTGATTGATAAGTAAGGTTGGAAATAAAGTTCTCTGAAGAAATTATGTTAAATCATTTTCGAGATATTCGTGATTTTGTTAAATGCACACCAATTTGACAGAAATGTCATCCGGCCTAGAACGTGACCTATCTATCAGTGACGTCATAAGTGTATTTAAGCTATATTATATATATAAACAAATGAGAGAGACGGAGCATGCGATCAAATATGACTGTGTAATACAAAACGATATCACAGTATTTTAATATTTGACATCGAGCTTCATAGATGGATCAATATCTTTTTACGAAATCATGGATCGATGATAGGGAAATTACTCGACAGTCTTTTGGAGTACATGAGGTCTAAGTTGTTAACATGTTAAACAGAAAACTGTGTTTATAAATGGGTTTGGTTTATGTTCGCCATACTGACTACGCGATCATCAAACTTGTGAGGTCATGACCTGGAATATATCTTTAGCAATGAAAAGCCCCTGTGCCGAATGACAATTGATTTTTATGTAGCCAGCAAAAAGTGTTGATGGTTCACTTTTAAAATGTGCAATTTATTACGGGGTTATTTACATATGTTACATAGGTACCCAGAATCAACCAACCGTAACATTTCTTATCGTCGAGCTGTGTCCATCCTCCTGTTTTACAAAGAACGTTCACCATTCTGTTCGGTCCCGCATAACCAAATGGACAACTAACATTTTCCGCTTTGTTCATTATTCCAAGGGCAACCATGTCCACTGGGTTCTTCGAGAACCTAAGAAATCCGTTAACAGGATCTATGTTATCCAAGATCCCGCATTCTGTAATGAAATGTTAAATAACATAAGTTCACAGATTTGATGACCTTGATAATTAACTCTCACTTGTGAAATATATCAATTGTATACCGGTTGGAAGAAAAAAAAAAAAAAAAACGAATTGTAAACTAAATTGCTTTCATGAAGTTTAAAGTTCGGGTTTCTTGAGATCTGTTCTTAAAAAAACCCCAAAGCGAACAAACAATATGAAAATGTATGAACCAATAGTTTAATCAAGGACATTTTAACAACTCGGTTTGTATAATTTCAAATATCCCTTCCGTGATCCATGACCCCTGGTACCGACATGCGATTTGCCAAATTCAGTCATGAGCGTTACTCAGCCATTCCCAAACGGAAATGTATAATTGATAAATACAGCAGTCCAGCGGTTAAATTTTACTGCTTTTGGACGCTGAGTTATAAATAGACAGTGATAAAACAACCAAAGGGACACACGTCAGTGGCTGAAGAATTAGTGTATGTAACAGATGGTTATCATGAGTAGAAGGAGGGGAGGTCTAGCGAATGGGTGCGGTTGTAAATTAATGACGACTCATTGAACTTTATTATGATAACATGGAATGTGCCATTGAAGCTCCCCATTCCGTACATTTTCCAAAGAAATGCATAAAAATGTCTAAATTCATGTGCAACGAGTTCTGCTTTTCTATATAAATTCATCGAAGAACAACAATTTCAAGCAATGCCATTGGAGAACAGATTGTTTTAATTTTATTTAGTCATACCTCTCATCACGCACACTGGCTGATTGGTCGATAAAACGATGCACTGGTACTGAACCGGACAGGTTGTTTGAGCGCAACGCCCAGTAATGACCTGTAAAATAACACAATACTATGTTTACCAAGAAGAAGAAGAAGAAGAAGAAGAAGGAGGAGGAGGAGGAGGAGGAGAATACAGGTGAGTTTGTATAACTGTTTGTTAGGTATTCTTAGGATAACTTGTTTATTGTGTTTCACTTAGTAATATGCCAAAAAAACTGTATTGTATTTTCACATATTTCGAAAAAGCTTTTAATAAAGTGTGAAGAAACGTTTGTGAAAAGAATTGATATATTACCAAATTAATAGTAAACTATTCAGTTTTTTTTACAACAGCTATGTACGATATTGTCAGTACATTGCGTATAGTATTTGTTTAACAAAAGAGTAAAACCTATCTTATTGTATGGTTGTGGAGTACATAAAAAGTTTTGTAAAAAAAATATTAGATATAAAAAGAAGTACATCTAGTGATATAGTATATGGGGAAATTGACGTTCTGCCTCTAGTTAATAG
Organism: Pecten maximus; assembly: GCF_902652985.1. Lineage (NCBI taxonomy): Eukaryota > Metazoa > Mollusca > Bivalvia > Pectinida > Pectinidae > Pecten > Pecten maximus. Next base: position 23,616,656 of record NC_047029.1, read on the forward strand.
TATTAGAGTCGGTATGATTAGCTGCTGATCTAGTAAAAAAAAATATATAATCTAAGTTTATCTTGTACAATGTCTTATATAGTAGAAACATTACACATGGTTTGACATATCTTAAGAATGTCCTGAATGAATGTGATTTAAGTTATTATGAGATGTTCAAGGTACTATACACATAGAATTGTTAAAGTCGAACAGATTATAAATGACAAGTATATTAAAATATATTAAGTGGAAAAGCGATATTTTCTGTGTGTTATAGGATATTTCAAGAAAACTGAGGAATCGAAAATTATTTTGAACAGCCAGATGATAGAGACAGGAATACACTTTGTAGATTTAGAACAACAAACCAAAATTTAATTATTGAAGCAGAAAGAGAAGATAGAATTTGCACATGTTGTAATAATAGAAATGTTTGAGACAAGTTTCACTATTTGTAAGAATGAATTAAATTTACCAGTAAAATAAATTTTATTTAGGATAATATTTCTGTTTGGGAATAAATGCATTTAAATTCCAATCCTTAATGAATACTAATGATACTGACGTCCTTAAATAGATATATATATATTACCATCAGTTGTGAACAACAGTATTGTATGTATTGATTCAATATGTATGTAAGGCGTTGGATTGTAGTGATTGCCACTGGTAGCCTAGTGATATATAATGTTTGTATACACAGCCCCGGCCATGTGAATTGCTCAAAGAGGTGCGTGTCACTTCACTATATCTGTCACTAGACCTGGTTGTTGTAGTATCGCTTCAATAGAGAACATACTAAACGACATGTACGAGTGTGTTTTGGATGTTTGGGTTTTTTCAGAGAGTTCTGCAAATTAATCCTTGACATATAAATGGTAGATGGAGGGAAAAAAGGTTCGTGAGGTTATTAAGTGGAGGTGGGTGGGGGTTGGGGGGTTGGGGGGGTGTTATGTTAAGAAAATATATAATTTGACAATGAGTTCCGATCCACGCGTTCAATGTGTTTATCATTGCTGTTAAAAGACTTTTTCATGCCACGTAAAATTTATATAAGTAGTTCTTAATATGCACGTGATTCGTTTCCTTTGAAAATAGCAATAATCAAATAGCTAGAAAAAAAGACAAATGATGAACGTTTTGCGGAAATTGACCTTCCCATCCACATTTGAACATACGTTTAGGTATATTTTGATTCCCCATGTTGTCCCGCTTAATTTCCTCACTACATGACTGCAGACCTCACTAAAAGGTACTTGTGTTGGGATGTTCTTGTGATTGGCGTGTGGACAGATGATTAAACACAACTGCTAATTTTCACTACTAACTTCATCCAACTAATGGTATGATGTCGCAGGCCTTTGAAGTAATCTTTTATGCTGTGACATTTATTGTCCATTAACCATGTCACCATATCATCAACAGCCCTATTCGTGATGGTCAAGATATGCCACTATATACCCGTTTGCTGAAAATATCTCTACTGCTGAATGTTCAAATTACCATATCTCTGTTAACAAAAATCTAGAATATGAAACATGTTTGAAATTTTCTCTTAGTCTTGTTGCTGTTGTGTCGAACAAGTTGATGCCAAGCACTTTTTTTTAGAGCTTCTACATTAGGTCGTTAGCTTAATGCGTGCTTTCCCCTCTTTGAATAATTTAACAAGAATTACATTACCGTCGCGTATGAACAATTTGACTAATTTCACACCATTAAGCCATTATCCATCCACCGGAAAATAATACTGAAAAATTAGGGAGAAAATTCGACAAAATGTTTATGCATAAAGAACAACTGTGTCATGGAAGTTAAGTGACAAAGTTATTAATGATATGAAATTTCAAAACTCACTAGAAGCATGTTGGAAGCATTGGAAAAATGAAATGAATTTACAGGATAACATATGTGAATGGTGGGATCTCATTAAAATAAAAATCAAAGAATTAGCGATTGAAATTGGTAAACATATTAACACGAACCCAAAAGAAATACAAAAGATAGGACAAGAATTAGATATACTTGCAGGAAAAGAAAATAATGATCCAGGTATTCTAAATAGAATAGACACACTAAAGGAAAAAATAAAATACCACAATAACAGAGCAGATGCAGCTAAAGTGAGATCAAGAATTCAAGAATTTGAAGAAGGTGAAAGGTCATCAAAGTATTTTTTTGACTTAGAAAAAAAGAATGCAGAAAACAAACTATGGTTTGGTTTGGTTTGGTTTATTTTGTTTAACGTCCTATTAACAGCTAAGGTCATTTAAGGACGGCCTCCCGTGCGTGCGACATGCATGCGTGTGGTGAGTGCGTATGTGTGTTTTGGGAAGCTGCGGTATGTTTGTGTTAAGTCTCCTTGTGATAGGCCGGATCTTTTGCCGATTTAGAGTGCTACCTCACTGAAGCATACTGCCGAAGACACCCAGCGTACAAGATAAAAACCGATGAAGGAATATATAAAACTGGGATTAAAAATATACTTTATGAACAAAAGAAATTTTATGAAAAATTGTTTACAACAGAAGGATGTGATATTGAGAAAGCAAATAACTTAACGAGGTGCTTAGAGAAAAAAATAACAAATGAAGAGAGCAGTTTTATTGATAGGCCGATAGAACAGTTAGAAATAACAAAAGCAATTGAATCATTAAAACAAAACAAGTCGCCTGGAGAAGACGGATTAACAGCAGAATTTTACAAAAAATATTGGTACTTGATAAAAAACGAGATGAACATATTATATATAGAAATTTTTGAAAACAATAAATTAACAAATTCTCAACATAAAGGTATTTTAAAACTACTGTATAAGAAGGATGAAAGAGAAGATATAAAAAAAATTGGAGACCCCTAACCCTTTTAAATACAGATTATAAAATCATTGCAAAAATTTTGAGTAACAGATTGAAAACAGTTTTACAGAAAATTATCCATACCGATCAAAAGGGATTTGTAGCAAGACGCAACATTATGGACGCTAACAGACTACTACAAGATATAGTAGATTACTGTGAATTAGAAGACCAAGAAGGATCAATTATATTTTTAGACCAACAGAAAGCCTTTGACAGAATAGAATGGGAGTGGATTTTAAAATGCCTACATGATTTTAATTTTGGGAATAAATTTTGTGATTGGGTTAGTATGTTATTGCAAAATTCAAAAACCTGTTTACAGACCAATGGGTTTACATCCCCATACTTTGAAATAACAAGATCAGTCCGACAAGGCTGCCCGATTGCACCATTACTCTACAAAATACAAGCTGAACCATTAGCATGCGCCATTAGAGCAGATCCAGATATCAAAGGTATAAATCTACCTTGTAATATTGAATCTAAACTAAATATGTTCCCAGATGATACTCAACTCATGAATAAGACAGAGAAATCAATAGAAAAAACATTTAAATTATTGAAGATATATGAAGAAGCATCAGGATCAAAAATAAATTACAATAAAACAGAAGGTATTTACTTAGGACAATGGAAAAACAAAGATCCTTTATTTACAAAAATAAAATGGACAAAGTCTGCTGTTAAAACACTTGGTGTTTTTCATGGTCATGAAATAGACAACGAGGGTATATGGAAAGAAGGAAAGAAAAAATAAAAAAAATAAAGAACTGTCTCCAAGTTTAGAAAACAAGAAATCTTACCTATAAAGGAAAAGTACTCATTATTAAATCTTTCATTATCTCATTGATAGGATTTGAAATAGAAGCCAGGGGAATCCCAGAAGTTTACTTACAAGAAATTAATAAAATGATATGGAGTTTTATTTGGGATGGGAAAGTTAATCACATAGAAAGGAAAGTTTGTTGCAATAGCAAAGAAAACGGGGGGATGGATATGATAAATTTGGTAGATTTGGTAGAAAGGAAACAGATTAAAAGTATATACAAAATTCTGCATACAAAAACTGAAAGTTGGAATGCTATAGGGAAATTTTATCTTAAAATATTGGATGCCAAATACATGCAAAATAATGTCTTAACAGCCTGCTCAGACTTAACAGGATTAAATATTAACAACCGAATGTCAAAATGCTATTGTACTATTTTGAAAGCATGGACCAACTTCAGATAATACCAAATGGTAAACAACAAATTTTATCATGTCAACGTTTTGGTAATAAAAACTTGCAGTTAAACAAACACCCATTATTTATACCAGCTTTTTCCAAAAGTAGAATAATTAAAATAGCTGACATATGGGATGAAAACAGTAACACCTTTATAAACAATCCTCAATTATTAAGAAAACTTACCTTCGCATGTGGGTTAATGTTGCATTTATAATTAAAAAGAACAAAAATCGTCATGTTTTTATATAAATTCAATATCTAATGATTTCCGGGTAAGTTCTGTTTGTTTTCTTAATCGGATTTTAATGTTAGGTGTCCAACGTCTTTATCGGGATGTTTTCGTCGGTCCTCCACTTCTCGCGTGGTCACGTGACCGGCACGAAGGACTACATTAACACTTGGTCGGTAAATATGGCCAGAGCACCCGACCAACGAACTTTGTCGTACAAACAAATATGATGCACTTATTCATCGTGCTAAGAAACCGAAAAAAAGTGCTGTACATTCTTCTATTTATTCAAGTATGGTTACATAACGGCGTTATAAACTGGTCTTAATTGACGAAGTGCCGATTAATTGACTACTTTTTAAGTAATTTTGACAATGTTTGCCATTTTCGTAAGAATGTACAGCACTTTTCGTTGTTCTCATACAATTACCTTCACGCTCTTACCTGTTTCATAATTATTGATTTAGGGTAGTCGGGTGCTCTAGGACGATTTTTAAAGCAAGTGTTAATGTTCATTCTCCAATATTGGAACTCTTCAGTGTTTTAAGTATCGAAATCGGCATATAGAAAAGAACAAACGTTTATAAACGAATGCAATGGATCGTAATTAATTCATATAATTATTTACAGATGATTTCTAAAGACAGAAGGTATAGTTAGACGTTTTCGGCTGTACATGAAAGTTTGTAAATTCGACACTGTGATAAAACCACCGTCCTCGTCGTTGCCATGACAGCCGATCGAAGCTCCGATCACGAATGCACTATCAAAGTGAAAGTTGAAGTATTTTTCGCAACATGCCGTTTAAACTTAAAATTACATTCACACCTCATATTGATTGGGGTTGTTTAATCATACCTGATCAATTGAATTGTAAGAAAACTAACAAAAACACTAAAAAAACACAGAATGAAGCCTTCGTGTCAGGCAGTGCAGACACAACGCGGGATCTGTAAACAATGTGACGTCATTGGAATGTACAAGTTGCAACAATGTACAACAATGTATTTTTTACATGAATACACTAATGAGCAACAAAACGGGACGCAACATTAACCCACATGCGTTTAAACAAAACTGGATTGCAGAAATTTCAAAAATAAAGAGAGCTATTCCAAAAAGTTATATCACTACTTTGCAAGGACCAGATAATGAAGAATAAAAAAACCCAGAATATTTACATCAACAATGAATCAGAAATATGTATTTTTAAAATAGATCACTTTAAAGTTCTAAAATCAAAAGAACTTAAACTATCTCTTCTACTTGATAATAAAGAAACAATTACAACACCAAAGGCAGAAGCAAAATGGAATGATCACTTTCAAAAAGAGATAGAATGGTGTAAAATATGGAAGAACCTAAACAGCATTGACATAGCAATAACAAACAAAATGAAAGATTTTCAGTGGAAAATCATTCACAGAATAATATATACAGAACAAAGATTACAGGTAATGAATATGTCAAATGGGATTTGTCATTTATGCAACATTGAAACAGAAACCTTGCCACACCTATTCTTCAAATGTAACTACACAACTCAATTACTAGATTTAATTCAAAATACACTATACAATAACACTATATTTGATTTAACAACACCACTAAATACTATAAACGAAGAGATAATGATGTTTGGAGATGTATCTGTCAATTTGACAACAGCTCTTTTTAACACAATAATCAATACAACTAAGTGGGTCATTTGGAAAGTGAGAAACATAAAAAAAATCAGAATAAATCAACAACTCCTGCATCTGCCTTAATTATTATACGAAGGATACTGAAAGAAAACATATATTTACATCTTAAAGTTACACCAGAAACTAAAACCCTTTCAGTAATATCAAAATACAAAACACTATTTCAAGAACAGTAAACTTTACTTACAGTAAAACCATTTGTTGCTATAAACCGGAAGTAAACAATAAGTGTCTAAATTACGTAGCAAAGAAAACTGGACTATTTTTTTCCGGAATTTTTGTTTGAACAGTACAATACATAAGATAGTGAAACCTGCATACTATAATTATGATTACGATTGAACTCTGTATTATATTTGTATACAATGTAATATAGAAAATAATATGATGCATGCGAATGAATAATATAAGATGATGCATGCGAGTGAATGTTTAGGGTATAAGGAAAATATATAATATGCGCGATACACATTATAGTATGTCTGACCAGAGTATATATGTCTCTGGTCTGACATAACAATTATATTTTTATATAATGAAGAAATGAATATTTATAAACATACAATTTGTTTATACATAAAATATATTAAGATTGTGAAAATGCATATTTATTATTATAATTATTATTGAACTCTGAAATATATTAGTAGGGGTGTTAAATTCAAGGTCAAGTGTGTAGTATATATAATTTATTAAATGTTCACAGCTAGTGTTTATGGAAAATATATACATGAATCTACATAAATTAGTATGCCTGACACAATGACACAATTATTGATGTAGAAATTAATTAATGTACACGTGTCTATACATTAAAGTATATTAATAAGGGAAAACATGATTCTAATGTACTGTAAAATAAACTATAAATGGTAAGATATACATACTTATGCTATGCGTGTGTGTAAGGAGCAGTGTGTGTGTGTGTGTGTGTGTGTGTGTGTGTGTGTGTGTGAGAGAGAGAGAAAGAGAGAGAGAGATGACATTAAACTTGTTAGAAGAAAGAAAGAAGAAAGACGTATGGCGAATGATAGCCCTCTTACACAAGGACATTTATGTATCTGCAGCTTTGAAAAAATAAATTTATTTGAACCTAAAAAAAAAAAAAAAAAAAAAAAACAGCTGTGTAAAAAAGTATGTATTTGTATGACCGTCTATTGCATTGACCATTCCGCGGAGGGTGGTATTTTTGCAAAGACTAGCATCTATGCATTATGCGAAAACACACTCTGGTTTGACAAAAGCGTTCTCTGAATTGAAACATTTAATAACTGTTCATTCGCCGATCTTATGGGATATATCGCTATGCGGGTTATCGATCCATGCAAAATAGCTTAATGTGCTGTATAGTTAGAAATATATTTTAATATGTCATTACATATTATTACGCTAGGGAATATTTGTTTACATATCTTATATTTAAATATATCAAGTACTGGTTCTATTTCACGAGGCTGTGTTACGAAGTGTTATAATGTTCATAGAGCAGTGAATTGTAGTATGTTAGTGTATTACCTATTAGTTATACATACATGCTCTTCAAATATAACAGTGGCAATGAATAATTATACAATACATTATAGGGTCCAGTACTATGTAGTGGACCAAGATCTTGGGATAAAAGGAGTATTCATTGGGCAGTAAGTATTGGCATGTCTTTATATTTGCTGATGTAGTTTTCCATCATAAACTTCAAAACAGATAACTCAAATGGTACTGACAAATGTGTATGTGACTGGATTAACTGATGAGTTTTGCTTACAAGGTTATACTGTAACATCCAGATACAAACCGGCTTTCATCATGTATGGCAAAATTGTTGGTTTTATATCTGATCAAACACTTACAGCAGCAAAATGTCTGAAACTAAGTGCAAAATTAGAAATATTTTGACTGCACTTGTCAATGCATGACAGTCATAAAGTTTTGGGACTCTTTACACAGTCGAAAGGACTCTTTGTGTATAAAGACGTGAGCCATTGACACCTAAAACTTAACATTTATCAAACTTTCTAAGAAACTTAGCATTATATGATCGAGATATGTAGGTCAAAGCCAGAGCAGAGAGGGAGAGAGGAAGATTGGCTTGATAACAATAGCTGAAGTCTTCATATTATACTCGCTACAAGCATGCTGTATTGAATATAATGTGCTGAATTGAATTAATCTTAAGACCATTCAAAATTAAGTGTTTCACAATTCATTGAATTGATCTCAATCCCATCTCATTTCATTTGTTCATCGACGAAAGCATACTTCCATCCTTGATTTATGTTGTAATTAAAATAAAATCTCGTTTCTTATTTTGTCGTTGAATTTACCATGTATGTTTTTCTTTACACTATAGTAATTTGTATTTTGAAACATAGTAAGTTTAATAAGTAAAGCCACTGCTACTACTAATAATAAACCCCTACCTCTGATGATATTCCATTTCTGACATCGAGAGTGTAGACTTCATCATTCGATTCGTATAACACCCTATTTCCTGCCAGTCGGCATAAACGGGTCCTCTTGAAGAAGCTTACAAATTGACACTGTTGTCTACTGTGGCATTCTCGGATGCACATATACATCGTAGAACTTGGAATGTCTCGAAGACTGGAAGAAGATTTGATAGATCTGTCGGTTGAAGCATGTTGAAGTGAAATTTCTATTCTGGAGAAAGCTGGCACCAGTAGTAGTGATACTATACATGTCCAACTCAATAGAAGATGTGGTAACATTTTGCAGACCATTATGCAGACACGACTTGGCAGGCACTACTTTGAATGTATTTTACACAATTGCATTCATCATCCTTGGAAGTAGTCTTATACACCACTCTCTACACAACTTCGCTAGCTCCGGATGTCTGAATGGCATGGAACTTATTGCTGAATCTCCTCGAACAGATAACTGATGGGGTGGAACATTATCGAAGTGAACCGTGGTCTCCTAATATAAATTATGAATGAATATAGTTTAACATGAAACATATTATGGATTTTGCGCATGCGCAAATTAATCTTACATCAAAAAAAATCATAAACCGTTCATCCTCTCAGTACAAGGTATTGTCCTCCAAGTGATATGATATTGATTTATCCTGTTAAGTATCATTTGCTCTTGTAAGCATCTAAGGAAGACACTTAATCCCGGGGACTTGAATAAAAAAAAAACTTTCAGGGTACACTTTAAAAATAAAGAAACTATCCAGAATTAACCAACCGTAATATTTCGCATCATCGAGCTGTGTCAATTTGTATAAATGCACAACGAGTTCAAGCGATGTCATTGGAGAACAGATTTTTTTTTTGAATTTTATTGAGTCATACCTCTCATCACGCACACTATCTAATTGGTCGATAATACGATGCACTAGTACTAAATCGGACATGTTATGACGGCACAAGGTCCAGAAATGAAAACAAAATTCAGGTGAGTCCAGGTGAGTTTTGAAAATCTCGATAAGAAAAAGTGATCGTTAAGTGATCATCATTCAGTATCAATGTGCTATAATATCGTACACACATTGGGACTTTGTCAAATTTATCTGAAAGCAGTTACCTAGTTTGGATCTCTTTGGACGATAAACTTATCGACAGTGTAGCTTTTATAGAATTTTCTTAAATGAGCTAGTCTAAGACTGTCACTCAAAGAAGGCTACATTACAATACTTTGCTTACATTTGGCGACGCGCCAGGTCCCGATTAATGTATTCCAACGAACGAAATAGTCATTGATATTCTTCACACAACTAATTTAGTGCTGTACTTATCTTTTCGATCATGTATTTTCGTGTATTTTGATTTATATTTCACAATTTATAGCATTTTTGTTCCAAAGAAGTGTCAAAACACTATATTACACATATCATCAGAAAGTTTAAGTTTCTTGGAATGGTCATTAAGAATATGGCATTGATGTTATACATATGCCATATACCTTACTTTCTGACTACGTTTTTAGAATCATGAAGTGTTTAGACTGAATATGACATTGGTCATAGTATCTCACGAAGTGTTTGTTCCGCGGATCTGGGTTGATCAAATCATCTTGAAACGTTTAAGTCTCACTTAGTATCTATAAGGAGTATGGCATGAAACCAAATAACTTGTTTCTAGGAAAGGGAATTATGAATATGGTGTATACCTCATTTTCTGGGAAATTCGCGAAAAACTAATTAAAGCATATATAGCACTGTCTTAGTACGCTTAAGTACAACAGAGATGCACTTTACAAGTATATTTGTTACACGATGGGATGAACATTTATGCTTATTAATTATTGAAAATTAATTGTTATGTAGGTAATAACATCACTTGAAATGATAAAAAATGTATAAACACTTACGAACAAATGATACCGTTATATGGTAATGTTGTCCTATAATTATAGCTGGTAGCCTAGAGATAGTGATATATTATGTTTGCACACGAAGCCCCGTCCATGTAACTTGCTGAGCGGAACAAGTATAAAACTTATAATCCGTCTTTTCCCGTATAACACAAATGATGAAATGAATATACGTGACCGAAAATAAAGACAATTGATGATTATACCATATACATGTCATATTATGAAGACTTTAATCGCACGTCTGGATTGAATATGAGTTAATTTACAATGTAAAACTATGGAGATACATTTTTAAATGCATTTAGCTAAATTGCTTGCTCTCATAGAAATTTCAAATAATATTCATTGTTATTAGGATCAACAATTGTGAATGCTGTACATATACACAAAAAGCGCTGTATTTATTGCAATTAAATTTCAATTTTCAGAATTAATGACTATATTACTGATTACTGATTAACATATTCATATGTATGCATGTATGAAATAACAGATACTATAAATAAATATACCAACACATTGCTAGCTTGGATACATTTAGAATATTGAAATACATTACATTTATCATAAGGAAAATAGTTTTTGCACATGTGCTGTTATAACTGATAAACTTTATCAGTAAATAGACAGAGTACACCGCAGACCGCTAGATACATTCAGAAACTCACTACACAAATAGCACCGCACCATGAATGTCTGTTCGTTCTTTACACTTGTACCACACCACTGATCCCGTCTCCTGTAATTCCGAGCTTTAAACTCACTTTAAAATGCCACAATGATGTACTCACTTTAAAATGCCACAATGATGTAAGGTTAATCGGTTATAAGCTAAATTAATAAATCGAAACGTATTATGGCCAATAAAGTCTTAGACTATTAAAAATATAAAATATAGTACGGTTTTCGTTTTCAGAAAGTATATCAGAACACAGATAAGTTGATATATCAAGTTTATTCACCACGTCAGTAATTTTATGTATCAATATATTTCTAGAAGCCACAATTGATGGACATTCTAATAAAAAATGTTCTGCATTCTCCAAACCATCAGAACATCTACACATAGGCGACTCAATCAAATTAATACGTTTTAGATCTGTATTAAAGCGCTACATTTATGCATACCTAGGCCCTGTATGCAAGATATTCAATTTCTGATTACCTGAATAATAAAACTTTGGAGCACATTCTCCATTTAAAGCAATTTTACTTTTAAATGCAGAAATATTATTATATTAGTGGGTTTGAGTATCAAGATTGTTCCATAGTTTTGTTGTATCAGGTATAACTGATATTTCAAATACAGTTAGTCTTGTTCTTGGAATTACATAATTATTTTAGTTACTCAAATTGTAATTATCAACAGTGTGTACTGGATTTGGCATAATGTCATGTAAATCGGAAGGGGTAAGGTTATTTTGTATTTTGCTAAATAAAGTTAGTTTTCTAACTTTACGACAATTACTTAAAGTATCCCATCCTGTTTCATAATATAAATGCTGTCGACTTGTGAAAATAGGGAGACCAGTGACAATGCTGGCAGATTCTAACGGGAGTTTTTTTAAAACTATTTATACTATTACATTCATCTAATATTTCACAAGCATATTCAAAAATAGGTGTAATAATAACAGTGTACAACTTTGACCATGTACATGTATCTCTATTCAAAGTAAATTTTATTTTCCGTAGTAGTGACATGTGCTTTGAAGCTGATTTGACTATTTACATGTTCTGTCCATTTGCACTTGTCATTTAGCGTTACCCCTAGATGTTTGTGGTTTGAAGATACCTGAAGCGTTGTATTATCAAATTTCAGGTTTATATTGAATGGGGTAATGGAACAATTAAAACTACGACATCAGTTTTAGAGGGATTGAAATTTACTCTCCATTTATCAGCCCATTCTTCTATCAGCACAGTATCGTGATTCATTACTTGTTCTATTTCTATTGATCTATTAGAGGAAATTGATAAGGATGTATCATCGGCAAACATTCTTGCCAGTGAAAGTAAATTATCGGATATCTCATTTATAAATATAAAAAAAATAACAAAGGACCAAGAATAGAACCCTGTGGAAAACCTGCTTTTAAATGACCAATAGAAGAAGTAGAATTGCCTAAAATTAAACATGGATCCAGGAAAACATATTTCCTCCTATACCGTACGCGTGTAATTTTATCACCAGACCCCTGTGCCAAACTCTATTAAAAAGCTTTAAAATTTTGATATATCAAAAAAGAGTCATACATGTTTGTTTTTCATTTTCTTATGCTGAGCAGATATTGTGATATATTTCAAATTGCTGGTAAACAGTTGAGTGTCCCTTAACAAAACCGGACAGATATTTATATGATAAATAATTATCTAATAAGTAGTTATTATGGAGATATTTATGAATGATTCTTTCAAACAGTTTACCTACAGTACTTTGTAACGAAATAGGTTGGTTATTAGAGGGAATGAATCGCTTATTTTTCTTAAATAATGGTAGAACATGTACAGTAGCCAATTTCTAGGCGGAAGGAAATTAACATTCTCTTAGTGAACGATTAAATAATATATGTAGCAGTTCACAAACTGTTTCTGCAGTTATGTTATGGCTTATAATATATCAACCCCTTTTGCCTTGTTCAATTTCAAAGTATTCAGAATATCAAGAATATCTGTTCTGGTAATTGTTATTGTATGGAATGAAGTGCAGTAAGGAGGCGATAACGGAGTTATCGTTCCTTACGGAACGGAATGTAGACACGGCTACTTCGGCCTATTTTGCCGCATATAGTCGCGATTTGAGCGCAGAGAAAACGGCTCGATACATTTTGATAAAACTTTCTACACTTGTAAAACTCGGTGTGATCTAGGTCCTGGCTTATCCGGTATATCTGGGGAAAATCTAGTTATCGAGATATTTTGGGTCAAACACGCCAAAATCGACACTTTGACTGCTGGTTTCTGTTTAACTTAAACTGGGGAATTCAATCTTAAAGCAGACAAACTGAAACTCCAAATGTAGCAAGTAGAGGTAATTCCGAAGAAAAGGCCGTGTTTGGTTTTTCGATATCTGTCATAGAACGGCCACAATAGGGCTTTAAAAATGGGTAGTATTTTGGCGAGGTCTCATGGAAACCAGAGGAGGATTCCGGATGTTACGTCACGAGGGACGTCACAAGTATGTGTGGAATGTAGTGTATTGGGGGACGGAACGTAATGTACATGCAGCTAATTCTGACTACTTTGCCGGAGCTTACTGAAAAACGACTCATTACATTTTGATAAAACTTTCCACACTTGCTAAAGTCGGTGTGATCTATGTTCTGGCAGTTCCCTTATATATGGGGACATTTTAGTTATGGAGATATTTTGGGTACAAACACGCCAAAATCGACTATTTGACTGCTGGTTTCTGCACAACTCGGTCTTGAGAATTAACGCATAATGCCAACATACTGAAACTTCACACATCACAAGTACATATAATTCCAAAGAAAATGATATCTTTAGTTTTTCTATATCTATCACAGAATGGCCACAATAGGGTTTTGAACATGGGTACTATGTACCGCGACCTCACATTCCGGAGAGTCTATTACGGACGTACGTCACGAGTGACGTTATCAAGTCTGTTCCGCTTGTCTGATTGAACTTGTAGCGCTCGGTGAGCTGCTTGTATTTTCACTGTCACTGCCAGTATTTCTTAAAATGTTGCAATATCAGAGAAAATACGAAAGACACATTTCTCCACAATTTTTTTTTTTTTTTTATTTTTTTTTTTTTACATATGTATCACAAACATCTCTATCTAAAAGACATAATTAATCTTGTTTCTTCATATATGGTACATTAAGTTCTTTTTCCTGTCGTATCCGTGATGCAACAGTTTCCGCTTAGGTCACACGGGTACGTATAATCGAAAGACAGAAATAAGCCAGACATTTTACACTGCACTGGGGAACCCCCGCCTGGGGAATTCCCGCCTTTTTACACCAGAAACCTACGTCATTCTATTTTCAGTAACAGTGTGTATTTGTGATCTTCTAAATCTCAACATACTACTCTTTATCCTCGTATCATATATAAAGTACCCGTTTCATGTGTTACATGTATTTACTCGGGAAAACAGGTACATACCAGAGAAACGCATTCTCCAAAGGGACTTGGATAGGGTGAAACACAAGCTGATTGGCCGGTCGTGTTGCGCAAGTTGTTAACACACTTTTGGGTGTAGATTTGACCTCTACTCCAGACCCGGATGTATATAATCGGTATTTGGTGACAGCTGTTGACAGATATCTCCTGATAATGTTCAACATGCTGTGTTGAAACTTTTGTATTTTGTTTCTCAGATGTTGGTCTTGACCAGGTGAAATAGAAAGTTGTAAATGCAATTTTGGGAATTTATTATGAATTTTAATATTACAATGTAACATATAGCGAAGCTAATTGTGAACTCGGTCCCAATATATGATGTTATAACCAGAAGTGATGTTAAGGATTTTGTGTACACTTGTGGAATTTATTTTTAGTATTAATACTCCAGCGGTATTTTATACTAAGTAATAGAAATACTTTAATTAATTCTAATATTATAATGAATGGCAGCATTAGCAACGTAATTCGTTAATTATTTAATATTATCGTGGTAATGATATCTCAGGATTCCGATCGATAAATTGACGATAGAATATTATAAAGGATGAAGTGTAGTAACGGAACGTATTAATGTTCGAAGATTTAAGTTATTGTCCGATTGCAATGAAATTTAAATTTGGTATGTAGGTACATCATGGGACATTGGTTACTCTTGTAACCTCAATTTATTATTTTATTAACATTTTACCGAAAAGGTCGCCATTTCCTAGCCTCTGATTGGTTCGAATTTACATATTGTTTGATTTCAATGAAATATGTAAATAAAGTTTTTAACATCATATAAAAAGGAAGGGTCATTTACATTCGGATCATCCTCGAGTTGGCTATACCTACCCTCGGACGCTAACGTTAATAGTCCAGCAATCTACCCAGATCCTGGAGAAATGCGGTTTCGCGTAATAATGACGGAGCAAAATAACTGGCAATTGAGTTCGCGCATGATTTAGGCAAAACATTTCTTTTAATCATTTTGAATAAAGTTACTGGTTCTAAGGTTCAAATTGGACATTCCACATGTTTAAAATTTGTTTATTGAAATATCTTTCATTATTTTAAGTTGTTGTACTGAGTACATTATAAGCAAACATGGCAGCGCCCATAGACTTTTCAACGTGTTAACAACGCTTCATCTAAATTTGATAATGCAATTAGTTTAAAGACGAAACAAAAAAACTTCAACATGTATTTAATGGAATTAGTTTGATGGTGACACAACAAAAACAGCAAGAATTCAGCGTGTCTTGCTGAAATACAGCCTTTTGTGGCGTGGCAGCCATTTTCATTACTAAATGATTTGTCACGTGACAAAACGTTTCTTCAAATAACCATTCACGTCCGAGGTGTATTTTGGAAAAAACATTTAAGGACGTGCCTGGTTTTGTTCGTGGAGGAAAGCTGGAGTACCCAGAGAAAAATCACCGACCTACAGTCATAAAAAGGCATCTGCCCTATATGTGTTTCGAACTCGCAACCCAGAGATGAAGGGCTAGTGATAAAGTGTTTGGGCCCCTTAACCAATCGGCTACGGCGGCCCACAACACAATGTCTTCTTATTGGTCGAAATTTTGATAGTGAGCGGTTTTGATGAAAACTGCTGGAACAGAGTTATCGCCCCTTACTGCACTTCATTCCATCTGTGACATCCTTCAGGTGTCACCCTCTAGTATGAATTGATGAATTACAGGGGGATCGGAAACTAGGGTTATCTAGATCGTCACCGATATTTGCTATTGAACAGAAATAGTTATTTAAAAATCACCATGTACTAATGAATTATAGTCAGGGTTATGCAGTGTATGAATATTTTCTGAGTTTGCTGATTCTCCAATTAATCGGCGCATAAGTCGTCAGCAAGGTTTGAAATCAGAAGCATCTAGTAAATCCATCAAACCATTAACATTAGAGAAGAAGGGTAAATTAGCTTGTTTTTTTTCATGTTCATTTTACTTCATTGACCTTAAAAATTTTGCAAATTATTGACATTTTTATTTTTTTGTAATGTATTGTGTTATCAATTTCTTTTTCAGATTCCCTGCCCTGCAGGTAGCTGCCCCCATTACATGATCGTAAGAGGCGACTAAATTTGGGATCTTATCTTTTCCCTTCTTTCTTAACAACTTTCTTCTTCCTAATGTCTCTCTTGACAATGCCTCACTTTTGGCCTTTAGTTGAGCGTTCGCCGCTGTGAGGAAGGCTTTGGGTTCTGTCCCCTGGCCGAGACATACATGTACCAGAGTCTTTAAAAATGGCCGTTTCTACTCCTGCTTAGCGCTCAGCATATTAGGAGTGGGACAACTGGTTTGCCCGTTGTCAATATAATATGACCGGGTGGGTGTGTGCTTTTGGGTGTCTTCGGCAGTATGCTTCAGTGAGGTAGCACTATAAATCGGCAAAAGTTCCGGCCTATCACAAGGAGACTTAACACGAACATATCGCAGCCTTCGAAAACACACATACGCAGTCTCGCCACACGCATGCATGTTGCACGCATTGGAGGCCGTCCTTAAATTACCTTAGCTGTTAATAGGACGTTAAACAAAATAAACCAAACCCAACCAAATTTTCTGATTTCAAGTCTGAGTAAACCAAGGTTGATCACTTTTTCTAAGAATCCCTTTTTCATTTGTATACTAGTTTTAGCAAATTCTAAGAATTTTTTTTTGGAACAATAATATAAGAACGGTTAATATCCTCCTCATCTATGGTAACGGTGTCGTCACTATTATGTAGATTTTTCATTAACCAGCTTGACGATAACGGAATCACTTTTGTCGAACTCATCAACGGTTAGGGGCACGTTTTGAAATCCAACGAGTTCCGGCGACCGTATTGTTGACATTAGTTAACTGATATATTTGCTCGTATAAGGCTGCGTTGTCTCTCTTGGTTGTTAATGCTAGTCTTTTGAATCTCTACCTGTTCCAAAAGAGGGTTTACGGCCTCGTTAACAGCTGACTGGCTTTGATAGACAAAGTTACTGAGTCGGTTAATATTTTAATAAAGTCTGGGCTGTTTACAGTGGACTTGATACATGCTTTTAAGATCCTCAGGTAACTTAATGTCCGAAATGTCGGACAAAGATCCAAGGTTTATTCGAGGGGTATACCTCCTGTCGTCCAGTGGACTGATGACTATGTTTGGCGTCGGTGTACTATCGTGACTGGTTATTCATTGCCATATTTGGATTGGGCTACTATACAACACCGCCATTGCCCTGCAGGTAGGGCGTAAGAACTTCACCTACTGCCCCCATTGCATGATCGTAAGAGGCGACTAAACTTGGGATCTTATCTTTTCTCTTCTTTCTTAACAACTTTCTTCTTCCTAATGTCTCCCTTGACAATGCCTCACTTTTGGCCTTTAGTTGAGCGCTCGCCCCTGTGAGGAAGGCTTTGGGTTCTGTCCCCTGGCCGAGACATACCAGAGTCTTTAAAAATGGTAGTTGCTACTCCTGCTTAGCGCTCAGCATATTAGGAGTGGGACGACTGGTTCGCCCGTTGTCAGTATAATGTGACCGGGTGGGTGTTTTGTTGGATGTCTTCGGCAGTATGCTTCAGTGAGGTAGCACTTTAAATCGGCAAAAGTTCCGGCCTATCACAAGGAGACTTAACACGAACATACCACAGCCTCCCGAAACACACATACGCACTCACCACACACATGCATGTCGCTCGCAGGGGAGGCCGTCCTTAAATGACCTTAGCTGTTAATAGGACGTTAAACTAAATAAACCAAACCAAACCGCCACTGCCCTGCAGGTAGGGCGTAAGAATTTTACCTGCTGCCCCCATTGCATGATCGTAAGAGGCGACTAAATTTGGGATCTAATCTTTTCTCTTTCTGAACAACTTTCTTCCTAATGTCTCCCTTGACATCACTTTTTTGGTCTTCAGTTGCGCTTTCGCCCCTGTGTGGAAGGCTTTCGGTTCTGCCACCACCCCCCCCCCCCCCCCCCCCCCCCTTGATATGGTCAAGGGGTGTAAACCTGACAGATGGGGGTTTGTCTGTAACTGAAATACCGGTATATGATTTGACAATGAGTACCATTGTTCTTTGACTGGGTAATTGTTTTATAAAGACTTTTGCATGCCGCGTGTTTTCAATAGTTCTCAAAACACACATTTCATGTTCTTTTGAGTAGTGTACAGTCTCTACTCACTCCATCATAGTTTCTATTCATTTCATCAAACTAATTCGCGGTCTTCCATAACCAATCCGAAAAGTCACACAAGGGGGATAACTCCGTTGCCTCATTACAGGATTCCCCGCCTGTCGTATAGTATGATCATAAGACTTACATACACGGGCAAATATAGAACTCATCTGGTCGAGCGATTAGGTTTCGACGCATTACCTATGTTATAATATTTTCTCTTAAATTGCTTTTGAAACCAAATATCTTATTAATATTGTTCTAAAAGGTACGGATGAAGTTGATGCCTCATCCTGACCTCGGTCTTTCTCACATCACAGAAACTAAATATGAATTATCTTTATTGGACAAGATTGCATACAATACAGTGATATATATAATAATAATTCATCAAGAATGGATTGCTTTGCATTAAAAATAGTTGAATTTTATTTACAATTTCATGTTTAACGAGGAAATAACGCAGACATTTGAATACATTTTCTCCTTTGGCTTCCTAAAATAACGAGCTTTCAAAAGGAATTTGAGGTGGAAAGTTATGTACAAGTAAAATGTTTTAGTTGCCTCTATATATTGACGTTTATAATTATATGAATTTCTGATAATTGTAGTATCAAATATATTGTATTAGTTTAAATGGGTCGTACGTTAATGAAGATACATATTTTATTAAAAAAAAAACTTTTATTTGAAATATTGTATTGTTATAGCAATGTTCTTTTGGCAAGTGTTTCTATTATAATGTATATTATTGTGGTAATATTATTGTGCTAATATGCTTCAAAAACACTTCCTATTTACTATCCACACGGTCGTAACCAGCTTTATAAACCTGAATGGACTTTACAAAAGACAAACAACGTTATATCACCTTTAAATACAGACTGAGGGCTAGACTCATTTGAGGCAAACTGCATTATACAGCTGTTTTGTCCTTCTAGGACTCGCCAGTAATGCTAAGAAGGGGGGCCGCGGTGGCCGAGTGGTAAATGTGTCCCTTGCAAAGGGATTGATATGTTTTACAGCACTGCCATGAGTTATTTTGTTCTTACTAGGTTGTTTTCCATCGAAACAGTCATTGTTTATGACGTAACTCAGATAAAACAAGTGCATATATGATAAGCATGTGAAAGGCGTTGTAAGGTAAGTAGAATATTATGTTTCCAACAACGGCATCGAGGCCGTATTTTTTTCCATATAGTTACTCCTTTACATTAAAAATGAGAATGATATTTTTTGTTATTTATTATTTCCTATCTTTTGGATAAACCCAAGTTTCTTGCAGGTAATTTTATCATTTGACACACTATGGAAACTTGTATCCTGTCAATAATTTCTGCATTAGTAATTCTTCCTTGTTTCAACAAACTATCTCAGGGTCGATCATGGCTGCTAGTATATGATTTCCTCTTCATGTTTGATCAATATCTTTACTTATTTTTCATACTGTTTCCGACATCTATTAAATATCCACGAAGAAAGTTGGAACTGATCAGATGTTGATCAGAGGTTAGTTGAAGGGGAACTTATTCATATGCATAAAATATAGAATTTCAATATACCGTGGATCGCTGTCGTTATTTATTGATGAAAAAAAAACCATAGCCAGTTTTCACAGACATTCGTCATCATTAATGAATTACAATATTGATTTTTGTCTTTGGTGACATGGGGAGGTTAACTGCCGTTGAGCCCTATCTGTGGACGACAAAAGTACTTCACTACCTGAACGAGTGTTGATTGTATTGAATGTATTGACACAACCAGTAATCCGCATCCAACTAGTATTACGGTGGCGGTGATAAGGCTGTACTTGAAGTAGGCGGAGTTCGAATTAAAATGTCTTGTAATCATGCGTGTCCACATTCGTCAAAATAACGACAGAAAAAGTGATTTGATATATCCAGTAGAACAATAATATCGATAGCATGTCCTGTTTGTCGTCCAGCCGATCGAATTCAAATTGCAGATAGATTTGTCGCCAACCCCGATGTGATTGTGTACCATCCTGATCAGGTCCACCGCTAGTACTAATTCTGTTGCAACTAAATCTACGATATTTATCGGCACTGGCATCGTCGTTTAAATGAAGATGCGGTGTACCTAGCGGTCAGGGCCGTTATGAGTTCATATGTAATTTTAATAAATAATCACATCCATACGAACTTGGCACGAATCCCTATATTCACATCTAACAGGGGCCCGCTAGACCTATGTGCCGGTTACAGAATGTTCAAGCCGAAGCAAGGTTGTAATCAGGAATGTTCGTCATTTTGGTCTAACTTGTTTCGAATGAGCAACAATACATTTTGTCCTTTTTTTCTGGCCGGAAGGAAGCTTCCTAGCAACTAATCAATCATCGGTATAAACACTCGTTTAATTTTGTATTCAATCACACGAATATCGTAATCTAAGCAAATACTGCAAGTTCGCATTCTCCCTAAGTGGTTAACTCATGTACACAGCCGGACACACATACACAACCGTATCCTCGAGGCCCCACCTTCTATAGACAAACTGTCCAATGACGAAACGTTTTATTCCCTGAAGTCGCGGTTTATTTGTATTGTTTAATATACTTTTGATACTGTTCACTATAATATTGTACTTTCGTCTTCCACAAATAGAGTTCAACGGCAGTAAATGAATTTTCCGAAAACTGTAGGGACCATTTTATTTGTATAACCGACTATATGGAAATAATTCCTTGCCGAACTAGATTTTTTCACTGATATGGTTGTGTCAGTGTCCATTCCATATATTATATGATATCAAAAAGATAAAGTAGTTATCAAAATTATATTCCACGGACAATCAAAATGATAGAAAACAACGATCGGTACATATATATCAATAGAAAAGAACTTATTTAATGCAAATTTAACATGCGCGCCTACCTATACAAAGATATGAAAACAAACTTGAAGGTTAAAATGAATCGATATAATCTCAAAAGTGTATAAAAAGATATGTACATGGACACTTCCGTTTTTCGCAGTCAACAACAGCAAATAATTGATTGACTTGGATCATTGCTGAACTCTTCAGTTAGACACCAATGCCGAACATGAATTTACAGCAGTAGCATGCACTGCATTCGACAGGTTTGAGTGGACTATTCCCGAAGTAGATACGATAATCCACAGCTTCACAAACCCGTTTCTCCATTTTGGGTTTGGCAATGCCGGCGTTAAGGATAGTGGCGATCTCCATTGCAGACCAAACATGACATGTCCATCCACTTCCTAATAAGCAAACATCAGCAGTATACATTTTCAAACTTTTATTAAGAATCTGTACCACTCTTATATTTTATTTTCAGCTAGCTTTTATATTTCGAGACAGAAGAAAATTCAAAGGCTTGTGAGAAAACTACCCATTGAAGGCAATCTTATTAAAATAGGTATAGAGGTCTTCAATGATATTGTTCGGTCTATCAAATTCAGTCTCTTATATAACTGTTCTTCATTTTGTTCACAAATGTCAAAAAGTGACAAAGCCGTGGAATGGCCTTCATCTTTTTCCGGGGATCTTGCCATTATAACAAGGGAAAATTCCGATAACTATATAATTTTGAGCGATATGGGTCTTGCGATCTAAGTTTGACAATCGAGACATTCGGATATGGATTAATGACTATCAACCATGGTTGGTACCGAACGAAACTGACTCCTAGGACAGAATCACATGGCAACCTAAATAATAGCTTGATTCCAGAACGGATACTGCGATTTTTTGAAATATATAAGGTGATGCAGCCTAATTTTAAAATGATACAGTATAATCATCCCATTCACGATCGCTGACTGTTTTTGCTTTCATATGTGAATGATATTTTATTGAAAAAATAGTGCTTGCATTTCCCTGATATGATAGTGGAAATGGATTAAAAAATCTAATTGAACCATTTGGAATACATTTCACGGACAGTTCAGTAGACATGAATCATATTTTTACGACAGTCTAATGGATCACCACGGTCTAATGGTTAATGAAATGCCTCTCATGATGGTTAATGGATTAGAAAAAAATAGTGCTTGCATTTCTCTTGATATCGATGTTGTAACAGTGGAAATGGACACAAAAATCTAATCGAAATATATTTCAAGGACAGCCTAGTAGAATTTAAATATTTTTTACGACACTGAAATCGATCACAACAGTCTAATGATTAATGAAATGCATCTCATGAGGGATTATGAAATACATTTCGACAGCCTTATTAGTTATCATTTTTTGTTTTTGTTTAACGTCCTATTAACAGCCAGGGTCATTTAAGGACGTGCCCGGTTTTAAAGGTGGAGGAATGCCGGAGTACCCGGAGAAAAACCACCGGCCTACGGTCAGTACCTGGCAACTGCCCCACCTAGGTTTCGAACTCGCAACCCAGAGGTGGAGGGCTAGTGATAAAGTGTCGGTACACCTTAACCACATTGAAGAAGGCTAGGTCGAGTACCTACATGGAATGACTCTGTTAAAAATAGTCCCCGCGACACATTGATCAACGTTGCTGACTGTGAACTTCTACATGTAGTGGCAGAAACTGTTTTGTAAAACAAGAGATCCGAGAGGGATCTTGGCGCCCACCATTGAATGATCTTCATAGGTTCCATGTCAGATTGATCTTTTCTCTACTTTTCCCTTCTTCTAAGTCTTACTAATCTGTGTAAATTCAGAAACAGCCCTCTATAGCTAGTATTTTTCAAACAAGGGGAAGCTATATATACAATTTAAGATTTAGCGATAATGGCTGTCTGTCGACCATGTTGTTTTTGGATTGGTCCCAATATGCAAAACTAGGCACTGAGGGGAACCTACATATGAAATTTGAGAAAGATCCCTTTGAGTGCTTTCTGAGAAATAGCGATAACAAACTTCAATTGTCAATATCCAAGATGGCTACCTGTCAGCCATGTTGATTTCTGATTGGTCTCAAAATGCAATATGCATAACAAGGCACTGAGGGGAACGTCTGTATGAAATTTGAGAAAGATCCCTTCATTACTTTCTGAGAAATAGCGATAACAAACTTCAATTGTCAAAATCCAAGATGGCTGCCTGTCAGCCATGTTGTTTTCCGATTGGTCTCAAAATGCAATATGCATAACTAGGTAACAAGAGGAACCTACGTATGAAATTTGAGAAAGATCCCTTCACCACTTTCTGAGAAATAGCGATAACAAACTTCAATTGTCAAAATCCAAGATGGCTGCCTGTCGGCCATGTTGTTTTCCGATTGGTCTCAAAATGCAATATGCATAACTAGGCACCAAGAGGAACCTACATATGAAATTTGAGAAAGATCCCTTCAGTACTTTCTGAGAAATAGCGATAACAAACTTCAATTGTCAAAATCCAAGATGGCTGTCTGTTGGCCATGTTGTTTTCCGATTGGTCTCAAAATGCAATATGCATAACTAGGCACTGAGGGGAACCTACATATGAAATTTGAGAAAGATCCCTTAAGTACTTTCTGAGAAATAGCGATAACAAACTTCGATTGTCAAAATCCAAGATGGCTGCCTGTCGGCCATGTTGTTTTCCGATTGGTCTCAAAATGCAATAGGCACTGAGGGGAACCTACATATGAAATTTGAGAAAGATCCCTTTGAGTGCTTTCTGAGAAATAGCGATAACAAACTTCAATTGTCAATATCCAAGATGGCTACCTGTCAGCCATGTTGATTTCTGATTGGTCTCAAAATGCAATATGCATAACAAGGCACTGAGGGGAACGTCTGTATGAAATTTGAGAAAGATCCCTTCATTACTTTCTGAGAAATAGCGATAACAAACTTCAATTGTCAAAATCCAAGATGGCTGCCTGTCAGCCATGTTGTTTTCCGATTGGTCTCAAAATGCAATATGCATAACTAGGTAACAAGAGGAACCTACGTATGAAATTTGAGAAAGATCCCTTCATCACTTTCTGAGAAATAGCGATAACAAACTTCAATTGTCAAAATCCAAGATGGCTGCCTGTCGGCCATGTTGTTTTCCGATTGGTCTCAAAATGCAATATGCATAACTAGGCACCAAGAGGAACCTACATATGAAATTTGAGAAAGATCCCTTCAGTACTTTCTGAGAAATAGCGATAACAAACTTCAATTGTCAAAATCCAAGATGGCTGCCTGTTGGCCATGTTGTTTTCCGATTGGTCTCAAAATGCAATATGCATAACTAAGCACTGAGGGGAACCTACATATGAAATTTGAGAAAGATCCCTTCAGTACTTTCTGAGAAATAGCGATAACAAACTTCAATTGTCAAAATCCAAGATGGCTGCCTGTCGGCCATGTTGTTTTCCGATTGGTCTCAAAATAAAATATGCATAACTAGGCACCAAGGGGAACCTACATATGAAATTTGAGAAAGATCCCTTCAGTATTACTAGTACTTTCTGAGAAATAGCGATAACAAACTTCAATTGTCAAAATCCAAGATGGCTGCCTGTCGGCCATGTTGTTTTCCGATTGGTCTCAAAATGCTAGATGCATAACTAGACACCAAGGGGAACCTACATATGAAATTTGAGAAAGATCCCTTCAGTACTTTCTGAGGATTAGTGATAACAAGAATTGTTGAACTCGTTGTTCAACTTCCCGAGAAATTAAAACCGACACAGGTAGGGGGCATCGAACCACTCATCTCGGATCTTCACCTAAAGTTACGTGGCCGGCACTCTAACCGTTTTTTTTTTCGTAAAATAAAAAGATAGTGTCGTAAATATCTTCTGCATTAATTATTCTTGTGAATGCCACAAAAATTATAATGTCACACACAGCATACAGTCGAACTCGGTTAAGTCGCATTCGACGGCTGATACAGTAGTTCGACTTAACCGTGTTTCTATGCAAGGACTTATGCAATTACATAAATGTCCCAAATTCGGCGGTAGTTTACTATATATATATATATATATAATATATGTGTTTAATAACACGGTAGGGTACACAATACTATATTATATCAATGATTCTTTAATCAATTAATCGTTATATTTGAAAAAACTGCATATAAATTGTATACACCGTTATTAGCGGGTCGGGGTGTGATAGGGACGACCATCTTAATTTGCATGACATCATGGACAGTCAGATATTCTTGATTTACTGCCCTGCAGGTAGGGCGTAAGAATTGTACCTGCTTCCCCCATTGCATGATCGTAAGAGGCGACTAAATTTGGGATCTTATCGTTTCTCTTCTTTCTTAACAACTTTCTTCTTCCTAATGTCTCCATTGACACTGCCTCACATTTGGCCTTTAGTTGAGCGTTCGCCCCTGTGAGGGAGGCTTTGGGTTCTGTCCCCTGGCCGAGACATACCAGAGTCTTTAAAAATGGTAGTTGCTGCTCCTGCTTAGCGCTCAGCATACAAGGAGTGGGACGACTGGTTCGCCGTTGTCAGTATAATGTGACCGGGTGGGGTGCGCTGCTGGGTGTCTTCGGCAGTATGCTTCAGTAAGGTAGCACTTTAAATCGGCAAAAGTTCCGGCCTATCACAAGGAGACTTAACACGAACATACCGCAGCCTCCCAAAACACACATACGCACTCAACACCCGCATGCATGCATTAGCTGTTAATAGGACGTTAAACAAAATAAACCAAACCAAATTCTCGATTTAATAATGACAAACCATGAAGGGGGCGAGGGGACACAGAGTGGCCAAATTGATCCTTATGCGTTTTGATTGGTTGGCTGAAATGTCATTTGAATATGCCTCCTCATAGGCTACCGCCAGTTCTTCATAAAGTACATTATAAAGATGATTTTACTGAAATCGCATTGGCAATAAACGTCATCTTTGACTATAAACTAAAAAATTACCAGAGTCGATAAGTTTAAAAATCTGGAAGGTATATCGACACGCACTTAATCGGTTTAAGCATTATGTTTCATTATAATGGAGGATTCAACACCATTGCAGTTTTCCCCAACAGGTTATGCTTTTAAGTACAACTTTGACGGCATAACACACATTCGTATTGGCTTAAATATCGAAGTAAAGAGCACATGTCAAACTACCATCAACACCATCTTTAATATTTAAACGAAAAAAAGTAACTCAAAGTTTTTTTAATCTCATTTATTTCTTTATTGTTAATACTGTAATCTATTTTTTATTTGCGTTATTACCTTTTTCAACAGCTAGAATGCTGTTAAATAATTTGTAAGATGTGTATGGTATTGCGAAATCATGGTGATTATGAAATATACTTCATGACATTGAAAAATTCGTACTCTTTTCGGTTCATAGTCCTACGATTGAAACAGAGCTTATTAGGTTTAAATATTGACACCGAAACACAATGTAAATATTGTGGTCTGAGATGCATTTCAAGGCAGTCTAAGAAATTTTGAAAATGTACAAAATCACTTTTTTATGTTCTGATTGAAAGCGAACGCCTCAATTTACAATTTACATTTAATGATGCTATGCTATTTACATATTAGTTGTGTTATGAAGATCTAGCTAGATTGATTTACTAAAAACTTTCGCGCGGCCATTATTGCACAAAGCCAGTTTTGTGTTTTAACAGCCGGACAGTATGCAATAATGTCAAAAAAAGAAATAAACTTAAAAAACTAACATACATGTATAATAAAAATGTATACTTACCAGGGATATTCCCATCAATTTCTCTTATTCAAACTGATAATAGGGAAATATTTTGATAAGTATAGCTTTAAAGGTCACACAAAAAATCTTAAAAGAAGAAGAACTGCCTGATATTTTCCGCATTGTGCAGAATATCCTCAAAATCCAAGCATGAAACGGAAAGATTTTAAAATTACATTTATCAATATAAAATAACTATTAACGTTATTCATTACATTTTAACCAGTGAAATAATAAAAAGTATTTATTTTATAGTGATAATTCTTTTTATTTGACCAATCAAAACACTATACAAACGACAATGAGGAAAATTAAGATTTGCATATAGCTCTCCGTTATGTTTTATGAAGACATACTGCAAAATAGAATCATAACGTCACGATTTGAATCTGGGAGAGATTGAGCTGTCCCTGTATCTTTTGCTATACAATGTAATAAATGGAATATCTAACAGTATCTATATTTCTCTCGTGCGGCTAATATTCTGATATGTTTCACATATGCTACCCACGAAAAATATCAAAATATTAGCCACATTCGTGAATTATATTTGGTATAACTGAATACACTGTTAGATATCCTCTATGTATTGAATTAAAGAAAAGAAGAAATATTTTCGGAATGGAATTAAGGGTAATGAATACTGCAAAATGTACATGAATTGAAAAAAAGCTTAACCTCCAAATATGCTTAAAATATATATAATGTGATATATCAAAATGTAACACAATTTTCAGATATAAGTCAAGTTTGTGGGACCCCTAAAATATTAATGTCTGGAGTCTTAACAAAGGAGAAGCTTTTATCATGAGCATCAGCAGAAATGTTTATAATGTATCATGTCTATACATACCTGACGTTGGGTTTTTATGGTGCAAGGAGGTTGAAGAGGGAGGTGTAAAGGAGGGGTACAAGGGGGTGGGGTTCATAAGAAAAATCAAAATGCAATTCATCGGCAGGGAGTGTTGTACGATAGGGAGAGAAAGAAAGGAAAAATACTTACACATGTCAATGAATTTGACCAATGAAGACTGAACAAACAGTCTATTTTGTATAACTGAGTTACAAAGTGTTTTCCAGCTTTGGTTGATGTAGACCGCTCCCAAATTTATGAAGACCATTCTGGACCAAGTTTTTTTTCTAAGTGCCCCACCATAACAGCGGGAGTGCCAAGAACCACGATTGCACCGGTTGTAAAATTTGCTCTCTGGTGTCAATGTTGTCATGGTAATTACTCGTGTTAGGCTGCGCACGTGCTTTAACCTTACTTGCCTTACAAAAATCCGTGCAGTTGGAGTGTTGGTCAAATACGTGGTGGACAGAGTTGGTTATGTCATTTTCCAACTTTCGTGCTGCTACGGTCCTATTGGGTTCTTTTGGTCTATAACGAATGGCACTCCGAACTGTACTGGTGATTTTCATTCTGGCTGCTTTTATCAATTTCCCTTTTCCCTTATAATGGTTGTTCTTCGCAACCAGTTTCTCCATGTTGGTTCTGAGGCATCCACAAACTGATTTGCAAATTCTATTTTGATAACTTTGAGACCCCATATTGGCACTTTCTCCTGTATGCTGACATACACTGATGAGTCACCATCGGCAATTGGTTTGGTATATTTCAATCCATGTGTACTTTCTGCCTTTATGAACCCCTCAAATATGAAATCTGCCTCCATAGCTTACGAATGTTCCTTCCAATTACAAAAGCATCTATGTGTAATAGGCTTAGTATGTGTAGTCTCATCTCTAGTGCAAATGTAGTATGCTTGTTTCTAACACCAATATGCAATATTTTACACGTTTCGGTACCAATTATGATCCCTTCACCACCAAGGGCATTGCATGTATGCTTATGTGCACGTTTACACCAGCCTCCGTCAGCCATGACGGTAATGCATGAAATGCCATCATCATAGTTGCCATTCTCAATAGCAATTCGCTTATCTTCAGCTCCGGCATCAAGCATTTCCTTTTCAAAATTAACTGCCCACATATCACCATTTTTTTGCTCAATTGTTGTAAAGATACTTTGTGACATTCCTGGAGAGTTACCAATACCCATTAGCTCGTTTAAATTTGACATCCCTCCTCCAGTAACCATGGCGCCCCATACTGCACGCCTGCCCTGCAGGTAGGGCGTAAGAATTGTACCTGCTGCCCCCATTGCATGATCGTAAGAGGCGACTAAATTTGGGATCTTATCTTTTCTCTTCTTTCTTAACAACTTTCTTCTTCCTAATGTCTCCCTTGACACTGCCTCACTTCTGGCCTTTAGTTGAGCGTTCGCCCCTGTGAGGAAGGCTTTGGGTTCTGTCCCCTGGTCGAGACATACCAGAGTCTTTAAAAATGGTAGTTGCTGCTCCTGCTTAGCGCTCAGCAAATAAGAAGTGGGACTACTGGTTCGCCCGTTGTCAGTATAATGTGACCGGGTGGGGTGTCCTGCTGGGTGTCTTCGGCAGTATGCTTCAGTGAGGTAGCACTATAAATCGGCAAAAGTTCCGGCCTATCACAAGGAGACTTAACACGAACATACCGCAGCCTCCCAAGACACACATACGCACTCGACACACGCATGCATGTCGCACGCACAGGAGGCCGTCCTTAAGTGACCTTAGCTGTTAATAGGACGTTAAACAAAATAAACCAAACCAAACCAAACCATACTGCACGTACATTAATGTCATAATGCCTAGTGTTACTGGGTAGCGGTGATTGGGTACTAGATTCAAATCTTAAAGTTCGCTTGCATCACTGACAGTCCGTAAGCATACTACTTGCTAGTCCATTGTTCTTAATTTCCCTTAGGCCAAATAAAATTAATTTCTTGTTTCTCAGGCCCGCCCGCATCCAATATGAACCCCCCGCACCACTCACTTTTTATTGAAATCAAAAGAATAAAAACGTCCGCGCCGAAAAATAAATTCCGGGAAAAAATCCGACGCTGGTTCCCGCATTATCCGGAACTTGACCGATCCGTGTTTTAGAATCTCCCAAATCAGATCATTGAAACGTTTGTTTATCTTTTAGAAGCTTGATTTTTTTCGATTGCACATGGTACATGGTAGCAATGATTTCTCTTCAAATATCTTTTTCTGGGAGTGTTCTTTTACCCTGGACAATCATTTCAAATTATAACGATACTTGTTCGTTTGGCGAACTCTACAAAGGTCTGTGCGATGGATCGCTTGGTCCCGACGACTGGTCATTTCCGCCAAAACTCACGGATCATAATGTGTCGGCCGCGATCGGCAAACGGAAAACTGACGTGTTTGGACATTATGTCAGAATAACGTTGCACGAGGTGCAACGGTCATCTTCATCTACATCTGAAAACAATGTCAAAAATGAGGGATCTGATCATGAAAATGAATGTCGGAATAAAACAGGTGAGAAAAAACGGAATGCTTTCCAAGTTCTCATAGATGCTGGTAGAAAGCTCACATTGCCCAATATGTACAACACAGACAACAAAATCCGAAATAGTAAACATCTCCAATTCAACAAGTTTGTGTCAACACTTCAGAAAGCCCAGCTGGGGTTTACCCATGCCTCAATGTCACAGGGTACATCATTTGTGACTGCTGTGACAAATGCTCTTTGGTATGTCGACCCACACTGGGAAACACTCAGAGAAAGGGGATTTCACACTCCTATGCTCTTTGAACATCTGATAGGTTATAACTCACCTGAAACTCACAAACATAAACCATTGCGCATGGATCAATCTACTCTTGATGCACATGCACGAGATCTAGACAGGTGCTTAGGAATGTCATGGATAAATGGGCCTATGTGGAGTCCTATCAAGAATGCCGTTGAACAACTTTCTGAGGTTTTACATGGATATAAAAACTATTTGGCAAAGTCTTTGGAGAAGGCGCAGGAAAGACATCAGAGCGCTATACCAGTCAGAAATGACACACAGAGTGTGGAGATGATTTACCCGAAGTATATTGTCAAGCTCACAATTTCATCCCGATACAAACCACTAACAGAACATCTGTCTGAAATTGAAGAGTTCAAACCTCTATTTGTTGACGAGTATACCCCAGGAGATACACGCCAAAGACGTCATTATATTGACAATTTGAAGAACGGACTTCCCTACAAATGTATTCTGTTTCGAGTGTCTGCAGGGAATAACCTCGGTACACACAATTTCATATGGAGAGTTCCTATGAACACTATCCAAAAAGAAGACGTCTTGACAAAAAACAATGATGTAATACAAGGTATCACCAAAGATTTACCAACATACCATACCAGGTTCATGAAAAGAAACTTCCTGCAAAAGGTAACTCTGTTGTGTGATGTTAAGCCAATGGAAGCCCGCTGCATTTACAAAGATCTTACCGGTGACAATAGTGCACCGGAGACTTCAAATGAAAAGATAATTGATGAGAAAGTGAAGCAGGCCTTCGAGCTACAGGACCCGGATGTGATTCTTGACATACGAGAACATAATGAAGGTCAGCCAACCAAATACTCTGTGTTTTTTTATCACGCTAAAACATATATTGAAAATGTAGTGGAGACAGCTGTTGATGACAGGAGGCATGATACAATACAACATCTGGCAACAGCAATGTCTGTCAGAGACCTTCTGAACCAAGTGAAGGGTACTTGTCCAGAAGGAACACCCATACCTTCTGAACAGTGGTTGAGATTGCAATTTGCACCCAAAAACCACTCGTCAATAAACTCATTTCAGTACACTGGGAATTTACATGTGAAATACCAAGTACAGAGCAGGCAATTGCGAAAAAGTCATATAGACTTACATTATGCATCAGCAATATTTCGTTATATGAAAGACTTTGCAGTCAAATTTCGTGATAACGCTGTTATGGTGTGTATGGATGACAAACATCACTGTAAGGTTGGTGAACCTGGACATCCTGTCGCAGCAGTGGACAGAGGGAAAAGAGTAATCGTTGATCAGGATTCTGTGTTTGCTGTTTCTGACCACGACTTCACAAAATTCAGCATTGTTCCAAGTGTGACAATGCTCATTGATATACCTGAAACCATGGATGGATCGTTCTACCGTGGACAAGTTAATGTCGGTGTCAAGGACTTGGTTCTGGAACCATCAAATCCCATACGGCATATAACAGAACTGTCACAAATATTGAACAATGAAGATGCAAGAAGCCCATCATGTGTATTTACAGTGACGGTGGTCCAGATCACCGCCTCACCTACATGTCGGTACAGCTGGCAATTCTGTGCCTGTTTCTCAAAGGAAATTATGACTACATAGTTGCAGCAAGGACACCTCCAATGTCGTCATGGAAAAATCCCCCAGAACGTATCATGTCTGTGCTGAACTTGGCCCTTCAGGCTGTTGGACTGATGAGGAAGGAAACTTCAGAGGAGTGTGAGAGGAAGCTGAGGTCTGCTAACAGTTTGAGGCAATTGCGTGAACTTGCTGACAAGTACCCTGACATACATGAGGAGATGGTGGACAGTACACAACCAGTAAAGGTATAAAACTTAAAACTTATAAAAGCACATATATTGTGTATTTTTTCATTTTAATATCAAAACACGAATAAAATGGTAGAACTTTAACAAATAAAACTCTGATAAAAACACATTGATACCAATCTAGCGTGCATTTAAATTGTAAAATGGATTTTGCTTAAAAAAAAGCTTTCATTTAATATGGTGAAAAACATTTTTCTTTCAATATATTTAGATTTTACTGACACAACTCTTCCAACGACTGCAGCTGAAAGATGTACCTTTCAAATGTTTTACTGCTGCTAGTGACGGGGAAATGAAAGAGTTTTGGGGGGCATTGGACAGGTTTGGTGAACCACTGGACTTCAATGAGATGCATCAGAAGGAACTGAAGCAAGCAGTGAAAGACAGGTATTTAAAAGTAGTTTTCATTAAAATATTTATATTTAAACCATTATTTTCATAAGAATAATACAGAAAGCAAAACGTGATAATCTTGTATAAAAAGTCATCAATGATATTTTGTATTTAATATACAAGCTAACGTTTAATATGTGTGTTAAACTGGATGTTTTAGAACATTTTTATTCTTAGTATATACAAAAATAACATGTGGTATAACTATTGTCTAAAAATATGATACAGATCAAAATGGACAAGATTTGGTAAGTGCTTTTATATTAATAGCCAATGTGTATATTCATGTATCCTCCTTAAGCAGTTGGAATGAAACATTAACATACCGTACATGTAAATACTTTTACCCTTGTGCACCAATAACTAGCAATGTGTCTGTAGTTTGCATACTCTAAAATATTAATATGCATGTAGCTGCTAGCAAACCCTATCTCTTTATCAAAATATTTTGATCATACTTGCTTTTAATATAACATATCTTTTGGTGGTGGTTTACCTTCATTTGCTTTTTCCTTCTGATGTTTGTGAGTGTGTTCTAATAGGCACTATTGAACTGGAGTATCTGTGTGTATTTTTAGCACTTGCCAGTTCTACCTTTTTAATTATTGCATATACTTACCACTGGAATATCTATCATGAGTATCTAATTGAATGATTTGTATTTGGGAAAAGCTGATGTATGATAGGACATGTTTTCACTTTTAACAAAAACAAATATTTATATTTTCAATTCATCATTTTGACATTAAAATATTGATTTCAAGGTACACATTTTCTGTGCTATGCTTTAACTGCATGTATGTCATATTTCATTCATTTTTTTGTCTATCTTCAAATTTTCTGAATAATATTAAAATTTCTGCATGTTTTTCAGGCCAGAGCTTTCAGCATTTTTGGAACACTGCTGCACAAACAGGAGCTATTTCTTCACAATCAAGAAGTGTGGTGTAGCTGATTGTGAAATATGTCCTCCACCTGTTCTTCCCCCTGACCAGTTTGCTGAGCTTCATCCGTTCCCAGATCCTGTGCCAGGTACGTATACTGAAATTTCAAGCACACAAAAACAGTACAGCACATAAAAAAACTGAAATTCAAAACTTTGATAATTAAATGGAAATACAAGATAAAAGTTTGTCAGACTTTATTCTATCTTTAATATTATACTATTTGAATGTCAATATAGAAATACCTTCTCTTTTGCAGGAGATGAGGGCCATTACAAGGACTTCTCGGAGTTGTATGGCATAGAGGAGACCAGTGAGGAGTTCTGTCCTTCTCATCGACAAAAGAAGACTTCTAGTGTTCACCATGGTCATGATATACCATTTTCCCCATCAGCCCAAACAGCAAAGACATGCCAGCAGACAGTGGCATGCATTGAGTGCAATAGACCTAGAGTTGTCTACGCTGCTTCAAAACTTTCAAATAGCGAACAGTCACTTTTAACCAGGCTATTGTCAATGTACCACTACTCTTGTGGAAGCATCTTACAGGAACTGCAACCAGAAGATGCTTCAAAAGCACCGAGAATCAATGCATTGTTAACGAAAGTATATGTCAGAAGTAACATCACATGTGATACTCCTATTGAAGTCCCCTATTTCAGCTCGAAGTGCTTTCCCCCTGTGTGCTTCCATTGTGGCTCTGACACAGACCTTGTAATAAAGGAGAGCCAATATCCAATGTGTAAAATCTGTGACACCAGAGACAAACAAGCTCTTAAAAGAAAGAGAAATGTGTGGGAGGAACGAAAGGGGAGCAAAAAGACCAAATCTTAAAACATAGGGAGTTCCTGATCACTTGCTTGTGTACATCTGGTGAACATTGAACATAAAATTGTATTTCAATTGTTTTTCAATTTAAATTGTAAGTTTAATACCAGAAAATAAAGACAATAGTTTAAAATTAAGATTTCTTTATTCATTTTATGCATTTAACAATTGACACAATTTCAAATCACAAGCCTCCCTCCCTCATCCTTTTTTGGAAAAATGTGCCTGAGAAACATGACATTAATTTTGTTTGGCCTTACAAGCTTTAGTGGGATAAATGTGGATACACTTTATGCATAAAATGCAAACCTTTACATGTGATGGAGTGAAGAGTAACAATAGTTAAAAAAATCTTGAAGCTGATTTAAACTGACCAATCGGTAGTCTTCATATTCCGATGAACTCAAACGTTTTAACTTATTCAGTCCACCAGCCACAGAATCGACAACCACCTTTTGTATAATGTATAAGTTTTTAAATTCACTATTGAAATATAGGCGTTTCAATGTCTTTTTTCTTTGCCCTGATGTAATATCACACTGGCAATCTTTCTCTGGAAATTATCATCTTGTGTATATTTGTTGTTGAATTTTAAGTTAGTGTCACATTCAATTTATAAAAGTTCCTTCTTTTCCATTTTCTCTTGTTTACATATTTCCCAGTGGCTTAACCAAATCTTATTTTCTTGTATTTTTCTTTTGTTGATCTTTTTGTCATGTTTAAATTTTACGATAATTAAAGTAGCTTGGTTTTGTTCTTTCTCACATTGACGAATAATTCCGATCATGTTGATGGATTGTTGATACCTGTGACTCTCCACACAATGTCGATACCATTTGCTGCCTTACTTTTAACTAAAAACTGCTCGCTTTTGGTAAATTACTTTTTATAGCCACTATTTACTAGATTTTAACTATGCAATCAAATGTTAGGGGCCGCGGTGGCCGAGTGGTTAAGGTGTACCGACACTTTATCCCTAGCCCTCCACCACTGGGTTGCGAGTTCGAAACCTACATGGGGCAGTTGCCAGGTACTGACCTTAGGCCGTGGTTTCTCCCATGGTACTCCGGCTTTCCTCCACCTCCAAAGCCTGGCACGTCCTAAAATGACCCTGGCTGTTAATAGGACATTAAACAAAAACAAAACAAAGGAATCAAATGCGGAATTGTCGCGATAGCCGCATGTCAACAGCATCGCACACTTGCCTTTTAGTACCTATAAAACTTATTCAACGTAGATCAAACAAAAATCACATTTGATTGTTTTCCATGTACGTGATCTGCACCTTGTATAATGTGCATCGTACGTAGTTTCGGCTTTGTCAGTTTACGCAAATTTGAAGGAGTAATACTAGTTGGGAACTCGCGGGCCTTATAAGCTCGGATAAGTGTACTTGTTTCTAGAAAGAACAAAAATTAAAAAGTGTGAACATGTTGCAGTACACCGATGAAGATTGGGGGTAATCTCTACGTGGAAAGATTCGGATAAATAAAACTGGTTCCTATGATGCACTGAAAATTGTCGTGCTGGCAGACTTTTTTTTTGTTTTTGTTTTTTGTTGTTGTTTTTTCAATTATTCTTTGAAATCATTCTGCTTTGAGTGTTGGAAGTATTTTTTTCGTAATTTTTTTCTTTTTATTTGTATATAACATGCTTCCTAAATCTAAATTGATGTATACTCCACGCTTCTCTCTGCCCTGCAGGTAGGGCGTAAGAATTGTACCTGCTGCCCCCATTGCATGATCGTAAGAGGCGACTAAATCTGGGTTCTTATCTTTTCTCTTCTTTCTGAACAACTTTCTTCTTCCTAATGTCTCCCTTGACAATGCCTCACTTATGGCCTTTAGTTGAGCGTTCGTCGCTGTGAGGAAGGCTTTGGGTTCTGTTCCCTAGCCGAGACATACCAGAGTTTTTAAAAATGATAGTTGCTGCTCCTGCTTAGCGCTCAGCATATCAGGAGTTGGACGACTGGTTCGCCCGTTGTCAGTATAATGTGACCGGGTGGGGTGTCCTGCTGGGTGTCTTCGGCAGTATGCTTCAGTGAGGTAGCACTATAAATCGGCAAAAGTTCCGGCCTATCACAAGGAGACTTAACACGAACATACCGGAGCCTCCCAAAACACACATACGCACTCGCCACACGCATGCATGTCGCACGCACGGGAGGCCGTCCTTAAATGACCTTAGCTGTTAATAGGACGTTAAACAAAATAAACCAAACCAAACCAAACCCCGCTTTTCTGGATTTGTTTGTGTTTTAAACGAAACCGATGCACGTGCCGCATGCTGTTGCCATTGGTGTATTAATGAACAAGGAACTTTATCTTAATTGTTCTTTACAATGCAACGGGCCCTTCTTATATTGTGCGGTGAAGTAGCCACCAGCTACAACTATATGGACACGCTGCTAAGTATTCCTTCTTTTGAGGTCACGGCTGTAATATCAACAAACAAAACGATAAAAATACATTATCTGAAGTTGACAGCATTTATATTGCATTGGCGACAGCTATAATAATTCAATCTGCATATATGCATTAGTGTTATGGTTGATTGCATACATTCCTGAAAGTAATTCCCTGATGAAGTTGATAGCTGTAGAAAAGTATCTCCTTGAGTCAATACAATTGAATCACATCAAATATAAATTGTTCTCTGTATTGGCATTAACATGACCTTTGATTTTTTTGTTATCATTAAGAAGCGAAGGCAATTGTATGTAGCAGGATGATACTTCTCGTAAAAGATTTTGATGTTTTGAACTCGGAGACCTTTGTGTCCAATAACAGTTTTAACGATCCTATTACTGCTATCAACGATACTCTATTTGGTATGGGCTTTCAAGCGTTTCCAATCCTAAATATTTGATCATCTGATAACTTATCTCTCAAAGCATATACATAATAGGGGGAAATAATTGCTTTGTCAATGATATCATCTAATTTTAAATGAAAAAAAAAAAAGCTTTAAAACAGAAAAATATCCGACGTCTGTCGAAAAATTGATTTACCTGTAATATAAAAGCAATCTTATTTTACCACGACTGACTTTTGTTTTACCTATCATACAAATATAATGTAATTTCATCACAACTGAGTGTTGTTTTACATGTAATATAATTGTAATGTAATTTTATCATGAGTGACTATTGTTTCAACCATTCATAACAGCATAATCAATTGAAGCCTCTATTTTATTTATTTATTTATTTATTTTGCTTTGTTTTTGTTTATAGCTTATCAACAACATAATCCCTTATTTCATAATTTTTTCTCAAATCTACTCAGTTACGTCAATAATTCATAAAAAATATCCTAAATATCATAAAAATTGGGTTACATCAAGGTTTGTCTATTAAATGTCGAGGAATTTTACCACAAATTTGTGACTTTTCACGTTTAACCTATCTTTCATTTGTGTCCAACTCATGTTGAATATGTAATTTATAGATTATGATGTAAATTTTGTCAATATCCTTTCCTTTTCCCTCCAGCAGCAATTGACTTCTTGTTTCTGGTGTGTGGCATTGACCGCCAGTTCTCCATTCTTCAAAACAAACCAATTTGCACATGCGCGCATGATACGAGAGATGATTGATATGTTGTGAGCCTCGTATTGAAGGAGGTACTCAAGGATAATCCCTTGCCTCACCCCCAAGGGGGTGAACGATTTTATTATTCTCACATACTTCACAGGGTTATCCCGTGGTTGCCAGGGAAACAATAAATCGATCTCACACATGGAGATAAAGACAGCTAGCAAGCGCAATATGACGCTGCTCACAATAACGTAACGTCATCATTTTACGTAACTATGTCATAAATGATGACGTCATTATTTTGACGCATATTCCATGGAGCATTGCAGATGGCGCGCTGAAAAACTTTCATAAAAGCTTAAATGTATATAACAAAAATAATCAAACATGTTTCTCTATACACAGTTATACATATTTACGTATAACAATATCGGTTATGAACTCGGGTGGTAAAATTTCCCTTGCCAACTTCACATATATCTATGGAACGAAATGCACATTTGTTTACATATATGAATGTTATCCGACCATTACTGAGTACCTCGACAGTGATATAGCTATGGCCAATAATATTCTTAGAAACAAAAACAAAAAACAAACAAACAAAAAGGAAAACAAAAATGTCAATTAATCTCTTTTGGATCACGTCTAAGTGCTATGGAATTTGAAATTCGTGTGATAGACCTGTGTTCTTGAGAGCTGCATGCCCCTTGGACCTATCTTGTATTAAGTTCGTGTAGTTAGCATTTACTCGTTCCTTGGTAAAAGTTAACTGACTTACACAGATTGGAGTGTAAGCACGTCGCAGCATATAGATATAGGGTAGAGAGGGTCTCTACATGGAACGTTTCTGTTAGGTAAATCCCTACACGTAATGGCATACAATCGTTTGTAAGCAACACAAACAATATACACTTTAAATGTTAAACAAAATCATTCTTGAAAGGTTTTATCCCTGAATTGTCTTGTGTTTATTTATTTTGTATTTTTTTGTTTTTTTCTTCTTTTTTTTAGTTCCATAACTTTTCCCGTCTTATTTCTGTGTTGACACCATCGTTTGGTCCTGATTTCAACCGTTATAAATACCACCTTTCTCCTTATTAAGAGTCGAATGACAATACTATCTAATCCAGCTTCGATCAATCTCCACTGATTTATTAGTAATCTGTCCGTACTATTCAATTATTCATACCTATTTCTCATGCTTTAGAATATTAAAAATATAACTTAACTATTTACATGTAGTACGTGTAATCATCCTCGTTCAACAACTAAATTAAGGTGTTGTTATTTAAAGTGTTAATACTGCGTACTTAGTAGAAAAGACAATTATATACCCGGCCCAGTCGTACAGATTTATTACGTCACAGCCGCTCAACCAAATCTATTGATATTACTTGTACACATCACTGAACATTAAACAACATCTGAGAGGCACGTCACATGCAATCCATCAACGAAAACACGGAGCGGACCATGATTTGACAAGCCGAAACAGACAGATTTGAAGAAATATAAGTAACTCATTTGGCCATTTGTAAGGAGAGGAAAACCAGTGACAACACTACTCTAGACATACATGAATGATCACCAATTAAGCAGAACTTCGCCAATATTGTTTCCATATACACCTAACAAAATGAATTCAAATAATAACTGGTTTAATATTGTTAATTGCATATCCTTTGCGTTTGCTTACCAGCAAATTTCAGCCACCACATGTGGAGGTATACAATCATCAACGCTCAATGCATCACGAGGACTGTTTTTATCAGAATCGTTCCATGTAGAGACTCTTCCTACTCTTTATCAGTGTGCTGTAATGTGCTTACACTTTACTCTGTGTAAGTCGGTTAACTTTGACCGAGGGACAAGGAAATGCTATCTGTACCAACACAATACAATATCGGACCCCTTTCCTGATATCAGTGCCCCAGGACAGCATATACTACATAGACATCAAAGATATCCCTCAGGTCAGTTGTATGAGGTATTTGCATGACTATCACTTGGAATGTTATGTACATATTACTAAAATCATAGTGTAAGCTGCTGCTCAGTTGAGAGATACTTTTGCGCGAGATGTATTCAACTCTTTGATATATTTCTTTCTTTCTTAAAATTGCAGTGTTTAAAATCTTCTATTTAGAAAATGTTTTATTTCGTTTAGAATGATGTTATAGGTTTTGTGTTTGTTTACCATCAGTCTCTAAGCGGAGCCTGTGGTGTCAACCATTGTTCAAAGTACGAAAGATGTCTTCCAGTCTCAGACGGAGAATACACGTGTTTGCCATTCATCCGGGGTATGTTTATCTTTTTGTCATATGCATTTCAACTTACTGTTTATTTATTTATATTTGCGGAAATTTATTTTCA
This sequence comes from Pecten maximus, assembly GCF_902652985.1. Lineage (NCBI taxonomy): Eukaryota > Metazoa > Mollusca > Bivalvia > Pectinida > Pectinidae > Pecten > Pecten maximus. The sequence continues at coordinate 23,657,507 of NC_047029.1, forward strand.
CTTTTCCCCAGTCATTGAATATACAGTAGTATGAAATTGATAACTTGTCAATATTTATATTGCATAAATATCGTAACACCGAAACCGGAAAATGTTTTCTATATTATTGATAATTGAGGTAATACTTGAAACAGATAATGTTGTTGATTTGTATTACAACATCGACGTCAGCTGTTTTGTTTCTTAATAGGTCCTTATATCGTGAGCTGATTCAGTCTGAATATGTAATTCCGATAACATGTTTATTCACCACAACCATCTGTGTACCACTTGTTACCATTTGTGTACCATTTGTTACCATTTGTGTACCATTTGTGTACCATTTGTGTACCATATGTTACCATTTGTGTACCATTTGTGTACCATCTTTGTACCATCTGTGTACCATTTGTGTACCATATGTTACCATCTGTGTACCATCTGTGTACCATTTGTTACCATTTGTGTACCATCTGTTACCATCTGTGTACCATATGTGTACCATTTGTTGACATTTGTGTACTATTTGTTACCATCCGTGTACAATTTGTACAAAGTATGAAGATATTCACTGCTGTCATTTGTAAATTAGGAAGGTGGGCATGTCATGGCTGGACGCCGGAGGAAAAGGCCTTGATCTATGCTAACGGAATTACTGTGGAGAATGAGAAAATGATTTGTGAATCTGTGGAAAACCGTGAATACTACATGAACTGTACACTAAAGCCCGTGGGATGTGGTACATGTTACTGTTGTTCGTTCCTGTTCAGCAGCGATCTAATGTGACAATTCAGCCCTAAACAACCAAGAGGAACTAGTTCTAGCTGTTCTTGACTACAGAAAAGCTTATCCTTCTCGGTGTAGTTTTTACATACACATGACCGGCAAAAGCATAACCACACTTCGTTCGTCAGTCTTTTGGTAATATTTTCGTATAACAAAAGGCAATCAATATTCCGGAAATTATCGAGTCAATGCTTTTTGTGTATACCCAGCTATAAGTACACCGAGAACTTTGATATATTTAAATGATACGAAGCATCCTAATATCAACTGAAGATCTAGTAAATTTGTAGTATGTCGTACTGGAATTAATTGTTACGCGAATAGTGATATTTCGATATGGATGTACCAAAAATAGATATTAGCAGCAGAAGTCATTTAGTGCAAATGTACAGAAGAAAATATGAATAAGAATGTAAAGGCCTTAATCTGAATCAAAATGGAAGAACATTTTTTCTCATTTTTTATTTTTCAAGTTCACCAAACAATATTACATTCAAGTATTTAACCCGGATGTCAAAGCCAAAGTGTAACTTCCACAGAGGTTACTAACGAGCATTGTTATTGTTTATACAGGAATCCTGTGGTAAATAACAATTAATATATACAATTACATTTGTATTTTAGAGCAATTCTTTATTATTTGGACCTCACTTTTACTATATGGCATTTTGCCTTTTTTGTCAGAAATAATATTTATTATATATTAAGAATCCTATGGAGCAATTTAAATTGAAATGTTTGTAAATTTGAGTTGTCTGTCATGAGAAAAGGTGCCCTATAAATCAACTTCCAATCTTCTACCGTTATTTTTGTTTCTAATCTATCATTCCACTTTTCTATAGTTTTAACAGGAGCTAATACATATTCACTTACCAACAAGTTATACAAATATTTTGCAACCTTTTCTTTTGCTTTTAATGCACATATAAGATTTGTTTCAATACCATTTTGGTTTATACTTTGTTTCCAAGCTCTTGGAATAGCCATCAATATTCCTTGGTAAGTTACAATATTAGTATTAATTTCAAACTTCTGGTTGAAATCTTCAAAGGATAAAAACTCCCCTGCTTCATTTATTAAATCACTAATGAAAAAAAAATTCTATCCACTTGTAATATATAATATGTTTACCATTGATCAATATCTCGTTATTTAACCATAATGGTTGAGGTAACATGTCTTCTGGGGTTGTTGGAGGTGACTTCCTACAGGAGACCCATATCTTAATTACATTGCCCCAAAAGGCATACAATTTCTTTGAAATTTTCAATAAACCTTCATTGTTCGTATACCAAATCTTTTCACCTCCTAGTTTTTCTATTTAGGTAACTAGTAGCATTTTCCAACTGGAATAGTTTTCTGGATTAAGGACTTTCTTTATCCACGACATTTTCTGCGTTGACAATACGCCTTAACATTTGGCATTACTTATCTTTTTTATCATTTTTTCCAGACCACAAAAACTTAAAGAAGACTTTTTGTAGATTTTGAAAAAAAGTTTCTTGAGGGTCTGGAAGAGACGAAAATAAATGTGTAAATATTGGCAGTTGCCCTGCAGGTAGGGCGTAAGAATTGTACCTGCTGCCCCCATTGCATGATCGTAACAGGCGACTAAATTTGGGATCTTATCTTTTCTGTTCTTTCTGAATGTCTCCCTTGACAATGTCTCACTTTTGGCCTTTAGTTGAGCGTTCGCGGCTGTGAGGAAGGCTTTTGGTTCTGTCCTCTAGCCGAGACACACCAGAGTCTTAAAAAATGGTAGTTGATACTCCTGCTTAGCGCTCAGCATATTAGGAGTGGGGCGACTGGTTCGCCCGTTGTCAGGATAATGTGACCGGGTGGGGTGTGCTGCTGGGTGTCTTCGGCAGTATGCTTCAGTGAGGTAGCACTATAAATCGGCAAAAGTTCCAGTCTATCACAAGGAGACTTAACACGAACATTTCCTGCAAGTACTCCTCACCACAACCCCTTTTAGCCCCAATCCATAACAAATGTGTCTTATCTAAATTTGCTTTCAAACCAGAGCAAATTCTAACGCTTTTTGAATGAATTTCCATTCCAGAGAGTCCAAGGCTTTTTCAAGGTCTAACAACATAAGGAGCCCTGGAATGTTGCTTTCTTTTGTTTTCTCAATAATGTCTGAAATAAATCTGGTGCACTCTCCTATGTACCTACCCCTGACAAATCCTTTCTGTGAATCACTGATAAGTTGAATTAGGTATGGTTTTATTCTATTGGCAATACAAGCGGAGGCAATTTCATAGTCAACATTTAAAAGAGATATGGGTCGCCAATTTTTTAAGAACAATTTTGATTTACCTTCTTTTGGTATATAATGAATGATACCTTGGCGTTGAGAGATTGATAACTAGCCCCTTCTAAAAGATTGATTAAAGGAACAAATAAGTGGTTGGTGAAGGTCATTCCAAAAAAATTGGTAAAATTCCACTGTGAATCCATCAAGCCCAGGAAATTTACAGTTTGTCATAGTCTTCAAAGCATTTAAGCATTCTGATCTGGAGAGTATACCTTCCATTTTGTCAGATTCCTCTAGTTAATTTATAGTTATATGGATTTTCTTCATCAAAAAATCTTCGAATATGTGTATCTTCCACCTCAGTCTCTATACTTTTGTATATTTTGGTAAAAAAAAATTACCTGTTCTTCCATGATTTCATCTATTTCTAAAATTTATTAGTTTTGGAATAAGCTTTTCTGTGAAGTGTCTCTTTTCTAAGTTACAGAAATATATAGAAGTTTTCTCTCCTTCTACTTTTCATCTAGCTTTCGCTCTAATGATCATACCCTTCATTTTCTCCTCCCTAATTTTCTTAAGTTCTCCCTGAAATGGAAGAATTAACTAAGATTACATTTACAAAGTGGAAAATATGCCTTTGAATACGTACAGGGATTAAACAGGTCCTCATTAGCATTAAAGTCATACAATACAAAGGAAATCAGGAGAACAAGTAAAATATCGTAAACCTCTATTTGGTGAAATAACATTTCTTTTTACTAATTATCTCCTTTTCCGTAGGTATAAAAAAGTTGAAATTGACCTTAATTAATCCATTTGGTAATAAAAAATAATTTTGCATCATTTGAATTAAAGGTATACTAGTCAAAGTTGCCAAGATGGTAAATTCTGTGCAGACGCTGACATACAAAATCAATATTCAACAAATTATAAATGAATTGATATGAAACAGAAAACAAATTCTACTGCACAGCTTTTAAACTAACAAACCAGAGTGATTCATTTCTAAGCTCGAGTGGTTATCTGTCAATTATTCAGCAAGACATCTGAGGTTGAAAGCTCTCAAAATAGTTCTGCATAATGATGGGTTGAAAAACCTTTCTTGTCTGAGTGTTTAGTAGTTTGATAATCAATAAAATTACGTAAAATTGTCCTGTTAAATCCAATGTTGGTATTTCATATTTTATTTTGATGTGACAAAAATATTAAGTTTATCTAAAGTTTCTTGTATATATTGTGTATTTGCTGTTTTCTCATTTCATCATTTTGAAGTCATAATTGCCGATGTGTTGTGTGTGTGATTTTATTCTTTTGGAAAGATATTTGGAGTGACTATATTTTATTTTGGATTTGCAAAAGTGGGAAGTTTAAGGTCTTCTTACAAGCTCAGACTAACGTGAAATTCCGTTAAGCCTAGTAATAAGATGTTTGCCTTGAAGGCGAGAAGTCACTTATTCAAGCCGCAGTGTGGACAGGTTATTTTTTTTATCATTCTTCCTCTTACAGATTTAATTTAATGTCCAAAATGAATTTCCATTCACCTGGGGCCGCGGTGGCCGAGTGGTTAAGGTGTACCGACACTTTATCACTAGCTCTCCACCTCTGGGTTGCGAGTTCGAAACCTACGTGGGACAGTTGCCAGGTACTGATCGTAGGCCGGTGGTTTTTCTCCGGCTTTCCTCCACCTCCTAAACCTGGCACGTCCTTGAATGACCCTGGCTGTTAATAGGACGTTAAACAAAAACAAACCAAACCAAAACCATTCACCTATGTTAGTAAGATCAGTGTTGAGAGAGTGTATAGCTTTGTGTTAATATCTATAATTACATACAAAGAAATGTCACCATTAAAATGTTTGATATTAATGGAAATATTAGTTGTTATCATTAATACAAGGAAGAAATAATGTGTCCGAGGACAAATCGTTGAGGTACCCCTGCATTAACATAACATTAAAATTTTTCTTTGCATTTTTTCAAACAGATAATGTTCCACCACGAAAGTAGAATTACATTTATACCACATTTCGCGTCATACTCAAAGGCATTTTTCTTGAAAATTCACATGAAATGCACGTGTGAAAAGGGCAAAAAAGGTGAAATTCACATGAATGTCACGTTAAAACCATTTGCAATTCACATGAATTTCACATGCTGTTCACATTAGTTTCACGTTAAAAACTTATAATCATTATGTATTATGTATATATAACAAAAACAAGATTCTAATATTTTATAATTTAAAAAAGAAGCCTTTCAAAAATATACTTAACACAGCAAAAAACATCAAATGAATTCATGGTGTTTTATACAATCAAGATTACTCTTTCACACAAACATTTAACATGCTTCTCTATTTCCCTTACCCTAACATTTTTATCTTCTCCCACTTTCCTTTCTTTTCCTTTTTCAACACACCATCCATAAATCCCCCTCATAAGTCTTGAGTCCTTTTGCAGTTTGCAAATTTGTTAAACAGTGTTCACTCATGGCATGTAACAACTGCTATCAACTGTTAATAAAATGCAAACATTAAAAAATGCCTTTGTTACAGCATAAGCATGCACAAAAGTAAGGTGATTTTGACGTGTTCATGTTTTTCTACATACTACACTTCTTATGGTTCAGTGTGGTTTAACTGATATTCAGTTCCAGATTTTTGGGATTTCAGGGCCGAAGAAACATCATATAGCTTTGTGTTACTCTGTCGGTGATGTTTACGTTGTAAATGAAGATTGAAATGAGCTTAGATCACAACCTACATGTTTAACGCTGTTCCATATGTTTTGGAAAATATTTAAATGTTGACAAAAGGAAAAAAAGTTCTTATAAAGTAATAATCATCTCATTAGGGGATCACTTATAACGAAAACTGACTTAATAATTAAATCTGGTTTCAAGGGTCGTTGCATGAATACTCGTATTCACACTGCATCCTCCTGGCATCGAGTTTGAATGTTTTAACCCTTGCGATACTCTCTCTGTCTCTTTAATTTTCTTTTCGCGTATGACTTTCGGGGCGAAAAGACGAGAATCAAAGTTTGTTAATTCTCGTCTTTTCGGGGAAAAAAGACGAAAGAACGAGAATTTAGATATTTCATTTTCGTCTTTTCAGGGCGAAAAGACGAAATAACGAAATGGCACAAATCAGCCACCGTATACAATTGATATATATACCAGTGACTATAGGGTGATAAACTTTACAGAAATATAAGATGTGTTAGGTTTATTCAAGGGAAATAACTCATACGATCTTGGAAGGGCATTTTGGAAGACAATGTGTCATTATATTTTGTTTAAAAGTGCTTATTGACAAGTGGTTGTTTACCAGAGGTGTTTTAGAGAATTCCTGAAAAGAAAGGTTACTAAATGTGCTTGAAAGATGTTGCAATAAAATTAAAAAAAAAAAAAACATCGAGAGACAAACTGTTATGCAAAACTGATTGCTAATTGCTTAGGAGAGCTGTATGAATTATGTTGGATTATTGTTTGTCTGATACTTTGAATTGTTTAATTCACAAACATTCTTAATTCTGGAGAAACGGATAGGAAATATACCATTGGCGAAAGGGTGATAACCTTTACAGTATGCTGGTTCTCATCCTTCTGCTACTATTTACACAATACGTATACGTTATGGAAGGCCTGGTCATGTTAAGATGGCCTCAGGTTATATATTTTTTTCCTTTCTGGGTAGTCTCATTCATAAAAAAAAGAAAAATCCAAAATCAACACACAAGAAAACAACAAACAAAAAATTACAAAACAAAACAAAACGATCAGTTCGATGAAAGGATTCCTGCGCATAACCACTGATTGGCCATCGTCAGATCTGTTCATATATTCTTCTCATTTTTATATTCTTGATTGATTGACATATATATATATATAAAGGAGCAAATGGTGCGCTGAAAACTAAAATCAAGAGATTGGGGAAACTGTTTCAAGTATTCGTCAATTTTTTTTTTAAATATAACAATTACGATATCGACAGTTTGTGACGTTGGTGATGTATATAGTTTTTAAGTAGCGGGGTCCAAAAAATTGTCCTTTATTTCTTTCTATTAACATTCCTAATGTGGTTTGCTGATATGAACATACCAAGTGAAAACAACAAACATATGAACATGAATACACTATGAAAACCGTATGAAAACATTGTCTCTCGCGCAAATCACCTGATTAATCGGGTCATAATAATACGCCATCGACAGGAAGAGTAGCTTCCCTTGGATCGATAACGTTGGTACGAGATAAGTGTTAAAAATATTGAGAGAGCACATGCATTTTAATTAACTATACCATAATTCAAGAATTAAATAATAAATAAACATTATACAAAATTTAAGCAAAAAAGACCGGAAAATGCGGAACGACATTAAAACAATGGCGTGGTGCATAGGCGGGATCTCCCGACTGTTCTAATAATTTGGCGTTTCGTCGTATACATGAAACATTTTTCTTTTTAATAAAATTTCTCGTTTTCTCGATATAAATTTTTTAAATCAAGGTTATGTAAATATATGAATTGAATAGATTTTTTTAATTTTCATTGCTGCTATGAATACCAGTAGCTAGCTACATATCCTCCGAGGCGCGCTACCTTCAATCCATACAATGTATATAATTGATTTCTTATAATCCTGCAATTTATACTTTAATATGTGTTCATTTTAACAATTTGAATACTGATAACTATTTGTAAGATGTGTGTAGCATAGCGGTATCATGGCAGTCTATAACGGATTATGGAATATATTCCATGACAGTCAAATGGACAATGAAATAATTTATATAAAGTTACTATATAATGACATTTTTATTTCCCATCATACTTGGTACTTGGGTAAATTTCAGTTTTTCTTCATGATAAGGTAAATGAGGATCACCAAATTAACCCCATTATTCACAAATATTTGGTAATAGATATGAAACACTATATCCACTCCTCGTAGTCGTCACGAAGGGATTATAACCAGTGCCGTAGATTGTGAGTTCGAGGCCCGGTCAGGGCACGAGTCAAAAAGTTGTCTTCTGTCGTCATTTATGCTGCTAAGTTAAATATGTGTGTATATATACAACTTAAACGTACAATTCACCTGAGGAATATTCGTAAAGTCCATGTTAAATATGCTGGTTAAGGCATTAACATCATGATAGGAGTCCGTGTTTGTATCGTGTTGGTGTAGATAGCATTTCCTTGTCCCTCGGTCAAAGTTTACCGACTTACACAGAGTGAAGTGTAAGCACATTACCGCACACTGATGAAAAGTAGGAGCGAGTCTGATAGAAACAGTCCTCATGATGCATTAATCGTCGGTGACTGTATACCTCCACATATGGTGGCCGAAATTTGCATCTAAACGAACAATTAAAATAAACATTTCACAATTTTAAATCAATTCTTGTTTGATATTATTCTATTGGATGTATTCGAAGCGGCTTTATCCGTAAGTTGACTACTTAATTTGTTAATACGGTTTTTCCTCACACACGTTTAATCCATAGTGATGTTTACGTGTTAACATGGTATTTTTGCGAACTCTACTTTTCTCTTATCTGATGCGCTTTGTTTCTTATGAAAGCTGAAATAAAGCATAGCTCGAGGCTGATGTAACTGTTTTCTTCAAGCAAGAAACATTCTCCTAATATTATCTTTAGTATGCGACGTGTCTCCTTTATATTGTTAAGCTAATTAAAGAGGACCACGCCTCAAAAGACCAGTGTATGAAGATAAGGCAGCAAAGACAGTAAGCTAAACAGTCATGATATGTCTTATTGAAGCCGCCGACAACCTCTCTGCTGTATTTGGGAGAGACATGATAATTCAATATCATGTATGTACTGTTGTTAGGCCGGATTGATTTGTGTTGAAATAAAACGACTCCCTTGACGTAATCAGTGACGTTAAAATGATGTCTCCTTCAACCAATAGAAATGCAACGCCTAGATATATTAGCACATAGATAAAGTAATGGTCGGTACTGTCTTCATAATTCCGTTTAAAAATTGAAAAAAATATCCTCAGATTTTCATTCGATCTCGTGTTTATAGAAGGTTGGTGTTTTCAGTAAAAGATCTTACCTTGAAACCAAAATAACATCTCAATGTCATCGATGTTTGCATACCTTTAGGTGTTGCAAACCAAAATTTTTGTTTCTTGTGATCTATCATCCGAACCACATACATTTATGCAAAACTTCTTTAACGTTTTCGAGATATATTTTTCAAATGACAAAATATAAGGAAATATTAAAAGGTTAAAAGAAATTAACGTCTTTGATAGGAACATAATGTACATTTTGTATATCACAATTGATTTTACTAATAATAAAGGATGTAATCGGATTTCATCAAGTATGAACTTTTTTCAATGTGTGGTAATAATATGAACCTGCTGATACCAAGGTTATTTAAATTAGCTATTGTTTATTCATGATACAATTGTATATACAACATCTGTACTATCTCCAGATCTGTCTGGCCCGGTATATTATTTTCTTTAAGAGATTAAATAGATAAAAACAGGTAATACTAAATGACATTTAAACGCTGTTATGATGTTGTAATAAAATCGAATTTTGAACACAATCTAGATTGATATAAACTTTGTGTTCTTGAATTGTAATTGTCTTCTATCTCTGTGAAGACTCGCAAGACTAATCTATTTCAAACCCAGGTTAAATCACCGAAACGGAAACTGTGCTGGTGCCAAAGTCAAGCAGTTATCCTGTCGTAATACTCTATGTAGATTTAAGAAACCTCAGGATGTTTGATAACTAACGACTATATAATGCAATATTCAATTCGTATCGTCTGCTTGCTGTTTAAGGATTGAAGACGATGTGTCGATTTATAAACCGAAAAACGAAGGGTGTTTTGTATCATAATCTGAAGCTGCTTGTGTAAAGAATAAACCGCGGCTGTTTGACGAACAGACAGACAGACGATCTCGAATATGGTTTTCAGAGAGATTTAGTATTCCAGAGCATCTCTAATTCAAACTTTTACAGTATGTCATTACCTAACCTTGACAGACTACATATTTTACTACAAGCCATTTATAGTATGTGTACAGAGATTTAGTGATTACAAAACGATTTGGACCATTGACTGACCTTGACTAGTAGAGTATACCGTGCATTTGCTATGCATCATCGACTGAAAGGTTCCAGATAGCATGTCGTAGCCATAGTAACTTCATATAACAATTTATGTCATACTTGTAACACTTTAAAAACATTAAAACATTTCAGAGGTAAGCATCATCCGTTAAAACATCAAGGTATTTTATCTAGTTTATTGATGTATTTATGTTCATAACAACAGCCTTGAAATATACCGTGAAAAGCAGTCTTCATTTATTCAATTCGTGCTTGCGCGGCTTCTACAGACGTTCGTAAATCAATGACGACAGTGATGATCTTTCTCATTGACGAGTCAACGGCAAAGGGAGTTATTGTGTAATTTTCTAGGTAGCAATTAATTTTTTTTTTTAGTCAGTCACTTTTGTTAGCTAATCCGCACATGGATTGCTGCATTTCTCCCTGGGCAACAGTAAATTGCACCAGTTACATTGTTATTTTCTTCTTCTTCACATGAGAGTAGCCATACTCCTTTTTATATACGATTTCCTGATACGTGTTTACGCCTGAAATGGTTGCCTTTACATAACGGGTCTTCTACAATCAGACAGTTTTTATGTCCAACAAACTCAATAATTGTAATTTGTTTAAATGCTAAAATCTTACAAGGCGAACATTTGTTGGAACTCTTATACTAATATCAAGCAACTTTTTCATTGTTTTTTTCCTCAAATCAAATGGAAAACAATACTTCACTTTTATCGTTCAATTAATCAGCAAAGGATGTTTTATGCAATGAATTGACCCCGATCCTGTACTTTATTTACTCAATGTGTTATCAAGAATAAACAAACTTTCTAGAAAGATGAACATTAGTATTTCAAGCTGATATGATAGAGGGCAATGCTTGGTACATATTGTAATAAAATTGATATAATAAATGGAATTTCCATTGCCCGTCATGTGAGTAAAAAACTACAGCGTCAAATATTAGTTTTTTGTGTAGTCAGAAACAGCCAGTTCTTGTTCCTCTGGGATGTTCAGGGCTGAATTGTTATCACATTGCATCGCTCCTGAACTGGAAAGAACAACAGTAGCATGTACCACATCCCACGGGCTTAAGTGAACTTGTCATGTAGTATACACGATATTCCACAGCTTCACAAAGCCCTTTTGTATGCTCCTTATTATTTCCAGCAGCGTAGATACTGGCCCTTTCCTCCGGCGTCCAGTAATGACACGCCCACCAACCTAATTTAAAAACGACAGCAGAGAACATGTTCATACTCTTTTTTTTATCATTATTTTTTATATTAATTTTCAACTATCATTTATGTTGTGAAATAGTGTAAATTTCTAAAAGGATTTCACGAAAGGAACACAGAAATGGCACATAGATAGTAACAAACGGTACACAGATGGTTCACAAATAGTGACAGATAGGACACAAATGGTACATACATGTAGATGGTTCATATACAGTGTATTGCACACAGATGGTTCATACACGGTATATGGACGGTATGTAGATGGTACACAAATGATACATAGATGGTGCATAGTTGGTAGATAGATGGCACACATTTTACACAACTATGTTATATAGATTTTAACAAATGGTACACAAATGGTGCATAGATGGTAGCAAAAAGTACAACAAATGGTAACAAATGGTAAACAAATGGTGCACAAATAGTGTTGATAAATACACATTTTATTTGAATTGCTAGTTCAAACTGAATCAGTTTACGGTAGCAGCTACTCTTAAGAAACGAAACGTCGGTGCTGTTATACAATTCGACCTAAAATGCATCATATGTTTCCAGCATTACCTCATTTATTCATTAAATACAAAACATATTTTTCGGTTTGATTGTTAAATGTTCCTCTTAAATCTTACAAATTACGAATACAATACTTACATACTATAGACATTTACTTGTAATTAAGTTCGCTCTATATACAATAACCGCAGAAAAAAGTGAAATTAAAGTCCCGGAAATATAAACAAATGTACATTAAACTAAAGTGCATGCATTGTATGACAAACAGATATACAAACCCCGGATAAATTGCAAACACGTGTATTCTTCGTCTGAAGTTGGCAGACATCGTTCGTACATAGAACAATTGCTGGCACCACAGACTCCACCAAGAGACTAAAAGTAAACAAACACAACAACATATAACAACATTTTAAAAGAAATGCATTTTTCTAAGTTGAAGATTGTTTAAATTACAATTTTAGTAATAAGTACATGATATTTCTAGTAATGGCCATGCAATTATCTCAATCAACTGACCTGAGGGATATCTTTGATGTCTATGTAGTACATGCTGCCAGGGGCAATGACATCAGGAAAGGGGTCCAATATTGTATTGTGTTGGTGTAGATAGCATTTCCTAGTTCCTCGGTCAAAGTTAACCGACTTACACAGAGTAAAGTGTAAGCACATTACAGCACACTGATAAAGATTAGGAAGAGTCTCTACATGGAACGATTCTGATAAAAACAGTCCCCGTGATGCATTGAGCGTTGATGATTGTATACCTCCACATGTGGTGGCTGAAATTTTCTGGTAGGCAAACGCAAAGAATATGCTATTTATAATATTAAACCAGTTCTTGTTTGAAACCATTCCGTTATACCTATAGGAAAATACTATTGACGAAGTTTCTGCTTAATTGATGTCCCTTCATATATGTCTCGAGTAGTGTTGTTACTGTTTTACTTCTCCTTACAAATGCCCGAATGTGTCATTTATATTTCTTCAAACATGCTTGTTTGGGCTTGTTAAATTACGGCCAGCTCCGTGTTTCCGTAAATTGTGCCTCTCGTATGTTGGTTGGTATTCAGTGATGCGTTAGAAAAAAATTAGATTTGGTTGAATGGCTGTGCTGCGGTAATAATTACGTACAACTGGGCCAAATATAGAATTGTTTTGTATACTTGGTATGCAATGGATCATTTACCGTCAAACACTTTCTATTGAATTGCATTGATCTACAACTTGCAAAAGAGAGTTTTTACAACAGCATCGCAAATCTGAAGACTCTGTTCGCGTCTGTTAATATATACAAAATTGTGAACTATCTGAAAGTTATTGGCCTTTATCACAAGAGTTGACTAACCATAGCCACTTTTTGATTTTAAACCTATCGTGAGTGTACCAATATATATTTATATATTGATATGTATTGTTTCATGTCAGGCATATTTACACGTTTTGTATAATTGGTGATATTCGGGTGAAATCTAATTTTGTATTCATCGCGGTCATTGAAAAATCACAGGATGTACTCGATGCACGTTGCTTATCTGCTGTGCATCACTGTACTCAGGTTAAGTGAGTCTGATTGAACAAGTATTTCGAAACTCACGTCACTGTTAACCTTACATCTGTACCCAAACCATCTTCGCTGTTAGCTAGTACATCCTTAAGGATCCAGTCACCTTTCAATACGTTGGGAAGACTAATATTGTGAATATGAACTAAATCAGATAAAACATTTTGATTTTATTGCTAATATTACGAGTTGCTTCACATATTTGGTAAACCCATTTTGAAGTCTAGCGGGACGTTTGATCAATTTATTTATTTATTTATTTCAGGGTTTTACCTCTGCTATTACGGCGTTACGGATAGGAAAGGAAAGATAGGAAATTGAGTAGTGAAAAGAGAGAGTAAGAAAGAAGAGAAGGGAGTCGGTTGGAGAACTTATGGGTAGTTTTCGAGACGACTCCCCGAGTCCGAATGAATCCTTACCTGGCTCTGACATTTGATCAGACGAACAGCCTATTTTGAAAGCTTCTTACGAAGCTTCATTCGATTATAGGATATCCTGGATGAAGATAATATACATTAATGGGGTTTCAGGATCATATGTATTAAAACATCTCTTTGTTTTCCTAACATATATATTGTAATAAATTGACAAAAATATGTGGAATGATAGAATATGCAAATGTATGACCAAAGACGATAATTTGCAACTTATCCCGAAAAACTACCCACTGATTACGGGGAATATATAATACGGTAATGAACGATCTATACGTAAATGGACCCCGGACGATTTACTAGGGCTGATTGATATACTGTGAGCCTAATATTGAAGAATTGAATTTTGCCGGACAAATTAAATTATTTTTCATTGCAATCCCCTTCAGGATCGATACACTTATGCCAGCGGTGTTTAAGGGCCTCAATACAACTTTTATAAAAGAACTCCTTTTCTTGACTGTTTAGAAAGTCATCCACTGCATGTATGACGTCATCATCGGACTGAAAGTGGACGTCTTAAATAGCTGTTTACAGTTTTGAAAAAAGATGAAAGTCTGATAGAGCGAGATCAGGTGAATAAGGCGGATGCTCAATCAATTTAAAGCCGCAATCGTGAATGGCACCCATTGTAGTGGCAGACTTGTGAACATGAGCATTGTCCTGATTGAAAAACACACCTTTAGTGAGCTTTCTGATGCGCTTAGGTTTAATATTTCCCCTAACTGCCTCAAAAGTAAAGCATAGTGAATGCTTGTCCCTTATAGAGATTATATATATCAGCAAAGAAAAAAAAGCATAAGTTGATTATTCTAGTGTAATTGGTTGAAACAATTGGCAATTGTGATAAAATCACAATACAGTTGTAAGACGTGTAAAACATAAGTTCCTAGTTATGAAATTGTAATACAGGCAAAACAAAAAATACTCATGGTAAAGATACATTACATTTATATGACGTGTAAAACAAATTTTCGAGGGACGTCAGATATTTTTCTCAAAGACGTAGGATTTGAAACGCCTGAAAGACCATGCCAAATAGCGTATCGTTGACGACAGTAAAAGGATCGTTAAAACTGTTACTGAAAACGAAAGTATCCAGGCTGAAAACATCATAATCTTTTCCTAGAAGTAACTTATATTCAATTGCCTTCGCTTCTTAATGAGAACAAAAAATCGAAAGTCATGTTAATGACAATACAGAAAACAATTAATATTTAATGAGGTCCAATTGTATTGATTCGGGGAGATACATTTCTAAAGCTATAAACTACGTTAGGACAATTGTTTAATTTCAGGAATGAATGCAATCAACCATAACACACACATGCATATATGCAGATTGAATTTGCTAAGCTGTCGTCAATGCAATATAAATTCCATTGGCTTCAGATTAAAGTATCTTTATCGTTTTGTCTTTTGATATTACAGCCTTGTCCTAAAAAAGTAGGATTAATTTAATGCGTGTTCCACTAGTGGTAGTTGGTGGTTACTTCAAGGAATAATATAAGAAGGCCCGTTGCACAGTAAAGAACAATTGTGACAACGAGTCATGTTCTTGATACACCAATGGCACAGCAATTCGTGATCTCAGCTTCGTAAAAAACACAAATAGACCCACAGAAATGGACTATATACATCAATGTAGGTTACATGTGTATAACAAAACATGTAATATGCAAATTAAATGGCATATTAACGAAAACAACACTTCTTACGCAAGGCGATATAAGTTAAAAAAATAACTGATTCTGAAAAAAGTACAAAACTTACAGAATTACCCAGTAAAATATATATGATGAAATATACATTTGACTGTAAATTACTAAGACAAGTTTATCTATGATTGCATTCCTGTTTTTCGATTTAAAAGCATAAAAAATGGCGTTTCTGGTTTTATCTACATGATTGTTAATAATATAGATATATATGTTTAGTTTATTAGTACCTCGTTTCCTCCGTTGTAAAATAAATCTTTAATATTTTAATTTCATATATTTTATGAAAATAATGCAATAAAATATGTTTAAATTATCTAAACAAGTAATTTGTTAAAACGCCTAAAACTACCGCAACAAAGATCACCATTGTCTAGCAATGTAAAAGACAATGTCAGCAAAGCCAGTGTTAAGTTCATAATTTATAAATAACGGCAATGATACACTCCGTTTAAATGTCGATGTTATCTGATTTCATTTTATCATTACAAAATCATGTTGTAACATCGCTATCGCATCGCTTTCGTGTTACCAAACACTAATTACACCCTCGCATCGCCTTGGTGTAGTAAGTCCAAAGTCACTTATACCATACTATGCCATAATTTAACCTAATGGATCCCAGGACATTTCCATTAGAGTTTCTGTTTTAAAACAATATAATGAGAGGTTTAGTTGTACAGTATGAAACTGTTGGATTACTATCAAGCTCCGGTTTCAGTGAAGGTAAGGAGTGAGTATCAGTTCAACAATAAGAAGCAGAAAGTGAAACATAAACTTGAGACAGAGGCAGAAAAAGAAATCAAGATGCGGCAAATGTAAAGAAACCACATCATACATAAGGAATTGTCAATTCTTAAGGAATTTTAATTATTCCAATATGTCTCTTTCAGGCAATGTTATATTTGAATGTGTAAATTTGTATAAGGAAACGGTTTCTAAAGCTTTTTCTAGGAAATGCTCAGCCTATCACATGAAAGAGCATTGAATACTTATTGTGATTATCTCCCCTTTCTTACAGCATTTGACCTGAAACAGAACATTTAATGGCAATGTTATCATACCTGGCAATGACAGGGAATTATGCTTCCCTCGGAAACACAATTCTTCCCAGAGAAAGGAAAGTTAAGTATGCAAAAAGGCTTGATTTACATTGATGTGTAACGTAGAGGACGATAGACATCACAATTATGAATAAATTCAGTCAAATGATTTCAAACAAGAACTGGTTTAGAATTGTGAAGTGCATATACTTAGTGTTTGTTTACAAACAACTTTCTGCCACCATATGTAGAAGTACAAAGTCATCAACTTTCAATGTATCGCGGGGACTATTTTTAACAGTCATTCCATCCATGTAGGGACTCGACCTAGCCTTCTTCAGTGTGCTGCGACATGTTTACACTTTAATCTGTGTAAGTCGGTCAACTTTGACCAAAATACGAGGGCATGTTATCTACACCAACACAATACCATCTCTGACCCCTATCCTGATGTTGATGCTCCTACCAGTATGCTCTACATCGACTCTACAGATATTCCTCAGGTATGTTGTATGATTTTTTGTATGATGGTTTATTATTCGGCATACATTGTAACTATTGCTAAATTTATAGTTCAAGACGACATCTACATGTATTTCCTTTGTATAATCCGAATTATTTCAATTTCTACTGAAGTTTCAAATTTAATCCGTTTCATTTCCCCCCTGAATATGTTCAGGTTAGGATCTATCTGCTCTTATGAAAAATACTGTACACGCTGACCTCTTCCTGTAACCAATAAGGCCAATGTTAAAAAAATTCTCAATAACTTATCTTGCAGTAATAAGTCAGAATAAACATAATGTGAGATTAACAGGGGGTTATGACAAAGTAAACGGGGTTTTCTGTATCTTCATAATGGCCTCATGCACATTCAGATTCGGGAAATTTGGTTAAAACGCGGGATACAAATCCTAAATTCCCGCCCGCCCGCCAAAGAGTGATTCCGGATTTTGTATATATTCATTATAAACGCATAATTCTTTTTAAAAAATGCCCATTTACAATCAGACAAATACATAATTATCATTTAAAATGTCACATTATAACCCGATTCTCCCCGATCCTGAAAATCGTTCGATTTGAAAATGGTCTAGAAATCAAGTATTCGTGTCAAGTATGGGCCAATAATGGAGCTTCGCCCTAATCAGTTGTATAGCTCGTATCGAGGTCACAGGCAACTCTGTTGCATGTTTTGTAATGATGGCTCACCAGTCCTAATAGAAGCAGGAAACAACCGAATAACGCAGTCTAATACATTTCTTCCACGCAGGTGGCAGAGCGTTTTTATAAATTCAATTACTCTTTCGGGAATTCTGTAGAAAATATCATGTTTTGTTTACCTTAGTTTCTTGGCGGAGCCTGCGGTAGCCACAGCTGTTCTGTGTATGAAAGATGTTTTCCCTATCTCGGACGAAGACTACATGTGTTGGGCACAAATCAAAGGTATGCGTGCTTTATTTGATACTCCATTAGACTTGTAAGTATAATTAGGTAATACTGTATCTATTGTTTGATAGTTAATACTTTTAAGAAATATTTTGGAATTGTACCATGTCCAAAAGTAACAATCAAAATAAAGATTAGAGGAGGAAAAAGTTAAAGGCTGGTGATATCTATTATGTGGATGGCCATGTCATAAGTGGTCGACATTGGAATACATCGGTGTCGTTACCGCCGCCAGAAATATCCAGATAGAGAAACAGACAGGATATAATATCGTACCTACTTCATAGATAACCCACTTAAGCCCGTTGGATTCAAGTTCAATATTGGTTTCTAAATAAAGACTGTTGAACACTGAATTAAGTCATTCAAGTGGACGCTGTTCCATGCACAATATACGGACAATGGAAATTGTTATCTGACTCACTATAAAAATAGGATATTAATAAAATTTGACTGTTTTCCCAAAAGATAAATTATAAAACATGCTACCCATGAACTGTTGCCGATCACGTGATTTATCGTGAATGCTACCCATGCACTGTTGCCCGACCTCGCACTTCCCAATCGAACGCACCTAATTACAAGCGTACAGATGATAGTGACAACATTACTTGTCGTGTGTATGTAAACATCGGTCGACTGTCAACATGACTTCAAGGTTTGAAGACATAAACGATGACGGGCTTTTAAATCACATAGAGAACAGAGACTCACCTCAATAGATAGCCCGAGTTTCTTCTAGCCAGAGGAAACTCGGGCTTCTCAATGGTCAGATAACAAAACAGTTGTTTCGTGCCTCATCAGTCAATAGTCTGCTTCGGGGAAACAGTTCACCTGATGAGTAATTACACCTCTTGAAATCAGTATGCAGTTGTTGACTGGGGTTGAGGTCATCTGTTGCTCGAAATCACAGTCGCAACTGTTTTGTTATATCCTTCTCAAAAACCAAATATTTTACTGAAAATTACAATAATAAAGTTCATAATATTTTATTCACATAACTGTCCTAAGTGTCAAAAAGACCAGAGCAATATTAACAGTTTATTAATTAGCATGTCAAGTATCCAGTAATTATGTATGGTAATACTTCATCCATGAAAGGAATACACTGGTTTGGATTGATTTGAAGAGTATGATGAATTTTTTTCAAGTTAAACATTTCATTGTCAGCAAACAATGCAGCATTATCATCATCTACATCAACAACATTTTCAATAGTACTCCAATCTAATTAAAATCTAGATGGTCATTCTCACTACGTTACATGAACATCTAACAACATCCCATCAGGGGTCACGTCAGGGTGACCTTTTGGATTAGCCAATCAAATGACTACTTCCAGAATCTTGGAAGTGATTTTTTTATGTCCGAATCAGCATGACTACCTAGAGTGCATAGCTTGTACTGTGCCGAAATGGTTTGCTTCAGATGTATGCTGTGACGAAATGTTTTGCTTCGACAAAATGCCAATTCGCCCTGAAAGTGAAATAAACCCATCTCAGAGGTCATCAGAACGTGACTCCTTATGGGATGTTGTTAGATGTTCATGTAACGTAGTGATAATGACCATCTAGATTTTAATTAGATTGATAGTACTCGTGCTAGGCTAGGCTTTCATTCATCAACGAGTTTTCACTTTTCGTCGGTGGTAATGCTTCACAAGTTTTAGACCTTGGAGTGAGCTTACTAGCTATAGCATCGGACATTTCTATTTGTTTACCGACTGATAATTTGGATAAATAATGTTTCAAACTTGATTCTGACTTGTGCTTGGATATAACAATGATATGACAAGACTCATAACCACTATTATCCAACATTGTGATACAGGTAGCCCTTATACAAAGGTTGGAGTAAATACATCCTAGGCCAGCATCATTGTTTATTTTCTGCATCATGGAGCCAAGAGTATTCTTTCCAACAACAATGTTGTCATACCACACACGAGCTTGTTCTGTCGTCGGAGAATTGGGTCTTTGCCACAATGCCTTGCAATCAGGGTTCAATTTTGAAATATATTTCTCAAACCTTGTCATTGGACAATAAGGGTTACCTAGAAACAGAAAATATAAAGTATTTCTTCATAATGTTGAATAGTTTTTGAAACATCATTCAGCATTTGTAAGTATCAAATTAAGTTTCATGCTCACACTATTTTAAATAAGCATTTTGAATTTATTTAAAGTGTATTTACACTGCAAATGTTCAAAACAACAAAGTTATGGAAAATTAAAAAAAAAGCACTAAGGTTTTTGTTAAATGCAAATGATTTATGAAAAATAAATTGACAGTGTGTTGATTTGTTGTACATGTGTTATCTTCTTCATGCAGACAAGATTGCAATGAAACGTAATTGTATAAATTATTTCATCAATACATATCAGGCTGTTCATACATCCTTCCCCCATCATGATCTTCATCACTGCCATTTCCTCTGTGATTCTTGGTTAATCTTGAGACAGAAGATGATACGTAGCGCCTGCCATCATTATCTGTGTGAACTGTATAATCGGTTTTATCTATCTGTCTAAGGTTCTCCGTCCCACAGTTACAAAAGTACAGCATAATTTCGAATGAAACTTTTTGTTGTAGAGTTTTAGGATGGTCACAGTTGAATACTCAGCAGTTCAATGTCGCTTTTGTTTATTATCTCTTTGTGCTTAACTTTGCCCAAGCCTTCTTTTTTCAATTCCACCATGCAATCGTTAAATACTTCATTGGATTTCTTAAAGCATGGATTGTTTATGATGTCGACACCATGCGACTTTTCGAATGATTTTTGTAATCCATACCATTTTGGAAATTAAGGACGTTTTAAAATACATTTTTCCATCTTGTGTACGAATGGCACAGTAAATCTTTCTCAGCAAATGGTTCAAATTCTCAGTTAAATAATGTTATTCATCGCTGCTGACGATGGTCTTTTATGTCAGATTGAATGGATGGTTTAGAGTCCTTATGTGACAGTGGTATTGTTATGGTAGGTTTGGTTAATTCGACATGGTCTTGTATCCAGAGCTTCTTGATATGCTTTTTTTTTTTTAATTTTGTGATTCCTTGGGATTAGGTTTAGGACGGGTATATTTTTGAGGTCATGTGAATGAAAACTGACGAACAGACAGTAAGTTTTAGCATATGAATCTTCCTTCTTGTACTAATTTTTACACTGTGGTCAAGATCTGAAGCAGTTTCAAACGCTTTGCAGAGAAAAAAAAACCCCGTCTCAAGGTCGATTGAAAGCAAGCCTTCTTTCTGTCAGTGTAGTGTACTCAATGGAGTGTGTGGAGAAGTGTGTTAGAAGTGAAGAAATAAAATCTTTGTATTCTTCATGAAGACTGGAGTTTCTTATTTTCTTAATTGTGAAGAAAATATTAATATTATGAGTTATACTCGTTTACGGAGGTATGGCATATATATATTTCATGGATGAACTATACGAAAGGTCTATTTTCACAATAAGATACCAGCAATACGAACGCCAAATGTTCTAATAGGATTTTCCTTTTGAGCGAAAACATTTTCATATTTGAAATTGAATACTGGATTGAATGCAGTCTTGGTTGGATTAGATTTCAGTTTAGCTGCAAGTGTCAGTGACATTTTCGCTCTAGGTTTGTGTTATTGATCTGCAAATAAAACATTTATAGGACTCTAGACAATCAATCACATGAATGCACTTAACGTGAAAGTCTTACTTTTACAATTGGATTTTATTGTTCATTTACGAGGAATAATTCATGGGGTTTTCCGCTTCTATGCATATAATTGTGCCCATTTATATTCATATGTGGTTAAGATCATTATGAATCGGACGCGTATAAACTCTAAAGTGAGAGTAATCAACAACATTGTCAATGTATGTAAAACATAATGCAATACACATGTTGTACACCTACAACAGGTTGGTACATGATTATCACCGTCAATTTGTATTTGAATTTTTGTTCACAAACTGACTAGGACGCACATGATTTGATGCACGTTTTTGCAATTTATTATGGGTGTCAATGCCTTTTAAACTCTTTGAATAAATTGAGCATTGTCCAGGGAATTCAACATATGCAATACCAATGTTATTTTATAATTGTAGCCGGGTTCAATGCTACATAAAACATCACAGATGCGATTCTCGGTTCAATTTTTTATTCGACGGGAACAACCGAAGAAGACCTTTTCAACAAGTCCTGTTTCAAATCTGTCGTTAACCTTGTAATTACAATCTATATTGGAGGTCTGTATAGTTCGCTGTCCAGTGCGCGAGTGACGGTGCGAGATACGTACAGGTACACGTACGAACATGCAATCACGTGACAAGGACAACACATAACACTGGTAACAAATAGCTAAGACACGTGGACAAGAAAAACCAGTTGGACGAGTACAAGAACAGGTATATGAAAATAACAACAAACGTTGTACATACGTTGTGCATATAACATAATGATATATAAGTCAATGAAACATTAAAAACAACACTGCCACATACTCCCCCATCAAAAGAAATGACGTCCTCGTCAGTTTTCCTTCCTAGTTAAAAGGGATACGATAGCATCAGCTATCTGCGGTAACAGGTCTAAAAATTCTCGTGACTTACCAAGCGCCATGAGATAACTGACCTTACGCTGCCAATCGGGCTCCTGGCCCGACATTGCAAAGTCTCCAGAGGCAAGCCACTGAGGTGGCCGTCTAATACGCTGCGACCTCCTCAACGTCAGCCCTGCCTCGGGTTCCCGAGGTTGCTCACCCTCCACGTCTGGGGGCTGGTCGTCATCCACAACCTCATCAATCCATCAGCTATATCCGGAACGTCATCCTGCTGCACTGGAATATCCGGTTCTAACTCCGCTTCCGGTATGAAGATATGGAGAACCACCGATGAAGTATCGCTCGGATCTTCAGGTTCCACCTCCATAACTTCATCAGTCTTTTGTTCTGGTTGGAACTTTCTTTTGCGTGGTGCAGGTTTTGGCCTTGTAGATATAGGTGTGTCACTTTTACTCTCAGACGTTGGTAAATATCCAACGGGAAGCAAATGATTCCGGTGCATCGTCCTCTTCCGTCCAGTACCATCCTCTTGTTGGATAATGTACACTGGAATGTCGGCGTTGGGTTGACTCTCTACAATATATATTTCCTTTCCCCATGGATCTGCAATCTTGTGGCGGCCCTTAAATGCCAACACTTTGACACGTACCCTATCTCCTGGCTCCAACGTAGCACCTCGAACTTTAACGTCGTAGCCCCATTTTTGTTTCTCCTGTGCCTGGTTAACACTTGACGAAGCCAAATGATAGGCTTGCTTCAAACGTTGTCGTAACTCCTCCACAAACGTAGTGTACGAAGGTTCATCGGAGTTTTCCTCTTGATCATTAACGCTGAATGCGATATCGACTGGCAGCCTCGGGTGTCGTCCGAACATCAAGTAGTACGGCGAATATCCTGTAGTTTCGTGCCTTATGCAGTTATATGCATTAGTGAAAGGTCCAATATAAGCTTTCCAGTTTCCCTTCTGATCCGGATCCAAAGTTCGAAGCATGTCTAGTAAAGTTCTGTTGAAACGCTCACACATACCATTGCCTTGTGGATGGTACGGGGTTGTTCTTGACTTCTCTATTCCCAACAGTAAGCATAATTCATTGATAAGGTCTCCCTCGAAATTGTATCCGTTCTGGCATTCCGTAGTGGACAAAGAAGTTGTTGTAGACAACATCTGCCGTGGTGTGAGCTGACATGTTCCGAGTTGGTATCGCTTGCGCATATCTAGTGAAATGGTCGGTTATCACTAAGATATATTGGTAGTTTCCCTTTGCTGGCTCCAACGTCAGGAAATCAATACAGACAAGCTCCATTGGCTGCGATGTTTGTATGGTGACCAGTGGAGCGCGGGCTCTGGCTGGTGTCTTTGCTCTGGTACAAGGGTCAAACAGCTTGACCCACTCATCCGCATCTTTGCACATTCCTGGCCAATAAAACCTATCTTGAATGCTTGACGTTGTTCTGTCACACCCAGGGTATCCTACATCGTCGTGCAAAGCCATCAGTACCCCTCGCCTCAATGGTAATGGTAACACCAACTGGCGCTTGTCACCTGTTGCATTCTTGTACAGGACTCCCCTTACCAGAGTAAAGTTGTCAAAGTTCTTAGCATAAATCCGGAACTCACTAGACTTGTTCACATGCTTCTTGGGTCTTTGATGATTCCTGACATAGGATGATATATCGGCAATTGCTTCATCCTCACTCTGAAGTTTCCTCATCTGAGCAGGGGTGTACTGTCCCAGGTCACGTCCAAAGTCAAAATCGTCCAAAATATCAGCAGATATGCACATGGTTTCCATATATGGCGAGTCTGTAATAACGGCGTTGCATACAGCATCTACACATTCCCTAGTGATGTGTCGAATATCCGTGGTATGATAACTCTCAAGTCCTGGGTACCTTGATAAAGCATCCGCATCTAAGTTGCTCCTTCCAGGCTTGTAGCGTATATCAAAGTTATATGCCGCTAAAGATGACAACCAACGGTGACCTGATGCATCCAATTTTGCCTTAGAAAGAACATAGGTCAAAGGATTGTTGCCTGTGTAGACCGTAAAGCGGTTCCCGTACCCGTACAAGTCATGGAATTTGTCGGTGATGGACCATTTCATAGCTAGAAATTCTAGCTTATGGGCTGGATAATTCCTTTCCGCTTAGTAAGTCCTCGACTGGCATAGGCTACTGGACGACATTCCCCTTGGTGATCCTGGTATAGAACAGCAACTAGCCCCATCGCGCTGGCATCTGTATGGAGTTCAAACGGTTTTGTGTAATCTGCGAACACAAGAACAGGTGGTGATGACAACGCATCCTTCAAGTCTCCAAATGACTTTCTTTCCTCATCTCCCCACTTCCACTGAACCTTCTTTTGTTTCTTTGTCTTCTGCTTCGTTTGAGTAGATGGAAACAAATTAGTGAGCGGTCGTGCGATCCGAGCAAAGTTCTGTACAAAGGGCCTGTTTCCAAAATGGCCCCTTCTCTGATTCAAATCTCCTGTTGGTGGTGCATTGCCCATGCCGTTGTGGTCACCAATCTATAAAGTATAAAGATTTAGGTCACTTGGTTTATTTTTTATGGCTCCTCAAAGTTGTACCTTTCAGAAGCTGTCTAAGTGTTGATAAAATGATGGTCACCGTAAAGAATATATTCATGGCATGATTGTGACAAAAAATCATGTTTCCATCGCGCCATTTGGCTGTTTTATGGAAGAAACAATCTCAAAAATGCCATTTTCGATGATAGCATTTTAGACACAAAAACTGTGTTTTTTAGAGAATACACCCTTTTATGGGCGTTGGATGCAAACCAATTTTTATCCTATTAAACAGTACGCAATATGCTATTGATGAGCGGAAAAATCATAAACATGTAAGTGGGTGGAACATTTTCAAATCTTGGGTTGAATTAGCCTATGGTTGAATTGCCGATTTTCGACTTTCTTTAGATAATTAACAAAAACACGAGAGTGTTTGCTCGGTATGTTGAGAATATGTACACAGATATGAAAAAAAAGTGAGAGAAACACTTTTTCATAAAAAAAAATCCAAGATGGCTACTTCACAAGTCCCCGTGGTTGAAGAAATTGGCTGACAAATAGACAGAACAACAAACAAAACGTGTTCCTTATGATTTTGGTTGGTTTTCGCATTTACGGGAGTGTTCATAGCTACGGGCGATTGTATAATACCTATATTTATAAGTTTGGTTAGTCACATGGTAACGGGGATCTTTCATATCGAGCCCCAATCATACTTTCGCCATATGCACTCCGTTGCCGCATGGAAAACTATTTCAAGTTTTGTCGGAATTTCTTCACCTGTGGTTGTAATGGTCGAGGGTTTTCCAGCGCCCTGTAATACCAAAGGTAGTACAAGATACTGGAGATGTGCGCACACATTCCCATCGTTCTCTCTCCAACTGGGCACTGGCAGTAGTAGTCCTTTATTGGGGCCTCATCATCGGGTGAAACGGTGAACCGTACCCAAATGTTATATTTCGTTTGGATTTTATGTCGAAAATGTATTTGACATCGGAGAAGGTCTGGGGAGTGCATGCCGAGTCATCAAGAGAAGAAAAGCTTATTGCAAACGCAGACTGTTTCTGTGAAAGGACGTGCGACACATCTAGGAGTTCATTAATGATTACGGACGATTTTGATGGTAACTGAGATTCCAAGGAACCTCTACCATCAAGGACAACCTCTGTAGACGGATCTAAGTCGTTACCAATAAGGTGAATGGAGCAGACGCGGGATGAGGTGGGACACCACAGTTTGTGTGAATAGATCAGGTGATGTCTTGCACGTTTCGGTAACACTGATGATTTTGTTCCATTTATTGCAAAGGTAACAAGACAGAGACAGCATTTGTTGTGTGAAGATGATCCATTCAAAAGATCATGAAGGGTCAGCAACGGCAGGATATGGGACGGGGAGTCGTCTTCTTCCTCTATTTCCTGGTTCTGCTCGGGTTCAGGTTCAGGCTGATTTTTGTTCCGAAGATACTTCATGTAGCACTTCTGGCAAATAAGTGCTTGTTCCTTTGCTGACATCAATCCTTGTTGCACCAGCGTATCTAGGAGCCATTTATATTGTGGACTATTTACATTGCGTGCACTTCTGTTCTTATTGCCACTACGTTTCTTGAAGTATAGTTGACAGCCTTCTCCAACACATTTACCCTCCATCTTGAAACAATAACGATTGGTTTATGAAGCGTCGATAAAGTAACAAAGTAGCAAGCCACCGATGATTGCTGTAAACAGCTAATACTTAGTAGTTTGGTACAATTATGCGAAAATGTGTGAAAAATAACGAACAACTAATTACACAAAATAACAAGACAATATAATGAATCACATTCAATACCTCTAAGAAGCGCAGAATTGATTGATTACTTAGATTATCCATATGAAATACTTTATTTTGTTCTATCTATTCGATGTGGCGTGGTCGGCAGGCACAAAGAAAGTGAGACAAGTCAGGGTCCCAACCCTGACAGAGCCACAACGCTTTGGACAATAAAACAAGGAAAGTGAGACAAGAATAGCTAGCGTCGAGTCAATGATTCCGTAAACGTATAGACAAAGACAAGAAGATACGGATAAATGTACAAGGCCACACGATCAGAAAATTCAAAAAGAGGACAACTTGAGATAGAACAGTATTCATGTATCAGGGTGTCCTCAGTGTAAATCTTTATATCGATACTGTTTATTTAGTCGTTAGATATCATAAAACTGTCATGAAAATATCCGCTCTGATATTCAATATAAAATTTTGTATATAATAAGCTATATAATAGGGTTTCAGACAAGGTTGTTACTAATTTCCCCTTTTCTTTCAATTTACAACCACATTCAGGCGGCGATATGAGAACGTTCCACCACATGGAATTAGCTGATGTTTGGTACACATATGAAACAAGTAAAGCTCTATCCGATTTTGTGATGGAAATTTGCATTCAAAACTATATAACGGGAGAAAATTGCAATTTTATGGCATTTTTCTTCATAATTGCGTCTCTGCAAATGCATTTTCATCCGAGAAAATTTTAGTTTATGTTTTATGAATAAACACGATGTTTTGGAAATATTTATCAAAAGAAATGTATACTATGTTGCGAATTACAATTTCGAGATAACCTTCTTTTATTTACGACCTTATGTCTTTGATGCTCAAAATGACAACTTTATAAAAATACATTTTCACTGACATTATGAAATCTGGGTGTCGGAAAGGTGTAAAATTATTCTTCGGAAAAGAAAAAAAACTGTAGTTGAGCTAGATAAGAAATTATACGGGGGCAGGCTCCTATGGAGAATTAACATTACTGGAAACAGGCCCTTTGCGGTAATATCCTGCAAATCCTAAGAATTTTCTTACATCATCAGGTGTTGTTGGTGTAGGCCAGTCTCTAATCTTGACTACCTTATCGGGATCCGCTTCTACGCCTGCTTCAGAAACAATATGTCCAACATATTTCACCCGATTCTTGAAAAAACAACATTTCTTTGGGGAAAGCTTGAGATTACATTCTCTGAGTCGCTGGAAAACTTGGTCCAACCGACGAAGATGTTCCTCATAAGTATCAGAGAATATGATGAGATCATTAAGATAAATGAGACATATTTTCAAGTGTAAATCTCCGAGGCATTCCTCCATAAGCCGTTGGTACGTCGCTGGAGCGTTGGTCAATCCAAATGGCATCCTATTAAATTCGTAAAATCCCAATGCCCCAACGGTAAATGCCGTCCCGCTCCTATTGTGTTTCATCTATTTCCACCTGGTGATACCCGCTCTTCATATCTAGGACAGGTGAAGAACTTGTTACCGCCTAAGCAATCCAAAATGTCCTCTATCCTAGGCAATGCGTAGGCATCTTTAATGGTGCGATTATTTAGTTGTCGATAATCTACAACACACATTCGTAGACTTCCATCTTTCTTCCTTACCAACACTACATTGGATGTCCATGGTGAATGAGATTTCCTGATGATTCCTCCAGATAGAAGTTTTTGGAGATGTCCTTTCACTTCATCCAGCATAGATGGTGGGATTCGTCTGTGACGTTGTTTGAAAGGCGTTTCATTCTCCAGCTCTATTCGGTGTTGGACCATGGTAGAGTGACCAATATCCTCATCATGTTTAGAGAAAATATCCTCATACTTTTTAATAAGCTCAAGTCCCTCGCTGAGTTGATACGGTGACAAAGGCTTATCCTTTGAGGAAGTAAAGTCTAGAATATCCAAGACACTAGGTTTTCCCTGGATCTTCAATGAAGGTGGTGGTTTCTCCATGATGACAGGTTGAAGTTCACATATCAATGCCCTTGGATGAACGGTCAATGTCCTGCTGGTTACGTTAGACAGCTGCACCATAAACTGACTTGTGGTTATCATCGGAAGTCAATGACCCCTGGTGTCAAATCCAACAATGTCGATATAGTGGCCAACCTGGATGGTTGTAGCATAGCACAAGTCCGAGAATAGCTGATCCCTTTATCGATGTAACCTTTCGGTGTGACAAAACTGTTCGGACGCATTATGATGCTGTTAGTTTCTGCACACCTAACCAAACCTAGTCGGTTGTCATTCCTCGCCAACTCCCGTTTCCCTTAATGACAAACATCTAAAGTGAGGTAATAGGGGGGATGAAGATCGGCCTGCTGCAGGAACCTTGCCCAATACTTACCTCTACAATCATACATCAAAGGGGACAGAACGTTGGTACCAAGCAGCAAAGGAACTACAGAGTTATAGCTACTGTCTGGTACGACCAATAATAAACAGGCTAGTGTCTCGCCACAAAGACCAGATATAGTTACTTCCGTCTCTATATAGCCAGCATATTGCAAGAGGTTTCCGTCCGCACACTCTACATTTAGGAAATCTTTCACAGGCATGAGTTCACAGGTATCTGATAGGAATCTTCGGTAATGCTGTTCCGAAATCGTCGAAACAGTAGATCCTGTGTCTAGAAGGGCCTGAATGTTACTCTTGGCAAGAAATACCGATGCCTCATTTGGTGAACCCACCAACTCTCCAGGTACCTGTTTTCTTCCGTTCTGAGCTTGAAAGCTCTGGGCTCTCGTCTCATAGCCTACGAACTGCCCTTCTTCATAGGCTTCTGTGCGTTTAAATGGTCGATCCTGACACGACATCCAAGCTTGATATGACCTCTCTGTCCACAGCGCCAACACAGCGGGCCATCTTCATGGGGTTGTGTTGATTCAGACTGTTGACTGTTAAAGCGTTGTCGCTGTTGAGGATGTTGTTCCTGTTGGCTTGACCAAAACGTAGTAGCTCCAGGCTTTGAGCTGAACTTCTGAAACTGCTTCGTAGTCTTTTTCATCTTAGCCATGTCAGTAGTCAGCTGTTTGATCATGCCTTTCATCTCCTTGATATCATCTGATGCTTTAACACTGGGAGTTACCATGCGAGATGGATTGGGCTTCTTCAATGCTTCTGCTTGAGGAGCCTTCTGGGTTTCCTCTTCTCTTTTCTTGAGGTCTTGCTCTACCTGGCGTACTGCTATCACCAGGTGATCAAAGTTTGTAAGGCATCATACTTGTGTCCGGTTATGTCCTTCAAATCCCTCCTCAAACCCGTCCAGAACATGGTCCGCAGCATATCTCCTGTATGTGCTACTTCTCTTCTCTTCACAGCCTTGTTCAAAATATCCTCTAATCTGCAACTCAATGATCCATCGTCCTCACCCTCCTTCTGGCGTGCACTATAAACTTGGGCCAACAGTGCCCTCTCCCTTCTCAATGGTGCCGAAGATGCTGTCCATCTTAGTAAGGATATCCCTCACAGAGACCGTCAACCCAAGATGCATTACCACTGTTCCAGCTCTTCCCTTCAGGGATCTTCTAAGTGCGTGGGCCACAACATCTTCCCCGTGAGAAAGCAGTAAGGACTCTACTTGTTCAGAGTGGTGGTCATCCGACTTTTAAAAGGAGACCCCGCCTCTAAACGACCCTGGCTGTTCACGGAGCGATAGACTCATCAAACAAACATCAAAGAAACATAGGTTCACTTACAAATGATGAGAATGAAGTAGAAAATATCGAAATGGAAAGCATAAATTCTTAATCAAACTCAACGCAATTTGAATGAAAGTATTATATATGCCAAGATTTTTGAAGAATGCACAAGGCGGATAGATATCTTAAATACTTAGTAACCTTATACAATAATAACAATTATAGCTTCTTAGCATTTGCAATACAATGTAAGACTATACAACTTTAGCTCATATATTATGGACAAATGAAAGGGAATTGGTTCAAATGATATATGCGAATCAGATGAAGATGGTTACAAGTTCATTATAGATAATTTGTTTTGTATTTTATTATTTTTTTTAATTTCCCCCCCTTTTTTTGGGGGGGGGGGGGGGTGTGCTACGAGTGGAGGTCAGTGCACAATAATTTAACGTAGCTGACTGAGAAAATCATTCAAATAAATCATTTGTATGTTAACGCTGATGACTATGGGGAGTTCGATAGAATTAATCATTTATGAAAAAAGCTGTTATATCCAATGTTCTCCCCACTCTTGATACATGTAATAAAACAAAGGCGATTGTCAGTCGGAAATATGAAAGACAGCACAGGAATTAGCAATATCTGTATTGGTTGTCGAAGATACACTTTAAACGTTACAGTATATGTAAATCATCGTACAAGTTAATTATGAATGACACTGGAATTATCGCATCTGTTGCAATTACAGAATTTTTGGTTGGTAGTAATTAAAAGAACTACGCACAAAAGCGGATCGTTGATGATAGTTAAATGATTGATAAAAGGCTCTGTTAATGAAAATAAGAAAATGCATTATTGTTTTGTTCACCCTGTCAAAATCAACTTGGGCTTTTTCCAATATCCTCTAGCAGTATCAAGTGACTTCTTCGCCTTTGTCGAACAATACGAAAAGCTCGCTTCATGCTAAATAGACCATTTGAGATACACTTGGCTTGTCTTGTTCTAGGGCACAGCCACAACATTACAGAGCGGTTAGTGCTATCAGCTTCGTTAGAAACACATAGCGCAGGAAGAGGAAAGAATAGTACGCTAATATATTATATTTTCAAGCATCACTATGAATTAAACTTTTATTTTAAATTTTTGGATGAAGTATTTTCTAATTAATCCAACTTAATGATTTCAAACCGGAACTGCTTTAAAATTACGAACTGTATATTGTTAGTTTTTTTTCTCTAGCAAATTCTGCCACTATATATATAGAATTTCACAGTCAACAACGTTCAATGTACTGCGGGGACTATTTCTAACAGAGTCATTCCTTATATGGACTCGGCATAGCCTTCTCCGGTGTTTACACTTCAATCTGTGTAAGTTGGTCAACTTTGCCCAAGAAACGAGGAAATGTTATCTACACCAATATTATTATACTACAACCGACCCCTTTCTTGACGTTGATGCCCCTATCATCATGTTCTTCATTTATTTAACAGAAATCCCCGAGTCTGTTGTTTGATGGTCTTAGTACTAATTCCTGATCAAAGGTGGCATTCAACCTTTTTGTCGATCCCTAAAATATATCTTTTTAAATTAAACGGATTTTTATTTGATATTCATCTTTAAAGCCACCCTTTTGACGCTGGATTTTTCACGAGTCCCGACAATATTATATTATTCTTGAGAATTGAGTAATGATATCGTGTTTATGCATTTAGTTTCTGGTTTGATCCGGCGGTACCCACAGCTGTTCTTTGTATGGAAGATGCTTCCCTACCTCAGATGAGGAAAAAAATATCAGAGGGTTTTTTACGGTGATGTCTTTTTGTACACATTGTCATTGTTATGATACCAATTTATCTTTTATGCTAATGAATTACCAATGGTTTGTGATTATTGGTATTTTATAACTAGAGAGGCTTTCGACATATATTTCCTAATCCATTAGACATCATGAGATGCATTTCATTAATGATTAGACTGTGGTGTTCCATTAGACTTTCAGGAAAATGTATTTCAAAATCATTTAGACTGTCGTAAAATATGTTCCGAGTCTACTTAACTGCCCGAGAAATGTATTCCAAACGGTTCAGTTATAATTTGTAATCCATTTCCACTGTAACGACACTGATATCAGGGAAATGCAAGCACTGATTTTGCACACACAAAAAATCAATCGCATATGAAAGCAACCTTTAGTCATCGATCGTGAATGCGATGCTACTGTAACATTTATTTTTTTTTTTCATCCCGTATCTGTTTTCGAATCTTCGAATCAAGCTAAAATCTAAGTGGCCATACGATGCGTTCCTACCCGTAAGTGTTCTCCGGTACCCCCACCATGATTGATATTCATCAAATCGATTTCCGAATGTCTCGATTGTCAACCTAAGATCGAAAGACCCATGTCGCTCAAAATAACAAATACAAATAATAGCCAGATAGTTTGATAACCAGAAACGGACAGATCTGATGCTTAAATGTATACAACACTGTTTCGGTTGGCCATTCTACGTAATTTGATTGACCGTACAATATCATTGCAATTATTGCTATCAACTGAATATTACCCCAGCCGGCCACCGTCAGATCTCTGTAAAGGTAGCCTTCATTGGGTAATTTTCAAACAATCCCTTGTAATTTTCTTCTTTCTTTAAAAATAATATTGTTTGGATATCAAACGAATAAGAGTTGTAAAGTTTCTTGATAAAAGTTTGAAAACGTACACTGCTGATTTTTTTAATTAGGTGGATGGACATGCCATAGTTGGTCGCCAATGGAGGTCGCCGCTATCCTTAACGCCGACATTGCCCAGTCCCAAATGGAGGAACGGGTTTGTGAAGCTGTGGAATATCGTTTCTACTACAGGGATAGTCCACTAAAACCTGACGAATGCACTGCGTGTTACTGCTGTAAATTCGTGTCAGCATTGGTGTCTAAATGAAGAGTTCAGCAATGATCCAAGTCAATCAAATGTTTGCTGTTGTTGACGGCATAAAGCGGAAGTTTGCAGCGTTTTCACGTACAAGACTTTTTATACACATTTGAAATTACATTCTATATCGACTTGTTTTTAACCTTCAAGTTAGTTTTCAAATCTTTTCATAGATAAGCACGCTTGTTAAATTTGCATTGATCACGTTCTTTGAGTTTTCTTTTGATAAATATATACCGAGCACTGTCTTCTATCATATTAATTGAAAGCCAAAGTGTTGATTATATCAATACGTTCCGTGGAATATAATTTTGGTAACTACTTCATCTTTTTGATATTATATGAAGATATAGAATGGACATTGACTCAACAATATCAATGGAAAAATCCATTTTGGCAAGGTGTTATTTTCATATAGTCAGTCATGAAAATAAGATAGTCCCTACAGTTTTCGAAAATTCATTTGCACGATACAAGCAATATGTTTTAAAACCTCCCTATATCATCAAAGACAAAAATCAATATTGTATTGCATTGATGACGATGAATGTCTGTGAAACCTGCGGCAAGTTTTTTTGTCATCAATAAATAACCAAAGCAATCATCGGTATGTTGAAATGCTGTATGGTATGCAGATTAATTAGTTTCCCTTCAACAAACCTTTGATCAACATATGATTAGTTCCAACTTTCGTCGTTGATTATTAATAGGTGTAGGAAACAGTATGTAAAATAAGTACAAACTATTGATCAAATATGAATTGGTAAACCTTAACTAGCAATTATGTTTGACCCTGAGATAGTTTGTTGAAATAAGGTAAAATTACTAATACAGAATTTATTTACAGCACAGGATACAAATTTTGATATATTGATATATGTCAATTGAAAAAAGTTACCTCCAAGAAACTGGAGTTTACTTAAAAATACAGAAGAAGGATACATCGAATTTGAGAAAAAAAATCTGAATTTTAATGAAAAGGAGTAAGTAAATGGAAAAGAAACCACGGCCTCGATGCCGTTGTTGGAAACATAATATTCTTACTTTTCTAACAACGCCTTTCACATACTTATTATATATGCACTTGTTTTATCTGAGTTACGTCATGAACAATGTCTGTTCCGATGGGAAAATCCTAGTAAGAACAAAATAACTGATGGCAGTGCTATAAAACATATCAATCCCTTTGCCAGAGAAACTGTTTGTTAATAAGAAATATTTTTTCCGGTTAAGAGGTAGTGTTCCGTTTTAAAAGCCATTAATAACTTTATAAGAATGTGTTCTTTTTTCTAAGACTGTGATTCCCTTCATTATCATTTAAGCATTTGAATCGCCCATTCTTTTCACTATCATTTCCGCATAGTGATAGTGCGAGTTAAAAACTTCCAATGAAGATTTGAAGGAACATATTAAGTTTTTGTACTATTTTTTTATAGCGATATTCTATAGACATATTACCTCTTTAGGATTTATTTTCAATTGAATTCGCGTGTAAATTTATTTTGAGAGAATTTTGGAGGAGAGCTGAGATATACAGACAATATTCACTACTATATTCCAAAATCCGGTAAGTGTTTTGTTGTTAATTCTCTGGGCTATTTATAGCCCCGAGAACTATAGCTAGCGGTCGAAAAAAATTGCTTCTTTGCACCTTGTTAACAGATTTTAAGCCTAACTGTGCATTCATGGCTGTATGTTGTGATTCCAGATAGTAGATATTGTGTAGTTGCTGTGTTAATAGCAATCAAAATATCCGATATCAACCGGAATTCTTTTAATTTAAGAAAATTAAGTTTTAACATATACGATCAAAGACGTTCATTATATTGGAAATATTTGGTTTGTTTTTGTTTAACTTCCTATTAACAGCCAGGGTTATTTAAGGACGTGCCAGGTTTTGGAGGTGGAGGAAAGCCGGAGTACCCGGAGAAAAACCACCGGCCTACGGTCAGTACCTGGCAACTGTCCCACGTAGGTTTCGAACCCGCAACCCAGAGGTGAAGGGCTAGTGATAAAGTGTCGGGACACCTAAACCACTCGGCCACATAGCGGCCCACGTTTTGGAAATAAGTATTGTATGAAATTTTGATAGAGATGAAATGTTTTAATCAAAGATGTTTATAAAAACGACTTATAAGACATGCGTCAATGCGGTAAACCAACACCTACTATTAAATTGCCTTCTCTTGATAATATCACACAATCAAACGTTAAGTTTCAGTTGAGGACAATTTTATTTTGAATTTTAACCAGAAAGATGAATATCAATACAGAAAATATTTTTAATTTATCTAAGTGTTTTTATCGAAATGTTTGAAGTATGTATTTGTAACGCTGCAAACTACATCAAAGGATGTTTAATTTCAGTTTTACCAAGGCATCAGTTCATAACAGCGCTCCATATATTTATATAAAAATGTATCACTTCTATCGCCGATACAGTATAGAATTTGTCGGCTTTAAGAATTGTACTGAGATTATTTTATCATCTGTGTTTGCCCTCCTGGTGTCAAAAACGATTTAAGACTTAATCGCCTTGTAGTAGCTGGTGGCTACATTATATCGACGAACAATAAAAGGGGATATCCGACGGATGCTTAACATTGGATAAAGTGTCTAGCCCAAGGAATTAATCTCGACGAAACAGAACGGGCGACATACATTTTTGTATTTGTGTAAGAAGCATCAACCGAAGAGGAAAGTAGCCGCCGTGCATATACGACATAACGTATTTGTAAATGTAGCAGACTGAACTCGCTACCAGTGTAAAGATATATAGGAAAAATAGCCTAATTTTAATAAAATTAAATAGAAAATTACTGAAATAAGATATTTCCAATAGGCCTAGCAGAATGGTTTCAAAACAGGATCGGTTTAAAAATATGAAATGCATTTTCATGGCCTTTCTTTTCATGCAAAATGAAGCCACCAAATATGGAGGTACACCAATGTTAAATATATCACAGGGTATATATTTAGCGGAGACTTTCTACGTGGATATTCACTCTTCCTTTCAACAATGTGCCGTGATGTGTTTACACTTCAACCTGTGTAAGTCGGTCAATTTTGACCAAGAAACGAGGAAATGCTACCTACATCAACATAATACAATATCGGACCCCTTTCATGATGTTCATGCTCCGATCAGCATGTACTACATAGACTACAATGGCATCCCTGAGGTATGAAAATAAGTCTATGATATAGTTTTGTTTTTCTTGTTAGGCCATATATCATTTCTTAATTCATATTTGAAAACATTATCCATTTGTCTGTGTGTTTTAAATATTTTATTTCATACAAAACATGATTTTGAGCTGAATAAATGGAAATTGTCTTAAATATGTGAATTACACCTATTGAGTGTACTGCGACTATAAAATATATAGCTTTTAATCAAATATATAGCTTTTAATCAAATATATAGCTTTTAATCAAATATATAGCTTTTAATAAAAATGGGAAGTTAAATCATGATTGTAACACATATTGTTGATTTTGATATTTAATATGTTTACAAGAAACAATATCTTGCGAAGATTTATACTTGATTTGTCAATGACTTAACACCTTCTTATTCTAGGATAATTGTTTCTCTTTGATATGTTATATGTTAAGGAGGGCTAGTGTTACAGGTTAGGGTGTCCCGACACTGTAACACTAGCCCTCCACCTCTGGGTTGCGAGTTCGAAACCTACGTGGGGCAGTTGCCAGGTACTGACCGTAGGTACTCCGGCTTTCCTCCACCTCGTAAACCTGGCACGTCCTTAAATGACACTGGTTTTTAATAGGATGTTAAACAAAAACAAACCAAACCAAACTAAACCAAACCAAAATTATATGTTAATATTTTGTCTTAAGATTCTTGGAGGTGCTTGCGGTAACCACAGCTGCTCCGTGTATGATAGATGTATCCCAACCTCGGATAAGGAATACGTGTGTTTACCATTCATCCATGGTAGGTATTGTTTTATATCATAATGCTGTACATTTTTATGTATTCTCATGATATTCATTATTCTCATTACACGTCAAACCGAAGGCTTGTGAATATTGAAATGTTATCATTATCCATCGTTCACCTAATCAATATAAAACAAAAAATTATGCTAGCAATCAAATGTAACACTTGTATTAAATAAATGAAATGGATCAAAGTGAATAATATCATTATCCATTAGACTCTCGTGAAATTTATTTCTGTTTTTGGAAAATGGCAATTTTGCTGATTGCCTTGACTGAAGGGAGGTAAGCCTTAAACATTAGTCGTATTTCGCTTCATTTTCACGGGGACTTTCTTTCTTCATTATCCATAGAAGTAATCAAATTGACAATACGATTAGCAATCAATTTTTTTATGTTAACGTCATCGGATTGCAAAATGATTCAGCAGACACCGTATGACAAAAGTGCGTCACTAATACGATAACGATATCGAGAACATTACAAAATGACGCACATTTGTCATAGTAGTAGAACAGTAACCAGTAACCTACTCTCGTCACCAAGGCAACAAAAATGTTCCATAAACATTTTGATTACTCGGATGTTGATAATAATAAATATTGCATTTTCAAGATAAAATACTCACTTAAAACACATATTTTACCACATCTCCGTAAATGCGATTTTAATGTACAGCAAGTGTGTGATGTGGTAACATGAGCCACAGCGGCTCGATTTCAAATATTTCAGCAATATGCCTACTAGATCACAACAGTGAATAACCACAAAACTACAAATCCAATATTAACATTAAAATCCATTAAAATCCATTAAAATCTACAAATCCAGTATTAACAGTATTATTCATTCTAAAGAATTTTAAAACAAGATTCGATAATGGTTTAAAAATAAATGAATGATAGATTTCAGTATTGTGGTTATTCACAATTTCACTTATTACTCAAAAACTTAAACCGAACCCTTCTGCCATGAAGCTACAGCACAAGCGATGCAGTGAAAGTGGGATGTTTTCAGAGTTCGAGAACTGTATGGCAATATGGATTTGAAAAGATGATGTAAACAGGGATACAAGTTATTAGAGTAATATTGATTCGGAAATTGGTGGTATTCGGCGGAACTTGTGTCCTCCATTATCGCTGGTTAGGAGTCCAATGAAAGCATTCCGGTAGCGACTTCTTCCTCGATCATAGTATCGTGTTGGTGCCAGCCCGTTCTGTGATATCCAAAAGTGTTATAACTATAACTTCCCATTGAGTCTCTGTTTATGTGACCAGTATTTCATTTGATAACGATAGTTATCAGGAATGGCAATGTTCTCTCAGATCATTTGTATCTAAATTGTGTGCATTATACTGAAATGTTCCGCCATTGTAAACAATGTCAGAAGGCATTCAAACGCCAGCGGTTTTCCCCCACACTAAGATCCGTCGCGTGATTCCATCCGGGCCAACAGGAGTGATTAATTTATACAGGATCTTAAATTAGTTTTCATTTATAAAATCTCATATGAAATGAAAACTCATTTAAGGTACTTTTTATCACATAACTCACAAAACGTACAGGTTTTATAGTCAAAATAAGGCGGCCTTAATCAAACGCTGCGACGTTTAAAATTCATTACGTCATGCCATTTGTCCAAATTATGACGTCACAATCGATTCTTGACAGATGTAGCCAATGGAAATTGCTCCGATGTTTTACTAATGACATATATATGCAAAAATATTTTATGTTTCTAATTGTTAAATAAAATTTATAGATGTTTAAAGCATATTGTTTTCAAATTAGGTGAATGGGCGTGCCATCACTGGACGTCCCAGGAAGTTGCTGTTATCCTGACCCCCGGTAACAGCATGTGGGGGAAGCAGGTTTGTGAGGCGGTGGGACACCGAAGCTACCACGAGAAATGTGAACGAGTTGGATGCTATTGTTGCAAATTTCTTTTCAAAGTTGGTGTCATCTAAATGTACAATGTAGGCCCCAACCAAGAAAATCCGCTACAGAATTCGCGATTCGATTTTATTTTTCCAAACAGAGTATTTATGTACTGCGTTGGCAGAGCAATCGAGTATTCTCTATACCATTAGTTGATGTTAAAAGCAATCATTCTTGAATCAGCACGAATGAGGAAAAAAAACTGTAAGGCTGACACGAATTCAAAAATTTGCTTTTTAATTATAATAATTTCCATTGTGTATCCATTTGTCTTTATGTACATGCATTATTATATATGGCAATGTTGAAAGCTTTGACTAATAAAAAGTAAGTAAACAGATAGTGTTGTTTTTTTTACTTTCATGTCACTTATGAAGATAAGGAATAGTAACCGGCACCCTCTGTGCCCCATTGACCATATTTGCCGCAAACAGATCAAGTTTTTACTTTTGACACAGTTCCGTACTATGTACATATGAACGTAACGTTCTTTTTAAATGTTATATTGAATCGAAAAAATGATTTAATTACGGGGTAATTACTCCTCTCAATCTAGATTTTTGTAGTCGCCTCCTCGGTTAAATGTTTTAACATTCAACAATTTGGGTCCTTAGCATTACTAGTGGGCCCTAGAAGAACGAAACAGCTGTATGATGAAGTTATATTCATTTTTGCCTGAACTGAATCTAACCCTCAGTCTGTATTTAAAGGCGAAATAACGTTGTTTGTCTTTTGTACAATCCATGCAGGTTTATACAGCTGGTTACGATAGTGTGGATAGTAAATAGAAAATGTTTTGAAGCAAATTACCACAATGATATACAATATAATAAAGGTACTCGACATAGGAATATTGATGCAATACATTATTCCATGTAAAGGAAAAAATCAATTCAAAATAATAATAATAAATAAATAAAAAAATAAGTATGTTTCTCAAATTAACGCACGACCTATTCAAACTAATTTGACAATAAATTTGACCATACTCTATTTATAAGCAAAACATACACGTGAGTAATTACAATCATCAATGAGTAATATAACTACAAAGGTTAATGTAAATAGCAACTGAAATATTTTACTTATACCTTACTTTCCACCTCAAAATCCTCTTGAAAGCGTGTCTTTATAGGAAGCCAAAAGAGAGCGTTATTTTCTTGTTAAACATTATATTTTAACTAAAATTCAACCACTTTTAATGACAAAGCAATCCACTCTTGATTAATTAGTATCATATTTATCACTGTATTGTATACAATCTTGTCGAATAATGATAGTTCATATTTAGTTTTTGTGATGTTAGAAAGACAAGGTTCATGATGCGGCATCAACTTCATTCGTACCTTTAAAAAATATATAAATATGATATCTGCTTTTAAAAGCAATTTAAATTACAGAAAATGTTTTAACATAAGTGATGCGTGGAAACCCGATCGCTCGACCAAGTGAGTTGTATATTTGTCCGTGTATGTAGTAAGTGTTATGGTTTTATGCTATATACCACAAGGGGGCCATGGCGACCGAGTGATTAAGGTGTCCCGATACTTTATCACTAGCCCTCCACCTCTGGGTTGCGAGTTCGAAACCTACGTAGGGTAGTTGCCAGGTACTGACCGTAGGCCGGTGGTTTTTCCAGATACTCCGGCTTTCTTCCACTTCCAAAATGGCACGTCCTTAAATGACCCCGGCTGTTAATAGGACGTTAAACAAAACCAAACCAAACCAAACTATATCACAGACGGAGAATCCTGCAATAAGGCTTTCTTTTCTCAAAAGTGGAAGAGAGGGAAGAGGGGAACGGAAAAGACGGACCTTATAAATAAGAATAACACAACCACTCCTTGTATACATTCCCTAAGAAACACAGTTATACATTTGTATAAAAGAGAATATCACCAACTTAAAAGTTTTACATTTAACATTAAATCACATGGTAAAAACACTTCTTGATGACGGCAAATACTGGACTATGAAGGAATACTCTCATTTATCCGATTCACTGCCTTCATGAGAGGCCGATACATTCGAGTTACGTTATACTGACCCCGTGTGACCGTTACATGTATGTATGTACATAATGTTTTTTTAAATTAAGGTAAACTGTTTGCAGATTATAAAAAGGGTGTAATATTAGATGAATAAATTTAAAAAATAAAAGCATTAGTTGTTATTTTTTCTTCAATAAGAATGAGTGACTGCTTTTACTTAAGTACATTATGCTACATATCTCAGATTCTTCTTAACCTGTAATAATGGAATCTAATCGAATTAAACCGTAAAAATATAGCCAGTAACGGTAAGATAACAAGATTGTGAAGACTATGAAGACTATTGCTGCCCGCTGTACAAAAACTCCTGTTCTGAGACAATGCCAAATTTCAAAAAGTTACTTGATCTTTTTATTTACCACACAGGAAAAGACAGTAGGTGTCAATTTTCATGTTCTTAAATATATTGAAGCAACATTTTCATATATAACTACACATCTTAGATTCTTCAAATGTAGATCAGTTTAAACAAAAAAAAAACAAATTCATATGCAGCCTTGGTACTATTAACGGTACAGATTCTGTGCATGTACTTGTCCATTTACAGTGACACGGTTTTTATTTTCGTAGTAGTCTCCCTTTTTAGAGCTCAAAATGGTGTCTTTGGAGCACGACAATCGTGGCTGGCTGGCAGTGATGGCGGTGTACTGGGTCATTGAGACGCTTGGCGTTCTGGCTGCTGTGTTGTTACGGATGTTAAGTTCACGTGTACAGCTCCGACAGCGAGAACGTAAATAAGTATGAACCTGTGAATAACATAATTATCAAATTAAACAAACATTTTCACACAAATAGAGAACGCTACAGTGTGACATGCGAGCTTGATAAGGCACCTAAAAACCCCTTCATCTATGAGCATTATGTGACATATCCGGGGCTGCAGCAGAACATCGTTGAGAAGTTAGTCGCTTTGGCCTATTTTGGCCTCGACCCTCAGTCCTAAGGTCGGTCAGAATTATCGTACCGTCATTCCATGGGTATAATGCCATACCAATAAATGGTGACCTAACCAGAAGACTGATGGCGGACGCTACAGTACAACATAAGCTCCTAAAATTAGCATTTAACTTTAATTTTTAAACAACAAGAAAACACAATTACCGAACCCAACAAACACTATTTATCTTAGCGCCATAACAATCCATGAAAAGCAAGACTTCATTCCTAGCAAAACAGCGGGAATTAGTTACAGAAGATAGAAGTTATCCCTCAGAAAAACGGCAATTGTTCAATCATACTTCTAAGCACTTGATAGCTAAGCTAACATTATGACATTAATTAATTAACTAGGCAAGCATGTATTTATGTATACTAAGAAGGACTGAATTTATCCTTAGTCAATAATCAACTGAATTCACAGCGTCAAAAGTTCAGAACATCTGTATGATGTTAATTATTCATTAGTTCAGTTTCCGTATGTTTCTCTATGTTTTGAATTTGTCATGTTTCTTACATGTCTTTTGTACCATCAATAAATATACATATATTTCTTTACTGAACTTTAACTTCGTAAATATGGTAAACTATTTATTATATTGATATATATATATGCTTACCTCTCCACTTCCAAAGCAGTATATCAGAGTTATGATAGCACCCTGGTAAATATATATATGTATTAAAAAAAATATGATATTGAATTATACAGAAACATAGTTATAGAAGTATAAACAAGCACAGACCATACTGATTATCAAATTTGATAGAAAAGACAATTATGGTCGAGTCTAGATATTATGTATCGCATGTCATGACGGTTATGTTTATAAAATAGGTTTGATTGGTCAAATTTCAACACAACTCTTGTCATGCTGGACATTGATCTTTAAAAAATGTTTATCCTTCGAATCAATTTCAAATATCTTATAGAACACAATGATGAGAAGATTTGTTTTTCCAACTTTTAATAATGAGTATATTAATATCGTATTAAAACACTGATGAGTGTAAACGTCATGTCAACATCCATTCAATTATGTTTTCGATAATTTTTATTTAGTCCACATAATGGATCTTGTATACGTATGAGATAACTAATAACAGAAATTACCTAAAATAATCATGGGCGTCAAAGGTGTTAAAACCATCATTTTATAAATATAAAATCTTTAAATCATACAAAAGAATATGTAACATTTGATTACATTTTTGATAGTTTTCAATTTTCAAAAATATACACAGTAAAGAAAGTATACCCCATTTAATCATTGAATACTTGAAACGTAATTCTGTTTGTCTAGGAAACGTCTATAAATATTGACGTTTTGACAGCATACCTGAGAATCTGTGATGACTTTAGATATGATTTCGTAGAGAAAACGATGAGAGGTTGAGCCATGAGGACGATAGATGATGACGAATATCTGGATACCGAATAATGGCACCAGTACAAAGGTCGCCTTGAGAGCACGTCTGTTGGAACAAGAATATCCACACGTAATTGCTTAAGATAGACTGTTTTACAAATGTAACAGAGTACACATGTTTCAAGAGTGAAAAGTTTGCTGTTATTTCTAATGCAATGGCTATTACGCGGAATATATAT
The DNA here is from genome assembly GCF_902652985.1 of Pecten maximus. NCBI lineage: Eukaryota > Metazoa > Mollusca > Bivalvia > Pectinida > Pectinidae > Pecten > Pecten maximus. The sequence continues at coordinate 23,701,561 of NC_047029.1, forward strand.
TTCTATTTATTTCATTAAGTAATTTTGTTATCTACCTGCACAAATGAACACGTGAGTAACTACAACAGAGTGTCAATTAGTAGAAATGTATTAAAATGAATTCATCCGAAAACGTGTCTGAAATGGAATCTGATGGTCCCATGTTACATGTACCTGTAGCCGCTGGGTTCGTTTGGATGTGTTTGAAGCTGGGATACCATAATCCTCAAAATACTACACAGAAATAGGCAATTTGCCTGAAACAGAAATAGAGAGCTGAATGAATTCCGGTGCTTATTTCAAGGTACATGTACATTAACACAGAGAATACCGACATCATAACGGAACCAATTGTTTTACTCAAAACCTTTAAACCGAGGAAAAAATACGAAAAACAAATTTTCATCTGCATGAAATTGCTCGAATCACAACATCAATTAATGTTATTGATTTCAAAAACAATTTATTAATTGAGTTTTATTAGAATATGATAAAGGTGTCACACCTGATGAACATTATGGCATTTATATTGTTGATAACATGACGGAAAAAACATACTAAAATACAGCTGATGTTAGGTGCATAAATTATCCATTCATAGTAACCCATATTCTTGACCCAGCACCTGAAAGTAAAACAAATAATGACACATATAAACTGTAATATCAACTACCCATTAAAATAACACAAGGCGTCACAGGGCTTAACTTAAGTTATTTGACTGAAATTGGTCACATAAGAAATTGCTTGACATTTTTTTCCCGAGAAGACAATAGTTATAACATATCCCTACTTCTTCCAAAATATGAAACCTCTCTTAATGTTATTTCTAAGCGTGATAATTTTGTTTCGTATGACAGAAATGTGCCACAATATCTGTTGGAAACAATCGGCGGCATTGTAGTTGATGAGACACAGTTGGATAAATAGCACCAAGAACTTGAGAATTGTCTCCCTTTGAATACAAATGAGGATAATATGGAAACATTATCATGTACTAAAGGATTTCTAAATATTTCTTTGAATAACTATTGTGGTAATCAGTATAGTAATTCTGTATTGTTTTAACAAAAGAGATCTAATCATTCTGCCATATAATTTTGTTAAGTTATATATTCTTACATAAAAAGTTCAAAATCGACTTTAACAATCCTGGAAGGTGCAAATGATGTCCAAGTGCTATCTTATCAATACTTAGGAATATTACAAACCCATGGTTAGCGGTTCCAGCTTTGATGAGAGAATATATCAAAACGGGTACAAATGGAAGACCTACAAAAACAAACGTTAAATAGGATAGATAACAAAAGAAAAAAAACCAATGAAACAAGGACAGGTAGATCAGAAATAGCATAATAGCTTAATATCAAGGTTGTCCAGAGGTCCCAGGTTCGATCCTTAGAGGAGGTATTGAAATCACCTCACGCTCTGCAATACATTGGCATCTACATAGGGACTTGGAATAATACTAATCGTTACTTTCGCAAGCATCGTGATAACCTCTGAAGACTCTTGGACCAGTTCTTCCCATGTGGGAAGTATTCAATCCTTGTAATACTAGCCGAGCGGATTATTGTTGCTAGTAGCAACCAGGGTTACACATATCGTTGCTTAGGTTACCTTATTTATCAAAAGACAGGGAAATAAAATATCACGGTTAACGGCTACTTCGCTAGCCAAGGGTGTTCAATACGATACTCTCCTATTGCATAGGAGAGTATCGTATTGAACACCCTTGGCTAGCGAAGTTGGGTTAACGGTGGCTCGTGCTTTCGGATGGTACACAATATGTGGTATACTTTTATACTAATTTTGGTATAATGCATTGTTCCGATAGTAAAAACTCTATTTACCCTCAACTTCACACTTCAGAAACAATGCTTCATAACAATTTTTTTATGCTGACAACAAATTTAAATCATTGCATAGTATTGTTGAAATATATGTGAAATGTTTCCGGATTCAAACATATATGATAATACTAATGGTAAAGTTTTTATTTCTACAATAACGCTTTGTAACACAGGATCATTCTTAGGCAAATTCAAACCATTTCTTATGACAGAATCCGCAGCCTTGTAATATGACCAAGACATTTAAGTGAGGGCCGACAGTGTAAATGTTTAATATCGACCTATTAAGCTCTTAAGTTCTTAAGTTAGCGCCAGATAAATATTTGTACGTCAACACAAAAATGGGATTATCGTGAATGGCATACTATTTTCCTTCCCTTTGACCAGAGTCCATGTATATATCGCTGATACCTCCGTCAGTCTTAAATCGAATTAAATCAAGGTATAATTCTAACAGAATGCATCAAAATGATATCAAGATACTTTCGAACGATACATCTTAATTAATCTTAATGTTATACTCAACATGCTAATGAAAGGTCAGTATCGCCGTGTTTTTGTCTAATAAACATTTTTTGTATTTTCAGACGCAACAGATACAGTTCGAAGTCAATAGTAAAGTGAAATTACAATCACAAGTTACATCTATTCTATCTTCTTACGGATTTGACTTGGAAACAGAAGGCTCGTGCTCTTCCTGAACACCTGATCGTATCACCTTGTACTTTGTAACAATTAACATGCAGTCTACATTCTTTTAACACTTTAACCTCTATGTCTAGGTTATCGATTTTAAGTTTCAGTTAAAGAATTCCGGATGTTAGTATTAATTTCTGTTTTTATTTCACAATCCATTTATTGAATGCCTTTGTCTAATTTTTGGTTTTGTCATTTGAACTTTCTTCCGTTGTCGGTCTTAATAGATATTTAATGGGTCATTTATTGTAGAGCTCTACCGATGCAAGAAACCTTTATTTCTTTAGAGTAATTGCATTTATTTCTAAGGCCTTGCTGAAACCTATCAATCAATTCCTTTAAAATGTAGTAATCATTTTTATAATGAATAAAAAATCCTTTTTTATATACATGTGACTTTCAATTAATAAGCAAGATTTTTTTTTAAATGAACACATTGAAATGAATTCATATAACTTTAGTGTCGCTTCCAATTATGTTCAAATTAAACTTTTTCCTGCTAGCCTTGTAGCTGTCAGAAAAAAAGCAATATCACGGATCGCCAAATACGGCTAACTGGAAAAGACGTGCTCAATATATATACACGCTGCAAAACGAAAGTAATTATGATGTAGAAGCTCTACTTGAAATGAACTTTTATTACATGTCTTAATAGTTAACTGAATGTATACTTAATGTGGCATCATGAAGGAAATTTCACAGTGGGGTGATTAGTCTTCATTTTGCCTTGTTGAACCTTATCTTAGTGCAAGAACAGCTAGCGGGAGGTTCTGATGCAATTAGTGATACATTCTTTTTCAAAAGATTGTATAAGGAGTATTCTATTCGACGGTAAAAATATATCCGAATGTGGTTCACCTTTACAGGATAAGTACTAGCCTTGCGTGCCAGTAAACTCAATGTATAATCAATATTGATGTAACTTGATTTAGTTTTTAAGCCTAGGAGGTAATACCACAGGGAAATCTCAAGGTACTTTTAACTAGGAACTAATAGAAGAAATATAAAAATAGAAATATATTATTTAAAATATGTATCCTAGCCTAGCTGATAATACCACAGGAAGATTTCGACACGTTGTAGTATATTACGGGGACCGCTACCAATTAGGTGATGTTATCAGAAGTTTTGAACCTTTGAAGTTTAATCATTAAATCATACTAAAAATAAGATGCTGATAGCAGAAGTGTCGACACATTGAAGTATATCTCAAAACCTACTTCAAATTAGGTGATGATATCAGATGTCTCGACACTATGAGATATATCATTAAGAAAATACAAATTATGTAATAATACCAGAATTCTCGACAGTTTCTAGTACATTACAAAAACTGCTGCAAATTGGGTGATAATATCAAAAGTCTCGACGCTTTGAGGTATACTATTCAAAATACGTACCCCAGCCTAAGAAATAGTACCACAAGAGAGACCTTGGTACCCTGAAGGCATGTACTATAAGCCGGTGAAGATAAAGGCCCTCGCAGAACATCCAGGAGTAGTTGGCGGAAACTGAATATCTTTTGAGGATGTAGAGCAAGCGACAGCCAAGCTAAAACACAAAAAAATAACCGTATTATAGAGGTAAACAAGATATACCATGAACAGATAGACGTAACAAAATTCTAAGGCTAAAGAGAAATTATCATGAATCGTTAAGAGACAATTGTCATGAACTTTATGACGATTTAACGTTTGATATGTGGTAATGGCGACGCTCATATCAAAATGATACAACTGGTAAGTTTATTATACAACAATCGCGATAAAAGCTGTAATAACTTATATTACTCCTGTTTGCGTTACTGGAGGTACAGGGGGTGTATTACTGTGGGAGGAAACCAGACTAACCAAAGAAAGAACCAATGTGGTCAGGCGGGTGACCCACGTACCTTTTCACGTCCGATTTGAGAATCGAACCCCGGTCGCTTAGGTGAAAGGTGATGTATTACCCCTGCGTCGGACAACACGAAATCAAAATCAAAATGCTTTGTATCTGTTAATAGATGGTACTTATCGAATTTGTGAAGTTTCTTTGACTTACATACCGAATTACGATACATGATCGTATGGTGACGAGGATGATCCAAAAGGTCGCTGTACACAAACAAGTCCCAAAACAAAGTGAAGACGGAGGTCAACATGAATGAGAGGAAGAGACACAGATGGAGGCGGATGCGTTGCTGCGATCTCAACTGTCTGTAAAGACAAATATGTAAGGCAAATTGTCATACTTTTGATAACATGTTATTCTTATATATCGCTTCATCACAGCAATATAGCTGTCTCAAAAGTGGTTAACAAATTATTATCGTGGTTATAGGGTCTTCAGCCACAAGCCATCGTCTTTCTCTACTCTCTAGGAGCATACAGCCGGGGCAGCTATTTCATTCCCAAATGCTTACATACGACATTTCATGCACTGCACAAAATGAAAATTTCCAAGAGAAAACCTTTTTTTTCACAGTCAAAGTAAATGATTTTTAGCTTACAGGACATAACATATTTGAAGTTGAGTATTTCCACATTACCATAACTCATTTGTTAACTCCCAATGTTAATTGTAACTAGCTGGTATTATGTACTACTTATTTAATTATGAACTTCAACACAAATCACTTCTAATACCAACGTTGCTAGAGGCAAAATTATGTTTTGATCAAAGGCGTTTGTTAAGTTGAAGCTAAATTGCAGTACAACATTACAACAGTTCAAATATATTATGGCCAAAAATGAAAGAGGTTTCAAACTATGCACGTGCTTCGGTTGATTGATGATTCCAATTTTTTTCGAATGGCAACACTTGAGAGCCTGTGGAAATTGGCTTATCTTTGATAATGGCGTGCCGATCTTCTGAAATTTTGTAATATTGGAATAGTTCCGGCCACCTTCATAATCAATGAACAATCTGGTAGTGACCTGTTTACCTTATTGATTTTCCTTCTTAATAGTAGCAACACAAGATCAAATGTCAAGTTGAAGACAATATTATTTGAAATTTAAAACAGAAACAAATATAGCATAATACATGAAGCAACATTCAATGGTTGTCTTTGTATTGCTTGATGTATACGCATTCCATACGCTACAAAATCTGACGAGAGTCTAATTTGAGCTCGAATGCAATCAATCTTGATACCAATGGGATGTGTAATGTTTCACATCTCTCGTCAATACAACTTTATATTGTCGGCTTAAATGGGCGCATCATAATTGTTTTGTGTATTTGGTTCGTCGCACTATCAAACAAAGTTATTTTGCAGTTGGAATTTCTTATAGCAATTGGTAGCTACCTCCCTGAATATCATGCAGAAGGCCGCCCACATGCTCTCCCGAAAATTGATATGAAGAACCTCGTCCAAGGACACAATAACGACTGCAAAGGAGAGTGTGTGATCTTGGCGTCTAGAGGAGCACAAACCACTTAATATTAGGATCGAACTTCACTCATTGAATCGTAACATAGGTCGAATAAGCCAAGTTGTTTCGATATTCAAGGGTTTGTTCCCTATAGCGCGACTTCCGTTACAGATATACTGACAGAATACGTACAACGCAGGATTTCAACAGATGCACCCATTGAAAAGCCTGGTTCTAACTTTGAGGACATGACATTATCAATATTCATACAATGGAACAGTAGACATCTAAATTTTCTATCTGCACTACTGTAAACCAACTTATTTTCGCGTACGATTAATTTTCGCGTACAACGAGAGATAAAATCCCCGCGAAGAGTTAGTAAAGCCAAAAGTACGATAATCAGTTGCCGCGAAAATAACTTGGTTTTACCACCCTTATATATTTTCGTCGGTCTTGATTTTGCGATTGTTTTCATATTTATTTTCTTTTTGTGAAAATAAGAATTCGTTACAATGTCGATGTCCTGGTGTTATTTGTATTTCTTTAATTAAAACTGATTTATTGTAACAACACTTTCATATCGTTGTTTTTGTTTAGTGGTTGCTACATCAACATGAACACTTACTTGATAGACAGGAATATGATGATGGCTGGAACAAGGAGAACGATACTGAGGGAGCAGCAAGCTAAGCCTACGTACACCACAGACTTGTACACCTGTTAGTAGAGAATTCAGTAAACGAATTACAGCTATAATGTAATCTTGTTAAATTTCGCGGGGCAAATGTTTCGCGGTTGTCCTAGTTGAAACTATACCGCGGGTATTAAATTTGGTGCAACATTGGCTTTTTAACTTTCTGTATAGGAAAAATATTACCTGGGTATTTATGTTCTCGCTATATTCAATGACCAGAATATAACGAAATTTTCCAAAGTTCTCTACAGAGAAAATCGTGAAAATAATTATGTTATTATACATGATTATGCATTATTAGGATATGTCCGTATTATGATAGAAGGGGCTGGTAAGGTGTTAAAATGAGTTCCCTCTTTCATACACTATCACTACAAATCAATCAACCATGTTAGTAAGTCAGCCAGTCAATTACTCAATCAAGCATATTAGTCAGTTAACCAGTCATTCAATCGACCATCTTAGTTAGTCAGTCAAACAATTACTCAATCAACCATGTTAGTTAGCCAGTCAATATATCAACCAACCATGTTAGCTAGTGAGTCAGGCAAAAAATCAACCATGCTATTCAGTTCATGAATCACTCAATCACTCGACAAACTAACCAACCAACCAATCAGTCAGTCAGCCAATGTAAACCTATCCCTAATCCCTAAGCACTCGTTAATTTATCTCAATTGTTGTATTGAGAATTGAGAATTACAATTACAATTGCTGTTTTGTTTGGAGACGGTCTCTAATTAAGATATGTTAGTTGTTTATAATCTATCATAGAATGTAAGACAAGTTTAATGCCGACTATAAAATTAAGGAACTTTTATACAGTTAATATGGCGTTTAATTGACCTAGTGGAGTCTGAAAAATTGACATCGGCCTTCGCTATAATTGATAAATGAATATAGTATAAAAATGAAGGACACCATGATTTTTGTTTGAAAAAAACAATAAAACATATTTAGTCAATGCCCTTGCCGACGTGTCCTTTTCACATATAAAGACACGCACGTATGTGTGACAAGCGTTAATAATCATGAATACATTGATCCCTGTAAATGGCTTGATTTCAGTCTGCCATTTAACCTTTCTATCATTCCCTAATAACGTTATCTTACAGACGTTGCATCTTGTATTTGTTCTTTAGGGCAGAGACAGAAATTATCTGGTTCTATTGGTGTTATTTCCCAAGAGATTTTCGTATATGTAGCTGGAGTTGGATTTTCCATTTTGTTACTAATGAAAGCATCCTTGACCTTAGCTATACGAGCTACAGAAAAGGAAAACCTTCTCTAAGAACAACCGTGCATGTACGCGTTCACGCTCGTGCTTGCGCACGTTGAAAATACATGTACTCTTTTTTTCCAAGGGAATGGGGTCATCCGCGAAAGCAATACATGGTTATATGTTATATGAGGTAAAGGTACACATATGGAACTATGGGTTCTTAATCGGAAGGAAGCATCCATCGTCTCATCGGATGTCAAACAATGAGGTACAACAATCTTATTTCTTGGAATAGTATCTTATTCCTCTCACAACATCTCCTCGAATACGCTGGATAAACAAGAGTAACACCCCCACCCCCAACACACACACACACGAACCCCCACATCCCGACATTGAAAAAGATCTCCCCATAATTAGACGCCTTTTACGCTTACGCCATATAGTAATATACGATACCCTTGTTTGCTATTGAACATGTATACAAAGACGCATATACATTCAAAAATCAGAATGTGTTGTGGTGAAGTAGTAACGTACAGGTATTTAATTTGTTTTAATTCGGCAAGACACCAAATATTACAAGAGATATTTGGTCATCGATTTAGATATCACCACTAGCCAAAACACACATATCGAGACAACAACCGATCACCTGGACATCACCACCATGCATCAAATACGCCCACAGCTTAGACGCCTCGGCCTGTTATATGACTTAAGTATTCCCTAAAGTGCGTTCAGTCATTCTGAAACACGCCGTGTTGTCATGTAACCTAATTCACGGACTTCAGCCCTTGCTTTTACAAACAGATTACAGTATCCATGTGTCGACTTACAGTGCATCCCTTTAGCAATGAATATTTTATACTGTTGTGCTTTATTAAAAAATATGATATATTGATTTGTTTCTTCATATGAAGCGAAATTAATATACCCTTTTTTCTCAAATGCTCCGGTATCCATCCACATCAATATATTGCTTTTCTGTCTGGTGCAACAAAAGTGATATAATTATATACTTTATTCATTAATCAAATGGTTCCATATGAGTCATCGTGTCTTTATTTTCCTAATTCTCCTAAAATGCAAAAAAAAGTTTATACCTGGATATGAACAATACAAAATTCCATATTCTGCTTTCCTCGAGCTTTACTGGCAACGGAACACCAACAGGGTCATTTTATCACTCGGCTTCATGATCAGCGTCATAATTTCAATCAAGAGTATTTCTTTCCAATTCTGATAGCAACGTTTCTGCTTTCAAAACCTTCGGCGTTAAGTTTACAGTTAAACCACTATTCGGCTGCTGACAGAAAAGAAACAGTGTCTTCTTTAGAAAGGATTCTATATCAACGTGGTTTATGTAGTCAGACTTGTTTGCTACTTATTAATGTGAATCCTTTTCAACTTCAGTTTTCATTATGAGATTGCAACATTACCTGCGTTTGACTGACATCGATCAACATAACACGGTTACCCTTCCGGAACGCGAGGTTTTTATTCACATTGCTCTTGTTATCATCTGCATATAGATATTCATTTCATACACATTTTATCTTCGTTTTATCGATTTGTAGTAAGCATTATAAATTATGATTTTTTTTGGAAATGTCTACATTTTTTAACGTTTTAAAGAATAACTTGTTACTCCTTTTTGTATGTTTTAGTTAGAATTCTACAATGTAGCTTTGTTTGCATCTCCGAAGTTCCTTTTGTGATAATGTAATGTATCTAAATCGGATCAATGTAATCTTTACTTGATCTTATTAAGTGTGTTATGCAATTAGCGTGTACATGTACGGTTTTGTATTGCTTAACGTGCGTCCAACAGCTATTACCATGTAAGGACAACATCTGCTGTGTAAATGTTGTGAAGAATTTGTGTTTATGTTAAGGCTGAAGTATGTTCGTGTTTGTCTCCTCGTGAGAGCGCGATGTAACTGATATCGGCTTTACAGTGCCTTACTGAAGCATACTGTCGAAGAAATCCAGCAGGAAACGACACCCAGTCACCAAAAATACTGAGCTGACAACGAGAGGTTACACTATCAAGAAATGCTGAACGTTAAACTGGATAAGTAACTACCATTTATGTAGACTCCAGTGTGTCTCGGAAAAGGGACAAAGCTCGAAACGAACGTTAACTAACGTCCAAAACGAGAAAAATGTCGAGGAAGACATTATGAAGTTACCAAGAGAAAACATAAGATACCAGATGTAGTCGCTTAATACGAATCATGCAGTAAGATTTGCATTCTATGCCCTCCTTGCAGGACATGTATTGCTAGGGCGAAAGAGATTTTAAACCATATTGACCCTTACTTAAGACATGAGCAAAGATAAAGGAAATATGTGAAATAACGCCTCATAAATGCTTAATATTCATATATATTTATCCAGAATATATTCGTATATCACTAAGGAAACAATCACAGTTACGGCAAGCTCATTGATTCATTTCACCATGAACGTTTGTCTTTAAGATTGTTCTGTTTAATATTAATCAGGGTCTAGTTAACATGATTTTAATCGGTCCTTATCAGTTAATTAGAATCAATTTCTAAAGTTATTGGTTATATTTGACGTTTGACCGTTTATGTCAATAGTGTTGATTACAATGTATACAAACCTTTATCTTGAGACAAGGAGTGTAATCTGTCCATTCTCGATAATGCAGCTGTTCCCTCCACCAGGTGGCGTTATCCGTACATTCCTTGGTCGCGTAATCTAAAAATGAAAGCAAAAAACTTAATCAATTCTTTGTGGCATATACTCGATATATGGTGGTATTTGAACGGGTGTACGACAAGGTAATGACTTTCGCTACGTACCATGGAAGTAGTTAAGATCACAAGTAACGTTTCATACTTAACTCGTGTAGTACACTGAAAATTACATTAACTATAGGCGCAACGTAACATGACTATTGACTGACATGAAGACAAGACCACTTGTTCCCCATTTATAAATCAAAGAGAAAAAATTGAAAGAGTTCTGAAATCTGAGTCATTAATGAACTTTAACATACTATAATGATGTGCATAGCAATTCAACGTTCTTAAGGTAGATTTAAAAAAAAAATCGTATTGAGCTATGAAATAAATAAGAAAATCCACGTTCTAAGGCCAACACAATTGCCGCATTTTATTTCGATAAATATATTGATTTCTTATCTAACTGCTTTGGTTCTGTTTCAGTATTCGTTGTTTACACTACCCATGACTTTATTCAAATTTTTCATATGTTTTGTAAATTTTCTTGATATATGAACTGCAATCCTACACATTTCTATTTACATACTCTACATATTTTTTATATCCTTTAACGTAATAAACATACTTCAAAAAGTATGATACCAATATTGTGGAGTTCTGAAGTAAATTACATGATTGATGACATGACAGTTTGCCAAGTGTCTGAATTATACAGATCACTGTACACAAAAATCGAATGGCTGAATGGGCATCTCCCAGCTGCCGCTTACGTTCATACAAATATATATTCTTTAGGACAATTTATTTAGATCTCTGTCTGGTAGTGGTCATTTAAGTATAGTCATTAATCACCGGATATCAAGTCTGGTCAACTTCTGACCTTCTGTGTTAGTTACACAAAGACCAAAAAAAAATATCACTTTAAAACCAAGCATCATGGTGTTGGGCATGCTGCAATAAAAACATATAAATATAATCTCGATAAAACGATTTATGGTTGCTTTGGGAGGGTATATGTTGAACTCTTGCGTCTGTTCAAGCCTTAGATATGTTGCGGATAAAACCGATATCACGTTTGTATCAATCAGATAGCGTTGCCTTATTTCCATTGATGGTACGTCAAAGAGTACAACATGGTTACCAAACATTGTTTGTCATAGAGAATGGTGTGCCACGATCAATTGAGCGTTTTGATACATCGCCACCGAAGAAGAGATAGGATGTTGCTTTTTTGTGAAGTGATAGTTCCCAGAAGTACAGGACTATAAAATCTATGAAATGATCTGGATTGATGACAAGACGTGTGAATGATAATCAGAGATGTGGGCATCTAGAGCCTGACCGTGTATAGCAATATCATAATATTACAATGATCTTGATATACATGTTTAATAACATTGATATATCATTGTGTATTTTTTGTAAAATATAGAATATATGTTTCTAGAGGTAATGATTGTGTTCTGAACTAGATATATAATATTCTTTTAGTGGCAGTTTCAATGTTTTAGTATATCATTCATTTTGATTATTCAGCACATTCTTTTGTCAGAGTTTAATGAAGAATTTTACCAAATATACTCCAAATATCCTCAACGAAGAAATTCTCACTGATAACGTGACCGAATATGACTAAATCCAATACAATACATAATCTCAAATAAAATAAATGCAACACTTAGAGCTATTGGTACAGTTTGGTTTAGTTTTGGTTTTATTTATTTAACGTCCTATCAACAGCTAAGGTAATTTAAGGACGGCCTCCCGTGCGTGTGACATGCATGCGTGTGATGAGTGTGTATGTGTGTTTTGGGAGGCTGTGGTATGTTCGTGTCAAGTCTCCTTGTGATAGGCCGGAACTTTTGCCGATTTATAGTGCTACCTTACTGAAGCATACTACAGGAGACATCCACCAGGACACCCCACCAGGTCACTTAATACTGACAACGGGCAAACCAGTCGTCCCATTCCCAAAACACTGAGCCCTAAGCAGGAGTACCGATTGCCATATTTAAAGGCCCGCTAGAAGTGGGCCCCTACCGGAGTCAAGCGTGTAATTGTGGGAGGAGGGGCTTACAGCTTATGCTAGCTGATAGCTACAGACTATCACAGTGTAATAATATTTCATACCATATGTACAAATACATTATTTTATTTAACAAACAACTGATATACATATTTATAAATATATTATGATCATTTAATGATTTTCATATAAAGTAGTAATTATTCATCTTTAACTAGTTAACGAAGGAATAGCACATGTGTACAATAATTTGTAAAGATTTACATATGTAGTATCATTAATATAATAATATTGACACACTAGGTATGATCTTGTAAGGAATTTGATATACTGTTATATCCATTTATCTATTAATTGAATATCAAAGGGATAAATCATATTTCCACTGAGAACATTATGTACATTTACCTACAGTGTCCTGGAGATAAAAAATAATTTAGTATGTTACTATAAATAATCATAACTCGCTTATGTTAATTTAGTATGTTACTATAAATAATCATAACTCACTTACACAAATTTACTAAATGGATATAGAGATATAGATAATAAAACATCCATTGATGAGTATAATAGTTGTGGAAGACAGTTAATAAAAGATAATAATTACTGTGCTGAAAAGCATATATCACTCACTGTCTATATTAAATATTCCACTGTGATGAATGTAATAATCACTCACTGTCTATATTCCACTGTGATGAATATCACTCACTGTCTATATTCCACTATAATCATCGCTGTCTTTATTCCACTGTGATGGATGTTATAATTACCTCACTGTCTACTTTCAAGGTTACAATAAAACCAATATACCTAGATTTGGTAGTAAAAGTCTGTAACTTTTTTCCATATTGTTTCAAGGAAAGTGTAACTTTTTGGGCATAATTTTTTTTGTCCAACACGTTTTCTTGGATGCATTGCCTCCTCATATAGTGAAACAGAGCTGTATTCCCTGTCCACATTCTCGTTCCAGTCCAGGACTGCCATGTTTGTCCTCCTCTGGTACTCCCTTTGACCGAACGCAATCCTTTTATCGTGGTATGTCAGAGCAGCATTATTGAATGATTCCAAATAATGAGTATCAATACAGTGAACATAGTCAGATGCACACTTGAAAATTTGAAGTCCACTTATGGCTCTCAGTAGAATTCTTTCAGCATCTGAGTTCTTGATGATGGTCTTTGAAGGGATGTAGTTTCCATCGGTCCTACACCTTGAAGTTTCTAAACATTAGCTATGATTGTTTTTATAATGTTCTACAATATTTATCAGAAGTTCTTTTAATTTGTCTGCTGATTTACCACAATTTTTCATTGCTAAGTAACAGTGGGTTTTGATTGACCCTGCTTTATCTGAAAGTTCACAATGCCATGTCACTCCATGCATCTTTTTAGGTCCCGCTGTGACTACCTTCAGCACTTTCGCAATACCTTTCGTGGCATCGCATTAGTCACAGTAGGTTGTTCAGTGCTCAGGTATTTATTGATAGATGCATTTCTGTCGTGGCCATGAATATTTATATTAATATCATTTTCATCAAAATGATCACATATCTTTTTTGCACCGATAAGTTCGTGTCTCTGACTCACAGGGTCATCATCACGTGTGACTGTGATTGCAGCTAATACTCTATGCGTTGCAGAGCCTAATGCAATGACATCAGACTTGGCTGCATTCTTCCTCCATCCATGTCTTGCATCTGTCAGTATGTTGATGCCTTTATATTCCTCATCCTCTACTTCACACTGGAGGATAGTATGTGCCACTTCATCATCGATTGCATCCTTAATGCATGTTTCGGTTACTTCTCCTGTTATGTTACAGTCAACATCATGTACATTTCCAAAAAAGGATTCTGAGCACAACCCAATATTTGCACTGCTACACATACGTTCATATTGAGTAAATCAAAGTCCACTGCCAAATACAGCATGTATCATCCGAAGGTTGACATAATACTTCCCGCCTTCTATGTGAGGTGAAGTATCGCATTTGAAAGTGTTTTTGTCCTCGCACATAAAAGTAACTTTCCCAGCATGTCCACTGCGACGTATGTCCTTCACATCAATGTTTTTTTCTGCATATCTGACTATGCTGATGAATTCCAACAGACATGTTTCTTATTGCGGAGTTTGTTACCAAGAAAATTTCTTCGTCTGTTTCATATTGGGCACTGTGCAAATATTGATGGAACATAGTGTCACTGTTGTCATCTGTGCTGCTGTCATCATATGTCCTCAGGTACAGGTCAAGAGCTTCATTAAGAATTTCTGTGTTTGTAACATTCGACAATTTTCCCCGAAGCACACGTTTAGCTTTGTCCATTTTGTCAAACATGACTGTTTTTTTATCTTCAGAATTTACGTAAAATTTGATGTTTCCAAGAATTGCCTTGTTAGATTTTTCCTTTCTCCTAACATTTCTACTTCTCATCATTTCACCCGAGTCTGAAACATGACTCTCTCTAGAGCTTGTAGTTGCTGAATTATGTTCTGCCATATTGGTCTCTGGAATTTTTACTATGAATGACCCATATGTAAAACAGGGTTTCTATTTACTATACATTGACCGGAAGGTATCTACTTATTGAAAAGGGGTTTCAGGTAGTAAATTATGTACATCATGTAACTGTTTTAACCTTATTTGTATGATGTAACACATCCTGACACTCCCTATCAGAATGAACTGACCAAGATCCGGTCATCTCCCGCCAACACGTCAATGCGCCAAAAATCTTTCTTTGTCCAGAACAGTTTGACCACAGCAGTCATAAGTTTATCACCTTGAGATATGGAAGATGAAAGGAGGGTTGTACAGCTTAGACTAACACTTGAACAGATAGATGTTATTTCATCCCTATTCACTCATTATGATTGGGACTTTGATAATGCTGTGGTGAGTAACCCCTGGGATATATCTGAGGAGGAAACACAGCATGTCATCACAACACATACTGTTGACCACCATAACCTGGAACCATTAGAAACAGCATGTGACGAGTCTAATATAAAAAATGGTGTGGCTGATAGTGATAGTGATAGAAGATCAAATAGAAGGTTGTAAAGACTGTTTATGTAACCCATGCATTACTACCGATGTGCAGACATGGCTTGGAAATGGTGCACCTGCACATGTACGAAATTCTGCTATAAGAAAAACCAGGTATCAGAAATATCGGACACTATTGTCTCGAAGAGGTGTTTGGACAGACAACATATATAAGCGCAGAAAAAGTGCATTAATTGGTAGAGGTGGCAATGATAAATGTGTGTGGACAAAACGTGAAATAATTCCTGATTGTGTTTGATGCAAGTCAGAAACTTCTATCCAAATCCTCCTGGGACACCATACATGGGACACAAATGGCTGTAGTACTTGGTTTAAATATCACATGAAGACCGATCATCAAGTTTCAACACTATACAGAGTGGAAAATATTTGCTACTTTATTTTTGTGAATCAACTTGAATATGAAAAAACAACTTTGTGATTAAATTCTTGGTGAATGGATATATCGGTATGGGATCATTTCAAAAATTTGGGAAATAATGTAATACCAAACATTTCTGTTATAAGGTATGTAAGCATGCACACAGCATGTGCATGAGATAGGGCCACGTGGGGAAATCTTGTGAATGTTGTTGTATGGGGTTAGCAAAGGTCAATATTCCTTATATGGAACAAGCAACTGCCAAATAAACAGCACTTCAACATTTGTATTTCAAATTGCTACTTTAATACATTTTTTTCAAACATGACACTTAGCAGATATTTTAACCCTACTTAGAGGCAGTTGCATGCCAATTTTCAGCATAATAAATTATTGATGTCTACTGTATACAAAAAAAATTGCCTCTGAGCTGAAAACTGCTGAAAAAGTGAAACATTTTGAAATAAGCTCCGTCCATTTCCTTTTATAGTCTCGGCCCCCCTTTAAAGACTCTGGTATGTCTCGACAAGGAGAAAGAACCCAAAGCCTTCCTCACATGGGCGAACGCTCAACTAAAGACCAAACGTGAGGCATTGGCAAGGGAGCTATTACAGGATATGGTTAAACCCCATCAGTGCGTGTATATACACTAAATATTTCCGATTACTTTTTTTTGCTGCTATTTTACAAAACAAGATATGGATAAAGCCAGTAATATATTTCTTTTTTCCTTTTTTTTTCATTTCATTACCTCTATCCTCGAAAATGAAAGCCCCTGAATGCATACCAGCATAATGTTCTCAATCAGACTATTCCATAAGCATGCCAAATACTCGTATATAATCTATTCTTCAACAGGTCCAAGAAATATATTATTTGTACTGAACAGTGTTATGGCCAAAAGCCAGTGAATTCACGTTTTTACATGCAGTAAATGTGTACCGGTGAATTTAGCAATATTCTTGTATAAATTGCCAAGTATCCGCTTTTAGATGTGAACACCCTTTGTCACGATCAAGTTATGACTAGAGAAAGAACGATACCAAAGTCAGACGCCAATACAATAGATGAATCTAAATTAGTAGATGTAATGATATCCGCTATATATAGGATTGTAACGTCCTTATGGTTAAAGCTTATTTGCAGGTCGTTAAGGAAACGTGCGCAACATACCTCGGGAACCATTGACCTGTATATGGCATGTGGTTAATATTGATTGTATTTTAACGGCTGTTTTAAATGTCAACGAAACCGTTTGATATTAGGCATAAACAAACATGTATGATATAAAATGGTAGTGCACTTTATTATCTTGTGTCACGATCGAAATATTTGAACACCAAACTATAAATGTATGCTAAAGTTTCAACGCAATGGCGTTTCATGGAAGATATCAACAACCCACGCTCTCCGTTTTACATGGGAAGCAAAGTCGGCGTGTGCGAATCTAAAACGGAATGACACTTAATCAGTAAAACCGTTCGGTGTGGGAACATTTGTATTCAAATCGTCAGCAGAAACAAGTTTTAACAACCGTGACAGGTGACAGTGATTAGTGTAAATACACCGACAAGGTAACTAGATGCAATTCAAGCGCAGACATGTTGATGATGAGCATGTCATGATATGCATCTCTGGGATCTGCGGGAAAGTAGGAAAAGCTGAGCACATGCAGCGGGCCGTATCAGTCCTAACAGCAAAATGAGTTTAGCACGTGACCATTCGAAAAAATTAGAACCATTTCATCTCACTGATTATCGAAAACTTGCATGTTGAATTAAGTAACAGTTGTTTTCTATCTCAAATTTGATGAAGAGAGAAAAGATATCGACGATAG
The DNA here is from genome assembly GCF_902652985.1 of Pecten maximus. Classification (NCBI taxonomy): domain Eukaryota; kingdom Metazoa; phylum Mollusca; class Bivalvia; order Pectinida; family Pectinidae; genus Pecten; species Pecten maximus. Next base: position 23,719,380 of record NC_047029.1, read on the forward strand.
ATAGTATAGGAAGAACGAAAAGAACATATTGGGTTTTTTTAATCAAAAGATATCAGGACTATCTTTCGAACAGACAACATAACCTTTTTAGCAAAGCCTTCATGTAAATCGATGAACTCACATGTGTAAATGGAGTTTACACAAAAAATAGATCATGGCTAATGAAATGTATCTAACGCATGAATTTTTTAAGCGAAAATGATATGTTATATTCACGTTAAATGGTGTAGATGTCACAAAAATGTAAAAAATATCCTGCAATATTATTTTAGTAATATTACAATACCAAAGAATAAAGGCATCCTATTTTTACAGCTCCTAAACTTTTCATCTCTTCGTTGAAGTATTTTATATTTTTGTTTTAAGGTTCAGGCAAATGGTAAGTGTTTGATCGTACATCATGTAATCTTGCTTGTAACAACTTTTTTCACTGACTTGAAAATAATAAATTCTTTTCTTTTAATTTCAAGTACACGCCCTTTTTATGTTGTTCATTTAACATGGAAACAAAACCACTTTAGATAAATATTTGAATAGATAGGTCACAACAGTAAATCCAAAATATGAAAATGTACATAATTTTATCAATATCAAGCTTACTTACTGGATGGGGTGTCACATGAACTCATCGGGAACTTTGATATTTTCTAGTGAGTTCTGAAGTTTGTTTTCAATGCTAGTTATAGGCCTTGTCTTTCTTTACCATCAAATATTCTAATTTTGAGACCGTTGCATTACAGGAACTTAGGTTTGACTTAGATATACTTTACGGATGTCTCCGGTGAAGAAAGAGGCGCTTATCTTTCCGGAACACCCAGAATGTCATTTTCATTCCATTACATGTTTATTGGGATTATATGAACAGAGCAGCAATGCGGAAGTAATTTTTAGATTTTGCGAAAGAGTTGAAAGCTCCAGCAGAAAAAATAACGATAACTTCTGTAGAAGTTTAGAAGCATTCGAATAATTGGTTTGGTTTATTTTGTTTAACGTCCTATTAACAGCTAAGGTCAAAAAGCTACGGTGAAATGAACTTTTAAATTGAGGAGTTTCTGTTTTGTTTCCTACTCTACAAGTTATGTGGAATATATGACAGACAGAAATATTAGAGAGAGCTTTTATACAAGAGAAGCAATAACTGATCTGCAGACATAAAATTAGCACTGTAATATAAAAAAGCTATGTTCATTAGAGTGCCGTTACGTGCACTGTAACACTAACGGAAAATGTTCGTACAAAAAAACAAATTTCAAAAAAATAATAAAAAATGTAAAAGGTTGAATCAGTGGCATTTTTATTACACTTCATTGTAAAAAAAAGTATCTTATACGGGTAATACGGGATGGTTTTAGGTCGATAGCTTCTTAATTAGCAGACATGGTCGTAACAGTTTGAAAAGCATGCACGTTTGCATTTGTGGAGGCACCTGAATACACTGGTGATACTTTTGTAACGGAGAAACACAGAGTGCATCAGCATTTCGGTATCCAAAAAGGTAATTAATTCTAAAGTCATTTCATGATGAGTTTGTTGAAAATAAAAACTTTTTTGAATAATATTATTTTATCACATTTGAGGCGTGTGTTATAACTTATATCAATTGTTTATGGGAAAATGACAAAAAGTCGAAAACATTCCAACAGTGACAACGGTTTATGAAATATGTAACCATTTCCTTGTAACCATTTGTGCCTAGGTTATGTTGTTACAAAGTATAGTTTATACTTCATGTTTGAAGAGTATTGAGATGATATAACTTTATTAAAAATAACCTTAATAAGTCTTTAACAGTAAGTATCAACATATAAGTTGAGGCAAAATACAGATACGTGTGTACCATGTTTAAAATGGAACTATTAAATGCTATCTAACAATTAATTAAGAAATTTCTATTCATAAAAATAATGTGTTATTTGTTGTTTTAGATTTTTTCATATCTGATTCGGTCATGAATAATTAGAATACTTACATTGTATACTTATGAAACAATAACGATATATCCAGATCAATAAGTTTGCTATGAAACCGAAAGAAGCATGGTAGTGTGTTAGCTTTGTAAAAGGTCACTGATCTATGTCTCAATGTGGACAGTGTTAACCGTATGTGACGTATATGTTAGTATACCAAGCATGATGTAACAAATAAGAAACAGAATTCCACCAGTGTCATGTGGATAGCACTTCCGACGGAAACAGGTCTTAATGGCCGACCCCCGACTTAGTCGTGGCGAGCTCACAATAAGGTGACAAGCCGCATGCGGAGTGACCGACAGAAGAGCACATGATACTACAATAGACAGTAAGCATTGTGACATCAACATGGTATTATTGTTTATAAAACATGTAACTGTCAATAAAATAGTCTAACATCGTTGAAACTAACACTAGGTGGTGTTGTAGAGTACTGTAATATGTGATTGCAAGCAAGGTTCCAGTAAAACAAAAAAAGTAATTTTACACTTTTACAGATTGAAAGTAATTCTCTCGATGGACATTGGGTATATTGTGCCTAAATGATCAATATAGTGCTGATCATCGTTTTTACTTTTGACTGACTTTCATTCCGGTAGAAAACGCACTGCCGTCGTATAATGAAATCGTTAAATACAACTCAAAGGTGATGAAGCTATAGCGATATATGACAAAAACATTTATTGTTATTAAGACTGCCATAAAAAGAACAATGATAAGTAGACAAGGTACTTCGGAGGGCTAGCGTCTTCCGTTTCGTCGACGGTACCCGCAATGTAGATCCATGGTCAAATACATGTTATTTCACGGTTTCAAAATGAAAATAAGAACATTGACAACTGACCCAGAAGACAAATCGACAAGTATCGAGCACGTCTAACGTGATATCGTACAGGTTATATAAAGATACTTGTAAATATACCCATAGAGCACCACCTGTTGGGATTAAGGTCGATATAGACACATAATTACACGAAAAAGAAGAGACAAATATTCTTTGAGTAAAAAGAATGTGAAAAAAATATTTTGAGCAAATACAAGGGTTGTAAATGTGTAAATTTCAAATGTTCTACTTCCGAATGAAAATAAACTGGCTGAATGTTTTTGTATGTTATAAATGTCTCGTCATACAATCTAAACAATCATTTTAAAAGCTCACGCTTTCGTATGATATGACTAATGACAATTTCAAGAATATGTTGAATCATAAAATATGTACCCTAATGATAAAATATGAGGATCATTACCGTACATTTTCATAATTGCAATTACGGGACTCCCTTACGCAGTTTTTCAACTCACTACTATATGCAAATGAGCCGCGGAAAATACATCATACACGCATACTCAGAGTGGTTTGTTTGAAAACAGACGTGCAGGGTGCTGTCGCAAATGACAAAGGAAAATGGAGTTGGCAAAATCACAATATCACCTTCGGCTTACAGGGTCAACACGAGTAATAATAGAAGATAATTTAATGTGAAAAAGACATCATTAATTGGCATTTAAACTTCATGGTGTTTGATAAACAACCCCGTGCGTGTCTGTTTATTATCCGGGAATGTAATTCAGCGCGCGCAAATGTTGATGCACGTTCTAATTTTAGGTGTTTATTTTCCTTATGAATTGTTGACGTATCTGAGTGGACGTGAAGGAAATTAATTAAAGATAAACCTATAGAGAAGTATGAAGTTTAATTGGTTAGGTATGAAATCTATCAGAAAAAAAATGGATCGGCTTTAAGTACATATTTTGGTTTGATGAAAACATATTGATGTTGTATAACACCTGAACCTAATATAACAGTATATGTTAGTTAACATTTTAATGGTAAAATAATTTTAACAAGAAAGTTACCATTTGTCACCGTGATATCCAAAATTAGTTCATGGTTCTTAACAACCGCGTCAGTTTGACATTTGACATTATTTTGAAGCCCCAATAGATGGCGTTAAAACGTCGGGAGGCAAGAGGGTTATGAACTTTTATGACCGCCTTACATGCATTCGAAGATCTATAATCGTCACCATTCCACATGACAAGTAAACACATTGATATTTTACAAGCCTATGAATTCCTACTATGATGTAATTTAACAGAAGTAACTTGATCATCTTTCAGCATGTGTCATGGCAAACCTTGGGACATGTAATTTGTTGTCATTTTTTTTTTTTTTTTTTTGATAAATTTCAACAAAACATGCGAAAAGTACTTTTCAGGGGGACACAATTAGCTCATTTGTATCACATATATTGCACAAAATAGCCATGTCGTTTTCCCCACAAGTGTCACAAAGCACAGAATAGGAGTATTGGTTGGACCAAATTCAACTTCATGCTATATATTTACACTGTTTCTATTTTTACCTCGAATGCAAATGGCGGTTGTGAATAATATCGCACAAATATGCCATAAAAGGAAGTATTTCAAGCATCAAAAATAATCTTATAATTGCTGTCAAAAATTCATAGCAAGAAGGCTGTTTTAGGAAAAATAATATTCACGCGTCACGAGTTTGGGGTTAAAATGCATATTTCTGAAAAGGCCCCAAAACTCACCAATTTAACAATTTGTCTTACATCCTTCTTAATATGATCAGATGTATAAAAAGGATGATATAAGAGCATTTTATTGATTGAAATGTCTCTCTTTATGCCATATTTATGTAATATTATTCACAGCCGCCATTTGCATTTAAAGGTCAAAACAAAATAAGTGTTTATACATACATGTATGTACGTACATAAAGTAAATTCCGGTCAAACAAATGTTCTTATCGTGTGTTATAGACACTCATGAGCATAACAACATGGTTATTTTTTTTTAGATTTGATTATTTGAGTGACTCAGAATTATCGTATGCTATATCTTAGCACAAAATAACTATATAGAAAAAAATAGGCATCTACAGCAAATTATTGGGGAATTTAAGAAATTACTATAGATGACCCTTAATCTACATATCCCATAACAACCAGGAATTCGTAGAAATCCTCAATATTCTTATATACACACATGGTAGGAGAAATGCATGTTTTTGGGGTTTTTTTCAGAACAAGGATTTGCCTCCTTTTTAATGGATTCTAATCCTTCATAAAATCATTCAATGTTAACAACATTAAATTATTCTCTTTGTCAGTTTATCAGTCAAGTTATAACGAAAAAACAGAGCAGTAAATTACAATATTTGTTGTGTTTATCTTAGACAAATCAGCGTCCCCACTTAACCTTGGATTGACTTTAAAGATCTGCAAATGGCGTGTTGATAATTCCAGTGTTTCACAGGACGCAATACCCTATTGACTACAACGTAACAGACTTACACGCACATACGCGAAGGTAATAAGTCCGTCTGTGACCGACCTGTCTGTCTGGACACAGGATCATTAGTAAACAACCTCTGAAAGATAAATGGGGTCACGCTTTTGCACTAGCGATCTTCGTTAATGACCATTGCCGGTGTAACACCATCCCGACTATCCGACACTGCGGGAGATAGAGGATACATTTGCCTGTTAAATATGTAACGATATATTGTCTGGATAGCAATTACCTTTGCTAACGTCTTCTTTATTTTGTAATGTTTTGTCCAACATGGTTGTTATATATGTATATATATATATTTATGTGTCTTCGTTGATTTTATTGTTATTATCATCGATATAATACGTTCTAACCCGCAGGTCATGTCAGATATATATATATCATTAAGTCTGGTTTCTGGTGTAATGATGACCCTCCAAGTCGTGATTGTTTTATTGCGTTTTTTAACCGAAATCATTGTAAATCATAATAATTTGACATGTGTTTCAACAGAATCAGTCGAAAGTTACAGAGGCTTTTTTCATTTTCTTTTTATTTCTTAATGATACAATAGTGACAACCATATTGGACTCTCTTGACGGAATATGTCTGACAAATCTGATTGGCTGAAATTTTGCAACGTCACAGGCCCTTCACGCAGGAGCGTGCAATACAATTTTTATCACTATAGCGCATTGCAATTCGATGTTACATGGAATAACACGCTATCGGATGTAGACCAATCGGCATATGATGCAAAACATAAAATGTAATAAAAGTCTATAATGAAAACAATATCTGTCTATCTTGTCATGTGGTCTTTAAATGTATCATTTTGCATTCCACGTTTCACATTTAAATGAGTGACTTTAATAAAATCTGAAATCTCAAAATCTTAATCACGTCTCCGTTTAGTCCGTGCACAAGTTCTAAAGCTGAATAGACACTATAGCGTAAAACGAGAAAAGCTACATTATTTATTATTTTAGTAGGAAATGGAAAATATGGGTAGAAAGTCTTTTTTGTTCATCTCTCGCCGTCGTTTCGTAAAAGTTACATACTCATACTTAATAAATGAATCAATTAATTAAAATTATTTTGATTTGATGTTTAACTATTGCGATGGTTAACCTTGTGAAGGACGTTTGAGCAATGACAGATAAATGAAACAACAATATCATTTCATTGGGAAGAGCTTAAAAGTTGTAGGAACCTCTCATTCATTTGTAATTTTTGACAATAAAATATTCTTAAATCACAATCAATAATGTATACTTTAAAGATTTTGGTTTTGGCTTTTATACACAATATTACTAAAATTTAAATAGGCCTCTTCTATCAATCGGTTCATTAATGAGTCTAAATGTTTCATCGATATTTCGGCGCCGAAAAAGTAACACCCCTTTGGTCGTACTGGAAGCCTACGGGTGTTCGGGATGAAATGTATTCGGCAGTAAATGGGGCAGACATGTCTGTATGGCAAATATGGCAACCGTTGGTAATCCATACTCGCTGGTATTGTAACGCAACGTTTCAATAAGCGACATTTCTAAAGCAAGCAGCAACGGACCTCAGTGAATCGTCGCTTGTGTATCAGTAGGTTGCATTTTCAAATTATCCACTTGCTCCTTGACATTTCGACGGAGTCTTACCAATGTCGTACAATAATGATTCCACTTAGAAAATTGATTGTTTGACCTTAAGCATTAGGTATTAGTAAACTTAATATTTAGGAAAAAATTCAGTAAATTTAAAGTTTGCAATTTCGCGAAATAGGCCGAAATATTTTTCTTGCAGAAAATCATGGAACAGAAAGAGTTATGTGAAACTTATGTTGGTGTCATCACAAGAAATCTCATGTCATATTCATTGACGTTGTCTTTCAGGATGAAATGCTATTAAAATGTCACTGCTATGAGTTTAAAAGTCTAACATACAGAAATGAAAAACGCCTACATGTACAGTCTAACGGGTTTTTTTTTTAGATTTAATTTGCTGCAATACAACAACTGTACGTTATCTTCACGGAACACAGCTTAAACGGTTACGTCGATTTTGTAGAGAAAACAATTCAAGGAATTAACAAAAAATATTCAATTAAGGAGAATTTTATCTAACAGAAAAGACATTCTGGATTACGGTGTCAATCAACATCAGAATGAGGAAAAGAACAACGACGAGAGATGTGCAGAATGCAAGCTCTAATTTTGTTATAATACATCAATTTCCACTTGGAGGGCGAGACGGCTCAGTAAGCAATGAATAAATCTCCATACTACCTTGTTGACGTACATGTTACCACGGTTTGTACTCATTCAATAAAACTGATCGACGGGAAAACAAATATATGACAGGACGCAACATAAAAATATGAGATTTCGTGAGATTAGTTCCAGTGTTTCTGCCCTGGACAAAATCTCCGTTAATTACAGTACGTAAGGCGGTTAACAGATCCCAAAGTATTCATCAATACCCTTGCTGGAAACTTTGATATATTCTGCTAGTATGTCCAGGACATTTGACGTAATCTTGCATGCCACGTTGAAAATCTTTGGAAAAGTGGCACCGGTTCAGTGAACATCGTACGTATTATACAACCTTAAATGCCATTACCAGCCAGCTACCAAATTGATTAATTTTTCACTGAATGCGTCTTCCCTTTCTATAATTTGACACTAATTTATGCTGTTATTGATTCGCCTCTTGGACTCCTAATCTTGTAGGCACTACTGAGGAGTCATAGAACAAGTGATAAGTAGAAATAAACACAAAGATAGATTTACACGAAGACAATTGAAAACGCACAAGGAAAATACGACCAGGTGTTCCGGCAGGTCAAGTGTCGACGACTTCCGCCATGAAAATTAAGAAATGTTATGATCTCAAAATATGTGTATATATATAGATTGGTGACAACTTGGTTACCATTTATAATAACAGGCATCGCAAACATCCATCTAAGATGAAAACTGCCTTTTCCCTTTTTTATGTTACATCTTTCATGTGTTAAACGTCCTCTAAACAGTCAGAGGCATATGAGGATGGGTGCTAAGGAGACACCTGTATAAGAATACAAAGCCGAACAGACAGAGCAGTAAGGTAATAAAGGAATTATTCAAAATCCCAAATGTAAATGATGTTCAAATAGATTGCATAGTTAGATGGGCTTGATAACAAATTATGTCAAATTGTGCAGACTATAAGTATTATATATTATACAGAGGCTGGCTTTCCTACAAAAGGAATATATACATAGCTTACCATTACTTTTATGTTGTCTGTTCATTTTTTCTTAGTTTCACTTACTACTGGCACACAGGGGAGACCATCCATAAATGACCATGGCTATCGTTAAACAAAACAAAAACAGACCTGCTTAACGCCTACAATTAATATTTTTGTCGGAAAGCATTGTCATCCAAATGACCGAATCCTTACCAAGATTAACGTCCTGTTGAAGTAAAAAATAGCTGAAATCAATGATATGGCTTTTGTGAGATGACTGCTCAGATAAGCAAACTCCAGGAGAAGAATTCTACCAGTTCTGTTAATGCACCTAATGCTTTGATACATGATACTGGAAATCAATGACTGACAGCGGTACTCGTAAATGTTGTGTTTGATTAAAACACTCGTAAAACACTGTTCAGAAGTGGCGTGGTCGGCACATTGGTCTCCTAAGAACACCTTCCGCAAAAACACCGACACCATCAAGTTTGATTGACGACTTGCTGAATGATGTTTTATCCCACTTGTGTAATTTATACGACAGGACTAATTAGGCAAACGTGTTAAACTTAAAGAGTTTAGGTATTTCCTTGGAACAACATATCGTTTCAAAGGAAGCATCAAGTCCATATGTTTGAAAATAAAAACCTTGAAAATATTTTGTTTGAAAATTCTTAATTGTGATAAAATGAGATAATAATGCGCTATCTATAGTGTTATTTATTCCGTAATTACATTTTACATCTTTTTCTGTTTTTCAGATATAAAACTTAAAAGATGCGTACTGATATGAGTCAGTGTTGGCTTTTATTTGTATCAAAATAGAACTCTGACGTTGTCATGAAACCAGTTATTTTGAAGTAAAATTATTAAATTTAATAGCTTTTTAATTATTTTTTTATTATATTTAATTTAATTTCCAAGAAGCTAGTTTTCTTTTGGAAATATATAGTCTTTTTATCGCTCTGTCGTGACGTAACGATAGCCCATTTGTTGATGTTTAACACTTCGTGTACGCCGACAGAGTGATTAAGCCAATTTCATCACAATAAAATAATATCCCCACTTCTCGTCTATAATATGCAGATCAATCTATATTCGTTCCTTGTATGTACATTGTTGACAGCGAGGACCTGTCACAACATATCAAAGACACTCTTATAACAATAACATATAAATAATTTAAAGGTGTTAGTAACAAACATTTTAACATTTTATTGGCTTAGAAATGTATGTTATCAGTCATTAATATAAAAAAAAAATGACGTCGCCGTTTATAACGTCGCTATTGATTGGCGGACGAAGCAGCGTTATGATTTGTAACAAAAAAGAGAGTCCATCAATAAAGTCAATTTTTGTGTTAAATATCATTTTATCTTTTTATTGTGTACTCATAACAACGAAACGTTAGATAAATGTGTGACCTGTATTTTAGTAGTTTTGTTTGTGTGTGGATTAGCAACACTTAATTATGATGAGGATAATTACACTTTCTATGTACTATTTCTAAAGCAGATTATGTGTGTTTTCAGTATACGTAGCTTATCCTTCTTGAACACCATGTCTTATTATCTTTGTTACTCTTTAAAATTACCCATGTGCATCCATATTTGCTCATATTCATCCTTAGTTTTATCGCTTTTTATATAGAATTCGGCTTTGTTCTCATGTCAAAGTTCTCCCTTCTTGATATCATCATGATTGTTGAGCATGGGGCATATTGTTTTCATTATTTTGCCTATATATTCTGAAATATTTTCATGTTTTCCTTTTTGTTGGTTATTCCTTCGGTTTCTCGTATCACACCTGTACGATGAGGCCGACCTATTGTCTAAATAAGTCTACTCGTCAAGGTGTCCATAGAGTCTGTGACATTTCATTTTTGAAATATAAACTGTCACCATACTATCAATTATGTCGCTTACAACTGACCATTTGTTTCGCAGATACCTACTCAAAACAGTAATTACTCAACGCTGTCCGTGCAAAATCGTATTTAAAAAGCTGTAAACAACCCCATGACGTTTATTCCCTTTATCGATATTTTTACGTCAATAAGACTCCATAAGTATCTTAAAACGTTTGAATAATTCTCTCTTGGGCATAATATTTGTTTCCGTTTTGAGACGTATATTGTCTTAGTTACAAAAGTATTATAAACAAGTCTAGAGCTATGACCTTTCCCTGATGTCAATTTTAAATTAAATATATAAATTGTCTTTTTGTCAATTTTAAACCAGCTGAAAAACCATTAATTGAGAAGCTCTTGAAATATGGACTTGGCTAACAGCTGTGTATATTATCTACAAAGACAAGAGAGGATGAGCAAAGCCGATGCTGATAAGAGGACTATAAATCACAATGACTTGGGTAAGAAACAGCGTGATGCAGTCCTAAGATTTACGTCATTATCTTATACAACATGGCAGACATCCAATATGTTATTCTTCTTTTGATAAATCTTTACCAGTAAATAATGAGGAATCGGATAGTGTATACTTAGTGAGCAATTTATCCTCCATTTCATTAGATCATATTGTATACTTATTGAAACGTTAGCAATATTGCAATGTGCCATCTGAAGCATTAAGTGGCAGGAAAGGGGATTGAAGTGTTTTTATCAAATGGTAGTAAGCTCATTAGCTTCATTTCTATATACGTCTCCTGACAGCAATACTGACAGTGCGCACGTGCATCTCTCACATGTCACTAACTGAGATTTGATTAGGCCTGCGGTTTATTTGATTTTATACTAAAGTACAATTAAATAAGGCCAGGCTTTAAACAAATCCACAGCGAAATTACTTAAAATCAACATCTATTGATGATTTAATTGCGATGAAGTAAATGTTACGTAATTCAGTATCCAGGCAAAGCACTCTTGCGACAGCACAGGCCAAGAGAGTATGATGTATATTAAGAAGGGCGGGAAATGCCAGATCCTAGACACTAATTCTTCCTTATATGTTTACATCTTGATATGAATTACGTATCATAATGGAAATATTGGTTATTTTGGAACAGCCCTCACGGATACAACCCTTCTTCTTTGCTCAATGTTATTGGGCAAAACGTCATAGTGCACTAACGAAGGATTCTGTTTCCCTGTTTCGGGGAATTTCGTCCTCTTAATTGAAATACTTTGATAGGTTGATGAATAAATAAGTGATAAATAAAGTTTTCCAGAACGTCATCAATCATCAACATTTAAGAATAACAATAGCAAAATCGGGCTGTTTGTTGCTGAAGATCTCGGATAACGAAGGTTACTGAAGACTGTCTAAGTGATGCTGCGTGCGGCATGTGCTATCTGGCACATTTTACTTTTGATGCATGCACCATGCAAACATGGTCATAATTAAAGCAATATAATTTAAGCCTAGCGTGTTGTTGAATATCTTGGAAGATATGCAGATATATGACACGAACCTAAGAAGAAGTACAGTATGTAGACATAAAAAATAATCTGCACTTCTAAATGGTATATGACTGTACAATTTGCCATTCATCTCTGGTAAATGTTTGGCCTGTCTGCGACAGGTGGTCGATTTTATCCACTGTGTAATGCTCACAGAAAAGAAATTTCCGTATATGAACCAACTTTGTAAATGTCACAAATAGAAAAAGAAACACCGAATTTCTGAAAACCATGGCTACGTGATACCGCCGTGAGAAAAGAGAAATCATATATGTCGCCCACTGAAGATTTGTTTTCCCATTCGACATGTCAAAATGACCGTCTCTAAAATTGCGAAAAAAAGATATATTGTTTACTGGTTGAATGTGATTTCAACATTCAGGTTAAAAACGAAACATAAATAATGAAAATACATGGAAGAAATGAGGAAACAGGAATGAAGGTGTATGTAAGGACCTATTGGTAACTGGTCACTTTTGGCCATTTGGGTTTCAAATGCCCCTTTAACGGAAGATATCGGGGAAACGCCCTCCGATCATGTAGAGGAGGAGCACACAGTTAGTCGTCTAATGCAATACGCAATGCGATACAGCAAGCGTTTTCCTGTTCCTGTGTGGTAAAAACAAATGGAAAATGTCTTATGTATGAATGCCATCATAATTGCTATCGACTGTATGTGTTATCAAAAAGTAAATGCACAGAAATCACTCAACAGTTATATAAGGTCGGAGAGGTTTCTGTACGTTCATGATGTTTATGTAGCTTATTTCAGCAGTATCCGCGAATAGTCTCACGCAAACAGGTCATACAAAGCTAAAAATAATGGCGAATAGCTCGTAAGTTTTATTAATTTCATTTGTCGTTTCGAGACAATAAAGTCCACTTAAAACGAACACTTCATTTCATACGGCACATCATCAATGGAAATTGTCTTCATATTACTTCGGCTTACGTGGAGTTAAATAATTGAATGGCAAGCAAACATTTCAATATGCAGTAAATAATTCAAGGTTATCTTTGTGCATATGTTGATTTTCGTGATATGTCTATCTAACTCGTACGACGAGACAATATTGATATACCTTTATGAATTCTCCCTGACTACCAATGAAATATACACTGTATGAAACGAATACGATTTTGCGCCTAGATGCATTGTCCTTTCCATGGTCTAATGTTTTGAGAAAGAAAGACAAATTTGGCATTGACACTTTATTTGAAATATAAATACAGATGTAATGATAAAATATTATACAATTATAACCTATGCTAAATATCTTACACTCGTTTTACATTTGGTTAGATAAGTTCTCAACAGGTATTAACTAATCCGTCATTTCTTTCGTTTGAGAAACACACTTTGCAAAATGAAAAGTTCGTTGTGTATAAACTTTCGTTGTTTCCTTGGTTATTATGGAGCCATGAAAATCAATACAGCAAAAATTGTTGAATGTATTATCGTTATATTATTGTCGCATGGGCTAACAACAAAAGATTGTACCCACGAATTAATTTGAAAGCTCCAAACCAAGAAATAATGTACACAAGAATATTTGATGCTATCCTTTATCATGAAACAAACTCGAGATCTATATACAGATATCTTAATATTTATTTTAGTGTTGTTTGGTGTCGTTTTATAGATCATATGCGTTGTTTGGTTATTTTTCTCCATACAATTGTAACATTCCACAAACAACACATGCATTTATTATTCCACAAACAGTACATGCGAGCTTATGTAACACACACCTGATATCAATATTTGAATATACAGTCAAACCTCGATGATTCGAACTTCGTTGATTCGAATTTCTCGCTGTATCGAACATTTTGCTTGGTCCCGAATTTTCTCACTATATAACACTACTAACGAAACTATGTATGATTCGAATTTTTATAAATCGAAGTTTTCGATGTATCGAACTTTTTTCATGACCCGTTAGCTATGATATTATAGGTAATGGACATCTCGTGATTCGAACAAAAAATTTACCTATACTGACCACTGGAAAGGTGTTTGTCGTGACCCCTGCGGCAAGATTTCACACCTCTCCCCCAAATGCCCTGACTGACAATAGGGATAACGATAGCGTGTGTTGTCACTCCCGGTCATGGGGTTTATTAATAATCAGACCAAATTGATAGATAAAAGGTGTATTCAGAAGCCATGACATTTAATCACTCCGGTAAAACATTCTGATAATCTCCGCCGCCATTGAAATCAGCGGTCGGTGAGTAAATTTTACGGAACTGTACAACAACCGGACCAATTTTAAACACAAACAATAGCGATGGCTTCACTCATATTCAAAGTGTCACGTTTCAAACTTATACATAAATATCCAAGTAAATCGATTATTTGTCATTCAATCATGCATTCTCCAACCGATCGGCATTCCGTATTTTATATGCACATAACGTAAACGCACGTGTCTTTAGCAGAAAAGCCTAACGACTTACGTAAGTGTGCATTGTACTTCTTTTGCTTTATCTGTTAAACGCGATATAAGTGTTTTGTAACCGATACATATTTTGTTTAATTAATAAAATGCTTAGGTATAATTAATGAAAATAATTTTTATTTTGTTGTGTTTGAGGTATGAATTAACTTAACTTTTCGATGTGAGCCTGACAGGCGACGATCAACACGAAGACACCGAGGACATATAACGTTAACAGATATGGTCATCATCAAGAAAACATCGATCTATTGTCAACCATGAATAATTCGAAGTCCCGCTGTTTCGAAGTTTTTCTGTTAGTCCCTTGAACTTCGAAACATCGAAGTTTGACTGTAGATGTAATATTTTATTACCGTAAACATTATTATCACATTTTCAGTTTCAGAATTGATCTACATCTGAACACATATTTGTCTATTTAACATCGAATTGCACTCTGCGACGGCGATAAAAGTTCGTAGTGCACGCTCGAGAGAGTATTCTGTGACATCACGTAATTTCAGCCAGCCAGATTTGCCGGACACATTCCCCCAAGTTGCGCGAAAGTGCAATATGATGTTTTACCTATGATACGGTTTTTATGATGTTGTGGTGAATGTTATTGAATAAGATGCACTTTATATAGCATGTGATAACACCTTAAGCATTCCCTGGTCTTGTTTTGATAGCGAAATGTAATAAAACATTAATGGCACTTCGTTTCTTTCAATATGATGATTTATGGCGCTCAGATAATCAACCAATATCAATATCGGTTCCGGCCTCTGTAAATGTTGGTTACCTTCGCTCCATAAAAAAATATATTGTATTGTGTTGCAAGTAGATGGTATGTGGGTGATCAAATTCTTTATTGCGCTAATCTGTTCAAATTCGCTTTTGCCCTAAAATTAAACCGTACAAAAATGCATTTGCCGGCAGTATCAAACTCGAATCGCTCACGAAATGTTAGGTACAACATCCTATATTGCATCAAAGACAGATTGCTTCTAAGGGAAAAAAAGATTGAAGGTTTAGGCGATGGATTCTTATTCGACAACCTTTGCCAAATTTCAATGAGGGCGAAAGTCATGGAACCACCTTCTTCAGTCTGTTCCCTAGCCATGACCTTAAATATATAAACGTTCTATCAGCGTAGCTACTTCCGCCTTGTCTGTAGTGATGGTATCATGGGTGCGTCAGCTGTCCATTATCAGACATCGCGCATTGCTGATATTGAACATGAAAAACAAAAACAGGAAAGGAGAGCAGCTGTTAGTTTATAGCGGGGTTTAAGTATAAGCCCTAATTACTGCGACTAATTTTTTAGCGTTTCTACATAGAATCCGGGCATATCCTCTGACATAAGGTTTCACCATCTGACACTAACACTGACATAAAGACCGGAATGCTACTCAGGGTAAAGTAATATCATATTGGTATTATTTGGCCCGATTGCTGTTGAATTTAAGATTATAAATGGTTATACATGGTAGTTTAGTGATAAGCATATATCAGCGTTCTTTCCGCTAAAAGCATGTCACTCATTTTTTATCTACGAAAATAAAATACTACCTAATATGTTGTTGAATTGTTGACAGCTACAAAAGAAGAAATATAGTTTCTTCGTAATCAGCGTTTGCATTATTTGCTCTGGAAGGAACACGTGTGAGTGTCAATCAGATTTGTTCTGGGACTGAACCCAGGCTACCCTATCACGGCAAGTTCTATCAATTAATAAATATTTACAATTATAACATCGTTCTAAGTGTATATATATATATATATATATGAAAAAAAAAATTATCAAGGAAAATACAGATCGAAGTCATTGAGAATCTGAACATTACCCATTTGTTTTCATCATCTCGTTCCCCTATCTTTTGTGACTATACGCTCAGATAATTAATTAAACCCGCATAACGAACATTCTACAACGAAGGATGTTGCAGAAAAAGAGTCCATTCCAACATATTGTATGAAATATATGGATTGATTAGTTTTCATCTTCATTAGCATAAGAATAGCTTCATTAAAAAGACACTTTCGCAAATTAGGACACTTGTTAGAGGATTATCATATCCGTAAACACAAAACTTTCATTTTTTATGGAGTAATTTCCTTTAAATATTGATGTGATTATATTACTTAAACTCATTAATACTCGCATTAATATTTAAAGGAATTTACAATGATAAAAACGTAAAAAATCGAAAACATTTCCCAAATTGCTTTTTGTACGAAAACAACGCCATTTTTATTACAATCTGTATAGATTGTAAGTCTCAGTTGACGAAAACATTCGATGTTATTCCCCTGAAGTAAGCAAATTATAGTGATTCAGCTTCTGGTAGTCCTGTAAATGAGGAGCTCAGAAGAAAGTAGATGTTATTTCCCCAGATTTATGAGTCATAAAAAAGCAAAATTGGAAAATCGTGTTTCGTTCACCCAACTTAGGGATATGAAAGTGAATATAATGATTCAGCTGCACCAGTTGCAAGAGATTTTTTTTAACTTCTTTCCGCTTTCCAACGATCTTGTTTCAGCCAATTTAATTGGCAATAATGTTCGTTTGACCTGGCCGTCTGTGGTTTATTGAAGTGGGGAAAGTTTTGCTCGATCCCCCCCAAAAAATGTAATTACTACTCTCTGCTAGCGTTCAGTTTTACAGAGGCAGTGGAAAGCATTGCTTAAGATATTGTTAGTAAAGTCATACTCAAGATGCCGTGTCAGAGTAACAACATTTTAGTCTGTTTAGTAACACATTGACGGTCCCTACGGAGTCTTCTCTAGGTTTCACTCTTTTGATTCGTGGGTACACTGGCTTTAAAACCTTCGTTTTGTCATGAATATTCCTATTTTTGTCAACCAATCAAATTACTTTGTATAAATGCAACTCATCTTCGTCTGGAAAATAGAAACGGTATAAGATGTTGCCTGCTCCCATATTCCAAACAAGCAGAACATATGAAAACGACGTTTCTGATTGGTTAGATTTGCCGTAGCCATTTTCAGATTTCTGGATTTGGTTCATGAATTATTCAGGCATACGAGACTTTTTGTGCAAGTGCAAACACGGGTGCGAACGGATTTATGCGAAGACAGATCACATAGATACCGATGATGAGTTTAACGTTCTTCTTGAGTATCCCAATCTAACATGAACTGCGTCATAATATGAGTTTAGTAATAGTTATATTTGTTGTATAGTTGTTATTATGTGTATTCCTCTGGTAAAAGTACATAATGTATCTGACGCTCCTCTTTGGGTACTTTACACCGGGAGAACAAACATGTATTGCGTTTGATATTATATTACAAGAGATACCCCTCGCGTTTGTCTTTCATATCAATATTTACTTATACGTAATGGTTGAATGTACAAAGAGCAATAATATGATTAAAAGTCCACAAGCATACGACTCCAGTAACTTCCATAGGCTTAATTGAAATTACAACGGCATCAATTTCGGTTCATAAAAATCCCAAGAGCTATGAAATTGTTAATGGCCACCTGTTACTACCCCGATCTGACAGGGTAAAAGTCGACTACACACGTTTTAAGTCTGTAAAATGATTTTGTTTTCATACCTAAGGAACTAATAGACAGATATATGTTCATATAATTGGAAACATTGTCAGCAAAACCGTCCCATTAACTTGACAAGAGCACTTGGTGTTAACACTAAATACACTATTTTGGATAGTCTCTTAAATAAAATTGATTTTATTTCAAATTTTGAATAGGGTCAAGAAAGACCACTTAATGCTTCAAAAATGTGAGATTATAGATATTAAAGCATATTTTTCTAAAGCGATGTACTGTTTAAAGGGTATATATCCAAATCTCTATGATATATCAAAATATAAGTATATACGCGCGTTCAATAATAGCTTGCACGTAGAGTACTTAGATGATATTGCAAAGATTCCCACGTGTAAACATAGTATACTCACACGTGTCCGGAGCCTCTCCAATTGGCATAAAGCCGAAGGTTCTGGGTTAGAGGTATCATATAGAGTTATGTTAACATGGTGCTTCGTTTCGTTGAGGTTTTGTAGTTGCGTGTATAAATGGTCTATCTGAGTAACTTATTTACATAATTTTAAAGTCATAAGTATGTTTGGCTTCATCTAATATACTTTACTTCAGCTAAACATCCCTAGAGTCAAATTTGAATTGGGGTCATGATAACTGTATTCAGAACCATTTTCTGGCTACATTCTACAGCACGATAAGGTAATTATCACTTTAAATTCCCCATCTGAAATGGAACCGTCTGATTAAAGGCATACGTTCGGTAGTCTTTGGATTGGTTGTTTGTTTTGTGTTTAATGCCTTCTTAATAGTTAAGGTCGAGTATCGACCGATGATTTGGCAACTAAGTGCCAATTTATAGTGCCTTGGTACTGAAATGCCATACTAATCTCGTCTGGATCCGGTAGAATAACACCATGAGGGTAAAAGTTGTGTTTGTGGTTTTTTATTTAGAAATAAAAAAGCAAATTCAATGTTGCTCGAAATTTGATATCCACCTACTAGTTCCGACAACCACGACAGTTGGGAAATAATAACCCCTTGCAATTTAAAAACTACATATATATATGTATATAGGTATTTTAAACTCACATTTAAAGTATTGATTTGAAATTTGATATTAGAAAATTGGATAACTAATGGCCAGTCATTGAAGACCTACGTCACAAAACATTTATGAATTATATACAAATACCAGAACATATGAGTCAAAGTTATTTATGATATAATGAAATAAATAACAATAACGGTGATTGATGTTATATTTAGTAAATAACATATAGAAATATAAGTATTCAGTTATGTTTAATATTACATGTTCGATGTATCTAGGAGCATTATATTTTACCACCGCCATGTTTGAATTTATTATAAATGACAGTTAATGGTGAACGTTTTAATCTCCATGCCTGGTTTAAATCCTACCAGTGACAGAAATTAATATCAGTAAAGAGAGATACGAGTGATGAATCCGAATCCCCTTCGGAGAAGTTACGCTGGAGTTTTCTGTATAAACATGAGTCGTGAAAACTCGAAGGTCTGCTTAATAACAGAAACAATGGCTGTATTGTCTCTATGCGTCAATGAAAAAACTGTTTTAAAATGTTCTGTAGCTAAAGTGTCGAGCGATGATAGATTTTCACATATTTGTTTTTTTTTTTATTTCTCATAGAAAAATGAGTGAGAATGTATTTTCCGAACAAACATTAAATTCATACAACCTCAGTGTGTTAAGTAATATCGATTTGGTGAAATGTGTGATATTTTTTCTTATCGCAATAGTTGTTGGTAGACATTCATTTCATACTTCTAAAATATTTCACATTATTACATTCTCAAAATTGTCATTTCGAAATAAATGCTGTCAAAAACAAACACGAAATCAATACATTTCATACGAATTCAAAAGATAACCGAATTCTAACTGATCACCTTGGCTCTTTTTGAGATACCATTTCAGTTAGCTTAAGTGTAAATATAAGTGGCCTAAAAAGGGTATATAATACACATCACAAAACAATACATTTATATCTATATTTCCATTGTTCTGCTTTGTCACTATATAGTCTTACTTAATAAAAAAGGAAAGTTATCAGATCATAATTCTCTCATTATATTCCCATTGATGTAGTGATATGAAGAACAGTGTTCGTGACGTCGTCACTAAATGGCATCGTTTTGTCTGACGTCACTGTATTACGTGTACTTTTAAGTCACGGTGCTACCGGATTAAAAAACCGATTGATCAATTTACTCTGCCAAAATGTATGTAGTTGTGTTGTATAAAAGGTTAATATCCACACGGTTGAACGTATTAATCACAATGTTGAAATTAAATAGATGATTTGTGTTTATTTCAACGAACTATGTTTTTCCCGGAACGGTAGCTTGTACTCATGATGTCACAAAAACATGCCCCATTGACAACGCGAAATTTGAATTTGGAATGCGATAAGACTGGTACGGGTTTAATGTAGGAAACATTTAAAGGGCCTGTTTCCAAAATGGCCCCTTCTTTGATTCAAATTTCCTGTTGGTGGTGCATTGCCCATGCCGTTGTGGTCACAAATCTATAAAGTATAAAGATTTAGGTCACTTGGTTTGTTTTGTATGGCTCCTCAAAGTTGTACCTTTCAGAAGCTGTCTAAGTGTTGATAAAATGTGCATATTATGTAAAATATTAATGAAAATCTAATCAAATGATGGCCACCGTAAAGAATACATTCATGGCATGATTGTGACAAAAAATCATGTTTCCATCGCGCCATTTGGCTGTTTTATGGAAGAAACAATCTCAAAAATGCCATTTTCGATGATAACATTTTAGACACAAAAACTGTGTTTTTTAGAGAATACACCCTTTTATGGGCGTTGGATGCAACCCAATTTGTATCCTATTAAAAAGTACGTAATATGCTATTGATGAGAGGAAAAATCATCAACATATAAGTGGTGGAACATTTTCAAATCTTGGGTTGAATTAGCCTATGGTTGAATTGCCGATTTTCGACTTTCTTTAGATAATTAACAAAAACACGAGAGTATTTGCTCGGTATGTTGAGAATATGTACACAGATATGAAAAAAAGTGAGAGAAACACTTTTTCAAAAAAAAAAAAAGAAATCCAAGATGGCTACTTCACAAGTCCCCGTAAGTGTAAATATAAGTGGCCTAAAAAGGTTAATATCCTCAGGGTTGAACGTATTAATAACAATGTTGAAATTAAATAGATGATTTGTTTATTTCAACGAACTATATTTTCCCGGAACGGTCGCTTGTACTAATGATGTCACAAAAACAAGCCCCATTGACAACGCGAAATATGAATTTGGAATGCGATAAGACTGGTACGGGTTTAATGTAGGAAACATTTAAATTTAAAACGGAAATATAAGTATTAAACTGTCTTCTATGGAAACGTTATTGTCCAATAATTCTCAAAGGATTGCAGACAAATTAATCATAATGTGCTACCCGCGTAATTCAATTTGTCTGCAATCCTGTGAGAATTATAAGACAATGGCTTTCCGAAGAAGACAGTTTAAGGCTTAGATAAGAGGCAAATGTATAAACTATTAAGAATATGAAGAAATAATTGTTATCAGTAAGCAGCTTAAAGACACCACGATGACAGAGTTAGTATTGCATCAAGTATCTGCCTCGTAAAGAAAGGGATTTAACCATGAAAAGAACTGCTGTAAACCCATTTGAAGGAGCTCCACATATTTAACTGTGATAACGCTCGTATGCTTTTAACGTATACATTAACTTATCTTTATGGTAACAGTTCAAAGAAACCCCAGTCCTGTCTTATTGTGTCTATCCCTGGCTACGGCCCTGGTAGAGCGTAAGAATTGTACTTGCTTTCAGTCCATATTGCATGACCATAAAAGCCTTCTAAAGATATCTTATCTCTATATGCCTGCCATGAAATGGCGTCCCGTCCCGTCCCAATGCAATCTAACTAGCTAATCTCAGGATCTGCTGATGCGATCCTCACCAAACTTTGCATACATAATAAGTCTGATATCTTGTCGTGCACCTTACACTTTTTTCACGTATAACACATCCAAGATGGCCGCTACAGCCTTGATGAATATCAATGAAACTTGATTGCAGAGATGATAACATGACAGTCCTCATTTTATTTGGGGGAAAAAAGCTGAATTATGGCTAAAGAAGGCTTCTGACAAAATTTTAGATAACGTCCGATTTTAATGAAAATTGATATGTACATGTGGTAGGGTTATGCAAATACGATTTGATGAAAAAAAATGGCTGCCATTTATTTCCCTCTAATTGGCCGAAATAATATTTAGTAATAAATATTTGATGCCGATCACAATGAAACTTGGTGGGAGGGATGATAACCTGACAGTGTTCGTTTTAAACAAAAATACTGCTATAGGATTCAAGATTACCGCCAAATATAGGCAAAACAATTAGATATTGTCTGATAATGTACCGTCATAAAATGGAATTCCGTCCAAAATAAATAATAATGTGATATGATGATAATGTTGTGTTTCAGGCTTCCAAGATCAAGGCCAAGGTCACTGTTGCTAAATGTAGAAAAGCATCAATTGTTGCAGTTTTAACATCTCGCAACTACACTCTTTCATTATTTTTCATCAAACTTTACAGAAAGGTCGATAATGAGTATACTTCTGACATTGTTGTGTTTCCGGGTGTCAAATGGCAGCCGGGGAATGTATGTCCTACAGTCATTTTCTAGTCTATTCTTTCTTGGCAACTTTCTATTGTCTTATTGAAGTATAATGAATCATGTTTTTAGAATTCATCAAAATTTCAAGATCTGAAAACAACTGAAAGCAACTGACCGCCTAGTCAATTGATCACTCTTTACTTGACGATTTCAGCATTATACAAACCATGTTATGTACACTCGTTATTTGTCTGTTTCTTCAGGAATAAATATCACGGTCCTAAACAGAATAAAAACTAAATGCACATCCTACTTCGAATCCCATCCTCCTTCTGCAACCATAAACATCATAATCAACCTTATCTCATTGTTGGACATATAAAGTCTTCTTTGGCATTACATCACTTTTGGCCTTTAGTTGAGCGTTCGTCCCGGTGAGGAAGACTTTGGGTTGTCTTCAGGTCGAGACTTTACGGGAGTCTGTTATATTGGTGGTTACTACTCCAACTGGGCAATCAGCATTTTGGGAGTTTTTTTTGTGTTTTTCATGTTTGTCTTCCGAAGTTTATTGCGCAAAGTTACCGTTTACTTAAAGGGACACAAGCATGGCGTGCTGACGCTTATGCAAGGAAAACGTCTGTGGCGGCGTCTCAAGAGAGTAAGTTGCGTTGCTGATATGTACATGTAGTTACTGTCTGATACACTATGGTGACAAAACATACGGAAGAAATTCAGACATGGTGAGCTTTAAACGGGACCTACATAAGCATATCCTTAGCAGAAAATGTATTATTCCATTCCGAAATATCTGTTTCCGCTTATACTCACAACTGAACTGTAGCCAAGACAGTAATCCCGAAAGAGTTATTTTGTTTTCATTATTTATTTAATCTATTTATTTAATTCATTTATTTTGCTTTCTTCTTTTTTGAAAACTATACATAGGAAATGTCGGCTATCCATTGGTTTCTGACACCGCTGACAAATGAATACTAAGGGAATCACTTGTGTTAATGGGTAGCACAAGATCAATTTGCTCTCTCGGTCGGATTGCTACAGCGTCACGTATCTTATTATCGTTGACTGATTGGATATCTATAACGTGGACGCTCAGTCAACCGTGAAATAGATAAAATACAGAATTTAATCAGTAGGTATTCCTTGAATTGAATACCTATTGATTATTGTTCTCACAGATACAGTATCGTATGATAGGGGTATACCACCATGATACCTGTTTGCACTTTGTCGAAATATTTACAATTACCTTATTGTGTAAACCAGATGACAAACAACCCCAACATATATACAATGTAGCAACATATATTTAGCAACCAGCAAAAGCTTCCAATAACAATTCAAAAACAGTCAGACCTAGTGAGCAATGAAACAATAAAAACTTCAACAACAACAAAATCAAGAAATTGCATTCGAGCAGTATCAAATAGTCTATTAAAGAACCTTAATGTTCAGGAGAAACCTATAATTTGTCTTTGGAAATGATCAAGTGACCTACAAATAATGCAAACCGCCAGACCGGTAACGGCGGTATTGCATGCAATCTATCCTATAAAAATCATTTAAAAGTTCAATATCCCAGCTTTAATCAAGTAAACTATGTTGATGAAATGGTATCTTAATAACAGGCTTACTGTCTATGGCGACAGTCCGAGATGTATATGTCTTCATTATGTACCGCCCCGGCTCTTTGTTGATCCTATGATGTGACTACACATTCTCTAAATATATTATCAAGTCTTGATTTATTCCCAGTTTAATAGGTGCGACGTCTTTCATCAGAAGCCCAACATTGGATTGAAATCGAATGTACGGTTTTATAAATTGCCGTCACATGTCTTATTCAATTGAACTAATCAATTCGTGTAAAAGAATTAACAGAAGGCAATATACATGTAGTATTGCTACAACACAAGAACAATACACCTAGAAAACAATTAACTCCTTTATCAAATAATCCTCTCCTTATACGGACTTCTATGTAGAAAGTTACGTGGAGTTTATTCTGTTAAAAATGTATCAGAAAATGATCGTCTTTTAATGGCAAGTTTCGGTTAATATAACCTTTTTATAACTACGTCTACAGCTGATTGTTTCTCGTGAAAGTATTCTGATAGCTACCATTACATTGTTTTAGTTTTAATTTAATTATGTTGTGCCACTATTGTGAAGGCCAGGTTGTAATGCCATAATGCTTTGAAACTGATTACAGATAAGACTTCCATCTACTTTATCTCATTTGCAAACAAAAGAGCGACTGCCTATTCTATCTTGACCAATCAGTTTCGACCTTGACACGTTATTTCCAATCTAATTTTACCTTGACACGTTATTTCCAATCTATTTCGACCTTGACACGTTATTTCTAATCTGCTTCGACCTTGACACGTTGATTTCCAATCTATTTTTACCCTTACACGTTGTTTCCAATCTATTTCGACCTTGAAACGTTATTTCCAATCTATTTCGATCTTGACACGTTATTTCAAATCTTTTTCGACCTTGACACGTTGATGTCCAATCTATTTTGACCTTGACACGTTGTTTCCAATATATTCGACCTTGAAACGTTATTTCCAATCTATTTCTACCTAGACACATTGATTTCCAATCTATTTTGACCTTGACACGTTGATTTCCAATCTATTTTGACCTTGACACGTTGTTTCCAATCTATTCGACCTTGACACGTTATTTCAAATCTATTTCGACCTCGACACATTGATTTCCAATCTATTTCGACCTTGACACGTTATTTCCAATCTATTTCGACCTCGACACATTGATTTTTCTAATCTATTTTGACCCTGAATCTGTATTTCCGATGTATCTTTAAGTTAACGCATTTTTCCCCGTTCATTTCGTCCTCGACCCAATCTATCTCGATCTTGACCCATTACTTTTAATCTAGTTCAAACTTGACGTTTTATTTCCAATCTTTTTTCGAACTTGACGCATTGATTCCAATCTATCTCGACTTTTATCCCTAACGTTTAATCTATTTCTCTATACTGTACTTTTAAATTAGTTCGACTGTTATTCTATGATATCAATTTACTTCTGCTTTGACCCACTTTTCCAATCGTTAACGATTTCAAAGTGACCATTAATTTCAATCTATTCTGACACTGACACGCTCGCATCCCTTATAGCCCATTATAGCCCATTGAAAAATTCTTTTTTTTTTGTTACTTGGGTTCCGACGTTTTTAAAAACTGGATACACTTTGTGTTTATCGATATGTATGAAATTATATACATCTACATAGAACCATTATCACTTCTATATTTAGCATTTCGAGATACGTTGTTTGACGCTCCCTATCCGTGTGGGGTTGTGTTTCTCAGGAAATTGAAAAACTGGCCGATCTTTGCTGTTGTGGTTGTGTCCTTGGGTAAGACACTTAACTCTAATTTCTCTGGGTGGCATGCGACCGGCTTTCCATATGTTTTTCAGTGAGGTAGTCACCTACTACTACAAGGAGACCCGCTTCAAAATGGCCATGGTTGTTCATGGGGCGATAAACCCCTTCACATTTGTTTAACTGCTGATGAAAGCTGTATAGTTAGAACAACTTGGTGATGTTTTAGCATTGAGAGATACCGTGATGTTTCAATCAATAAATCAAAGCAATTTGATATACCTGGTCCAAACAACAAGGTACCAACGCCCTTATCCATATCCATGACTTCATACCGCATATCTTTTATCTTTTAATCAATCAGCAGGTGTGTTCCAAAGTAATATTGAATTATACCACGCACCGTCACATCAAGGTTATTAGTAACCAGCTTTTTCCTCTGAACTCTCCATGACAACTGGCAGACGACGTGTCGACCCGGGTGCTGATCAGGAGAGTAGGTATCGGTATATCTTGACTGGTTGTTATAAAAATGGTCTCACTTAGATAATTTAGATTTGATGGAGTAATGTCGTTTCCCTTAGCGGAATATGTTGTAGGGGCGTTACTGTTTAGTTTATACAGAATACATTACAAATTGTTACGCACGGATTGGGAACGTTATTGCGACATCAAGGTGTCCCTTGTTAAGGCATAGCACAGAATAATGACCACGTATTTCAAATATTATATAAATAACCACAAGTTCTTTTTTAGAAAACAGAGGGACGGCATATGGACAAATAACGGTAGACAGCAGACAGACAGAATGCCTGAGTGTCAATGAATTTTGATCTCAACTTTAACATCCAAAGCAATATTCACCAAAACATTATTGTCCATATGTTCTTCACTTATTGATAAAAAAGAAGGAAGGTACAGTTTATTTAAGTAAACCAACATATATATAACTTTTACGTTGGAAAATGATTTTAATTTGATACTTAATACTGATTCTTTCAAATGAGTTACAGATTTAATAAGATATGAATCATTTTTAGAATTTGGCGTTGGAGTCCAAAACCTATATGAAGCAAATCTGAATTACAGGATGATTGTATAGAATTAAAAAAAAATATTATCTAAAAATATACGTATCTCTCATTATTTTAATGACGCAATTGGAAGAAATAAAAATAAATGATACACATTTCGCTGATTTATCAGTAAATACAAACTATGGATTCTACATAATTCACTCGAAGTTAGCCGTACATAGAATTAGAGGACTGGATTAGGATTAAGTCAATATGATCAATGTCTTATGAACGTTCAGTATTTCAAAAATATTAGTCAGAGGAATCAATTTGCTCATAAGATCTCAGAGGAATGGTTTGCATTTTCTGACTATTTCCTTCGAATCCTCTCCTCCAGCATGTTCTAAAACAGATTAAATAGTTGACTCGATAAATTCTTAAAATCGCATACCATTTTGAAGAGATCGGGATCAAGTAAACTGGATCTTGTTGGCACTACCGTGATAAACTAAAACAAAATATCAAAACACGTTGACGTTGATATGCCTGGTAGTTCCGGTGTCACTGGGGGCCGCGGTGGCCGAGTGGTTAAGGTGTACCGACACTTTATCACTAGCCCTCCACCTCTGAGTTGCGAGTTCGAAACCTACGTGGGGCAGTTGCCAGGTACTGACCGTAGGCCGGTGGTTTTTCTCCGGGTACTCCGGCTTTCCTCCACCTCCAAAACCTGGCACGTCCTTAAATGACCATGGCTGTCAATAGGACGTTAAACAAAAACAAACCAAACAAACCAATTCCGGTGTCACTACACTGGTTCTCAGTTTGAGAACGTTACATGATCTTAATTTGACCTACAAGTGTATCTGTATTAAAGTTTAAAGCAGAAGACGCTTACCATTCCAGATCATCTGGTCCTACTCTTCTCCTGGTACTCTTTTATGCGTCCTATTTGTCGTACCGAGTTTGAGTTAGAACTACTGTATGTATAGGCGTCAGTATTCTCCTGTCGTTTTTTATATAAAATAATTGTGAAAGCAAGGGTACATCACCAGCAATGATCAAATTTGGAGAAATGTAAAATGCACTAGAGATGCACTCCTATTTTACCAAGACGGTAAGGTTTAATTATCTTATCTATATAAAGTAAGGATAATAAATCTGATCTGTTCTTTAACATTAAAACATCTCAGCCAATTCCGTCTGAGCGTTGATTTAATTCCGTACACTTTGAAGGAATTAGCCGAAATTTTACTATTGATCGTGAATTTTATCTAAACTGTTTTATCGCCGTTGAGCTTTGTTTTATATGGATTAATATTGTAACAGATAGCATTCGAAATTTTGTCCATACGAAGTACGGAAGGCAGAAGTAAATCATCTTTAAAAACCTGGTTACCTAGGCAACTGTCGGTAAGATAGACAGCCGTATTTTTTGCTGACTTCAAAACACGTTTATTTAACTTAGTGACGTTTCTAGATGAAAGACTGCATCATAACTCTGTCAAGGATCAGACAGAACAATCCTATGCAATAAGAAATAATAAGAAATATTACGGTCTGTCTTGTTAAGGTCCAATAAACATTCGAATGGCAAGACCTATCTGTTTCACTAAACTTTAAAGCAATTTGTCTCGAGCGACGGTTTAGAAGTTGGTACGCCCTCGCAAAAGGTCGTATGTGTCTGCAAATGGTGGAGTCATTCAAATGCATTTTTATAGCGTCATCATACTGAAATACCACACCAGGGCGCGGTAGCATGCCACACAACCCGGTCACATTAAACTGATAACGGCTAGCATGTCCTAAAAATGAGAGCTTAACGACAAGCACGGGGCAATAAGTATCAATTTTATAGAAACTGGTTTGTCTCGTTAAGGGACCGGTTTCGTTTTCATCAACGTTCCTAATTCACGTTAGCTATTAATTTAAATTCTGTAACGTTTATAGAAAATTTTAGATTAAGGAATTTCTTTAATTAAAAGAGTATTGATGACACTTGGCCCAGAACCCATAACTTTCAATACTGACTGTAATTATACTAAAACCAAAAACGAGAAATGTACGGAAAGGAAGGATTAAAGATATGAAGGAGAAAGAAATGCAGCTCTCAAATTTTGCATTATGTGCTGAAATCATCGGTATCCCCTTGCTAAGGGAATGAAAGCAAATACCAAAATCTCTTCATTCTCAAACCTTCCGAAGTTTAAAACGACTGTATTGCGCCGAAGGGAGTAAAATTATCAATCAACAAAGAAAACTAACGATTACTTTATGTTTTGTTATCTTAAACAATAAAAGGAACAGGTCGTTCTCATATTTAAAAAGTAGCTGTCATAGAACATATTCTGAGTTTGTTTGAATCAGCCGAGTTGTTTGACGTTCAAAGAAGTCGAGTTTGAAAGTAATCTCTTTATGGACATAACTAGGCTTGTTGACATATCGGAATGATGGTCGACATTCATTTTACTTCGTGTTAACGAGCTAAACATCCACCAACGCGAGGTCAACATACATGATCGGATCGAATGGCGCTAATCAATACTACGTTCAGATCTGTCTTGTGATCCAAGGTTGTTTGTGACGTTCATGACAGTGACAAACACGTGTGATGGTAGCAGCTCATGACGTCAGCAGGAAATGCATGCTCATTAATGTCAGTATCACGTCTGGAGCGAAAACGAAAACACCTATTTAAGTAATATATTCTATGATTGAACATCGTAGTCAACGATACATTGTACATAATTGCGATGGTTTTAGGATCGCGATTTTAACTGATCTATTTCCCCATCTATTGCAATATATTTATAAGCTAGATTAAGCCTTTAAAATGCTGAAATCGTGATGCGTTACCATGCAAATCAAAGCCGACCTAAATCTATCATCAGGGAGCCTAAAAGTATTCATATTCTTGCAGCAATATCAAATCCCATTTCTCCTCAGGTCATCTCACGCCCCTATAGCTGTGTGATAGACATATCCCATCTAACACGTCAGGGGCGTTCTATTGTAGGACAGTTCGGATGGTTGTATGAAAGGCATATGCAATCCTTAATGACGTATTCCTCGATTCGAAATTGATTTTTTTTTGTTTTGTGTTGGCGTTATATTTTCAATTCGGTGGTCCCAAGAAAAATAGCTCTAAATCTTATCACCGCCGAATATTCGCGCCAGCGAACTTCCTACAATCAAAACTCAAAACCAGAGCTTGTACAAGTTTTTTAAGGGAAAATACATATCATTTTTATGGTTAAAAACTAACGTTTTAAATGTAAATTTCATCTAGATAATACATTCAAATTCCGGAAATCTCCTTCCATTGACGGATAACCACATGCGCACATGTCATGTTTATCTTTGAGGTGAATACTAAACGTAACAAGTGTTTTTTGTATATTTTTGATAGAGATATTATTTGATATTACTATTCGAATTAGAGTTGTCTCTATTCAAAAACAGATTGTTTAAACTAGAATAAGTGAAAAACCAAATGGCTTATCATAAAGCCGTTTTGGTTTAAAGTATACATACAATGTATCTGTATTTGAAATAGAGATATCTGTATCTAGAATTTCCATTGAATACAGATATCTGTTTATTTTTAAATCAAATATATCTAAACTAGCTATATCTGTATCTAAAATATTGATTTATCAATTTAAATTACAGATTACCCTGTTTTAAATACAGATAGTACTTATTATTAAATAAATAAGATCAGATATTTGAATTTGGAAGGATATGTCTTATTTGAAATGGAGATATCTCTATTTCAACGCTGTAGTACAAAACTTAGAATGTGCGGGTACTGGTAAACCCGTAGCGTGACTGTTTTAAACGGAAACTGGACGAATCATTTTACAGAAAAGAGAGTTAAATGTAGACTTTTATTTATTTATTTATTTATTTATTTATTTTTCCATAGAATGTAGAATATCTAGTTGTTTGACTTGTTACCCGGTATTTACACACACAAAACGTCTACCAGTTTGCACTTTATAATGATGTACCTTTTCTCGCGGCACGGAAAGCCACCTACGATATAATGTTATATGCTTGACCACTAATGATTTGACATTGTCTGCGTTAGTAATAAAAACCTTATCGACAAATGTATTGTAGGTGAGAGTTTCTTAGATCAACCCATCAGGTATCACTGCCACACTTACTTTACTCTTCGCATTTCTATTACTCAGGGACAATGTTTTCATCGACATATGGTTATACAAATACGGCAATTACGATCTTTACAGACAAAGACTTTCCCTTATCGATTGCGACACTTTGACGAGTACTACCAACATAGACAAATGCGTGAACGACTTCACGGATATCCTCCTTTCAACAGCTAAGTCATGTATTTCGAACAAATTTATCACTGTCAGATCGAGTGATCCACCATGGATGACCAACGAAATAAGAAAATTGATACGTAAAAGACGACGGGTACACAATAAGGCAAAAATGACAATTAGAGCAAATTACTGGACAAAATTTAGACATATTAGAAATACTTGCATAAACACCATATGTCAGGCCATTGGTTCCCCCTTTCTTACTAGACATCCTCCCAAATAGAAATTCCGATGTACATACTCATACTACTAGAGACGGAGAACATTTTCGTCCTCTTCTTTGTCATACTTCTTTGTTTCAGAATGCTTCCATTCCCCCTGTCTTAAAATGTTGGAACTCTCTTCCGTCTGATGTAAAAACGAATCCGTCATTGTAAAAACTTAAGAAACACTTGCATGGACCTTCCTCCAAAGTACTTTTATATTTCTCCTCTGGAAGCAGATAAGGTCAGATCCTCCATGCGAGACTAAGAATGGAATGTAGCTCCCTAAACAGCCACCTTTACTCGAAAGGCTTAGTTGATAGTCCTCTCTGTTCATGCGGGCTATCGAATGAAACATATTTCCACTATCTTTTGCGATGCCCACTATACGTTAATCTCCGCACGCCATACTTCAATCAGATCAATCAGTATCACTTAATGATACTAAACGGTTTTGATTTCTTACATAACATGTTCGTTACTTTCATCACTTTGGAAATTACTACCGAAGTTAAAGAGGCTTACCCGCAGAGAGATCAGACAAATTGGCTAATAGAAAAAGATTTTTTACACATGACAGATTGCTGGAATTGTTGAGTTTTTCATTTTATTTTCCTTATAAAACGCTGAAAAGTGATATTAAAACCTCATTTTTTAAATATTATTTATTTAATCGGAACCCGCAATAAGTCCCCGCTATAAAGTGGAGTCTAATTTGATTGACACATCAAAGAAACAAGCACGTGCACAGTGCCGCACAGTGATAACTTCAAAGGCAGCGGCGATTTACAAAGAAGATTTGCCGTTATATTCCATACATTTCCCTCTCAGGTTGAGTTTTAAAACGTCTTTTAAATACATATTCTGTAATTGTTTTCAAGAAATAAAGTCGGAAAGCCTCTAATTTTGTCACATAGAAACGTGTACTGAAGTTTATTTAGTGATCGGAGATGTGCCGTTTACCGGTCCGTCTGCGGGTAAGCCTCTTTAACGAATCATTTGATACCTTGTATTCTTTCTTCTCTAAATGAAGAAAATTATAATCATGAAAGATTTGATGTAGTTAATAATTAAGCTGGCAAGCCCATTGCACTTTCAGCTATCCCCTCCTCCCTGCATACCCTCTCCTTCTAGTTGAAAATATTAAGGTTTTTTTTTGGCTTTTCTCTGTCTCTTTCTCAGATTTCGTTAATTCCAATTGAAGGAAGTGGACTAGTATAAGCTTTCAAGCTTGTTTTCATATCCTGTTTCTGTTTGTTGTTACATAAATGTTGTCATATACGCTATCAAAAGAAACGAAATAAAGTTTGCATCAATGATTTGATAAAGCGATTACTGAAATTGTCTCCTTTTCTCTAGCTGCAAGCATATTCTTAAAAGAGGCATGCGCAACTCCCACTTCCCATTCCATGAAGGGAGTTAACTCTAAACAAAAACACCACATACATGTAGTCATCATTCAATAACCTAATCCGTTTATTACGGAAATAGATGTTATTGTTTGGCTGAATGACAATGTGATCAATGAAAAATGTTTCACAATTGATATGGCACGTGATAAATAGAGGTTACACAATGAGTGGTTGTTGTATATGGTATTTCTTTCACTCGAGTTAGTTATTTTTCAAAAGTTACAAAAACACTAGTTTTAGCGAGTGGTTTTGTTTGTATTTTTTTATAGGACGTTCAACAAAACAAACCAAACCAAACCTTCAAGTGTTCGCCAATCAAATTGCATTGAACCGCATGATTGAAAAAATAGTCCCGATTAAAGGTCATCGTGTCAACCAATCAGAACGTATTCAGAGTTTATTCCACGCGTGGTATAAACTAAATGTTATACAACAGTTGTAATGATTATTTAATGCCTTGGGAGTTGAATAACACTCATATATTGTGGTAGAAAGTCGTATAACAGTGTGTTATTGATTTTGTTTACACACCGCGGAGTGAAACCATATTCAATGTCTCCGATTGGTCATTTCTGACCTCCAATAAATCTGATTGGTTAACCTCTGGTTTTTGGCCATGAACTATTTTTACTACTCTGGCTTATTCTGTTTGTCGTCTGTCATTTAAAAGATCAACATGGATACGTTTTGTTGACTTGCCGGGAGTCAACGTTGCCCCACAAAAACGTGAAATACACACGTGTGTAGCACTCCAGCGCAGTTTCAGAAATATTTATCGAAATGCATGGTGTCTTGAATTAATAAATCCCAGGTGAACATTCAACATCACCATAAAAATGTAGCATTCCCCCGAAATCCAGGATAGGACCGATAATTAAATCTTCCAGTATAATTAGTGTAATAATCAGCTGTGACATTCGACTTCGCAATGTCTTCTTTGAATATTTGAGCGGAGTCATTTAAACAAGTGTTCTATAAATAAAACACGAGGAATGTCAAACTAATATTTAATTTTTTTAATAACTTAGAAATAAAGTGCAAATGATTTTGGTTGTGTATCTAAAATAGATAATAATTTTCCCTTCACTACGAACTATATTTTGTCGCGTAATGATTTGGTTCATAGCATTTAGCTGTTACGCTGGAAGAATTTGAACTCGGCAAATTTACATTTTTTTAAGTTAAGAAGTTATGGGGTAAATATGTTCCCCAGGGAGTGACGGTTATTCACCATGTTTATCTAACTTGGGCTAGTTAATTATCAAACTTGTCTACAAATGACGTAAACAATAACCGCTCGTGCATTTTACATAGTGTCTGCGGGAAAGGGGAACCTACGAGAATAGAAGAACAGAATATACTAGTAGCTGACGAAATACACGTATTGGACAACTTGTGGTGATTTCCCTTACACATAAAATGATGACGTCACATCAGAAAAGAATGGAATCCCCGCGTTTAAGTTGAACCGTACACGTAAGGTCTCAACACAGGAACAAGGATATAATCCGCTTTGAAGTTATAAACACAACTTCGTGTATATTTGAAAAGTAAAATACTATCAATTCTAGTTGAGAGAGCTGCAACAGTTTCCATAAATTGCCCCCCCCCCCCCCCCCCCCCCCCCCCCCCCCGCCGTGTTAATCAGCAAATTCAAAAGACAAACACCAAAACCTAAACAATAACAAAAACACAAGATGTAACATTATAATTTTGACACTAACAGTTTCTCACGTTTTTATTAACATCCTAAATGGTGACGATATCGAAATTTTTTCTTTATAAACCCATTTAAGAGAGACAAAAAATTAAAGCTGTCATATCTATTGATTTCCTATTCTGTACAATGGGCTACCAAAGCCGCCGTGGTTAACGTTGAAGGAGAGAACCGGAAAGTGAAAGCTGGGAAGACATTACGTGGTGAGTGTGAAATAATCTTCCTATCTCCTCCAACCAGAAATATAAATGTGTTTCGTTTTGGGGGTTTAACATCTCACCTCCGTGCCGAAATGATGGAAAACTTTATAAAATAGATAGCGAGCAATATGACGTCAGAGAGCGGAATAGACCTAATGGTCTTAAATATCTGATCGTCAATTCAAATTGTTTACTACACTCAGTAAGGTGTTTCGTAAGTGGCGTTATGTTGATATCCATGCAGATTCATAAGCCCGGTGGAATTCCTTCGTAGCCAAGGGTGTTAGATTACAGAACTACAAGGCTTGTGAGCTTTAATTTTTTCGAATCCATAAGTCATGAACCACATTTTTTCATCAAAATTCGATTAAAAAATACCTTCTCTCTCTGAATCAAATTAAAATGCATAAATTGTAAACAAGATTTTCTGACAAGAAACCATTGTATCGCTGAGTGAGCTTCAGTGTCGGACGACTGGCGTTCCATACTTTTGTAGGAACTGTCACAAGAACTGGATTTATGGTGTAATTTATACGCCACTCAAAACGTGTTATCTAGCCATGCTGTCCAGGGAAAACGTTCAAGCTAATTATGGATATTGCTCTGGCTTTTATTCCTATATCGGGACAAAATAGTATTCTGTAAGATAAAGTACCAGATTCTGCCATAAAATCTTCACTAATATTAATTCACGACTCAGACCTTGATAAACTCAATGAATTCTAATCTATTTTGGCGTGTTCGTGTTATGGGGAAATCCACAGTATTGGCCAAGTCGTGTCACCAATGGAAAAACATGCTAGAAGGGAAATTCAAATTTTAAAAGCTCTACAATTCATGCTGTCTATAGAAAATGGAATCGCGTGAGGCCAGATCTCTCATACATATGTACCCTATGGGGAGACAAAAATCTTCTGAACCTGTATTTATGTATACTTTGTATGCATACCAATACTTTCATGGCCATGCTTCAGATAAGCGTCTGAGCGGCGGAAGTGAGATGTTCCAGAAAGGGTTGGTGGTGAAATGCGTTAGAGAATGGAGGAGTAATATGCTACAAATAAAGATCCAATCGGTTAAATGGGGGAAAGGGGGAGGGGCTTCAGAGGGGCCCCTGGCGGTCAAAGGGAGAAGCTTCAGAGAAGGGGTCCTGGCAGTAGAAGTGAAAAAATTCCAAGAGCGGCGCAGGCTGTGAATATGAGAAGTTTTTTTTTGGAGAAAGTTCCGGGCGGTCAAAGGTCATCGTTGTACCCACGTGATCTGTCTTCGCATGGCTCCGATCGATCGAGTGAAACGTAGGAAAGACTGTTCAGACCAACAATGGTTAAAGGTATAATCTTTGAGATATTCCAAAGAAGATTCCGGGCGATTAAAGGCGGAGAGTCACAGAAGGGTCCGGACGATGAAAGTCAGAAACTTTAAAGAAGGAGCTGGGCGGTGGAGGTGAGATCCTTTTAAGAGATGTGACCGGTCATTGGAGGCGAGAAGCATCAGAGGAGGGTCATGCATGAGAAGTGATGTGCTTCAGAGGTCTGGACGGAGGGAGTAAGGTGGGCTTCTGGCAACACTTTTGGACACCAAGAACCTTTCTAAAATGCATCTGTCGGTATGAAACACTTCAGGTCACAATAAAACGAAGAACAGAAATGAGATGATATACAGAAAGTATTCTGGTCGCTTGTTTACGCATCCTTGGTATTCGTGCCGCCTGTTTTCCGATCCCTGTGTTCTGTTTTCCCGCCTTTTTCTAGTGCAATTTTCTGGTCGCCTGTTTTCCCGCACCACGTAGTCTGGTCGCCTGTTTTCCCGCACCACGTAGTCTGGTCGTCTGTTTTCCCGTCTCCTATATATATTCAGGTCCTCTGATTTCCCTCACCCTGTATTTTGTCGCTTGTTCCCCCGCACCATATGTTCTGGTCGTTGTTTTCCCGCACCCTATATTCTAGTCGCCTGTTTTCCCACAACCTGTGTTCTGGTCGTCTGTTTCCTGCGCCCTGTATTCGTGCCACCTGTTTTCTTGCGCCCTGTATTCGCGCCAACTGTTTCCCCGCGCCCTATATTTGTTCCATCTGTTTCCCCGCGCCCTGTTTCGTGCCACCTGTTTTTCCGCGCCCTATAATCGCGCCACCTATTTTCCCGCTCTTTATGTTATGGCCGCCTGTTTTCACAGGCCGTATATTTTGCTATCTTGTATCATGGTCAACCGTTTTCAACTTCCTTTATTCCAGTCGTCTGTTTTTCCGCGCCCGGTATTTGTGTGAACTTTTATCCCGCGCCCGGTATTTTTGTGACCTTTTATTCTGCGCCCAGTACTCTGGTCGCCTGTTTTCCCCCCAGATGTACATGTTTCATTCCCAGTCTGCTGATAATCTTGACACAAAGTTTTAATTGCATGTTATGGTTTGGGGAAAATAAAATAAATCATGTTATTTCAATTATAAACGGAGAAATAATAGAGTGTGGCGTCATTGAGATTAGATTAATTTCCATTATATCAGAAGTCGTATAAATAATTCATACGGTATAAAGATAAAATTCAAAATCAATAAAAATCTGTGTATTAATAAACATAAAATAAATGCAAATGCGTGCTGAAATCAACACAATACTTAAAGTTGTAATATTTTTTGAAATATATAATTGAAGAAAATGGGTTTGTTTTTCTGTACATCGCTGTATCTCTGGTTCTTAGAACGCAGTTGTTCGAATTACAGGTTGTACGTTCTATAAACACTGAGAGGTTATCAAGGACGATGTTCAGAAATGTTTGATCCATTGACGGACGATTTTAAAATTCAAGCCGTACCAAAAATGTTTATATATATATTCTATATTTCAAGATCATAAATGTTTTTCCATTTTCTATTCTTTTTTTTCTCTCTCTCATTTTAAAATGTTGTGCTACCGATTATGAGTAATAGCGAGGGGTTAAAATACAAAAGATTAACTTGAATATGTGTTTGATGTTATGGAGATATAACAAAAAACGGAATCTACTGTAAATAACCTGCGAAGTGGTTTATGATAGAGAACACTCCGGTTGTTAGTGTTCTAACTCCATAACATTACTGAAAGTATAATGCCGCTATGTCAGTCAGATAAAAGCGAAGTTGCAAACATTTTTTTGTTTGATTTTGTTATGTACATATGTAGATACAACGTAAAATCATTTTTAAGCCAATGAAAATGCTTGTTACAAGTAAGATTAAAAAATACAACAATGATGTAGATACGCTGATATCGATGATATGGCGGCGTTCCCATTTGTCGAAAAAAAGGCCTGATTTTTTTTAATTTGTTTTTCTGGCCCTGAATACAGGCTTACATATTTTGACATCTATCTGTCAGGATGTCTAAGTCCGCTGTCAGGGCTAAAGAGACCAACCAACCAATTGTTTTCCCATAGACTTTAGTGTTAACGTTTTGGAGTATTTCATTCAAATTCTTGAATTCAATATGACAATTATGGTTTATAACAGTTTAGGGTCTGATTTAACACCTAATCAAAAAAAAAGTTGGGTCCTTCAGCTCAAATTTCCTCCAGAGTAGCCATTTTGAAAATGGGTGAATTTCGCAGTAAAAATTCTCAAAAATCTTAAATGTTTACCTGTTAATTGTTATTACCTGAACTTTTGGGAAAAAAATCAATCGGACTTACGAAATTAATACCAACATTTCTTATTGATAGTTACCTATCAGGCTACATATCTATTTTCTCGCTTCATAACATACTGGCCAATCAGTGGCTGCCAGACATTTTATCCTTGGCTCAACTTTCTATACACAGGGGCTGTTTCAAAAATCTAATTTTTCAATTGGTTGGTTGTTCCCTATAGGAAACTTGGGCTAGGTCGGAAAACAGACAAATTTCTCACGATTACCTCACCTTATTATAGTCAGATACAGTGTACAAGAGAAAAAACATTCTATCATTCTATCATCGAAGGCTTTACCTTAATAAAAACCATTTTCTAATACATCCATTACGTAAACTGATGCGATCAGTGTGACGTGGACGCTATGAAGCGAATATTATTTATTTTGTTATTTATTTTGTTATTTATTTTATATTAAAAACAAACAGCATGCTTTTAAAGCAAATATTGTTCAAACACCTTTATGTATATTATGTTTTAAAGAAAGAGAAACACTTATTCACAGTATATGGGAATGTCAAGAAGTTCAAAAATTACTGAAAAGCTTTGAAGTACTATTAAAAATACTAACTATTCCATTCTCTTTGAATAGAACTTCTTACATATTGGGAATACTAAATCGAACTTGTGCAAATGCTAGAGTTGATAATGAAATAATTTTACTTGTTAAACAATATATATATAGAAGAAGATGTCTTCGTAATTCTCCTCGTTTATGAGCTCTGGTTCATACAATCAGGGATAATTACCAAACACAGAAATATCTATCAAGAAGAAAAGGTCAGACTGAATCTGAAAAATTTGACAGAGAATGGGGACAAATACATGGGTTTACTTGAGCTAGCCTTTTGACTTAACTTATAATTACACTACCATAATATCCTTTCTCTGCTCTCCTTATTTCTCCTTCACATGTATATACTAGAGCAAATTCTATAATATAAATAGTTATGTATGATGGTATATGCATGTTTTCTGTGTTGGTTTAAACTGTATTTTATTGGTTATAGCAATAATACAAATATAAGGATACAAAAACAAGTACTTGGTACTTATACTAATCCGTCTCCTGATGTAGATATAGGCTATGGACCGACATTGACAAAATTAATAATACATATGTCATTTTCTGTGTTCTATCTAATAGGGTCATATGTTCATTATCGGAAAATTAGAAGAATTATATATTACCGATAATAGAGTTACCTCTCACTACAGGAAGAGGAAAGCAATAAGGTTAGCTGAGGCGACCTCACCAGCCAATACATTGTCTGGAATCTATACTGTAGTTGAGAGGTCAACTGTATGTCCATTTTAAACGATACAGTAATATATAGACTATTTAATGCATCTTAATCTCTAGGACATGAGTGGTCGGTCTGTCGAATGGATCCCCATCATTGGACCTTAAAAAAATAATAACACTAATATTTTAGTTTAAAAGCCAATCCGATGACTACAGAGGTCACAGTCGAAATCCCAGTGTTTCAACATTGAAGAATTGCTGTCTGTTCAACCAATATCTTTGTCACCTACGTTTGTAGTCATTAGGTTGCTTTAAAACTGTTTTAGTTCAATTTTATGGGAGGGTAGGCCATATACTGTAAATCACTTAAGTTTTGAGAGTACTTTATTTCGCGAATCACTTCTTCAGATATATTCGTGAATAAATGATTTCGCGATCGCTAAGCTATTGGAGTCATGGACTCCAAGACTCCGATATCGTTAACCGATAGCTTGGCCGCCATGTAAAGGGGTATATTCGGACAAATAATCGCGAAGGATTTTAATTCGCGATTGACGCTTCCTGCGAATTAACGCGAAAATAAATCCCACGCGAAATATAAGTGATTTACACTAGTGTTGCCTATGTCCGTCCGTCCGTCCCGCTCTGAATAAATGACATATCTAAAGACATTAAGTTCATATATACCACAGTATAGTATTACATGTATAACGTAAAATCCTAAACCTGATCACATTGTAGTGGTTACCTGTCGGGGTTCGAGGGTCAAAGGTAGGATGTCCACAAAAGGTAGGAAGTCCACCTTTGACCCCTTTCAATGTCATACCTTGAGAACAAATGGACAGATTTAGTTCGTATTATCAATACACAATATTATCATAACATAATTTCTATAACTGGTCCAGTTCTGATGGACACTGGTCAAGCTTAGAGGATCAAAGGGTCCCTTAAGTTTCTAAGGAGACACTTCGGAATGGAACATAATATGTCCTGTCTCGTTCTAAGTCAACTCCTCCCTTGGGACCCTTCAACAGATTCATAACACAAAGTTCTTTGCGTAGGAGCGGAGTCATCGTGTCTTCCAGCCATTCTAGTTTGCAGATTTCACTA
Organism: Pecten maximus; assembly: GCF_902652985.1. Lineage (NCBI taxonomy): Eukaryota > Metazoa > Mollusca > Bivalvia > Pectinida > Pectinidae > Pecten > Pecten maximus. The sequence continues at coordinate 23,760,238 of NC_047029.1, forward strand.
TGAATTCAGAGCAGGAAAAAATATTTCGGCTTGTACTTGTCCGAATTACTCTAAGGAAATGATAGAAAATACGAGAATATTTGCACTTGCCAATCAGGCAAGTGAAGTAAGTAGTCACCTATTCATATTCACTTGCCTTCAGACCAAATATACTTGCCCCGGCCATTTCCCCCCTGCTATGATTAGACATTCCTTAGGAAAAAGCAAGCCCCATGTGAACTTGTTTCCGTCCTGCTACTCCCCCAACTACTACTGTATAATCATAGAATATGGAATATCATTTATCACTGATGTAGCTGATTTTTAGCCATACAAAAACTTATTGGGCGGTCATTGATAACACTAAAGCCATATTGAACATATACATGAAATCATTTGACAATATTGCACACTATAAGTTAATACAAATAACTGTAAAATGATCTGGTCGGTATGGCTTGTATAAATTCTGTCTTTAATGCAATAACTCAAACGACGGAGTGTGTTTCTCATCACGCTGGAGACCCGGGTTCGATTCTTATTGTGGCGCTCAGAAGAAACGTGTTTTCTCTGATATTTAAGATAATTAATTCTGATAACAATTTTATATGGATGTAAATATATATATATAGAGCCATGCCCCAACTATATATATCATACTACATACGCATTTCCAGTTAAAATAAAACTGAGATAGACTTACCTGATACAAAGCCGTACTCGATGAACTCTGGACAGTGAATAACCGCCGTTTGTCCAGCGTCCGTTTCATCAAAGCAGCCAAACCCATCCCATGTACTCGGACATGTGTTTTTTCCTCTCGGACGAGCACGTGTCTGTCTATGGCAACATGCCTTGGCTGCTTGGCAACAGGACGTCCACCGGACACAGTCCGCGGGATCTAGAGTACCACATATCCGCGAAGTCTCTCCGGGGTTGTCTATATCCGGGACGGCACTAAAGGTACCATTCACAACAACCAGAAGTGGCGAGCCTCTATTCCAGTCAGGATCTAGAATCATTTTCTTTGAATTTCTTTGTTGAAACAGAAACTTATAACACCATGCACATGTCCACATATTAAATACAGAGACATTTAGATATCCCCCGGAGTCGCGACAGAGTTCCATACCTGGGGACGGTTAGGTACAGGCGGGAAGTCTGGTGCTACGGCGGGCAGCTTTGCGCTCTTTTATGGAGAAATCATACAGTGGTCGATATACTAAATCTCATCACCTAGGAATCGTCTGCAGTACGGAATTCTCGACAAAGTCAGCTATAATGCAGTTATGGTGAATTTATTTTATGTAGATTTATTATATGCAAAAAAGCAAAATAATTTAACTAATCAAATTCGAGTGAATAAAATATTCACAAAACAGAAAAATAGCTTGGCATCTGACGCGCATAAAACTGTATGTTGAACCATTCTACACTGTTCATCGATAATCAAGGACAGTGTGTTCAAACGCGTTATAGTTTCACAGACGGGTTACCCAAAAGATGCGTGTGATAAGTATACGAGTAATGTGCACTTAGGTAATTGGTTTGGTATGTTTAATTATGTTTTTATCATAATGCAACACAATAGGCCCATTTAGGGTTTTTTTCCATTGCATACAACGTGAATGATATATGTTCGGTGAGAAAATAGCTTATATGTGGAATATAATTTATGTCTTGATCTAATTTAATTTAAATATTTCTTGCTATTAAGTAAAACTATTTTTTTGTGAAACCAATGCTTTATGATTTGATTATATGTTACGAGTGCCACATCTATAAGGAATAGAATATTATTATATATATGTATTTCTTTTCTTCTCATGTGTTGTTAAGAAACTCCATCATGTGAACGGGTTTATTTTCCTTTTTTTTTTCTTTTTTTAGATGAAACAAAGACGTCTAAAACGAGGTAGAAGAACTTAATTCCTCTATGGGGGATAAATTTGGCTCTAAATAACTCAACACAGCCAAACTAAATATAAATCACACATGACTTCAGAAATGAATAAAATTGCCAATAAAACGAAGTTCCCTCCATTTACCCTAGTTTCGCGGTATCTGAAAAGCATGATGCAAGACGAAATGTTTTAGAGTTACTTCCCTTTATGGAAACTCCGATAACTTGTAAACAGTTTTCGTCTTTCGTCTGCGGAGCGCGTTTGCTATGAAACTTGACCTGTCAATGGATGTTTGATTTGCCTGAAATACTTTTGATATGGAACAAGAACAGGTAATTGAAAAGCATGGTCCCCAGGGGTAAAATCTAACATATTTGGATTTGTATCTAATTCTGTAAAAGCCTTTTGATACATGAACAAGTGACTTCACTTAAAGTAGGCCTATCAGTATCAGTGATGGACCTTAGCATATTCTTATCCTACTGTTTTATATAATTTCTCCTTTTTCATTTTCTGTTCTTCTGTTCGTTTCATTTATTATATTTTTTAAACAATAATAACCTACACCATTAGAGGAAAATACAGTGGTAGTTTTGGAAAAATGTTATTAGTTTTCCGATTCATTGAGTACCTTAATCATAATCGGAGTCCTGTATGATATTGATAAGTAAATTGTCGAGAGCGAGTCTTTTCACATTTAGGCTATCTAGCAGAAAGACGACTCTTTTCTTTGAAATAACTTTCAAAAAATACATATTTGGGTTTTTATTGGTATATCAAAAGATATCGGGACCTCATTTGTTTTGACACATGTAGTCATATAATGCTATACTAGTAAATTGTTGATCAAATTCAGATTGGTCAAATGTGATTATATAACATTTCTTTATCTTTTAAGAATACCTCACAAATAGAAGAGGGCCAAGATTTGCAAGGATATGAAAACAGCACATCGTAAGTTTCCGGCACAATTAACGATAGGCCTAACACCTATTAGCAAGTGTAGTAGTAGTAGAACTGGACTTGGTTTGAATGCTGTTCCCATGTAGCTCAAACGGCTAGAACGTCTGTTTAGAGTTTGCCGGTCCAGGGTTCGAGTCCCAGTATGGTCATAGCATTTTCCTCTCCTTTTACAAAAGTATCTAGATCTACTGTAGATGGCAATGGCCTCTTGTCACAAAATTATGAGGTACAGTACAAGGCCAGGGTATTATTACTGTTTTGTTTTATTTTTCAGTACCCATGCCTGTACAGTACTTAACTTTTGATTATTTGAAGCATGCAAATTAAAACAGCCAAAAACAAAAGAAAAACATCAATTTATTTTTTTTCATAAGCTGTGCATTCAATTGAATGTAATACAAACTATTTAGAAGGAACCCATTTGATATGAAAAAGACTCCACTTATATATGAAACTCTGTTGCATTCATGGCAAGTGGTAATTTAAGGGTTAGGAGAGGATAACAAAAAAGTTACTGCTTTGGTTAAATTAAAAAGTGATTTACCATTGAACAATTGTTTAGCTTTGAATGTCTCATAAATTGATTATTTCACTAGAATTTCCCATTAACTGGTTAATTTTGGACCACCAGCTGAATACAGCGGATGTATAATAAATTGAATGAAAAAATATTTAACAATTTTAAAACCATTTTTATGAATATTGGACATCAATTTCATTGTTTCAAAGTAAGTTATTTTTGATGTTACAGTTTACTTTATTGATAAATCGCCTGTTGACCTTCCATATCTTGTCTAATGCTGTATATTATATTATAAGTATTTTATACAGTTATGATATTGGAAAATATACTTTAATGGAAATTCTAAATACTTTGATAGTGAACTTAAATACCCTTTTAATGAAAAAAGAACATTTCCAAAATAAACGAGATATTCCCTTGACATTATTAAATTCATGTGTTCAAACAAACATTTCAAGGTATTAATTTTATTTTGAAAAAATCCTGCTGCAATTTTTTTTAAGAAACAAACAATATGTCATAAAAATAATCAGATATTTCTTTAGTGATGATACTAAAAATGTACCCAGCACAAACACACATAATCACCGCTAGTGTTGCTCTGATTAATCAATGATTAGTCGTTTTACCTCTGACTATTACTAATCAATCTTGATTATTTGTGATGATCATGGATTGACTATAAATTTGAAATTTTCAAGATTTACAGCTGACTTCAACAATTGATAAATGAACACTAGGAAATTGAAATAAAAATACATTAAATTATAAAACATCATTATAAACATAGCTAGATACCTTAAATATATCTACAGCATTTTACCAAATTTTTGTTAATGTATTTGCAGATATTTCCCTCTCTGTTCATGATCTTTCATTGATCTTTTAAGAAGTGGTGATGATCGATCATGAAATGTATAATGATTCATAACACTAATCACCACACATAGCCATTTCGCTCACTGAGGAGGCCATCATTATGGCCATAGATGATGATAAACCAAATCAAACATTGAAAATCACTTTGTTACATCAATTTCATTGCTCCCAACTAAGTTATTTTCAATGTTAATTGATAAATGGCTATCTGTTGACCACCCTTATCTTGTCTGATACTATTCTCATAATTACCATAATAAATTATGATATAACAAAATCTGCATTGACATAGCAATTGACTAGTAAAGATTTGATTATTTTCTGTAATGTCACTTTTTATTAACATTTTAGCCAAGAATATTACCAGAAACATGGTGATGAAGAAAGTTCCTCATTCAGGACAACACAGAGAGAAGATGGCTATTTACAGGAACAGGAAGTCATTGAGGCCTGTCAAAGTATAAACACGTCACCAAGGAAACGGAAAATAGATGTATGGCTTGGCAAGGACTTTTTTAATTTTCATCACCTGCTACTAATGCAACGTTAAAGTTGATCTAGGTCATGTATGTGGATGTTGAACTGAATACATGTTCATTCAAATATGAGAGTAACAAATTTTGTAAGCCTTCATCCAACAATACTTAAATATACTGGCACAGTATTATGACTCTGGGCCTTTTAGTTAATGGATTAACACATTTGACCTCTGACCTTGAGAGTAGGTCAAGGTTATTCATTTGACCAAACTTTGTAGCCCTTCATATATGTACTGACACATGCTACTAGCCAAATAACATTACACTGAGTCTTCTGGTTGGTGAAAGGAAGTTAAAGAATTTAACACAATTCAGGCTTGTGTGATTATATACAGGACAACAGATTAAAACAAATATGTTGAAAATCATTTTGCAATTCCCACCCACAGACCAAAACCTAGTGTGTATCTCCTTTACCCCCACCTCTTTCTGTTTTAAGTTTCAATTTGATAATTAAATACTTAGGTTTTCATCATCCTTTCAACAGCAAAAGAGTGCAAATATTGACTGTTGAATAGCAATTAACAGAAATGATACCTAATAAGTGTATCATTGATTCCTAAAGCTCTTCAAATTGCTGAATAGGTTGTCAGTTTTTCAATGAAAATTAATTTAATTGAAAATTAGCAACTACTCTTAATTGAAAAAGTAACATTTTGCCTGTACATCTATGTTTCTATTGATTTTTGTGAACTTTGAAGTTTTCTAGGTTAAGACTTTGCTGATGAGAATAAAATCTCAAGTATGTACAGAAATGTCTTCCCATAATGTCCTTTTTTTTCGACAAAGCCATGTAAGGTTGGTTTGCAAAATCTGCGTCATATAGTATTGAAGTAAATGCAGTAATTTTTATGATTGGTAAGAACTTGTTAGTTTCCAATTATGCAGTCAGACTGGTTTAATCAGACTGCAATATCTACGTCCAACGCTATCAAAGTAATTGCAGTAATTTTTAGGATTGGTCAGAACTTGTTCATTTCCAATTATGCAGGCAGACCGGTTTAATCAGACTGCAAAATTTACGTCGCACTCTATTGATGTAAATGCAGTAATTGGTCAGAAGTCGGAACCTCTAACTTTTTTTCAATTATATGGTCAGACTGATGGAATTAAACATAAAAATGTTCTTTCTCTCTCTCTTTTTAAATACAGACTAAACAAATCTGTATGTTAATAATATGATGGCATTGATATTAATAGAAATTCTGCATTTTTATATTAGAAACTTCATTTTTCTCTAAACAAAATGGCCGAGCTTTTAATCAATTATCCATGAGCCAGTTGATTGTTCAATCAACTTTGCCGGTTATTATTTTTTAAGATATTTCTTTTTAATTACTATAGTGCTTAGAAATTTAGAGTAACCAACCAAAAAATAACCAGTCAAATTAACCCCAATTTTGGAGTAATTAAAGTATTATGTGTTAACCAAATCAGTTTTTGTGTCCTACTTTACTTAAAGATTGACCTTAAATGATACAATACAATGTAGTTTCTAATTTATAAAGTTAATCTGCCTCAAGATGCTCTTGATCAAGTGGCTTGACAAGAGTTATCTCCCTTACACTAGTCAAACATGTGGAAGCTATAATTACAACCAGTCAAAACAGAAAAAATAAGCTTTCAGTATTGTTTAGAGGAATAATTTTACATGCTCTGGTGTTGTATTTTCATATTTTTGATAAAACGATGGAGGCAATATATATTTGAATTGATAGTTTAGATTATAACTGAACAGCAGGGAAAATGTTATGAACTTTTATAAAAATTGATTCAAATATTTCGGTTTCTCTTGCAGAAAGATGGTTTTGTAACTCCTGCCACTCCAGATATCCCAAAGTCATCCTGCCACTATGGCCAAACCAAACAAATGAGAATAGATGGCATTACAAACAATGGTAATATTATTTGCCTTATTGTTAAGGCCCTGTATCGAAGATAATGGTGCCCTATTGTAATCACTTTGTCTGTCTGTCTGTCTGTCTAGACATCTGTCTGTCCATCAACAAATTTTACTCCTGGCTATGATGTTAACATTTATGGACTGATTCACATAACACTTGAGTCTAGATGTTGAGTTCACGAAAATGCACAGTAAGCTAAAAAGTCAAGGTCAACTGTTAAGGTTATCAGGCTTTTCACAGATGAACATTTTGTTATCACATGGTGAAGCAAAGTTGTTCAGAATTAAACAATGAGTTTAATGACTAAAGGTCAAGGTTATCAGGTCAGACGTCAAGGTCCAATTTTGACTTTTCACTTCTTTTCACTCTGAAGTAATGTTTTTGTTGGAATTTAGCAAGGAGTCATTTGACCAAAAGTCAAGGTCAAATGTCAAGGTTATCATGCTCAAAGGTCAAAGTCAAATTTTGCATCTTTTTACTGATGGAAATTCTATTATGACACAAAAAAGCAAAACTGTTTCCAATTACCTTCACAAGGAGTCTACTGACCAAAGGTCAAGGTCATCCGGGCAGAGGTCAGGGTCACTGGGTCAAAGGTAAGCTCAATTTGTGTAGCTCTTTAGGTTATTTGGCCGGAAAGGTCAGGATTACCTATAGCCATCATGCTCCGTCCATCGTTGTGGGAAGGCAATCATATTCTATATAAATGAGGCTAGTTTGACCCCTGTGGCCAGAGTGGCAGGGCCCCAAAAGGGCTCTTTGTAACCCTACACCTTGTTAACTCTTTTGATTTTTGATTACGTCCAAATTTGGTGAAAAACATCATTGGGGGAAGTTAATCATTTTATATAAATGAGGCTGGTGTGATCCCTTGGGCCAGTGGGGTGGAGCTCCAAAGAGGGAACTTAATGAAATTTTGCTTTTAAACTTTACTCCTCCTTAACCCTTGGTGGATTATAAACAAATTTTATGTGAAACGTTTTAGGGGAGGACAATCATAAGGGGAACTTTGATGAAATTTTGCCTTTAAAACCCTACTCTTTCTTCAACTTTGAGTGGATTACAACTAAATTTGCTGTGAAACATCATGTTGGGGAGACCAATCATATTTTATATAAATGCGGCTCGTGTGACCCATGTGGCCCACCTGGTGAGGCCCTTAAAGGGGAACTTTGCTGTAATTTTGCTTTCTTTTTCATTATAATCATTCAATAGTCAGATGACCATTAAGGGCCATTTCCCTTTTGTTTTTCATAAACATTTTCTTTTGACACTATGAAGCAGTGTTTGTTAGAATTAAACAATGTGTCAGCTGACCAAAGGTCAAGGTGAAATTCTGTAGTTTTTCACCGACAAACATTTGGTTATGAACATATGAAGCAATGTCGGTTGGATTTTAACAAAGAGTAAAATGGTCAAAGATCAAGGGCACTGGTCAAAGGTCAGACTTGAATTCATATCCTTCCACTGATGAATATTTTGTTTGGATGCTTTGAAGAAGTGTTGGTGAGAAATTAATGAGTCAACTGACAAAAGGTCAAGGTTTCAGGGTCAAAGGTCATGTTCCATCTGTCATGGCATGATGAACCAAAGACACAGATCATTTGGTCAAAGGTCATGGTCAACGTTATATACTGTTGAACATTTTATTATGACATTATGAAGCAAAGCTAGTTGGAATTAAACAAGGAGTCAACTGCCCAAAGTTCAAGGTCTGGTTCAAAAGTGAAGGTAATTGGATTATAGTTTGTTAGTTTATCACCCCTGAACAGCTAGTGTTATGTTGAGGCAGGAATTATTGTAGTAGATAGTGGCTACTTTACTGTATGACATAGTGCCATGGGTAGGAGTATCAAACCACTCACCTGAGATCTTCACTTGAGGTTATATGGCCAACACTATAAGCAAGTGATATGAGCTATATTGTAGCCCCTGCTGGATTAAAGGTCGAAGTGGATCTCTGCCTATGACCTTGGCTCATGATGGGGAAGGTTTTGAAATAAAACAAATAAAAAAAAACAAATGAAGATTGCACCAGTATTTTCATTTCTTTTAGCCCAGCAAATATTGAGGTGGAAGGAAACAATAGTCACATCATAGTAAATGTGAAATGTATATTTTGCTTTCTTGCAATTATTTTTGAAGTCCAAATGTCAAACATCAAATTTAGCTATATCGACAGATGTTTTTTTGATGATTATGGGGATACATTGCCACAATAAGGTACCCTTGCTGACCTGACAGTTTCTAGTTTGTTCTACATGTATATATTGATTTGTTTGAAACTGTTTTTGCTACTATATAGTGTCCTTTGATTGGTTTTTCTATGTTTTTCTTTCCTAATATTACACTAACTATAAACATCGCACTTCAACTTTAGCCAGTTAACAGGTTTACCCCAGTATACATGCTTTTGTTCTTTCGTAAAGACATATTACAGCTTAAATGGCAATACACAAAGAATAGTTAATTATATGTAATCTCAGTATGATGGGCTTTTTAAAGAGTTATTGCCCTTTGATTCTCACAGCGTTTTAGCTTATCCTGCGATCTCCTTTGGACATAAAGTTTGGTTTCAGAAAATAAAGAAAACAAAAACAAAACCAAAAAATATAATAATAGTTGTCACACCAAGGCATTATTGTTTGTTACATAACATCAGCAGAAGTTAAGGTTGATAAAAGTCTCTATTATTTAAACGAATAATTGATAAAAGTACTTTCTTTAATGTGTCAGAAGGTGAAGGATACAGTTTGGATAATGTTGTTAACCACGTCACTGGCCAGCTACAAGACGAAAATTGTACAGTCAATCAGATGCCCTCTTCTTCACAAAAGGTCCTACATTCATTCAAACCCATTGTCGACGTCATGAAAGGTAAAGCAACACAATTGATATTACATTAAATGATGATGAAAATGTTCACCCAAAAGAAACTGTTGACTTTCAAATAAAAAGTTCTTTGGAAAGTTTGCCAGCATCACAACTGTTGGGTTATTATCTTTAATTTTAATATTCATAATATTCAATCTGGTCTGGGTCTGTTAAAAAACTATTAAATAGCAGATACATCACGCCTAAGCTATTGTGCTAGATGGTAGAATTGTTCGAATTGGAATGGAGTTGATTAGAGTTGTCTTTCTTTGCATCGTTTGTGACAACAGTGCATGGCACCAAACGTAATCGATTTCTTCCTGGTAAGGATACCCATTTTATTGTTTGAAAGAACTGATTAAAACACAGTGAAAATATAATAGTTTTTTTTCCCAATTTCTATAATTTTTCTTCTTTTTTTCTCTCTTGATATTTTCAATTTTATTGGAGTTACTTTTTTACCATGGAAAATTGATATTAGTATACTGCAATTGCCCAGTATTAATTCTACTTGTCGCATGTAAATAACATATGCTCATTTCAATTACATATTTACCCCTCACGACATTTGATAGGAAAAAGGGATGTCAAAACCAACTGAATATGATGTAATGGTATAAAGTCCGATATTGTGCATGAAAATACTGACAGTATTTATCAATACAGACTACCACTTTCTAGTCAAGAATTTGAAGTTGTGAAAGTCTAGAGGAATTGACTGTTTTAACTGTTCAAAGAATTAAAGATGCAGATGTTAGCTGTAGGAGTAAAAAGATTACTTATTTCTGTTTCAGATTTGTCAGAAGAATCTAAAAATGTACATGACCAGTTTTCCAATATGTTCAGGTAGGTAACGATACGATATTCATTGCTTATCCAAGCAACAAAATTTTCTTAAGGGGCCTAGGCTAGGCCTATGATTGGAATATGATGACATTTGTTTTATGTAACCAGCTTTGTCCTCTGATAGATCTGAAATTCATACATCAAACACATTTTTCTCCAAATTTACTTCAATGGAAGGAAACTTCACATCTTAATCATCTTCATCCCTAGATCAACAGCAAAACCCAAACAAACAATTATTATGCTGGTATATGTTAAAATGACCCATTTCTAATTACCCATGACTAAGAAAATCCTTCTTCGAACCCCCATTGATGACGCCATAGAAAAATAATATACCTACCTCAAACACGTATCTGCGCACTATACATGAGTGCGCATTATACGCGAATATTTACGGTATTCTATCGCAATCCCTGACCATATTGACACCTCCTGGGGAATTTCTAGGACAATGGGGATCATGTGTTGTAACTACATAAGGGCACAATGAAGAATTCAGAATAGTTTTGTGAAACAGTTGTTTTTTTCAGTTTCTGATTTATCACCATGCCTTGATGATAATGAATGAGTCATAGTGTGGGACGTATGCCTATAGATAAAGCTAAGGTTTCTTGAAACAACCGAATTGTGGCTTAATCAAATTTAGAACATTATCGAGGTTTTTTTTCCCAAACATTCACTGATAAGTGTTACATGAATTGAAACATGAAAATATTCGCTATTTTGTAAAAACCTAAAAACAGCTTACACATTTGGTGCGATAAAAAGATTGCCAAACAATTATGATTACATTAGCAAATGGGGTAAGGACAACAATATCAAGAAACTGTATGCATCATTGCAATAATCATTTTAAGTTTCAGAAAAAGCTAAAATCTTTTCATAAAATATATTAATTATGTAGTATACCAATGGAGCTTCGTGTATTATCGTGCATTTTAAGTAATGTAGTGAATTTTAACTTACATTTTTAGAGAAATACATTATGTTCAAACCTGAATTAATTACAGACGTCGGCGTCCGTAATAGCAATATTCTGGTTTGGTCACTGAATGCTTAATAACAGTTTTATTCTCTCTTTGTTTGTTTAAATCATAGTTTGTTATGTTTAAGTTAAGCAAACTAATTGGGCACAAGTTATGTTAGATTATTGAAGCCCTCTTCTCAATTAATACATATAAACAACGAGACATCGTTAATGTATCTATTTATACACGTTATATAGCCAAACAATAGATTTATCGAAGGAAAGAGAAAGAAAACTATTCTACAATTAATACATACAAACAACGAGACACCGTTAATGTATCTATTTATACACGTTATATAGCCAAACAATAGATTTATCGAAGGAAAGAGAAAGAAAGCTATTCTACAAAAGGCATACAGATAAATCGCATCTTGAAATACGGATTTAATAGTAGCCATAATGTATGCTGAATAAAGAATATAAAATTGTATCATATAGAGGAGATGTTGAGAAAATCAAAATTGACCTGAATAAGATACAGAACGGGAGGTGTTTTAATCCCGTAATTAAATCACATTTTTCGTATTGGATCATTTCAGATAGATTCTGTTGACTTGTTAGACATCTGATAGTTTTATATTGAATTATGTGTGACGTCATTGTTTTATTTGCCAAGTATTTCTGTAATTCGAATCTTCTGTCAATTGTTTACATACTTATACAGACGAAAACTAAGCTTTCCATTGTGAGAAATCTCAACTCGATTAACATCAACAAGTAGATATGCTTTAAAGAAACATTTTAATTGTCAGAATTTCGTAAGATAGTTTAATCCTGGTTATGCAATGGACTGGATGAGAAGGCAAATATGAAATAAAAGTTTATTTTTCAACAATCAAATTTTTGCTTTATTTTAGATAGGATATACTGTAATAAACAAATGACAATTTTATGGCTCGTGTTAAAATTAAATATTTTACACAAATGTGGAAAATTTGCATATGGAAATATCCAGTTTCGTATATTTTAGAAGTTCATTTGTATATGATTTGATGTTTGCGGTTGGAATGTATTTAACTGTGATAGGATATGACATTTTGAGTTTCAAATATTGAACAATTAATCTAAATGGTATGCATATTACACACCCGATGTCGATTTTAAAAGTTCTTTCCTTCCAGGGAAAGTGAAGAGTACGAAACAATTTGTCCGGAAAAGTTGGACAAGCTGATTGGAGAAGCGACAGCACTGGAGGAGAACCTAAACCAACAGAAACAAGTGTTGTGTAGTAGACTGAAGGCGTTGTCGCGTACACTGCAGCTACTGTGATGTTGTCTGTCGTAAACGCTAATGTTTCTCTGAAGTTATCTGTGTAGTTGACTGTCCTGTACACTCTAGTTTCTGTGACGTTATCCCCATCCCCGACAGAAGGAGTTGTCGAGAACTCTTCGCTTATTGTAAGGTTCTCTGTGCCACCAGCTGTAAGATCTGTCGTGTACATATCAGTCAATTTTTCAGTTGCTGTTTAACCTTGCTACCATTTATGTGGTATTGTGAAGGTCATGAGGAGTAATCACAGTTTCCGTTATTTTCACCTCATTGCAGTAATTTTAACATTAAGATAATAGCAATTACCTGTGTTATATAGACTTATTGTTGTTGGATATTTCTTGACTACCGTAGATATGTTTGATTTAAATGTGTAAGAGGCGTAATGTGATGACCTTATGACTATCGTAAACTATTAATAACTATTACATGTAATAAAAATTCATGTTTACTGAATGCAAAATAGAACTAGCATTTATTTGTTATGTATTTGATTAAATTGATTGTTTCCTTTGTCATATTTTATAATAGATAATTGAAAACTTTTGCAATTGAAATATCTATGAACCTGCAACAAACTGATTACTGTTGCATACAATCGCTCGTTTTAGAAACATGCAATCCTGGTTCACTGTACTTTGTTTTTATTACTTTTAGATGTCGGATCTACAATTTATGTTTCAAAACAGAAATTATCCAAGGAAAGAAAAAAACTCGTTTTGATGATAGAATTAGTTCTCTAAAGATAAATATGTAAATGTTATGGTATTCTTACTAATGCAGTGACTATTAGTTCACAATAACATTAGTTCACAGTAACAATAACACTGTGAACATTCGAAGTTTAGACAGTAACAGAAGAAAATATTCATGGATTAAGAACTGTAAGCTATATGTATAGAGGATATCTAACAGTGTCTTCAGTAATACCAAATATATTTCACTCGTGTGGCTAATATTTTGATATTTTTCACGAGTGCGCAGGGAAATATATTTGGTATTACTGAAGACACTGTTAGATATTCTGTTTATTACATTTTTGATCAACGAAAAACCTATCCCGTATGCTAACTAGGCCTACAGCGAAAGTTTGCATACAAAAAAAGTAGTTCTCCCTGTCCAGGTGCTGACATATATGTCGGGCTTTCTGATTGGTCAATTATTTTGGTATTTCCTAATCATTAATTTGATTGGTCAAATCAGCAAAAGTGATATTTTTTACTATAGAATGAATAATTTTTGATATTTTTCTGGTAAAAATGTAATAAATATATTTAGCATATTTTTACGTAAGTACCCCCAACCCCATCCCTTTTATTTCAGGCACCGTTCATGTCACAAATATCTGTCTTTATAATGTAGTAGATATTCCTTACGAAACATAATGATGGCAACTTATACGATGAAGTTATAGATGTAAATCATTTGGCTTACTAAACCAGTTGGAACTTTATATGTCATACAACTTGTATTATCTTAACCTACACATTTGCAAAATCATATTAAAGTTCAAAATTCTAAAAAGGTTGTTTAGAAAAAGGGGAAAAAAGAAGGAAAAAAAAACAATTACAGCGTCTTTTCTCATTATGTTTATCTTCAATTTAATACATGTTTATCGTCATGAAACAAACTTCCTTTAATTATTTCTTTTTATACTGTACGTAACATACCACTATCAAAATGTACCGTTTCATATTTGACCATTACTCCATTTCATGAAAATGCTCCCGTTTCGTTAAAATTTCAAGAGCAGTTTTACAGGTATTTCTCCAATTTGATTTGAAATAAATACCCGTTCATTGGAAAATCAGATGATTGTTCGAAATGCATACACATGAGAACGGTACATTTAAAAAAGTAATTGTATGTCTGATTAAGCTAGTCGTATTATTTTGCTTTGGTAAATAGAACATGCCGTATATTAACGTATTCAATTTGATATATCGTGATGTCATGAAATGGGACGAATGCAGTGCTGTAAACGACTAGTCCAATTAGAGAAGTTTTCAGTTATGTTGGATCTAAAGCGAATCATGATCAGTTCTGGCCGTTGTGTTCAAACACTCCAATTGCTTCTCGTTAACAAAGCTTTTCCGTACAGACTGTTATTGACATGTTGACGTAAGGAAACCAATGGATTAATAAAAACAATGGGTTTTTACTATAGCATTGACTACTGTTACTATTTCCGGTCAGTACTGGCACACAACCTCGGTAATTCGTACTTGTTAAATATCTCCATCATATCAAATATCAACACCCTTTTAGTTTGGTTTAATCGCATCTTACATAAAACCATTCTCTTTTTCTTCTTTTTTTTTTGGCAAAACTTTGAATAAAAAAATAAATGAATTGATATGAAAATATAAAATCAAAAGAATGTTTTCAATGAAAAATCAGATGTAGGATAATGCATTTTGTAGGCTTTTTAACAAACAAATTATATTTATATTTGGTTTGTGTCTCAAAACGCAAAGCCCAAATCAACTTTGATATTATTTTTCTTCTGACGTTTTCCTCGAGTTGTTTAGTATTCCATTACCAGTTAAATAAAATTGCTCGGAATTTAAACTGTACTGTTAAAAAGAGATTATTTTAACACATTTATAACATTAAAGGTACTGTTATTTTCATGTAAATTGGATATTCATTAAATACGTACAATTAATTACCTCTTGGATGTCTCCTGAATAGGTTTTACATGTAGACACTTCCCCCAAAATTACTGTTTGTTTAACAACCGGACTTTATCGAAATCATGATAGTTGAATGATATTTGGTTACACCCCCACATTTCAACATATCCAATAGTAACGCTAGTCTATCCGATCGGTTATAGCATTTTTATCAATACACATATAATGATACTGCCTTTTTATTGCAAGGTAAAGAAAAGAATTGTGGCAAAATATGGTAATTGACAATGTTTTATTTTGCAGTATTTACAACTGTCAGAGAAACATATTGGGCACAGATGTTTCCCATATTTCAACATTAAATATGATTATATTACGTATAATAATGTTTAATATTATTGAATATCTTTTCACTCATTGATTATAAGAATCATTATATCACATATTTGTGTCTTTGATATGATTTTCTTCCTGAATTCGTCGGATATGGATAAGCACTCGAACCGTTTCAAAGTGGTGCAATGTTCTGTGATATTTCCAGGCTAAGTATCAACATGTATTCTGGTTATAAGCATTTGGGGCAGGACGTCGCCGAACACCAAGACTTTCCCATTTCACCCAAGATAGTCTCGCTGTCAGATCTGAAAGATGAAAAGGATATGGTTTCAGTTTCTGTTTAAATATAATTATAATCGACAGAAATTAAAGTACAGTGTGTGGATTTGGAAATAGAAATAAAAACAGAATGTCTGTTTTCGTAATCGCAACATGTCCGAGCTAGACGAACAAGCAGATGATTTATTTTCTCATAATAATTCCTAAAATAAAATTGTAAAATAACAACATTAGGCAATTTTGTTGAGGTTTGCCTGGACACGTTTGATTGTAAACCAGATCAGGCTAAAGATTGACGTCATTTATAATATTTTCAAATAATTCACGTTTTTTCCGAATTCATAGTTCTACAGTTTTACGATTTCAATCATTTATTTGAAAATATGTAATATTAACGATGAACGTAGCAAATATGTTTGAAAACAATGACACTAAAGGGTCTATATGGGATGAGCCTATTAAAAAGCAGTTTTCCTGCAATACAAGTAAATATAAAGTAAATAACAGCATTTAAGCAAATCTGACTAACATTGTGTTTTACATAATTAATTATGAATTTTTAGTTCAATATCTATATTTAATTGTAGTCAGTAGTATTAAGTTATCCTTTTCATCCATAATTATCGATGATGTTATACATATGAATTTAGAAGAAAATAACACCCCAAAAATTACAAAAACTATTTAAAAAATCGTTGAAGCCGTATTTATTTCATAGATTGCCGGATCATTAGAAAGGAAATCAAATTAATAGGCATTATTATTGTCCAATGTTTGATATGCGAATTATCTTTCATTATAATTCAATGTAAAAATGTTGTACAATCATTTTAACGAATGACAATTTACATAAAAAGGTGAAATATAAAAGTATTTTTACTGATGACACGTCAAAAATATCAAAATAAAACATCAACTGAAATATATACGTAATTATAATTTTCATGTTCTAATGACGTTTATCTGGACGAACCCATTAACTTGTAGCTATTACAGGATGACATTAAAACGAAGTTTCGGTTAAAACAAACGGTTATAACTTTTATTGCAATGATAACCTACTGTTCCGTTATAGTAATACTAGTCGAAGTATGATTAACTTTTCATATTAAACATATTACATTATTCGTATTTAGGAACATAATAATCGTTTAACAAATTAACACGTTATTCAATTTTTATAGACTTCATTGTCCATTTTTTGTTTATATATATTAATGATTATAAAAGGTTGCACGAAAGTCAAACTGCAAAACAAAGACTCTTCTTTTCATTTGGAACATAATTTAATAACAAAAGAATGATATGTTGCAGCACGTCTCTTTACTAGAAAAAAAATATTCTTTTTCACTCATTCCTGTTTAATGCGGTACGTATTTTCACGAAAATCTCTTTTTTTTTTCAACCAACTTTCTCTTTATTTAAAGCATAAATGAATAAAAATGATAAAATTAAGACATGTAAAATTCTCAAACATTCATTTAATGTTAAGATATCTAATCTGCTGAAGAACGGAATAATATAATTTTAAATTATTTGCTATTCTAATAATTGAGCGAGAAACATATTTCGTCAATCACAATTAATATAGCAAATGACTTTACTCGACTCGAGTACATATTTCCTAAACTTTCAAATTCGTAATAAAGCCTGTAGAGGGATATCATTTATAGCTATTATACCTGAGCACACAAACACTTAAACAATGGGATTTTATCGTTGTCTTTTGTTCTGTGTAAGTCTAATTTATTGGATTAGATTATTTCAGCATGTATAGCGCCATGTAGAATCAAAGAGATGTTCGCAATAGTTTACAAGTTACTATTATAGTGTTTAATTTCTAGTTAAATAGTATTGAACAAAGCAAACAATTTCTGTAGAAATATAACATTTAAATATATACATATATAAATCAAACGTCCGCGAATCGTTAATCATACAGGTGCTTTTTGGATAATATGGATGATATCAATTAGGGAAATTAAAGTAGGCAACTAACAGTATCCAATGATTGGCATATTTGTCAAATATAAGTAAAAAAAATAATTCTTTTGTAACCAAATATATTTTTGAGTTGATTTTATTAAAAAAACCAACATTGCGCTAAATTAAGATCGCGCAAATTAAAGCTAAAGCACATTGTTTCAGTGGTAAATATCAGATGTGCAAATTCATTATTGCGATAATCGGTTAAAGTTTTTTTTATTTTGCGCTAAAATTTAAAACTGCAAACAATATGCACGTTTTTCCTGTAAAACATGAAACGTTCCTTGCGTATAATGTTTCGTTGTTTTCGCGGCTGCTTTGAAACCACGAAAATAAATACGAAGAATACCGGTGTATGTATCATTAATATATTATTGATTGAGGGCTATATAAGTGTCTTGACACTTGTTTCTGATTCCGTTTTGTATTATTTATAAGTTACATATATATATTGTTAATTGAAAATTGACAAATAAAACACAGTTTAAACTAATCACGAGTTTGTACCCACGAAATAATTTGAAAGCTCCAAACCTACGAAAGAAAGTGCACACAAGCAATAGTATTCATGTTATACAGTAATAGAATTTATCTAATTCTACACAATCTTCTAAAAAAAATGAGCAACATTTACACACTTACCACTAGTATTCCACTGTGCCTGTCGTTGTCCACCCTCACATGTCCTCAGACATTGCTCCACGTAATCCACGGGGTCGTGAGCATCATCATCCAGCATGTCCCGCAACAGCGCTATATAGGCTATAGCAAGACGAAGCGTGTCGATCTTAGACAAACGCTTCTCGTACGGAAATGTTGGTACGTGAGAACGGAGTTCTTCAAATGCAGAATTTATGCTCAGCATCCTCTTTCGTTCACGAATGTTTGCAGCGTGGCGTTGGGGTTGCGTTTGAAATTCGTCGTCGTATTTCAAAGACTCTCGTTGATGACGTAGACCGTCGAGGAAGTAGTCTTCGGAATGATCAGGGCTGCTTTCCTGGTGTTGAACGTAGGGATCACAGTGAGAAGGGCCAGAACAAAATGACGTCGGTAGAAATAATTTGTTTGCAACTCCCTCCAAACTACACGGTCTTGGATCGCACAAGGTTTCGATTTCCTCTTCAAGACTTCGACAGTAATTATAAAATTGTATCGGAATGTCTCTAGCAAGTTCCATATCAAAGTTCAACAGAAAATCGAAAATCTTTACGGTTTTCCGAAAGATTTGAAACCATTATTTCCAGATGTAGGACAATGAGAGTTTTCAAGAAAATTCAACAGTTGCTGCATACGAGACAATTTGTCTGCATGTACGTATAACGAATGAAGAATTAAATTCTAAAGACTGCATTACTTGACTAAAGTTTTCATGACTAATAAAGTTACTTGTTATTCTAAGTAAAACCTAACCGGTATAGAATCTATTTGTAAAATCAGTCCCGCAACAACAGACGTTTAGCAAGATTGCTGGCACATCCAGAACTGGGAGTGTCCTTATATATGCTGGGAATTGTATTTTGATGAGATGTCATCTTCAAATGTGGAGTCAATTAAAGACTTGATGAAGTTCTGGGGTTGTGTATAACGGTAGTGTGTACAAGTCCGCCGCGAGGGGGACAACAACCTTGTTCACTGCTCTAAACACACAATCAAGTACCTTGGAGTCTTTCTGACGTGGGACAATAGGCATTGTCTCCGGTAAGGCACTGGGAACAATACGCCCCGAAGACACCCGCGGTGCAGACACGAGATGGCAGCCGAACGGATATATCGTTAAACGGCCTAATTGAATGTCAGCGATTGGCTGAATGAATGGTCGCGTGCAAGTGATAGCGCACGGGGAGCATAGAAATTTGTCAAACTGGATGGTCTTTCTGAGATAATAATTTGTAGTTTTAGTGAAAAGGCCTTAAAAAGGTGTTATGAAAACATTTCTGAAAACAGATAACGGTTGATTACACTTAATTGTGTTTCAAGCATTCCTACATACGTTTGGAAAACTGGCTGACATGTTGAAGAACTCTCACTTGTGTCAGAGCTAATGTTCCAGCCTCTTGCTGCCATTTCTTGTCGTCACAGAGAATTTAGACTACGACGAAAAACAAAACGCTGTCTTGATCTGCAATTGTGCAGTACATTGCTGATGGCCACAACCATATGTGCAGCCCTATGTCCCTAGTGGGGATGTTCTGAAGATTTTGTTCAAGCACCATCCACCGTTTTAATTAGTGATACGCAGACATCTTTGTTATGATATCATTTACGCTCATACAACACTAGAGATCTGAACAAACTAGAATGATAGATAGGAGCATAACGTAAATAATATAAGTTATCGTCGGGTCAAAATTGTTCTTACTATAGTGACATGCTCTTAACCCATATTAACATATCAACAGTATAACATTTACTACAATATGTATATTAAAATCTTACAGTAAACACTTTACAAATAAACAAATACAAAGAATATCATATTGGTGAAATAATGCCACCAAATCGAATACTGAATTCAGTTACAAACAGTATAAAACATTGTATACTTTGAAATAATATCAGCATCCAAATGACAAACAGTGTCACGGAGACAATAAATATATACCAGACTCTATACACCCGGGGTGTATTAGGGCGACAACAAGAACAATGTCCCTAACTGTTATCGAACACTGACAGAAAGACAAAACCGAAGAATAAAACATGAACCTCGTGAAATACAGAAAAATGATATACCTGGTAAATATACTTTTAGTTGCTACATTTTACGGGGCTAATATTTCGCGGTTGTCCCAGGCAGACCTAGTCCATAGGTATAACATTTCGCAATCAAACATGTCTTGTAAACATTGTTTCAAACATAAAGGTTTAAGTTTAAAGTTTATATATAAATATTTGCAGGGTATTTATTTTCGCGATGTAATTAATGAGCGTCAAGATAGCGAAAATAAGTCCCCGCGAAGATTACAACAATACAGAAAATTCGACAATTATTTGAATCTGAATAATTAATACAAACTGGACTTTTTATTTAGAAATTAATATAACAAAAATATACAAGAAATGCGATCAATGAATATTACCTATTTCTCCTAAATATAAAGCTCAACAGATTCTGACTGCTTTATGTTATATGTATTAATTATTTTCGGATTTTTTAACAACAGGATGTGACAGGATCATTTCTATTTATTAAAAACGCAGATAAATGATTTAAAAAAGAAAGAAAGAAAAGAAAAGAAGCGGCTGTCGGAAACCTTTCCATTTGGAGGTGTACACTTCCACAACATCAGAAAGTATATCTATTTGGAAAATTAAATAGTTACTGCGAAGATGAATAAGTAATTAGATATGCATCATACAAAACACATGGCATTTAATAAAATCATAAATACACTGTATGTAACATTTCTACCCAATTAGCACTCTGGATATTGCATTTACCTTATCTACCAGACAATAAAACTACTTACATTAGTTAATTTTTCATAAAATACTTACATGACATGCATGTCATACCAAATCGATTTCTCGGAAAACGTTTATATAATCTACAAGGGCAGTGAATTTTGTATAACGAATTAGTACTCTCGTCAGTGATACCATGGACCTAAAGTGTCAACACCTGGGGACGAAAAAAACGAGCATTTCAAACATATAGCAACATGTTTGATTCGGAAAGGAAAAATGAGTATCAATCTCAGAAGGGCCCAACTACATATCATAAAAATACATTTATTCAAAGCACCAATAACATATTATAAAAAGATACTTTTGTGTTCAGACAGAATATACCGTAACTTTTAAACATTCAGAAGAAAATCACTGAAAGGCAAATATTGGGTTTGTGTTGAGAAATTGCTTCTATTCCTGTTGATTTAGGATAAGCGATACAACATATACTTAATAGCGAAAATCTTATTCCAACACAGCATAAAAATTGATTCCCATTGAAGGTTTGAATGAAGAATGAACCTGATTCACGTGTGTTTTGCGACTAGTCGGACCTCGCGAGTTTCTAAAGACTGTTTGGCCACACAAAATTTTGGCGATTTCACCAATGATATTCGTGGCTTTAACTGTTCCGAGAATTAGAAAAAATATATAAATACTAGCGAAACTGGAAGATTCAAGATTCGTGCATTTCTCATCCTTAATGGTACAGGAATAAATAAACCATTCGGCGCTTGGCTCATTATCTGATACCGAAGCATGAAACGTTCATAGGAAACTCCCATAAGATGACATCTTTTATCTTAAGAGGATAGGCTAATTTGTTTCAAAACTGTATTAATAAGCTTGTAAACGCCTGCCAATAAACCACTGTGGTCTAACCAACCGCCCACGTAAATCGGACCTCGTGGTTGACCAGCGCCTTGTCATCACCTAGAGGACTCGGCGGTGGCGAGAAGGGGTGGATCATTCTTGTATAACACACTGTTTCACACTCTGATGTGATCTAACGCTGTGGTCAATCTGAGTTAACGCTGTGGTCAATATGATGTCACTTGTCCTTGTGTCAGAACTGACCAGTCTTTGGCACGCTTTGTGATGGATTTCACCGATTTGTTTCTCGGGTAATGTTACACAATTATTAACCGTTACTCTCGCGTATAACAAACCAAATCATCCCCGCCATGATCTGTTCAGCTGCATTGATCGATAAATAATTACAGAATTTCGGTCAAACTGCAATTGTCTCTCTATCATACAGATTATATAAAAGTCGCGCAAAAAGAAAACCTTTTAATATAAATCAAATAAGTTATACAATATACATTTTATGACTTCAGTAATATATATGATATATACCAAATTATTGGAAATGTGGTTTAATGATTGCCATGGTTGGTAATAATCCGAAGATTTCTGATGTTTTGTCAGCCCTTTAGAAATCTGATATAGTCCGAAGGTTCCGGTTGGTCCCAATTAATGACATGTTTACTAGCAAGATATTTTTGTCCGTTTGACAAAACAACAAGAAAATTTTATGAATACCGTAAACGTATTTTTTTTAGCGCTAGTTTAATTTTGGCACTTTTCGGCAGTTTTTGTAGTGGTACTTTATGTACAGCGCTATAAAATTTTGAATTTAAAACTGAACATGTTGAAAGTACGTAGAGTGAAACCTCATTAACGACCATCTAAAAATTACGAGCACACCGCTATTACGCCACTTTTTTCAGTCCCGTCATTTTTCACAATATTCTGATCATTGTTTTAGAGGATTATGCATTTTATGCTTCAATCCCTACAGGGTCTATTTTTTATCAGTGGTACAGGTTTAGGTATAAACAAGTATTTTATGTTATTTGAAATTATCCAATATCCACCAAATTTACAAAATTGAAGGAAACGATTCTGTAATGGTCAGTTTTTTCCTTATTCTATATTTGAACGATGTACAGTGATTTCTATAGTCTTGACTTCCTTCCTATGTCCCAACACTTGGCGTCTAGTATCACATAAGAGTCCTATATGTTCTATAAATAAACTGATCTAGTGTGAGACGGCATTAATACGGAATATAGACTATATGGTCTCCCCGACATTAGACAAGTTGATGTACTTTATCTCATTATTATTGCAGCAATCTGGTCCCTGTTTAATCACGTTCCTTAACTCAACAGTTTACTTATGAAAGCATGACTGGATTTCAGGAAAAATCTTCGGTAAGGAAATGTTCTTAAACTTTGTAATGCTTTCCTCAATAATGGAACGTTTATGAAACTGTTCCAAGGTTTTCCCCATTACTAATCAAGGCAGATTCAAATGTTTGTATTGTTGAAGTTACGACAGTATTTGGTTGTGTGTTCCAGTGGTTTCCGCTAAAGTATGACTGCGCAATTAACTCTTTCTTTATAATGTACGGCACTCATTTTTGGTTAGCCGTTTTTTTTTCGTTTTGTTTTCACTCAAAGTACGGCATTCCGTTCAGCCGTTCAGCCGTACATTAATTTGGTCGAACAATTATAGATGCGCTTATAGTCTAGTTATATATTCGGTAACGCGCTGAAAATTGAGCCCGACAAAGTACGTTTTCAGTATTTCCTTATAAAGAGGTATGGTCACGTACAGCGATAGTCTGGGCTAAAAATACAGATAAAATATCACGAGACCACAGTGATTCCCACACTACCAAAATAGATCGTCATGGTCCATTGGCACGCTGTACTTGGTGAACGGATTATATGTATGTACTCAATCAATACCATATGAAATAAAGTAAAATTGACATGTTTAATATGAATTTTACACTACCGATCCATGTATGCCTGTTGTCGACGCTGCAGTTGGGGCTTGGCACGATTTTCCAAATGATGGTCCATATATATATATATGTATTATAGTGACACTATAATACATATATATATGAACCATCATTTGGAAAATCGTGCCAAGCCCCTGTGCTTCGAATGATACTGGGTAAATCGGTTAAGGTTTTACTCTTTTTTTTTTATCCATGTGAAAATTTTCTATCTCAACATTTTCATCTTTATACTAAATATTTTAAGGTAGATATGCATTTAATGTTGCAAATATCTTTAAAACACGATAAAGAAAAAATAAATGGTATTAAGAAACATAACAAAATATGAAAAAGATACATTTTGGTGATTCAAACTCCAAACTTTTGGGTTGCTAAGCGGTGGTTCTACCATATGAGCTATGCGGACTTATGGCAATGAGATGTTTATGTTATCACAAATAGTCAGTCTAGTTAATGCTGAATTAAAATATTTTATCAACTACGTTTTTTCAATTTTTCGGTACCAGCGCATCGGAGGACCACTTTTTAAGAATAGGATTTTAGTTGTCTTTTGGTACATAGAATAAAATAAGACATTGTAAAAGTTGGTCTTCCGATGCGCTCTTTGTCAAAAAATTATATAAATGTGGGAAAAAAAACCTCGAAAGTTGCAAATATCCCGATAATGCAACTTTACGGTCATTTAATGAAATATCCATTGTAATGAACAAACACATTTTTCGCAAATAAGAATATTTATATGTTATAGATTTAAGGTTTGTATTCAAAATCTCAGTTTTAAACATTTATTTTTTTTACTTTGAAAACGGTCACAGTTAGGTCGAAACAGGCCAATATGGGCCATACCTCTTTAATGTGAAACATCACTTGGGAAATAAATCTCTTCTCTTTTTCCGTTTTGTAGATAATAATGAATTTCACGTGCA
Source organism: Pecten maximus (assembly GCF_902652985.1). Classification (NCBI taxonomy): domain Eukaryota; kingdom Metazoa; phylum Mollusca; class Bivalvia; order Pectinida; family Pectinidae; genus Pecten; species Pecten maximus. The sequence continues at coordinate 23,785,382 of NC_047029.1, forward strand.
TTATCAACAAGTACTTGAAGTTTGGCGACGTGTCCGGATGTGATGGCATCAGTCACCACATGTTACAGTTTCCTAGAATTACTTTTTAACTATCATTGTGTAGTCATCCTTATCCAAATCTTAAAAGTTTGTTAAAAGGGTGTTTGGCATAGGCGGTGTTTTTTTTATTGCTATAATTTTTTTTCCTCATCTGAAAAAAAAAGGGGGGGGGGGTCCTGACCCCCAGGACACCCCCCCGGATCCGCTAGTGAATTACCTCAATTTATTCTAATAATATTGCCGATTTTTGTTTTTCGAAATCCGTCACGTCTTTTGGCTGACGATACCTCTATTAAGAAATCTTCTAGACTTTGTATAGAGATAGAAATGATATAAGCCGAGATTCATAGGCTCGAGATAGTTGGGCAGAGATATTGATTGTTAGTCTTAACTCAGGGAAAACAGAAGTTCTATTTGTTACAAATGAAATAGTCAACTTGACATCGTTTTTGGGTGTGAATTTGTAAATTTTAATGAGACCCAAAACATTCAGGCTTTGTTTTCAATTCAAGGAGAAATGGTCTGATCATGAAAATTATGTAGCTTATAATTCTTTAATGAAAAAGATGAATGTACTTAGAAAATCAAACAAATATATATCTACTTGAATCTCGCTGTTGAAAATTCATACCACTTTCATTTCACCAGTCTTTGGTGATGCGTGCAAAGTTTGGGATATGTGTACGGTCCAAGAATCTGATTTACTTAAAAAGGCACAAAGAGAAGCTATATGTATTATTACTGGGCTATATCTATGTCAATTAATTCAAATTAATTTGAAAAAAAAATATCAGAAAGAAGAAAAAGAAAACTTAGTTCTTATTTAAGATAAAAAACGGTATAACTCCGGATTTTTTAAATGACCTTTTACCACCGAATGTTGCCTATAACAATCCTACTTTAACAAAGAGACCAGTTCATTGTTCCACATCACAGGCTTTACAGTACATTTTCCTCCTTCCTACCATCAACTTTACTACCCTGGAATAAGTTGGACTGATACAAGATCACCATTACCCGTCTACACATTTAAGACAGCAATTTCTCAAATGCCAGATAAAAAATCCAACCTTAATACAGTTTTGGAGAACGAAAACTCAACAGTTTATGTACGAAACTGAGGTATAATTGTAGTCCTTTAAATTATGATCTTTTTAGAGTAAACCTTGTTGGACATTCCGGATGTAGTTGTGGTGATCCATGCGAGAATGCCATCATTATTTTATCAAGACACATTTTTTTTTTCAGTTTTAAATGTTATATATATATATGTTGTCGTTAAAACACATTTTTTACTCGTTGGAAATGTAAATCTGTCGTTAAATATAAATACCTAAATTTTTAGAAGCATTGAAAACAACATAAAATTTAACGAAATGTTCACATAAATGTGCTGTTTATATGCTGGTGTAGTATTTTTCTGGGTTTTCTCTCATTCTAAAAATATTCATGTTGATGAAGCTGACATCATTTCTTCTGTTGTACAACAGTGATCTTAGTTTAATTTTAGAACAAGGCGATTTTATTTAACATGTCTGGACGTTCCATCCTCTCCATGTCAAATTTTGACGTATTCCGTTCCATGTTGTAATGTCTCTTTCACAGTGTTTCCTCAGATGGAAATTTGAGATTAAATCCAACTTTTAAGTTATCAGTTGTTTCTGGTTTGGCTGTCATATATAGAGTACTGCTCCAGATTACACTGAATTGTAATCGACGACTAACATGTCATGTTATGTGTGTTAATGTAGACAACAACTAGGGTCATAAAAACATACCATGAGCTAGACTATACTAGCTTGTATCTCAATATCTTTATACTGAATTCTTCTGACTTTAAATGTTCTTAAAATCAATATGTTTTAGAAAGAGAATCATTTACTGTAGCTTTATTTCAGTTACCCGGGTAATTCTGACAGATCAAATTGTGATGTTGGGTGCTGAGTGTGAAATAGACTATTCCATGAGTACAAAGCACAGCCAAGAATCCGGTGTATTGGTGGAGTCCAGTGTGTCAATTCATTCATATATTGATAAAAAACAACATAAGACTGATGTCCATCTTTAAGATTTCATTTGTACAACTATCCAGTGCTCCACTGTACAGTATTGGTTAAACAGAACACTGATAGTCTATATGTCATTCTTTGGTATCTTTCAGTACTCTCACAAGTTAACCTTGCCATAACAACAAGTTATCACTTAACCTGGTTAACAACAGCTAACCTGGTTAATTATCACTTAACCTGGTTAACAATAGCTAACCTGGTTAATTATCACTTAACCTGGTTAACAATAGCTAACCTGATTAATTATCACTTAACCTGGTTTACAACAGCTAACTGAGTTAACAGTAGCTAACCATGGTTAAATCTGTCTAAACATGTTAACATTTTCAATACAACTTATTTAGTATAAAAAAACTACATGAAAAATGGAAGACCATATAGATGAAGGATGTAAAATTGGTACACAAAATATACACAAAATTAGGAGTTTTTTTCCCAATATTTAATGTTTTTGTTTCAAATGCTATAAACAATCATAAGCTGGCAAAATTTTGGTCTTTAGAAGAAACTTTTTTCTTGCTCTTTAAAGGTATTTTGAATATATTTTTTTCTCAATTTTAAAAAAAATTGTTACTACCTTCAAAATAATGAATATTTTTTTATATTTCCAACCTTTAATACAAAGATCTACATGTAACAAAAACATTAAATATCAAAACTGATTCTAAAACATCAGGAGTAAAATCTATTGCAAAAGACCTTTACAGAAGCTCTGTTAAAATTAAACAATATTTACATCATCTTCAAGTCATACATTCAATGTAGTCTCACAGAAAAATCTATAAAGTCTCGTGAAAGACGCAGAAAATGTAACCTACACATGATTGTATATCTATCAAAACTATTTTGTTACTTTATATGGGAATTCCAGTTCTTTCTTTGTCTACGTTACTGTCCTCAATGTAATGTGCTGTATTCCGTTTTAAACATTGCGATATAAAACAGCTCTTCTTTTCTTCCTTGTTAAATCTGCTGGGGTTATTCCCCTTGATAAGGATTTTTTTTGTTAAATCCGCTGGGGTTATTCCCCTTGATAAGGAATTTTTTGTACAAAGTTCAATGAAAATGATTTTCTAATGGAAATATATAATGAGGGGATGGATAATCTCAACATCGTCTAACTAACTCTCTCACACTCTCCCTGATGTATGGAACTTGTTAGTACTGCAGTAATGGTATTATTATGCATATTTATAGTAAAATTTTACACAATTTAACTCAGCACTAATCATAGCGGCAAGATGCAGCCATATCTTACCTACCACAAAACTGACAATTTAAAAACCTTTGCTGTAAATGTAAAAAAAAAAAAAATTACAAGTCATATTTTGGGGCAAGATTTTCCCACTAAACACTTAAAAGATTCCTATAAAAAGGTATTTTTTTTTAGTTTTGCAGAACTTATACCTCAATAAAAATTTTCTCAACAGCTTCTTATGACAGTGAATTTTACTCTATACAGTAGTACTTATTTCCCTACGTATATAGTTACTGGCTAACTGGCCAAAGTGTTGCTTGATTGACGATTTCTGCATTTGGTGATTTTGAAAATTTCCGCCCAGTACTCCAGGGTATGAAAGGGTCATTTCTGCACTGTTAAATTACCCGAACTATGCCTATAAACATACATGGCGATCATTGCTGACAATTATTCTATACACAAAACATTAAGATAATAATCTACAAATGTATTGAGTGACTGCAATCTAACAAAGTGCTGACGGCTGTATCTAACCAATACTACAGTTATTTCCATGCAAGTTTTCAAAACTATTGTCAAAGATTTTAGTGCATGGTGTTTTCATATCAAGTCACTTAAAAAAAGTGTAAGAATATTTTCCAAATGGAAAATTTGTCAATTTAATGTCTAACTTATTAAAATTCTGTTTTTATTCAGAATAGTAAAGTGACAGTGAAGACATTTTAAAATTTAAGGTGTAAAAAAACTTAAAACACACATAGTTTAAGGTGTGGTGGAAAAATACTGGTATTGAGTTACAATGGCCAGCATTGAATTTTTTATATTAACGATAATTATTTGTACTGTAATAATCTATAATCTTTGGACAATACAATGTAAGCAAACTGCACAGCAGCTCACAGAAAAACAAATGTATAATGAATTAATTTTGTGAAATCACTTAAGGACTTTGTACTCTTGTTGAACAGTAAATACATATTTTCAACACTGACATGTTTTAGTAAAAGTAAACGAGACTTCTGTTTATCAAGGTGTGGTTGTTTTAGGCTTTCTTGCCTTTAACAATGATATTTATGTTAGCATTTCTTTATTTCTAAATATTACATACTTCTTCAAACAACAAGATCTTGATTTATATAAATTCTGTTTCCACCAATAATATTATAGGAAAATGAAGCAACCATTCCAAGGTAGCTGGATTGTGTTGCCAAACATGGCATTTTTCATGTGAACAAAAATTCACGTTACAATATAAAAGATAGACAGATACTGAAGTAAATCAGAAATGATTCATCGAAGTCTGTATTAATAAAAGATATAAATAGCCTTATAGCATATTCAGACACAATATTAATTATATAAATATTAGTTACTATTGGTATTGCTGATGAAGTCTGAAAGGACTTCAAACATACATAATTTAAATCTTTTCATTGCACTGCATTTTGAAAATGAAATATTCATATTGAAATTTTTCACACATATATGTCAGTTTTTTAGATCTAGCATTATACTATATATTGATAAATACGCAGAATATAGATTTTGGTAAATTTTGGCCTGTTGTTTTTTCCGCTATTATAATTAAGGACATTTAAGTTAAGAAGCTTCAAAAACTAATCTATGACTTACAATATCCCAAAACAGGTGTTAAATTTTAGGTGTCAGTCAGAAATGTCTACATTTTTCATGAAAGTTTGATAATTTCAGAACTCTGCAATATTTTACATGAAAGAACAAGACAGATAAACACTTGATGAATGTGTATGATTGACATGAGCTTTTAAAAAGTATTTTTTTTTTACGAAAAAAGCGAAAAAGTCATAATAAAAAAAAATACTATAAGCTGATGAAATCACGAATATAAAAACAACTATTCAACAGTCAAAGTCTTATCTCCGTAATAATACATACGTAATCCGATACGTCTCTAGGGAAAACAGCTAAAATTGACGAAGGAAAAATATACTATGAAAGAGCACTGGCAGGATATAAGCAAAACCATGGTAACAAATAATTGTAATATTGGAAACCATGGTAACGTAACAAGCTATCAAAACCATAGTAACCTAACAAGCCATCAAAAATAAAACCATGGCAACCTAATTATAACAAGCTATTGAACTAAAACCACGGTAAAGTCACAAGCTATTGTAATAAAATCCATGGTTACATAAGCTATTTATAGGCAAAACCATGGCAATGTAATAAATATTCATGTAAAACCATGGCAACACACAAATAAAACAGTCAGGTAATTAATGCTTTAGACATAAAACCATTTACAATGTCAACAGGCCAGTTTTATGCCGACATGTATATATAGCATTATCATGAGTAGGAACCACTATGAGCCATCGTGCCCACTGACAAATCGGGAACACTTGCACGTAGACGCTCATTTTGCATCCAGGATAAGAGATTTTGGTTAGCACTAATCTGATAGTCTTTTCCTCCGCCAGGTTGAAGTCGTTCCCATGCCGACATTTTTGACTCGTCCCTAGGCTTGGATAGGGTCTTGAGGGCCTGGAAGTGTTCATCATTTGTACTTCCTACAGTGTGTCTCCGCTTTGTCCTCTTCACCTTCCGTGCTGGCTCTGGACTCGACGACCTAGCTTTTAAAGCTTTGTCATTTCCACTAATGTCAAAAGTTCTTACAAAACTGGTCGGCCTCTCAGCACTGGTTGCATCTTTGACCTGTTTAGACAAAGACACGTTCACTTCAGTTTTTTCAGATTTAGAAATGGGTCGTACCTCACGACTACTGTCCCCTTTGGCTATATTTCTGCCCTGTGACATTCCTGATGGTGAGTAGTGGCGGCCTGATCGGTCAAGGACTGTCACTGGGGAGGGGTTGACCACCATGAATGTGGTACGTGGCTCAGTGGCATGACCAGGGTACGAAGAGCTGGATACCTGATTCGGTGTTCCGCCCATATTCTCCCGACTGTTGGTCGAGCCGGCACTGTTCGCGGGGCTACGCTCAAAACGGTACGCAATGCCGATCTTAGCCTCACTTTTCTGTAAGGGAGACCTGTGAAGACTTGGATCTCTGTATTGTTTTTCAAGCATGTCATTGCTGCTACACAGGCCAAACTTATTGCACAGCGCCAGTGGAAGCTGAGGGGGCAAACGCATGTGAGCATTATTCTCTTTCTCATTTTTTTCACTACGCTCACTTTTGTCACTAGTAACAGAACCAGAACCATCACTTTTGTTGAGTCTGCTTGTACTACCATTTAGCTTGTACTTGGGATTCACCAAGACTTTTAGCTTCTGATCAAACGTGGATGTCAAGTCGCTCAGAAGATCAGACCCATCCTCTGAATCCGAGGAGTTGTAGCCATAGACTTTCTGATCTTGTCTGTCTAACAGGTCAATTAAAGAATCTAATGAACCTCTCCTCACTGAATTACTACGACTCAAGTTGCCACGAGAGCGTCGTATATGTTCACCACTTTCCCGAGTTGCCCACCGAGGCTTTTCCGATCCACGTTTTGTCGTGATTCTTGCGTACTGCCTCGGCTTTGTTTCCTCGTCATTCTCTAACATTGTTTCCAAGGAATTTGTTCGTTTTGTAGGAGGAATTTTAGCACTATTCACACTCTGTATCACAAAATACTTGCCTCCATGCTTAGGGTCCTTATAAACTTTTTCTCCGTTTGCATTTACCAGGGACCCACCACTTGTGTAGTCTGATGCATTGCTATATTTGAGCCATGATGGACCTCCATGTATGTCTGCCCCGGATGACACACTGGAATAATCCGACGTCGCCGAACCTTGTCTCACATGACCAGTTGACGAATATCGATGAAGTTCACTCGCAGAATGCCACACTGACGGTGAATTGAGTAAATCGTCTACATTCTGACTGTCTTCATATTCAATTTCCTTCTTCGTTCTCTGAATATCTTGTTCAACTTTCTGTCGTTCCAATTTTCTCCTTTCGAAATCTCTCCTCCGTTTTTCCTCCTTTTCCCGCAGCGCTCTAGCCTCCTCTTCAATTTTCCGAAGACGATCTATTGTATCACGACTCACACTAAAACCCCCACTGAGACCACCATGGGACGATAACTCCATTTCATCATTTTTATCAAGAGAATCTTCCGAGTAATGTCTCGGTTTGATTATCATACTTTGAGATTGTCGCTCTGCATCTATATATTCCCAATCTGGATCTAAAATCTCTTGGGACTTTGCCATTCGACGATCATTGGGGTTTTCTGTTTTGCGCACTACCACTTGTATTTGTTGAGGCATAGTCTTCAGGACAGTTGTGAGATTGGGACTGCTCTGTGTGGTCTCGTTTTGTGTTTTCATGCGGTGTTTCGCGACCTCCTGATCAATGTTTCTCTCTCTGTACGGAGGAGCCGGGGCTTGGCTTGCGTCTACCTCGTCCGCGCCCTTTACACGGTTTTTCGCTGCTTGTACAAATGATGACACAATGTATTTTGGATTGTTGGCATTGTCTGGATGTAAGAAAGAAATATTTGTCAGCCTCAAAGTAATTGTGACAATTTTGCATTATGTAAATATCTTACTGTAGCGAGAATGTTCTAAAACAGCAAATTCTTTAGTAGTTCCGTAGGAACTGGAAAATCTTCAGCTTTGAATGCAGCAAACAGAAAGGACTGTTTGATTGGTCAGTAATAAAATGATATTTTTCACCAAGAAAGGGGAAAAAATTGCAATCTGTCACGGGTGAAATGAGAATCTTTAGTAGTTTTATCAATTTGATAGGTTCAAAAATGTCAACAGCAAATCATATTATAAAAAAATTAATATTTACTTAATTATGCGACAAGAAACGTACCATCATCATCACAAGACATCTTTGAGAAGGAGGTGTTGGATGGCCGAGAATTTTCCTCATAATTCTCATCCAAAGGGACATAACTGTCCTGGTCCCAAGAGCTGAAGAACCATTCATACTGAAACAAAGAAAATAAAAATAAAAATTTGTTAAGTCAGTTGAGACAATCACCAAGCTATTTATAGACATTTCTTCCTGAAGTTTTTTGTTTCTACATGTAACTCATAAGATATGTACATTGAAGCAAATCAAATCTTCAAAAAAACTTCAATGATGTCAAAATTTTGTTCTGACATATATAAGTTGATTGTATGAAGCGCCCCACAATAAAAAAGTAATTTATCTTTAGAGAATTGACATATTATGAACAGGGAAGGCATGTCTTTTTAGTCACTGCCTGATACACAAGGTAAGATTTACTCTGGAACAACTTACATGGCATATAATGCTCTCCACAATGCGACACTGGTCCGACATGTCCTTAACGATGGTTGCCATGTCGTCGTTGTTTTGGCGAATCAGTGTTGGACCAAACATTAAAGCCAAATTTCTCGTGTCCATCTAAAAATAATCAATATTAGTTTAAGGCTATGGTCAATTGCATAGCAATCTCTTGTTGAGGAAAATCTCTGTTTATCCAATGAGGAATATGTTTAAGCTGAGGGAAATTCAACTCAAATGTTTAATATGATGAAAATTCAACTCAAATGTTTAATATGATGAAAATTCAACTAAAATATTTAATATGAGGGAAATTCATCTAAAATGTTTAATCTGAGGGAAATAAAGTAAAAAGTTTAATATGAGGGAAATTCATCTCAAATGTAATATGAGGGAAATTCATCTAAAATGTTTAATATGAGGGAAATTAAAAAAGTTTTAAAGCTTAGGAAAAGCTCAATCAATATCAACTAAATAAGGAATCTTGTAATTTAAGTAAAACTTAGGAAATGTGAATATCAAACCAATGTAAAATTTCGACCCATATCATTCCAATGATAAACATCATCCCCTCACCTTATTAACTTGATCGTAAGAGGCCACTTTGTTGAGATGCTCAGCCAAGTGTCTGAACGTCTCAAAATGATGTTCAGGAAGGTCGTGCAATAACCTTTTGACCTTGAGCATACGTCTCTCGGGGTCCTCTGTCCTGTTGGCGTTTATAAAGCTCTGGTACAGCTCTGGAGATACAAATACAGATACATTTGCTTGGTATTTATTACAGCACATAGGGGATGTTTCTTGGTATTCATTACAGTACATAGGGGATGTTTCTTGATAACTTAACAGAGATCTGAGCTATATCATTTAACCCTTTCACCCCTACAGACCATATTGGACTTCAAATGATGAATGAATGGCAGAGTCCACTAAAGTTTCTTAGGGTAGAAGGGGTTAATGATTTTCAAAACTAGGCCATTCCTGCATAGGATTAGTTTAGTCAAAGAGTCTAAGAGGAATTATAGCCAAGTTTATAATTGTCAAAACCTGAAATGCTACATATTAAAATTTACAAACCAGTTAGTCTGCAAAAAGCTAGACTATTCTAACGAAAGGGAATCGGGTTAATATTCCCGAACCTGGCATCGGAGTTTGATACCTTTAATCTAAAAGAGTCTTCAAAAACTTTTATTTATCTTATAAATGACAATATGAATAAATTTTAAAATATTGTTTGCCGTACCTGTAGTAATCAGTGGATCTGGTAACTTCCTGAAGAAGGTCTTCAGTAGACTGCTGATTACATTGACGTCGCACCACTTCTCATGGTCCACGTTCATGTTATCAATGCCCTGTAAAACATCACATATGTCTGGTTTTTAGGACGCTTTATAAAAATTGAATTTGTTCTATAAATAGCTTTTTCTAAGCCGTTTTTATACTGTTTCAATGCACAGCATAAAATCAGATTTCCTGTATCCTTATTTGTAAACAAAGCTGTAATACCTTCAAAATTGAGTAAGTTTTAAACCAGAAAGACCGAAAATACCAAATATCAATAAAGCAAGGACTAAAATATTAATAAAATACCAAAATTAATTAATTAAAAGAGAAAGATTATGAAAAATGAATCCAACCTTATTGAGTTCCTCTTGCATGTGGTTGACAGCAGCTGAGTTACCAGGAACTCTGTACACCCCTGTAACCTCCAGACCACGCGCCTCTACGATTTTAGTGCACAGGTCAACGATCAGGGGCACGAACTACAAATGTACACACGTTTTCGTTACAAAGTACACAAATTCCAATTACAAAGTACACAAGTTTTCATAACAAAGCACACATCCAATTTACACAACATTTTACAATTTTTTTTTGTCATGTTAATGTGAAAGATGATAAAAAAATAAGGGAAATATTTGAGGGTTCTTCATTCATACAGCAATTTAACAAATTTTTGTGGGTACTCTTTTAATATTAAGAAATAGTAGTTGTAGTATTTTGGCTTTGTTGTATCTATTTTTGAGGTACGTTTCTTAACAACCATTAAATCTGTAAAAGTTTATAAACAACAAATATTTCATGCTATATAAAGCATACATGGGATAAACTAAATGCATTGGAATGTATCCTATGGTTCAATCTGCTACTATCAGAGAAGTTTACAGATCTATTCACACTCGTTTAATTTCTATACTCTATATAAACCCTTACATCATTGTTAGGTGATGGTATACAACAGGACAGAGGTACTGCGAACATTCCAGAGTTCTCATGCTCCTCAGAATGACCAGATCCTAATACACCATATTTACGGAAGCTCTTAAGCTTCCCTCGAAGCGTCTTAGCTTTGGTGCTATCGTCTGAAACAACAAGTCAAATATTCAAGTCAGGAACATTTTTTTTTAAATGGATATATATGTATATTCAAGTCTTAATAAAATGTTGCATATAAATTGGTTCTATAACTATGTGTTATACTATATATAGCAAAGATTTATGACTCCTGAAACATATACAATAGAAAAATTCATTACGAATCTGATCTTGAAAACGTAACACGTTGGTGACCTACCTTTGTTTTCTGCCTTCTTACGTTTCATGCTGGGGGAGTGTGGTATTTTGGGTTTAAGCGAGAGCACCTGCAGCTTTTTGTTGGACTTGGGTGGAGCCTGCGGCGAGGTCTTGTTGGCAGACATGTTGGGAGGGGGTTGGGTTGACTCGTACTGGTTACTCTTCCTGATGATAAGGTCCTTGCTGGCTAGACCTTTCTCCTGTAAATATCAACATGTCAACTCATTGATATTTGCTTCAGTAGCCAATCGTAAGATTACATAAATAATAGGTAGTTTTTTTTTCCTTTTTTTTTTATACTCAAGACAATAAAATTTAACATTTAATTACAGCTTTTCAACTTTTCTTTTGAAAGATTGAAAATTCGACAATTACCAGAAATATTTTGAATTTTTCTATAAAATAATACCCATCAGAATTTGATCTTCAAAATTTACATTTGTACAGTGAAGTGATTCTTTGATAACATTCTTAACTTGTTTATTTATATATATTTACTTTGATATAATTATTGAATTAAAATACAAATAATTATCACTGTAAAATAATTAAAGAATAAGTCGGGTACAAAAAAGTATTTTCTATTAATTTAGAGTTTAAGAAGTGCACAACAGAATCACAGAGTTGTCATCTCTTTGACTTCTATAATCTTTCAAATTTTTTTTTACAAAAGTTGTTTCCAGCAGAAGAGCAGCCTCATGTAAACTAAGATAAGTACTACAAGCAAGCAGGATGATTTTTTCCCAATGATTGTTAAAATCATATAGGTACAGCACAGCAAAACTGAAACCATATTTGATTATACATGTTGGGAGGGGGTTGTAGATTATACAGTGTATCTACACCTGAATCGTGATCAACAGTAAAATCATCAGGACACCCTAGGATATCAGAACATGATTTATATAGAATTTCTGTGACTTCATTTAAGCCATTTTCTTATTTAAAGAAAGGATTCTGGGTCAAAAGTTGAATTTTTCAGATTTTAGTTAAATCAAGTGAAAGTTAGCCTGAAGATGGTAATGTAAAATGGAGGCATTTCCTTGAATTATGTGAACCAGGGAAAAGCATCTAGGAGTATTTCCTGATAGATTAATCATTTCTCAAATTCTCAGAAAAGACTTGGATTTAAGTAAAATCATCTAGAAGCTATAGCCTACAATGAAGATTCAGAGACAATAACACAGAAAGGAAGAATTATTTGAACCAGGGAGAATTTGGTGATGGGTAAATCATTTTTCAAAATTCTAAGAAGAGACATCGGGGAGGATTGTGCTAGAGGCTGGATATTGAGAAATCTTTGATCAATGAGGATCTAGCCAAAAAAGCCAATAAGGTGATAGGGTTGCGAATGAACCATGACAAGATGGTCAACACCATAATGAGAAATCTCTTTGCTGATTAATGTAGATCTATCCAGAAAAGCCAATAAGCTGATGGGTTGTGCAAGAAGCCAAAACAAAGAATCCATAGAAAACACTGTACCCGGACTTTACACCTCGAACCCCTTACATCCGAGTCTGGGTCATTGTTCTCCTGAATAGCTCGTATCCATGACAACATGGCCTCGTGTTCATCTGCTTGGAACAGGTACTCTGAGCCATTGTAGGTCTTCAGACGAAAGACGTTTTTCTTTTTCGTGTAGTCATAGGCAATGTCGACAATTGAAGACTTGATAGAGATTGGCTGGTCTTCAAAGGAGAAAGGGTGTGACTGAAATGCAAATGAACTTTCTTATAATTTGTACAATGCTACTGATATTGAAAACTGTGGTACATTTTGAGAGTAATATTCAATTTGAATATAATATTAAATTACCTGGTATGACTGATATAATATGTCTAGATAACATTTCTGGAGCTACTCATTTTGATTCTGGATCTGTGTATCTTATGATTTGGTGTTGAAGCGATGGGAAAATATTACCGTATTTACCCTCTAGTAACCCCGAGTGACCAACACCTCAACTTCAACTCAAAGAATAGGCTACAGCTGATTACCACACAATTGATTTGTTAGCAGTTTTCTGAATCACAATTATAGACATGTATGGGCTAATTACCAGGCATTGGCTTATTGGTGGATGATTTAGAAATTGCAGAACATCATCTGAACTCCAGCTATTAAAGATACATACCACTCCTACTGTTTCCTTCCTCTCCTTGTGTAGGTACAGAGCATGGCCTCTCAGTTCCACCCAGACTGGCTTCCAGGACCTATCACTGCTTCTCTGTAATATAGATCAACATAGATAACAAAACACAAAGAAATATATTATTTGACACCTACATTATTAGCAATATTGATATCATTTCAGGAATCTGTGCTGTATATCTTGAATTGGTGATGTCTGATGAAGAAAGCCTATACATTATATTTCACAGTATTAAACGTCTGTGACATACCTTTCCGTCAGTGATGTCTGATAAAGAAAGTCTACATTATATTACACAGTATAAAATGTCTGTGACATACCTTTCCGTCAGTGATGTCCGTTTTTAGGTGGAGTGTACCTTCCTTCACCACTTCCTGTATAGGACTGGCAGGGTCCTGTCTCTTCTCGGTCGCCTCCATGATCCGTGGCGTCTAGAATGGCACAAATGAAAACATAGTCAACATCAATACTGTAAAATATCCCTAACTTGACCTCCGAGTTACTCCTTCCTCAGTCAAATTCTAATTTTTAACTCCAATTTTACTTTCACTTCATCTATACAGTACCACTTTCTTAAGATGCCAAAGTAATACCATTCCAATGGAATTAAGCTTATTATACTTTTACAAAACGATCTTGTTGATAAACCTCATCCAAGCAGATGACTTTCTACAGGAGAACAAATACTGTACTCTAACTTCTTTGAATGTATTTTTCAATGATTAATTGCACACTTTTAATGTTCCTGATAATTTCAGTGTGAAACATCACCGGTTTGGTGGTGTGACATCATAGTTTTGTGTGCTTGGAGAAGGAGGAAGAAATTATCAAACTTGTCAGACTTTACATTCTCAAAAGTGAATTTGTCTGAAAATATCATTGACTGCAATGTATATATGGTATAAATTAACACGAAATTGCTAATTCATGCATAAAATCTAGAATGAAATTTTAAGACAATGTCTTACATTTCTGATTTAATTTTTTTATGAGAATTGATCCTTACCCTTTCTCCAAAGAAGGCTTTCAATTTCTTCATACTGTGATGTTTATTTGGAGTTCTGAAAGATAATTAATATTTCGCCATTTAGTTGCAAACTAATAATCAAATTTCATATCACTTGTAAATTGAGAACAAATTTATTGAATCAAATCAGACATTTAATTATATATAATGTGATTTTTCTGCTTATCAAACACCAAATGACTTCCAAATTTTATGATCAAAGATTTTGGAATGAAGATTATAAGAAATCACTTTATGCACATTTTTTCCCCTTCTTCCTCATTAGAAAGATATAGAACAGACCAATTTTCATTAATTGTCATTCAGTATAAGTATTGTATCTATTATTGAAAAGAAAAATACATTGAAATTTTGAAATACTGTATCCTTGAATTTACATACTGCATTGTCATCTCAGCTGATTGGTTGGGAGATTGTGATTTGTCCAATGACAGCTTGTGACTGTCTCTGTCCTTGGCTGTTGCCATGAGATACGATGTTCTCCTCTGCAATTTGATGGCTTCCTCCTCTGGTGTTGCTATAAGTAATAAAAAAACCACATCACTATGTGGGTCTACATGTGAGTACATCAGGCCGAGAATGGGATGTTAACTTCCTGTTTTCTAGGAAGTTTAGTGATTTTCAGAGTGATATTTATGCTATCCTAATTATTTGTTTAAATTTAATGTTTCAGTGTTATTTTTAAATCAAAAATACATGCAGCATCAATTGAAATAAAGATTAATCAATATCTGTTTAGTTAATTAAGATACTTAAGTTTGACTTACACTCAGATTTCTTCCGGAGAATGACGGAAGGAGTGGAATCTCGGATAGGAGTACTAGTCAGAGCCAGGCCTGTATCAGAATTAGGAGGAGGCAACACAACTGGAAACGAGACACAACACCACACTAGTGTTAAAGGGGAGGTAACTCTAACCACCAGTAAAGAAATCAAGATTTCAAGAAAAAAAAGATAATGTTAGAATGTAACTTTGCATTTTACCATGAAGACTAAAAGTATACCTACATGATAGTTTGTTTCTTTTTGTATGGATTTTTTTTATACATATTAATCTTAATAAATTAGTGATCAGACATTGATTCAGAAATCAAGGATTTTCAGTCTCTCTGTCACATTATGTAGCATACAGCCTTAAGTTAGGTCACAATAACCTTATAGACATGTAGTTACCTGAGGATAAAGAAGAATACGGTAGCAGTCCAATATTGCTGGAACTTGAGATGGAGGTATGTGAGCCCATCCATGGACTTGGGCTGATCGGTGGGGAATCCGGGCTGGGCAGGTCAGAGACAGACTGACCATCTGAAAGATAAAGGCCAGATGAATTACAGTTTTTTGTCTTTTTGTTAAAGAGCATGTATAATATTTACAATGGGTATTTTCGTAGATTCAATATTCAAGTGTCTTTATCATATAAATGAATTTTCTGGATACCGTAATTTTTTTTGGGGGGGGGGGGGGGGGGGGTGGGTGGAACTTCCAACAACTAATTCACATTTTGGCTTATTGTTAACAATTATTCCGTTTTATTCAAGGGATTGTAAACTTTGAAATTCATATATACAACAATGGTTAATATCAAAGTGTCTTGTTCATAAGGAGTTGTTTTATACTCACATCTTGGTGGTTGGTTGATAGCTGCCAGGAATGAGGGCTTCCGGACTGGTTTGTTTCCTCGGTCCTCATCATCAGACATTCCATCTACATCATCATCTTGCATACGAATGGAAGCTTTGGATGTTGTCATTTCCATCGGCTGAGCATTCTGCATTGCCGAGTCTTGGTATATAGGCATCTGCATGATCTCAACCAGCGGAGAGGAAGAGGAGTGAGGTGTACCCTGGGATACGTAGATTCGAATTGGGGCCGTCTGCTGCTGTGGAGGCGGTTGTGGTTGGGGTGTGCTACGCTCCGACGAGTGGGAATGTGACGTATGTCCTGACGAAGGTTCCGGTGACGAATATCTCTCTGTGGATGACATCCTTCGTACACAGATTCCTTCTTTTTCAAAATTTTGTAAACGGTTTGCGACAGTCGCAAATTTCCCAGATGTGATTTTCTTAATTTCCGTTTTGTACCTGTTGAGATTTTGTCCCTGGTTGTTGTCATTCTGTCCAGTCTCAAACTGTTGCTTTCTGTACGACACTATTGGAGGTCTATCCCTGTTATCTTTTTGCTTGATTTCAATTTGAGCACCATGAGGAGATTTAGTCAGAGCAAACGTGGAGCCATACTGATTTGACATCTGTACAGCACCACCACTTGACATTTGACCGTTTGTCGGATTATTTCCTCCCGTTTCAATGGTCTTATTGCCGATTTTCACAATAAAGGTTCTAGCACTACCATTTTGATTTTGTTGCTCATACGCAGGTGAGCTATAATTTGTCCGTAGACTTCGCTCCGTAATGTAGTGACCAGAGCGTGACGAGTCAAGTCCGTCGACACTCGAGGATAATTTCGGACTGA
This sequence comes from Pecten maximus, assembly GCF_902652985.1. Taxonomy (NCBI): domain Eukaryota; kingdom Metazoa; phylum Mollusca; class Bivalvia; order Pectinida; family Pectinidae; genus Pecten; species Pecten maximus. Next base: position 23,802,176 of record NC_047029.1, read on the forward strand.
TTGACACACCAGAGGTCTGTGACACAACAGGAACGTAATGCCTAGTTAAGTGTTCACTTTTCAATTGATCACCTGCCACGTTAGTTTGGGATGTGTACGAGTGAGGTATTGCTGTGCTCTGATTGGCTAATGCTGATGACGAATCAGGGTAGCTGTGACGTGAAGATGAAGATGACAAAGTTGATGCGTATGTTGATGAATTTCCGACATTATATGATTCCTGTTGTGATTGATTCATACCTTCTCTTGCAGAAGGGCGTTGTTCAAGGGGAATAACTCTGCCCTGTGGTTTGACAGTTACAGACCGTGTGATATTCTCTAGAGAATCGTTTGACTGGAGGATGTTGTCTGTTGACCGTCTGTAGTGAGAAGAAGCGCTTGGAACACCTTCGGATGTTTTAACTGGGACGGACTCCTTTTTTGGTGCAGGATAATACAACCCTAATGAGTATGTCTTTGAGGGCCCCTTGAGATTCTCCTTTGCACGTGACTCAAACTGCCTGCGTCTGTCATTAAACACGACCTTGTGAAGGTCACCCCCACTTGCATTGCTCTTGAGCTGGGGTTCCCTGTACATACTTAATCCTGAAGTGTAAGAAGTTGAAGATTTCATTTTTCTACTTTTTTCAGAAGATCCAAGATACCTGTAATTCAACTCGTCTGAATCAGCATATTCATCCAAAGACGATGCTGAAAATCTTCGTTCTGGTCCTCGATACCTTCCTGTCTCGCCGGAGGTTGATATCCCCTGGGATGACGGAGAAGGGTAGACCTGCTGACCTTTGACTTTTATACTGTTACCACTAATGTTACTGCTGCTGCTACGACTGTGATATAGGGGCTCCTGAAGGGAATTTCTGTTTGAATTTTGGTAAGCCTGGAAAAAAGTGAATAAAATCAAAGTTATCAGAAGCAGAAAGGAAAATAGTCATAAATTATCATCAGAAATACCAGCAAATTTGTTCATTTTCTGCCTGCAGGTGTGTCGTACATTAAACGCCTGTGATTTATGCAATAGAGTGAAGGTTTTTTTAATTAATATAAATCTTACCTGTATCTTTTTTATTATTTTAGTGACAAATTAAGCATATATACTGTATCTACAAAGTAAATTTACATATTGGTTTTCAACAACCCTGCTATATTGCAGGTTTTGATGGTCATCACATATAAACGACACTACCAAAAGCTGATGACACTTACAGAGTTATGTCCCGTTGACCATCTATCCTTTTCCGTGTGCCCATCCTACACGAGCAAATGCCAACAGAGAAGTGACTCTACATTACGGACCGTCATGTTTATATACGAAAAGATATTAAAATATCACTTCATTATGGACAATGACTAATGATCTCTAAAAATATCCCTTCCACAAATAGACCAACATAACACTCTACATTATACCGACAGGACACCTCTCTTCTAAAATCTAAATGAATTTTTTAATCTCCCAATTTAAAAAGAAAAACTTTGATGGGAACAACTAAAACGGATGTTATGAATATTTAATTATTTAAATTCTGAAAATGTGACAAACTGAAGACCAAATTAAAACACAATACGTTTGATATGGAACAGTGAAGAATTGTTAAACTTCAAAGTGATTTAAAAAGTTAAAAGGGCACACAACATGTTGTCCATCTTTAGATATGAACTTCACCGCAAGTCCTGTCATATTTACATAACCGTCTCTGACACAATAGATTATTCTGACTCAATGTGTGACGCGGATCTGTATTTACACCTCAACCCTGACTGACTACCTGTAGTTGTGAATAGTACGACACTCTACATCCATGACATTGTATAAATTACTAAATATAGCTGGGCTTCCACACAAAGTCAAAGTCACCCAGGGCATAGGTTTATATTATAAACTATGGGCTTTGTTAGCAAAACAGAATACGAAACGAAGATACATTACATTTAAAATACAAATGTATATAAATAACAGTTTTTTTATTAACTGGTAGTTAAAATTTTAACATATTTTGATGTGCATTTAGAATAGCAAATCCAAAATCAATAAATTAGTCAACATATACAGTTTACATCAATATAATATTTTTCTGATACTGAAAAACTATATCGGAGGCATGATGGTTATTACTCAATTTGTGAAGGCTTGTATTGATAAACAAAACAGCATCTATATATACCAAACCTCGTTATACCTCAAAGGTGATACAACTAATAAAACATTTAAATCTTTTAAACAAATCAATTTTCTGACAGAAAACCTAAAAAATATCCTTTACAACTAAAATATCTGGTTCAAACACAGGTGATCAAGTTTAAGATGTTGTGAATAACATTTGAAACTTTTCATAAAAGTGGTTTTGTGATCAAGATCTTCCTTCTTCAATAGACAATACCATGACATGCTTCAGTCAGATATTAACTTTGAGATAATTATAGAAAAGACTTTAGATACTTTAGAGATCCATTGGAAGGTGTGTCGTGTTACAGTAATTACAACGAGAAAATTTCAGTTTGAGCTGCCGGAGATTTATCTGTCTACAAGGACACTATACCAATGTGCAAGAATCTGTCTGCATATTTCCGTGCACCTAGCAATGACCTTGGAATACAATTACAGCTACAGGTAGCACTAGAATGATGTGAAGGATAGGTGTAAAGATATATAAATAGCTTGTATATTTACGGTAGACTAAAACTAACCAGTATTATATATACCCGTACTACTGCTCAGGCATGGAAAACTAAACATTAAAGCGACCAAGATTTGACAGGCGGACAGGGAACTTCTTCTATAGCAACCAACATTTCATGGCTTTGAATACTATTAAAATATTAAAAATAGCAATTGAATGTACAAGATATGTTCCAACAGTCAATTTTAGACTTATATTAACCCACTCTCCTAATTAAAACTTTAGTATTTATGTCTGGTGAGGACAATCTTATCTATGGACAACCGATAACTTTGTTAAAATGAAGGGGCTTATTTGTGGATAAAGTTTTTTTGTCAATCATGTATGATGACACCTATCATGATGTCATCCGTGATTGGCGAAGACAAAACTTCAGACTTAAGGTCGTTTTTATCATGAAGCATGGGGACATTAAAAATCGAATGTAACCCAGCCAACAGGAGAACATCTTGAAACTTCAAGAAGATTCATTTATTTTTCCTGAAACTTTAGAAACATTATGTAACAACACCATTTTATGAAAATCGTAACAGCGTTGTTGTACTCACCATCTGAAGAACATCCTCGTCTCTAGGTAAAACATCTAGTTTGAGTACTGGCTCATTGGACGTCTGTATCAGGGAGATGATTTGTGGGTAGGACTGGCCGAGGATGGGTATATCGTTAATGGACAGAATTCGGTCTCCTTCGTTTAGACCGGCGTTCTGGGCAACACTGTCTTCTTTTACATGCTTAACAAAGATTGTTTCCATAGGCTCAAGTCTACGCAGCTTGGGCCGCTTACAGGAGATTCCACGAGGGTAATCCTGGGAGTCATCGCAGGGCTGAGGAAGAAAAGGAAACCATATTATAGACATTGGTGGTATCTACAACATGTACGGCCATATCACAATCATCCTCATTATAGCAGACGGAGACCAGGTAGTAATAGACTCTGGTTACACAAATCGTGATATAAAACATATCTTAATTGAATTATGGAAAAATACATTTTATACTGTTTTTGGTAACATTTTGACAGCTATTTGGTTTTTGAGGAAAAACCTAAAAAAATATTTGCAATCCAGCTATATTATTTCGTGGATTTTACGCAATTTTACTGGATAAGCTCAGCCGGAAGATGACAAGCCCAAAATGATTTTAGACACAATGTATCTAATTATAGATCATGACTTTCTCTGTAAATATACTTATATCACAGGAAAGGCAAGACTGATAAGCTGACCAGTCATATATACAATTAGGACAGCAAAGACAGGTAGCTATATCCGGCCAGGTAAACACTGTTATCTATTAATCAATACAGGACACAAGAGCAATGGATTACATCCTAGATCACGGGTCTGCCAGAGTGTGAGGTCTTTGAATGGGAAAACACCTTTGTAAGATAACACCCCCAGATCACAGGTTTGTGAGAGAGAATGTGAATTCTATGAATGGGTAAAACACTGTCTCCTGTCGTAATCCGTATGTCTGGACCTCGCCTCGAGTTCACTGGTTCATACACAAATCATTGACAGCCACACCCATATATAGCGACGGGACATATACATGTAGTATATTGTACAAATAGGCCAATAATGAATGTCAATATCTGTACCCTGTGTCCCCGCGCCACACACCGCTGGATAACAGGATTATTAGGGGAGCTGCTTATGACATACAAATATTGAAGGTACATAGGTACATTTCTGCCAACCTATTACTAGGGTATGTAATAACGTATAATATCAAGAACAATAATGATATTGCATATTGCATATCACAGGTCCCCTAAATCCCACTATTCCATCCAGGTCCCCTAGCTCACCCAACACCTACCTACCTATCACATATCCTGTAACATCCAAAAGGCTCGGCCACATCATAGGTCCCCTAAAATCCAACTTTTCCATGTATTCTAGTTCACCCGACACTTCCCTACCATATCTCCTCAGGCCCATATCTGAGGTCCCCTTCAAGCCCTCATTTCCACATCCCCTTGCTCTCTCAACACCTCCCTACCCGCCAACATCTCAGGTGCCGTAATATCCCAATTACCAGGTCCCCTCCTTATTCTAGCCAGATCTTTTTTTATGGATGATCATTCACATTCTTTTCATTTCGATGTCACTATTACAACATAATTAGTATATTATATCCTGACAAAGATGGATCATGAATATATAACTATTCATTAGAACAATGTGTATAAAATTTATGCGGTTTTTGTATGCGACGTGGTAAATTGGGCCGGGGTGGCCTCTATTGCATGGATACACACTCACATTCTATAGACAGTCAGTCTTTTATTGTACAGAATTGTATAACACATTCCATCTGCTGAAAAAAATACTTCCCAATAATAGATATTTTTTACCATTAGTTATCTCTGACAATTAAGTAGGACATATGGGTTTTAATTCTCTGCTCGGTTCCTAAAAGACAGTTACTTCCTGCATACTTTAGACACAGACTCACATTTCAAGGTACGTACATCACACGGTTAGTCCTGTCTGGTGTTAATCAACCTATTTACAACGAGGAGTCTTTATTCCTTATTTTCCTCCAATATTAAATGATATAATTACAATGAAGAGTCTTTATTCCTTATTTTTCCTCCAATATTAATTGATATACAATGTACATAATAATACATGCATAAACCTAACAGGAAAATTCAGATGGTTTTCTTTTCTGCTGATTATTATACTTTTCAGATCAAGAAAATAGTTTTTGACCAATTAAGACAAACAGACTGTTAATTAGTAGTGCTAATTAACTAATGTCTCTCCTTCAATCTAAGGTGTAATGTCTGTAGTATTGATGTTTCAATATAGATACTGAATATTCAATGTATTAAATATTCCATATTAGGCCCACTTCAGATTCGTTATACAGAATATACTGCCGGCTTTAAATATTAACCTGCTATATGTGTACAAGGGAAGTTGAAATCCCTAAATTTGGCTCAACCTTCTGATTTAAGTTTAATAACGTGTAGTGAATTTTGGTTATAACAAACTACTTCCTCTGGTCCTGTGCACATGGGTTTCATTGTAAACAAGTTTTTTCTTTATTCAATGATAGTGTACCAGATTTTAGACCACAATATTACCCCTATTTTTATATAATACTCAACCTAATGAATACGCCAGTGGATCCCTTAAACCAGTGGATCCCTTGTACCAGTGGATCCCTTACACCAGTGCATCCCTTGTACCAGTGGATCCCTTACACCAGTGGATCCCTTGTACCAGTGGATCCCTTACACCAGTGGATCCCTTACACCAGTGGATCCCTTACACCAGTGGATCCCTTGTACCTGAGTGGATCCCTTGTACCAGTGGATCCCTTAAACCAGTGGATCCCTTGTACCAGTGGATCCCTTACACCAGTGGATCCCTTACACCAGTGGATCCCTTACACCAGTGGATCCCTTGTACCAGTGGATCCCTTACACCAGTGGATCCCTTATACCAGTGGATCCCTTGTACCAGTGGATCCCTTACACCAGTGGATCCTTTATACCAGTGGATCACTTGTACCAGTGGATCCCTTACACCAGTGGATCCCTTGTACCAGTGGATCCCTTATACCAGTGGATCCCTTACACCAGTGGATCCCTTGTACCAGTGGATCCCTTATACCAGTGGATCCCTTGTACCAGTGGATCCCTTATATCAGTGGATCCCTTATACCAGTGGATCACTTACACCAGTGGATCCCTTGTACCAGTGGATCCCTTATACCAGTGGATCCCTTGTACCAGTGGATCCCTTACAACCTTACACCTGTGGATTCCTTATCCCCATGCAGTGGATCGAGCAAAGTTATGATCCAAATTCACTTCACAAACTTTAACAAATATTTTACTGTACTTTCCAAGGAGCTCAAATTACAACATTACAATCCCCCCCCCCCCCCCCCCCCACAAATACTGGAATCTAGATAAGTTAATTATGTAACACAAAACACCTACAATGAAATTATGTTTTCATTGGTCTCCTCTATAGTCATGAAGGTACATTATTACCGACAGGTGTAATACGGAGTCCCTCCAAGTTATATTACGGGATGGAAGTACATTTAAATTACACCAACAGGGGTTTAATTTACCTTTCTCAAAGAACGTTTGTGAAAATTATCCAATTAAAAAGTAAATCATGTTTTTCAAATTATTACAGCTTAATACCATTAACAACAGAGTCATCTACTTTAAGGAAATTATTCAGAAGATAATTTCACATAATGACCATGAATTAGAGGTCTTCGTTAAACCTAATTGCTGCATTTTGATACATTATCTTAAAATGACAATTCAATTATGGTTGTGCAATGTTTTATGCTTCATGAAATTTATCGGTAATGCAACTGACCTAGATTTATAAGGTATATCTAGTATTTTTGAATTTTATGTTTTTCTGTAAGTAAATTATTAATTTTCTAATCTTGTTTGTGATATACATATTTTTTAAAGTCTCTTTATGATCATTAATGTAAAGCTTAATACTCATTTTATGACGTATCAGAACATTTTAAAAAGATTTCCTATAAATAAAAACAAAAGTCATGAAATATCAGTTTTAACATGAGATACATGCCATCCCATTCCATTAACAGGCTGACAGTGACTCACTCAGAAGCCATATGATTTAAGAAAGGGATTATTCAGATTTTTGTTTAAGAAGATTCCGACATCCACCAATTTGAAAAGCTTGTAGTGTTTAAACATCATCAAGAATTTGAAAAAAAAAATGTTATTTTCGAAAGTCCTCCCCTCTAGCAATGAATTCCATTTAACAGATTCCTTTCACAGGGAAATTCAATCTTCTCATTAAGAAAGTGTAAAGTATTTTCATTACTGTGGAGCATGTATTTTTTCAGATGAAAAAAATGTAACTTTCCTTTGTTGGTATGTTCCATAATATCAGGACAGCTGCATGATTTGTAAACACATATACAATATCATAATGTCTTCTTATTGGTGCCCAGAATATTAGTTACATTATCATCAAGAATACCAGCAACACCTACACTTGAGAAACTATATAATTATATCTACAATCTACTTGGTTAGATGAAATGCCTTTGTCTCCGTCAGAATACAAGATATTTTCCTTCATCTAAGTTGAACACAATTTCTCGGACGTCTTTGTCCTATTAACATTACGCTGCATGCATAAAGACTCTGAGACAAGGCGCTTCATCACCGCTAATTTACGGCTGCATGCGAGTTCCAAGTGAGCAAGATTGCATGGAAAAGTTGATGACAGCATGTGCAAATGCATGTGAAAAACATGTGCGATTCTGTTGTGGTGTTGAAATGATTGGGCAAGAAGAATGCATAATTATGCATTGTTTATCTGCTGTTCAGCTGACATGGTGATCTAATTGTTTTCCCACGAATTATACCACCAGCCAAGTAGAGGACGTTCAACTCTACAGCGTCAAAAAAAATATAGCTGTTAGTACGGACAGACCCATGTGGCAATCTACTTTAAGTTATGCTCCTTTGAATTTTGCATGCTAATGTTTGTTTTTCTATGACGATCCCTGGATTTAACTTTTATTACAGAATTTGACTAAAAAATTTCAGAAATTAATCAGGGTCCAAATGATTAAATCTTGAAAATACTACCACACTAAACCCTTGATAAACAGACTGTTCTACAACTTTTTCACCTCAAACTTCATCATGATACATTGAAAAATAATCCTATCTTCAGTTGTGAATGGATTTTGAAAATTAAGGGGATGGAGTGTGATACTTTATTTTTCATACTTTATTTTTCATTATTTAAGTTTTCATCTGTAAAGGGTTCATACAAATTCAAACTCCTCTCCTTTTATATCAAGTGCAATTGAATAATATGCCGGAGATTTATCTGGAGGGGAGGTAGACATCTTAGGATAAAAGAAGTAGTGCAAGATAGCAGAGACTGATAAAGAGGAAGGAGCTCTTATAAGAGAAGGGAGATAACTCTACAACAACAGGGAAACTAGTAATATAAATACTAATTAGTCTTTAAGTTGGACTGACTATTCCCTATTAATTCTTAGTAAAGAATTGCCCAGCTAATGTCACAAAACTTATCTCCCTTTGATTTGTAACTTAAGAATCAGAAATACTGTATCCTAGAGACCAAAATTATATACAGTCAAACCTGTATTTAGCGGCCACCCAAGGGACTGACAGATATTGGCTGCTTAAGACAGGTGGCTGCTTAAACCAGGTTGGCCAGAAACGGCCTGTTGCCCAATTCTGTTTTCAACAGTTTATTGAATTTATCATATTATAATGCACTTATTGATATTGATAACAACAAAACATGTACAGTGTATTTTGAAATGAAAACCAACAAAGATCGAAGTTTTGATGAATTTGATAAAAATACCTGGTCATGTGATCGTTGCCGATGTCTAATTCAGGACAAAATGGCTGCTTAATACAGGAGGATACAACGACTCGGGACAGATTTTTGTGGCCGTTGGCCACGTTAGACAGGTGACCGCTTATTTAAGGTTCATTATATAGTGTTTTCCATCGGGCGGATCACAGACTGGCCGCTTAAGGGAGGTGGCCGCTTATTCAAGGTGACCGTTAGAGCAGGTTTGACTGTAAAATTCAATTTTATTTATAATTTTGATAGTCAAGATATAGACCAGCACTGCAGCATTTTAGGTTAAATGCCTGGAAATGTAAACAATTTAAATTATAGCATCGATGGCTCCTACTTCATTTTTATTCCAATCAAACAGTGAAACATCATCTTTATTTCCCATTCTAATCAAACAGTGAAACATTAACATCATCTTTATGTCCCATTGTGTATAAGTGCCTGATGTTGGGAGGGATCTTTATGTCCCATTGTGTATAAGTGCCTGATGTTGGGAGGGATCTTTCATAAACTCTTATACATCCTGTCACATTTAAACATCACAGAGCTGTTTCTGATGGGTATATACAACTTTTTATGTCAGCTTCCAAGCTTTTTAAACTTGCCATATGTTTTCTTTCCAATGCTACTGTTACAAAACAGACAGACCCCCTCAAATCTGCTTTCTGCCTGTCTACATTGTAGCAGAGATACCCGAGATTATTCCTCAACAATGATTTTCTTTCAGCTTAAAAGCCAAGAAAACCAATGACAGAAAGGAGCTCTCCTATCAAAATCTCCAGATGTGAATTTTCAATACTTGACTACGTTAAAATGTCTGTGTTCTGTCTATGTCAGGTAGTCGTGCCAGCGTGAAGTTGTGTAAGTTGAAAGGTTCCCTCTGTTTATAAATACAGACAGCCAATCGTGTGGCCTTCTGTGAGATGAATAAAACAACTGTTTATTGCACTAGAAAAGTTTATTGGTTTTCAAACGAAACTTGGTCAGAATCAAGTTGGTAAAAACTTCAGTGAAATCTAGATCTGAGCGTGTACTGTAAGCTTTCTCTAAAAAGATCAGGAGCCAAATGGATATGTGTGCAGAAGATAGGGAGGTAGAGGGTATTCATAATAGTTACACAGACAGTCATTATCAATGTATTAAAGAGTATCGCCTATTCTTAGGATTATGACGTCACTAATAGGCTACGTCATTGTAACCTGTGTACCATCTATGACGTCAACTGTAAACAACATGTGTAGTTGCTAGGCAGATGTACTATATAAGTCCTGTATTTTGAATTGTTCCACTGTTCTGAGGACAGCAGACCTAGTATGCCGAAACATGTAAACCATTAACCCAGTTGAAGATCTTCCTACGGATGTTGTCTGGTCATCTTTACTTATTATTCTTAGGATCGTACATAGAGACTAGACTGGTCCTTGCTTACAGGGCATTAAGATTATAAAATATAATTGGGCTTTATTTTAGTATTATTAGAATTCAGTATTAGAATTCAGCTGGACAATTATTTTACAAAAACGTAATGGCTGGTGGCCAGTCTAACAGCGGTACACATGTCAATTTGCTTTCTTCCCATAATGCATTAGTATTAATAGCATAATAAAATCTTTTTTGTTGTTGATGTTGAAATTCTCATTGAAATTCACATAATGTACAGGATGTTCTACAGAAAAATAACACCCACTTTCTTCAAGGAACTACCACCCACTTTCTTCAAAACCTTGAAATTTTCCTATCAACAATGTGAAACAGCTTTAGTTGACTTTCTGAAGTTCTGAGTTGTGATCTCTACTTATTTGTGGCTTGAAGTCAGAAACCACGTCACTCCCAGTATCAAACTTATAATCCATCCATACATACATAAAATTATAATATTGTGTGCAACCTATATACCTGATATTGGTCTCGTACAGTAAGGTCTGGGGGGTACTGAATACATATATGTGACCAGTACCTGATATTTGTCTTGTACAGTAAAGTCCGGGGGGTACTGAATACATATATGTGACCAGTACCTGATATTGGTCTCGTACAGTAAAGTCCGGGGGGTACTGAATACATATATGTGACCAGTACCTGATATTGGTCTTGTACAGTAAAGTCTGGGGGGAACTGAATACATATATGTGACCAGTACCTGATATTGGTCTTGTACAGTAAAGTCTGAGGGGTACTGAATACATATATGTGACCAGTACCTGATATTGGTCTCGTACAGTAAAGTCTGAGGGGTACTGAATACATATATGTGACCAGTACCTGATATTGGTCTTGTACAGTAAAGTCTGAGGGGTACTGAATACATATATGTGACCTACCTGATATTGGTCTCGTACAGTAAAGTCTGAGGGGGTACTGAATATATATATGTGACCTACCTGATATTGGTCTTGTACAGTAAAGTCTGAGGGGTACTGAATACATATATGTGACCTACCTGATATTGGTCTCGTACAGTAAAGTCTGAGGGGTACTGAATATATATATGTGACCTACCTGATATTGGTCTTGTACAGTAAAGTCTGGGGGGTACTGAATATATATATGTGACCAGTACCTGATATTGGTCTTGTACAGTAAAGTCTGGGGGGTACTGAATACATATATGTGACCTACCTGATATTGGTCTCGTATAGTAAAGTCTGGGGGGGTACTGAATACATATATGTGACCTACCTGATATTGGTCTTGTACGTTAAAATCCGGGGGATAGACGATGAAGTGGCGGAGGGTGAATCCGTAGCCTTGGTCAGTTTTAGGGATGACCACTGTCCGTGGGCCGTTCCAGGGTGGAAGTAAGGGACTCAACAGGCGGTCATCTTCACTCGGCTGAAATGACAAAAAGATTACCAGAATAAATATACAGTTCAAAGTTACCACAAACTTAAGTTTCAAATTAAACTGTTAGAATCTACATCTAAGTAGACCTCATTAATTCTATCACCAGCTAGTCCAGCCAGTGTTTCCAAGGGCATAAGATGCCTGTGTAATACAACTGCTCAGAAAAACACTTCTTGGAATGACAATTTAAGCTCAACAGATTAAGAATAATGAATTTCATTAGATTCTGGAAAAAAAGGGAAGTTGTCTTTTAAAACACTTGTCATTGATAAAAGGCCACCTCTTAGTAACATAAACCTGCCTAAAAAGGCCACCTCTTAGTAACATAAACCTTCCTAAAAAGGCCACCTCTTAGTAACATAAACCTGCCTAAAAAGGCCACCTCTTAGTAACATAAACCTGCCTAAAAAGGCCATCTGTTTTGGTTCCTCATGTAGCATATATCTCAATCATTGTATAGAAACCTTTATATTGGGCCACCTGCCTATAAAGACCACTTTTCTCTGCTGCTTGACCCTGAGTGACCTTCATGAGGTTTGGTGACTCTATGTTATAAGGAGATGTATTCTGAGTGACCCATAAGTGCTTGGAACCAAAACAACCGTGAAACAGTCAGAGAAACAGTTCACAGTCAGAGAAACAGACGTGATCTTACAGCATCAGAAATCCTATACACTGCAAGTCACCAGTCCCGCTATTGATCATAGCGTGAGGTGACCTGTTGACCCCTAGGTCACTGACCGGTGATACTTATAATCAGGATTAGGTCACTTAAATGATGTAACACCTTGAGTATTTACAGGTAAAACCCATCCTCATTGGTCAGCGACAAAAACATTGGTTGTACATTAGGTAATACCATTGTACCTGGGGTAAGCCCCATCTGTTTGTTGATGTCTGATCGTCCCAGGTAAAAACTTATCTAATTACTCCAACAACACTTATATATAAGCATGAGGCATTGAAAACTCTTGACCTTTCGATCGAGTGGACAAGTGTTTCTTGGAACGAATCATCAAATACACCTGTATGGCTAACATTTTTACATTACATCAGTTACACCAAAATACACCTGTACGATGATTACCTGAACTTAATATACCTGTACATTTTCCAATGTACTATCCTGTTATCTAGATTGAAAGACAAATGGAAACACACTTTAACTGATTGCTTTACACTGGAAAACAATTCACGCTCATGTTCACCAATATAAGATTACTTTTTTTTTTTTCTCTCCAACTATTTTTAAATCGATGATAAAAATATTGTAATATATCAGTAATTTACTAAATGTCTTGAATTTTCTTATCGAAGAAAGATATATGTAGATATATATGTACTTTGTTTCTTTAAAACCAATATTAAGATTCAAATATAACTTACCTACCTAGAAAATTCTCCAGTTTATTTTCAACATCATATTTAACTGTGAATTGAATAAACAAACAGCTCAAACTTGACCTTCACAGTTTGCACATATCATATATCCACACTTTGAAATAACGATTGCACCTTTCCTAATTAATGCAAAACAAATCCACAAATAGATGATGTTTCTTTGTAAATGAAAAAATTGCAAAGCATCGATCTGAGGTGGAAGACTAATACCATGATGCAAGCATCTAAACTTAAAGGTAAATGAATTTACCTGAGGTCAGCAAGGTTGAGATCAGCTATAATGTAGCATTAGGTTATACAGAGCCGACCTATATATAGTCTGCGGTCATCAAACCTTAAATTACCTCTAGGCCTAGTACTTCATTAGATCCGTCCATTACAATCCAAAGTCATTACAACTAAAATGGCTATCCACTCTCATCACAACTTAGATATATAGTATCCATGTACATGTCTATTTATGCCTCGCTTAAGGTCAGACCCAAGAGTTAAGGATGTATCTAATTGCATGTTTGTCAATCGTACAATACCTAGAAACATCTATAAGATATCAGTTGTACATTTTATGTAGTAATTCAGCAGTATCACATTCAGTCTGAGAAAGTGTTGAATGCTGGGAATTTTTTATTTTAGACAAGAAATAAAATGTAAGTAGAGAGAGTGTCTGGGTAATTTTTTGTACAAAATCCTCCGGGGATTAGGTACATGCACGAGATTACACAGTTGATCCGAAAGTGAAGACTACATCAAATGGATCTTATTCCCTAGCTGATCCCTGGTATCTCCTCATCTGGGACACCGTAAACACTGATATATTATGTAGGCGTCGTAATCACGTTGTATGTAACACTGTAAGCTGGACAATTAAACACTGTCTTTTTTTTCTGTAAATTTATCATTTCAAAATGGAATGAAAAGTCATGACAACATGCATGTATGAGACAATATTAAGATGTGTTTTACATGAATTAAGAATATCATTATCCACTAGCAGGTCTACCAGTGAAAGGATTTGAAAATTCAATACTCAAAATAAAAAAAATACTCACAACTTTTCTGCAATTTGACACTATAATTACAACCATGAATTCCATATCCTTGAGAAACATGTCTCGCATATTTCCTTGAAAAAAATTTCCATATTTTTATGAGAACTAGATCTCGCATATTTCCTTCAAGGCAAACATTTTCATCAAAAAGCAAATCTTCAGAACAATATGCAGAGTTTAGTATATATATATACCTACAAGTCAAGCTCCTGTACATGTGACTCTGGTCTGTTGGTCTGTCGGTGTGTACAGACACCTCTGATGTTATATGCAGTTTTCACTCATCAGCTTACGAAATATACACATTCCATGTCTACAAACCATATCTATCACACCACAGCAAAAAAATAATCCTGTAAAAACGGTAAAATCACTGTAAAGCTTTTCACAGATCCAGATCAATATCTAAAAGGTTGAGATTATACAAATTTTTTTTGAAAAAGCCGTTTTGAAACAGCACAATCTACATCATCGAAAAAACTTAACATGATCTTACTCATCTGTGATGCAGACCAAACACACGATAGATACAGATTGGTGTATTCCTGCAAGCCCTGCTCAATGGAATCGCATGAAAGTGCCAGTGATAATCTCACCTGACAAGGTGCCCCTATCATGTGGAGATTCACACATACCATTTATCTGAGTCTCCACATAGGAATCACAACACAGAATACCATCATCACATATGTAAATCTCAAACAGTTATTACCGGTCGATATACAGTATATAGTCTTGATTATCCCTATAAATACTACTGACTATTAAGACTTAATATATAAGGCCATTTTGTGGGGTCGCGGTGGCCGAGTGGTTAAGGTTTCCCTACACTTTATCACAGTTTGGTTTGTTTGTTTTTGTTTAACGTCCTACTAGCCAGGGTCATTTAAGGACGTGCCAGGTTTAGGAGGTGGAGGAAAGCCGGAGTAACCGGAGAAAAACCACCGGCCTATGGTCAGTACCTGGCAACTGCCCCACGTAGGTTTCGAACTCGCGACCCAGAGGTGGAGGGCTAGTGATAGAGTGTCGGGACACCTTAACCACTCGGCCACCGCGGCCCCTTCTTTATCACAGCCCTCCACCTCTGGACTATGAGTTCGAAACCTACGTGGGGCAGTTGCCGAGTACTCCAGCTTTCCACCACCTCCAAAACCTGGCACGTCCTTAATAGACCCTGGCTGTTAATTATATAATAGGATGTTAAACAAAACAAACCAAACCAAACCTAAGACCATATTGCCTTTCGGATAACATTCAAGGTCACCTGCTCTTGATGGATAATTTCCATTGTCTGGAGCTCAGCTCAACTGTTCTATTAGACTAAGGTAGTCAGGTGGCACTAGAAACACAATCGCCTCTCACCTAAGGGACTGCAGTTCAATTCCCTGGTTGATCAGAGGTTAAAAAGTGTGAGGTCACCCTGCCTAAACACACTGCTTTTCCTGCATACTATCCTCCCTCACTAAGACCCCTTATTACCAGCTGGGTCAACAACACAGATTACTATCAGTTTAATATTAGCTTGATTGTAATTGTTATAAATAATTGAAAGTTTACAAATTGTTTTGATTAAAAATTTTCATGTATAAACTAAGGACTCTCAGTCCTGTCTAAAACATAAACATGTAATTTCTTGGGAAAATTTTTTTCTTTCGAGCAGTCGTGCACTTTCTCTTCCCTTATACTCATCATGATATCATCTAGTAGGTATGTGTTTCATATGTTATATATATGCCGTCTCTACGAATTTCATAAAGGTTCCAGCTGTCTTTGAAAGAATCTAGAATCAAAATCGCACAAATCTAGTATAAAAACACTAAAGAGATATCCAATACTTGTATTTTGAGATTCGTATGAGTCATCACTGATAAGAATAATATTGTAACTAAGACAGCCTCAGTATATATCACTTTTACCATCAAGACAAATTTTCATAAAGAAATTTCAAATCATCTGAGGATAGAATAAAAATCATCAAGTAAGTAAAAATTGACAAGAAAATGCCGGTGCACAGTGAGCAAAGAGCATGTTGCATAATTCTGATTGTAAGTAAAGTGTTAAGTATGTAAATTTATAGGGCTTTATAATGCCATAAAGTTCTTTCAGATCCCCATGAGAAGAAATTAATGCATATTTCCTGCTTATAATCATACCCAGACTAATCAAATACACAGATAATGCTAAGTGTGGAGAATGTCGTTTGGCCTGGGCCCCCACACTTTCTATATATACACACACCCTGGTATGTGTCCTCACAGACATTTGGCATCACAACATGATTGTCATTACTTTGTACTGTTACTAGTGCAGTCCTTACAGATGTGTACTCAAAGGCACTAGTATGATATTCTATTGCTCATAGTTCAGTATAGTCCTAAAAGGTCATACTGTTATTAGTGCAGTGAACAAGTCCTTACAGATGTGTACTCAAAGGCACTAGTATGATATTCTATTGCTCATAGTTCAGTATAGTCCTAAAAGGTCATACAGAATTTGATTGTGTGGTACAAGTACGATATTCTATTGCTTATAGCTATATATAGTTTATTAGTCAGAAAATGTCATACAAATGTGTGCTGAAAAGAAGAAGTATAATATTCTATTGCTCATAGACTTAGTCATATATGGTTATGCGTTGATGTTTATATATATACTGAGTGATTCAAGTAAGATATTCTATTGCTCATTGCTCATGCAGAGCAGCAAAAAAGGCCAATAGATTCATACCTGATCATTTCTATTGCAATGTTGTTTGGTACAGCAGAAAAGCTACGTCATTTAGATGTGACTAGTGGGTGATACAAATATGATATTCTATTCCTCATTGTTCAATACAACAGGGAAAGTTATACATACATGAGTATAGTGATACAATAGTTATGTTCTGTTGATCGTTAAAGTTCATTACAGCGAAAAGGTCCTACATGTACAGTGCATTCCACTTAATCGGGTAACGCTTAATCGGGTATTTCGTTTAATTGGGTAAAATTTCAAAAACCAAAACCATTTTCTCTTAAATCATGTTAAAAAAATTCGTTTAATTGGGTTGGAAAAGTCGTATTTTTCGGTTATTCGAATAGAACAATCGGGACAAAAAATAGAAATGCTCCGATTTTCACGAAAGTCATCGCGTATTTCTTTAAGTTTTAGACATTTATCAACAAATAGTGTAATTTTGATGGTTCAAATGTCAAAAAACAGTTAAATATTACCTTAAACGGTAATGTTATGTCGGGGTTTTGTCATGTTCAGAACTGTGTTGTTGTTGATTCTGCCTCGTGTGGTTTTTCCCCAACAGGAAGTCGACTAAGAATTGTGGGTAAAATTAAATGTTATTTTTAGAGTCAGCAGCAGGCAAAACGTAATGGGGTTTTAAAAGCATAATTAATGGACTAGACAATTAAACTTTTACGTCTGGGATGTAAAATCTTCGAAGCAAAAACCAAAACAATAGGTTTTTACCTGGGTCTGATATTGCTACAGATCGATTGATATCACCGCTTACTGTATGTGGCGAATCCAAAGTGAGGGGTTCGCCACGGGGAAATGTGACGACACCGATACACAGGTGAGTTAAAAATCAGTAGCGAGCAGTAAAAGGACAGACGCCCGACGTTAGCTCATAATTCCTATTCAGGTTAGGATTAGAACTGGTTAATAAAAACATTACATTGGATTTCGTGTTGTTTTATCAGTGACTGCCAGTGTCAAGTTCGTATAAATTTATACCACAGGAAACGACCTAAATAAACTCGGTTTCTCCGATCTCTGTGCTTTGGAAATAATATAGAATATTTTAAACTTCAAAGCGAACATAAGAATGTCTCTATGATAAACATAAATGATTTTAGATGTAATTGTCGGCGAGTCCTTAGATCGTATGTCAAATTAGGAACACACGGATGAAACAGGGATGTATGACCCCCCGATTTGAGGTGCTACGATGGTACTGTGCCGCGAATAAGAAAATCATTAAGGTTTTGTTATTTTAATACACACATTTTTATACAATTAGTAATAGTAATCTGACATCAGTAAAAGCACAAACAAAAACACCGTTTATTAACAATAATAACGCAAATATTTTCATCCAAAATCGACCCAAGTCTGACTACCATTACGGACCAAATCCAAGATGGCGACGTGCATTTCGGCTTATCGGGTAAGTCGGTTAATCGGGTAAAAAGTCCCCGCAAATAGGCAACCCGATTAAGCGGAATGCACTGTATATCAGTATCCACTTGTTTATTTAATTATAGATAAGTATGAAGGGAAAAGGTCAATCATCGATCATGTCAAACACATGTTATGTTAGTATTAGAAAGAGAAAAATTTGTTTAATAATTAATGCAAACTCACATGGCTATTACAGGTACATGATTTTCCTTGTCACACAAGTATATTCTCACTATTACCCTCAATAATTTAAACTGTATATCCCTGTTAAATATGTTGCATATAAAGTTATTCCCATGCAGCTACAATCTGTCACCAACAGGAACAGAAAAACACAGGATTATATTACTGAAGTGTAATGTCTCATAAGGTAATTAATATCCATACAGATAAGTTATGTATGTAAGATACAGACATTGACCCAGGATGGCAGTGATGTTCCAGTGATAATTAACAGGAAATACACCATATCTGATCTTGAATACGATGTCAGTCAGTACTAAGGACTACAGAGTACACGCATGTATTATAAATGTGTTAACATTTCCATACCAGGTGTATTGGTTTAATGTAAATATCGGGACCAATATATCATTCTGGTCCACAGGGATGAAAATGTTAATTAAGTATTCATTAGAACTTTCATTGAAAGTGAATAGGTCATTTGTATTACACTATAAAGTGGTCGGGTGGCAGAGTGGTTATATCACACACTTGCCTTTCACCTAGACGGCCAAGGTTCGATTCCCTGATCAGATGAGAAAGGCATGACCATGTTAGGTTTCCCCGGTTCTCCAGTTTCTTCCAACAATAAAACCCCTCACACTATACACTTCTATCACACTTCCATCCAGGCTAATAAGTGTGATCAATAAAGGCCATATAACTTGTTTCGCGATTGTTATACAATAAATAAAATTTACATATATACAACAAATACTGTTTAGTATAATGCTCATTGTGGTATATGTTGACAAACACGGAGAAGAAATTCCAGAAAATCCTGCTGGATGACGGCTAGCTATCTCATCATGACGCATAAGGTTAAAGTAAGTAATGAAAGTATCGCAATAATACCCTCATCAAAGTATACACTTGACGAGTGGAGTACACACTCCCCAAAATACCACCAACACTCTCGGGGAAAGTTCCAAAGCCAGTTACATTATAACTATAATTATGGAACGATAGAGTCAGCATCACTCACCAAACATCCACAAGTGGGACCATCTTTAAAGGAGAGGAGAAAGGAAGGGGAGAATGTAAAAGGATGATATCACAGCTTTACAGGAAAGGATGGAACGAAGGGGAGAATGTAAAGGGACGACATCACAGCTTTACAGGAAAGGATGGAACGAAGGGGAGAATGTGAAGGGACGACATCACAGCTTTACAGGAAAGGATGGAACGAAGGGGAGAATGTGAAGGGACGACATCACAGCTTTACAGGAAAGGATGGAATGAAGGAAATAGGATGTGGAAGGATGACACCACATGTAACCTTACATATGTAGTTAGAGAGGACTGAAGAAAGGAAAGAGAAAATGAAAGGATGACACATCAAGCCTTATAATTGAGAGAACTAGAAAAGGAAAGAGAAATTGAAGGGTAGACACCACAGCCATACAGAAGAGGGCAAAATGAAGGAATTAGACTGCAAAAGGAAAACAATTTTTACCACAGTCTTATAGAAGAGGATGGGAGGAAGGAAAGAAAATGTGAAGGAACAACACAAGCCTTACAGGAAAGGAAGAAAAAAGGAAAGAGTATGTTAAAAAGTCTAATGGTGATTAGACACTTAAACAACTCTACCAGCCAAGACTGATTTACACACGTTACACTTAATTAAATAGAGACTTGGACCGAGTGTGTATCACATAACTTATAGACAACAAAATTAATCTCGAGTATAGAAGAATGGAAGCTATAACACTTGTGTTTGTCTGTGAGGGGGGTTGTAATGACACAATATATGTGTACACTTGGACCTATGGGGTAACGAGATATAGACATGAAAACAGTTCCTAGTGAACAAAGGGCCTTTAACATCAGAGGTTGGTGTAGGAACCTACTTCTGGGCCTATCATGTGGAGAAGGAAACCCGCAAGTGCTGTATAGAAAGTATAAAGGAGATATGTTGATAACCGCTTCTTAATTGCTGTAATCAAACATTTGATATAAAAAAAACCGTAAAAACACTAGATTTTATTACATTAACATCCTTAATATCCTGTTGAATTTCTGACAAGCTAAAGTCCATCTTTACATGTATATATGACCCCCCCCCCCCCCCCCCCTCCTCCAACCCTAACAACTCACTTCCCTCCCAACAGCAATATTGACATTACCCTGTAGCACTTCAAAGTCAATTTTGAATAAGACATGGTACACACTGCAGATGTCTATACCACAAGTGTACATTACATATTAGTACCAGCTAACGAAAGTTGAAACATGAAATCAGGTACCGGGTGTCTAAGAGTTACTTGGGTGTTTTAAAAGTTCTACTCAGGTCAATACAAGTATTCCAAATCTATATACATATATACGATTGAAACAAACTCATTTCATATTTGGTAGTGATTTAAACATGAAGACTATTTTTAGACAAGTCTTGACATATGCTTATAAACATGAGATTTATTTCAAAGATATTTTTAAAAGATAACATTTTATGGTGTACATGTTTTTGTCAGATTGAACCTATGTATCCCGTTATCAGGAAATTGATTACACAATCGAGATCGAACCTGAATGTAGTCTGCAATGCAGGTTATCAGGAAAGTGTCCACATAGTCTATGCACACAAAAATTACATGCTATATTATCCTTCAAAAGTGGATCTTAACTTGTAACTCTAAAACAACACCTTTCACATTTAGGTGATACTCAGAAACCACCAATACCAACTTCCTCAATCACAGCCTTACCACTTAATACTTCTATGTACTATGTACAGGAAAGTATAACAGTCATATTGAATTATTTCGAATTCAGATAACATAAAGACACTGTTTAGTTAAAGTGAACTTTCAGTCCCGACAGTTAAAAATCTATGTCAAATACTCAGACACTGTTTAACTTGAAGTGAACTTTCAGTCCCGACAGTTAAAAATCTAGGTAAAATAATCAGACACTGTTTAACTTGAAGTGAACTTTCAGTCCTGACAGTTAAAAATCTAGGTAAAATAATCAGACACTGTTTAACTTGAAGTGAACTTTCAGTCCCGACAGTTAACCTTTGAAAAATATACTCTGTTACTCTAATAACCGGAGGATTTCTGGATATATTTTGACGAGCTCAGACTTCCAGATTACCAGGTTTGACTATATATATGTATATATATGTCTAGTAGTCGTATACTTTGACTTCAAAAAATGCAGACTAAATATGTTACAGTATCAACGGGGACTGCAGCATGATATTACATAATACACTTCTACTGGTTTTAAAACCAGCTATCTTCATGTACCATCACTTAGGTATAGCAGAAACATCAAATGGTCACAGGCCTAGGACAGGCCATGTCAAGTCAAAAACAGTTTAAAGCTAAAAAAAATAAATGTACTCACAACTATTTATAGAAAACATTTCAAAATAATTTTTTGGAAAAGTAGAGCATTCCTCCATTGCTATTGAGCTTAAGCAGCTGAATTACACATATGTACTTACACATTCCGGTGTGCCACAGTTTGTCTACATGATCCATGTTGGTGCCAAGCTTACATAAGTCAGGTGTAATATACACTAAAATAGGCATAGTGACAAACATTGTTGTGAACAAGACATAAATGTCACAGAAATCACCTAAATATTCCTAAGTCCATGTACACAGCGCAGAACACTCAGGCAAACTAATTCCAATACACACCAACAGTGTCCTTGCAGTCACATGGAGTCAGTATTTGCATTCCAAGACACAGGAGAGAGCCGGGAGAGACAGAAAGCCAACAGTAGATCCTCCATGGCCGGTAGTGGTCGCTTAACTTATCCTTTAAAGGGCATTTAAATACGGGTTTAAAAATAGCACATAAACACCAAAGCTGGCAGGAAAATGATTCCAAATTAGAGTAATACACCTCCAGTTTATGCGGAGCACCACGTGTGAGCGAGAGTCCTGCGGATCAATGGAAGACTAAGACGGGACACACCAAGTGTTTATAAATAACACACAAACACCATGCAGAAACATTTGTACAACGGATCAAGTCCTTATATCAGCTCAGGCACACATTCACAAAGCCCCACCTATCCTTCATTCAACAAAACTCCGATAACGATCTACCAGCAGCTACAGGTACTCCTGGTGGCCAGGTAGTCAGTTAAATGACCCCGACCCCAGTAATCACCAGGTACAGACACTGTCGTTTGTAGCCGACCTTGGAGGTAAAATCCTCCACAAACACTGTTATGTCATTCCCCAATGATTATTACACCTGAAGGACCACCTCCCTTTCACCTACAGACCGTAACAAACATGGGATGGTTCAACCGCAAACAACTGTGTATTGTACAACATTCCAACGAACAAGCTTGTCACATAATGTGTTAAAACTTTGTAATCTTCTCAACCCCGTTACTCTTAAAACTTGTAGTAGTGAAGATGGGGACTGTTTCTCAGCTCAATTAAAGGAAACAGCAACTTCAAAACATCTGTACTGAACACCAATGAACTAGCTATTTGCTTGTTTCATCAACAGCAACATTTCTTAACTTAAATTTAAAGAACAAATCTTAGTTATAAATAAGGAACTTGCTTGAAATTCTGTTTTGCTTTCCTATGGAAAATTTTATGTTCATAAGTCAGCAACACTCTGACTTGTGGTAATTCATAATAATTTATCTGTACAACCTTTTGTTCAGCATCTGCAACTGATTGATGGAGATAAAGACTGGACAGTATTTGTTATGTAGGGGGCATAAAATGGACATAAAGAACACACATTTTTATCCTAACATATAATTTTCCCTTATTGATTGTGCCTACACCACGAATGAGAACCACTTGTTTTCCTAAGATCCACTGATAACTAGATTTTAGATCAAAGGTTCAGAATTGTTTGTCAAAAACTTCCTCATTTAATTACCAACGGAGTCCAACAATACAAACCAACGGAAGGCGATTTTCCTTGTTTACATTTACCGTAATGCATTAAGGTACATCGTCAGCAAACAACACAGGTTATACAGGTAGATAACGAACAGGTTAGGAATCAAACGCTCACAGACGGAAGTTTTTTATAGAATCTGTTATGTAAAATTTACCCAAAGAAGATTGTGAAGAGCCAAAGTATTGGCAGACAGACACCTGATCAATAACTTGGCACCTGTATCTTGATACAGGGTCCTAAATTATAATAATGTTCACCAAATTTTAATCAAAATCAGAGACAACATTTAACAAATAAGAAGCCATCGATAATGGCCATCTTGGATGTTAAATTTGAAGAATATTCTCAATGGACAAGTACTCATGTCTGAGCTTCAGTGCAATTTTATCAGAAATATCAAATTTCATAGAAAAATGTCAGACATAATAATATGAGAATTAAAAAAGAATTTAATATGATGCAGTTCGTTGGTGATATTGAAAAGACCGATATAAACCTACCTGCACATAGGGTACAACCTGAACAGCGTAAAATCTGTGGGACTCCATGATAGTCCGGTGACACTGCGGTGGACAACCCAGCCCAGTCTACATCACTTAAATCCCTATCCAACGTCCACACCGGTCAACAAAACCCTCAACACTGATAAATATCCGTTTCTATCCACCAAATCATAGGTACGAATCTGTGTCAATGTGACTCTTGCCTTTGTTAAATGTCCTTAAAGATGACTTTTAGTCAAGGTCACTGTCACCCGATACTGTCATTTACATCCACAAAATCTGAAGTATTTCAATACAAACATCTAGCTCTCTTTTCATTCCCCGGTTAAATTATGTCAGTGCGTAAAACAAGATTTATCTTCATCATATATATAATGTGTTGAAAAATGCCAAAAAAACGAAACAGCCAATACTTCACCGACTATATAAACAGTAGCACAGATCCTTAACATCTAGATGACTCCTTCAAATGTTAAACAACAATTACCACTAGGTTAAGCTATAATGGCATATATTTCATTTTGTATATATACACGTCAATAATGCTTCAATTTTGATGACACAGATATAATACCACTATTTACCGCATTCCACAAAGTTTTCATACACATACTTCAGGGGAGACTTTAATACATCAGCCCTGTAAAATATTTTGTGTATAACGATTATAACAATAATTATTTCTTATAAGGAATGTTCATTTATTGTGTAAAGAACTTAAATTTTTATTGTTTAGCCTTTTTGCCTGTTCAGTATTTAAAGTTCCTTATGAATGTATCATGCATAAAGGAGACTCGATGATCGGAACAACGCTGACTTTAATTATTGAAATACAGTTTTTGGTCTAGCTTGGTGCAAAGAGATAAATCTTCCTAAAGATGACAATTTGTTAATTTAAAAGTTATAAAGATGAAATTTAAATAACTACATGTATATTTGTCACCATCTTGTCATAATATAAAGTACACATGTTAAATCAAATATACACCGAACAATGGTGTGTCTTATATCTGGCTACTGTACAAGGCAAATGTGGTTAAATTCATTTCAAATCAAAATCTCATAAAATTTATAGCGTGAAATTTATTTCTCAATTAAATCTAAACAAATGTAAAATTAATAATACATTTCTCATTTCACAATGAAACCTTTGCAAAACAAAACACCAGAACCAAAATTTCAAATCATTTCACCTCCAATAAATTGAATTTCAGATTGAATAGGCATAGATTGCTCATTAGACTGCCCCCCCCCCCCAAGTTTTTGTTAGTTTTCTTTAATTGCTCCATTATAGATTTAAGTACTAGATCATTACCCCAGGATCAGACATATCCTCGGGACAAAATTCATAAACCTCAATTTAATTTATAACTTTAATATTCAAGAGACAGGTGACAAGTCTAGGTACAGATTTGCAGTATGCTTGACTCTACACACAAAACAAAAATTTGTTTTAGAAGAGATAATGATGTTTTAAAAACTTTTCTGCAATCAATGGTTGATAAATTGATTAATATATATCAACATCATGTTATTTAATTATAAGCCTTCCGATCATTAATTACTATACAATCACTAACGACGTGTTGAATTAACAGAACTTAATGCTATAAGCTGCAATACGTACCTGTTCGCATGACCTAGTGCTAAACTCGGACCTGCTATATATAGCCCACTCATGCTGCTACGATTTGTCCAGGTCAGAGATGAGTTGCTACCAGAAATGAACTCTCTCTCGATCTAACATCCAGGCAATCGTCTTTTAAGATTTAATACCAGAAATGATCATCATTTCTGACAAAAAAAATGATAGCCATTCCCCTCGGAAACCAAAGTCAATACCACACATATGTCACTGCCCAACACCAAGTAGGATTTGGCAAAATCTCAACATATCAACCTCACATAACCCGGTTCTATAGCGGAACTCCTAATCTACAGGTCTTGTACATTCAAGGTTTGACGTAACAAGATACGGAGCGTGCTTGCCGTGAGGAAATAGAAAGCGTCATCAACTGATGCTCCTTGTAGTGGAGAGGAAGAATTTGACGTAAAAAAACAGACCATTGATTTCTGTTATGCGACAAACAGCACTATAGCTCTCTGCCACTGCTATCTAAAGATAGATCCCCAACCCACGTCATAACCATCGCCACCTGATCATAACCTTCAACGATCTAAAACTACGCTGAGAGACCTTAAATGTGTGAATTGGTAAATATCTTGCCACAGGGCAGGGTACAGACTATGATGTCATCGATTCTTACGCACAGAAACATATCTAACGATAGTAATCTTCTTTACCAATGAAACAGGTTTCAAAATGGCAATGAAGATATTATTACTTACGACAGCATGACGGCCACAAACTACGTAAGCTGGTAAAAATGAGGCATCAAAACAGATCAGAGTTATTCCACGAGAGCTACACTCTCTCTGCTAGGTACACACAAAAAGCTGCATGCGACGGTTACCGAAGATATACATGTTTTGGCTGTGACTTGGTGTGCCTGCATGTGTAATGGATGTGCATTTGGATGCTAGTGTCTGATCATAAGATGCTCATCTCTCCAAAAACACATCACACATATATGTCAGGGGAATATATAAATATGTGATAATCTACATTGCCGTCCGTCTACTGACACATCAGAAATAATCTATATGCAAGTCAACTGTATCACACATCAGATAAATATGATAAAAGCAACATGCAAAACCTGATGAAATGTAGACTAACATGTGTATGGATTATCACAGAGCACAGGTGCAGTACATAACATTATGCCAGTGGTATCAGATATATTACTTACCACATAAATCATATATCCTCCTTTGTACTTGTGAATATTACCCTGCTAACAGGCTTAAATTCTCCATGGTTCACAATAATAAGATTTTGGTGACTTGAGCAAGTCTAGAATATCATCAGAGGAGGAAATTTATAGATTGGGGAGAAATTAAGAAAACAATAGACCTGTTATGCACACATATATCCTCTACAGATTAAATGTCACCATAGTAAGAATTTGTTGACTTGAGCAAGTCTAAAACTTTGATCATCAAGGGAGGTAATAACTGGGGCAGATACCGAAGAAATTATTAAGAAAACACAGAGAATGCACTATAGACAGTCTACACATGAGAAAGTTTAGGTAAAAGTTCCTTTTGGTGTATAGTCATTTTACATGGCATTAAAATCCAATTTAAGTGCAGAATCTTGTTGTGATATTTAAAACACAATCTTCACACCTGCTACTTTACAGTCACACAGTGTATGGGTTATCACTGGGACTTCCCTGGTGTTTTTGTACGTGAATTTTTTGTTCGCCCTCCTCATCATTTCTGAGTGTTCACAGTGTTGTTAGGATACAGGAAATCCCTGCAGTCATGATGTATCCAACACCTAACCCAACCAGACACAGAAAAACATGTCTGTCACTGAAACCAGGTGTCTGTTCAGTTCATAAAATCTCAGGCAAAACCCATCAAAGTCAATCAAGTGCACTCTCTGTATCAAAGGAAGAAACACTCGTAAAAATTATCCTTTTGCCGGGTGCTGTCCCAGTGAGAGGGAAGCAGATTCCTGCACTCAAGTTATGGTAAAATGAACACATGTTGATTTGTGCCGTGATCTCTCCCTTCCAAAAATGCAGATGAATTTTTTCTGTCCAGAAATCCTTTAGCTCTGAATAACATTGTCTGTATCTATACGTAGGTAGTTTTCAGCTTAGAATCTTGTTATCTGTATGGGGGAGTTGGGGAATCAGCCAGGTAGTGTGGGAGTCCAAATCACCACTATCTCCCCAAAACAACCCCAGATAAATCCTGCTTGGAAGCCAGTTTCCACTTGGCTATCTCCACTAGAGATGAGTCAGCCTTTCCCATTACAGGAAACATTTTTACACCAACAGCCAAACATCGGTTTCTAAGAGCCTTAATCCAACTTCAGGTCTAATGTATTTTGAAGAGGAAGCTACAGGAGATGGTGACTGAATTCAAAACCAAGTGTGTTTTTTATTGGATTTTTATGAACATTTTCATGTGTAATTATGTAGTTTATGAAGGACAAGCAAATGTTGTCTAAAACAGGTTCCCATGATATCATTGTTCAAGAACATAAAACCTGCAGGTGAAATTTGAAGATTTGATATTTTCCATCCGAGCTATCAGCAGTAATATATTGATATATACAGATCAAAGATTAATCATCTGATCTATTTCCTCGTATAACAATTCTAATTGGAAAGAAACAACATTCCTTAAAATTAATCACGATTTTTTTAGCATTTTTACTGGACATTAAAGAAATTTGTTGTCACCTGATTGATATTGAATTTTTTTGAGAGTAACAGTGATGCTGCCCTCTCATCAAATGTAACTGATTGAGAGATTTGGGTAATTTTGATTACTATCTTGAGAAAAATAAACAATATACATATTTCAGAATACAACAAATTTTTAAAAACAATTTTTTTCTGAAAGAAATGAATTTTTATTTGGATCCAAATATATAGGCAGGTAAATCACCTTTCTGTACCCATGAGTAATTATAAATCTACAACATAATAGCCAAGGCAGTTTTAGAGATTGTATATATATATACAGCATCATTTTTACTCATGTGCACATATTATAATCATTCTAATTCAGAAATAATTAAGGTTTTGTAACAAGATGATGGAGTTTCCATGAAATGTAACGGCAGATCGAAGTCGTGACTCTGGGTTTGAGGAACTGCCAAAACAGTAACACCAAGTTATCTGGGGAGCAGCGCTGACATGCCGAGAAGATTGATGGAGATTGTGTCGCATGCGCTGCAGTAAAGATGTGCATCCCCTCACACAATGAATCACTCACAGTGCATGTGTTTGGGGAATCTTTAAATGCTCAGAAAATCAAATTTAGGTCGTATTTCCTCACAATTTCTCACCTTTTATAATTGTAAGATCATTACATTCATGAGAAAGGAAACTTTTATTTTTATTCTAAGAATTCTATTTTTTAGTTTCTTTTTTAAGAAAATTGAAATTTTAGCAACAAATTTGAAAACAATTTTTCAGAAAGAAATGAATTTGTACATTTGATGAAATATGACAGTTTATAACGACTAATTTCATCCCCCCACCAGCACACACACTCCAATGTACTATGTACTGTTTTCTCATTATAAAGCATGATGTTAAATTTAAAACAAATAATTTACAAACACAAAAACAGTGCTTTATATGCAAGAGTTAATTTAAGATACAAACCCATGATGTCCCAGTCCATACCTAATTTTACTCCAAATTTTTAATTAAGGTAGGATCTTTTTAAAGGACTTTCAAATGAGGTTTTACAAAATGAGTCCTAGATGTTTTTATTGTTGTGAGACTTCTTGAAGAGTTAAAAAAAAGATCTTCAAAAAAACAAAACAAAAATCAATAAAAAATAACACTTTTTATCACAGGATGATTTAAAGTTTATAAAGAAAAATGTACATGCAATGTATGTTGCAAAAGTGTAAAAGTTGAAGCGTAAAAGTTTATTACATAACTACAGTGCTAACCTTCACATGATCCTTAAAGCTACAGGATCACAGCTTCAGTTGCAGAGCTTATATGTATAGCTATCACGACTTGGATGTTTGTCAAATTTCACCCTAGAATAAACCAATGAACTATATTTAATTATTTGTAAATAAAAAGTAGGATGAACACTAATTCAAAACGTGCTATTTGACCTGAGTACATATTCCTGTGGTTTCTGTATATTGAGGTCAAATCTCCATATCCACCATCAAATTGTTCATTTCGTACACCCATAAATATACAGGATGTAGGTATGTAGGTATGATGGTTATCAAAATTATGTTTTTGATGTGGATGTTTGGGTTATATATTGATATAACTTTTTTAACAGCGTTTTAATTAAAGTGAAATGTGACTCGGTAGAGACAGGCATACAAAGCATTTAATGTTGAAATATCACTGTAATATTCATTCATTCATTCATTTTCATTCATAAATATCTTGCCACAGTGTATATATACCTTTTTACAAACACATAACCAACAGCATTTCGTAATTTTCACCAGAATTCATTTTTCATATACCTAGCTGTCTACTTGGTGGAAATTTCCACAAACTTATCAAATCTCCAGAAAAGTAAACTGTATACTTGGAAATTTTAAGATTGATAATCAATCTACTGCAATTTGATACCCAGTTAGTCTAATAATTTCTTTCTTTATATTTCTAATCTTACCTGGTTAAATGATTTGTGAACAATGCAATATATAATAAATTGAAGATCTGCCATGAGAGAAACCACAGCTAAATAATGATCGCGCTGGCATGTAATTTTCCAGTCCTGTACCTTTTTGCCGTTTTTATTATGGTATGCTTAAAGACACACTGACCTTGACCTGAGTGCACCTAACATATAAATGTTACTCGTGTTACTCGGTACTGCAGTGACAGCCACTGCAGATTGTCAGAGCAGATTGCTCTTTTTTCAAGACAAGATAAATATGACTGGGTTGACTGTGACAATAACATAACTCTTTGAAAGCAAGGGCATCAGGTACAAACAATACGATTTTGTAGACAACAATTAATTACTTACTCATGTTTCACTTCATAACCTCAGAACAGTGTTGTCTCCCTTGTTTCTCTCTGTGTATCCTGCCCATTTTTGGGGAAATATTACAACCTAGCTCAAAATTGGGATAGATTAGGAATTAAGGGGGAGAAGGGGAGGGGGGGGGGGGGGGGGGGGGGGGGTTGCAGAACAAAGATTGCTGGATTTTGGTTTTGGATTTTGGTCATTTTGAGGACTAAAATTGGGGGAAAATAAACAATGCATACATAATTGAAAATGAGAAAATTATTAAGCATATTTTATGACAGAAAAATACTGTTTTCTGTGCCAAGATTTGTATCCTGTACAACTTGCTTTTTGTAAAACAATAAATGTCCAGTACGGTACCTACACCCGGTAAGATTTATGGGTCAAACAGAGGCTGTGATTATCTCCCTTCCCAGTCACCATTTCTGAGGAATTGTATACAAATTACTGATAAAAATGTGGCATCTGGTCTTTGGCCAATACTTTGGAGGGTAATTGAGGAGGAAGGGGAAAAAAACACTTAGAGACTTGTTAGATACTGTATCCAGGGATTAAACAGATAATCAGTACCCTGTGTGTATCACACAGACAACAGGGACTCCCTATCTGTCTATAATCTTTCTCAAATAACTCCAACAGCTTCCAGCAAACTCTGTGGACGTTCTGTATGTAAAAATAACTTCAAAATACCTATTACTGAGCTAGGTTGTAAAATCAGGCCAGGACTGAATTTATTTTGCTAAATCTAGATTAAAATATCATGATTTACATTAAAATGAAGTGAATAACTTGTTTATTTCTCAACAAAATCATGGTAATACCTGATTTATGAAACCACAAATATCTGTTTAGCAGTGCTTTAAGTTAATTGTTTCATAGTATGACATAAAGGAAGATTTTATACTCACATTAATGTTCAATTTCATCTTCTTAGACCTCTGATTCTTATAGAAAACTCCCCAATCTTCATAACTAATATACAGACTAGCAAATTTCCAAGTGCTATGGGAATAACCATGGGAATAACCATAATTCATTGAAATTCCTTTTTATTTAGAATTGAAATACTTATGCAGAAATTAGACCTACCAAGAGATTTTATATTCTGTAACCATGGTGGCTGGCTTTAACTACTTTAGAGACACACACAGACAGCCTGATTATAGACTTAATCTTCTAAATAAGGGTTTGTATCAATCAAATTAAACAGTCATCAAGTATTTCTGGGTCCAGACTTTAACAGTGGGTTTAATCTGCGAAGTTTTACGACAGGTTAAATTTAAGTTTTAAGCTGTGACCGTCCCAATGTGGCATTTAAGTCTGACCATTTTCTCCCATAATTACAGAAAACTTAGTGGAATTCATTGAGGGTTTAGGTAATGGAGGTTATGCACCCAGGTAAACATTGATTACAATATTTAGGTGTACTACAGGTAAAAAAGGTTCTACTTCAGTTAAATCTTCAGTGAGAACAACCCATGGGAGCAAATACATAATTAAAAGTCTTGAGATTTATCAAACAATCTGGGTTCTTTTGAGGCATGAAGATAAAATTTTTTCTCTGATTATCATGTGACTCAGCAATATCAATAAAAACACTGACATATCACTCATCTCCTAAATGGATCCAGAATTATGACA
Source organism: Pecten maximus (assembly GCF_902652985.1). Taxonomy (NCBI): domain Eukaryota; kingdom Metazoa; phylum Mollusca; class Bivalvia; order Pectinida; family Pectinidae; genus Pecten; species Pecten maximus. The sequence continues at coordinate 23,834,572 of NC_047029.1, forward strand.
ATTTTTGTCATTCCAATGGTAGAAAGCCGAGATTCTTTGATCCAGCTCATTGACACAAGAATTCTGTTCTATGCAAACATTGTTCTAACCCAGAATGGCTGTTCCACATACATGACATACCTGCCAAACAGGCTGTTCCCCTATGTAAGTAATTCCTCCCAAACAACTGTGGAGGTGCGAGGTCATTTATCACAGCCAGACTCCTAGACAGTGACATAAACTCTATGCAACTCAAACATGTTTCCTTTTCTTGTTCCTGTGATAAAATTCCTCTCGGGGTAAAGCTTCCAAATCTTTTAAACATTGATATAATTTCTTATGCTTTCAAGCAGGAATATTGATATACGCGGTCGCAAATTTATATATGTACAGTCTCAAATTAAAAGTTTTGCTTAGTCTTATTTTTCCCTATTGAAATGGTTCAAAGTGCCACTCATTTTTCACTGTTTCAAATGAATGGGCCCAATAAAATGCTCTTTCACATGTCGATGTACCCAGTTTCTAATTCATTTGAAAGATAGATGTATAAGTTTTGGTTCCATGTTCACAGACTTGGAAAGACTTTCTAGAGTTTATTTTGCTAAATCAAGTTATAATTAACTGAAGGGAAGATAATCAGGAATTCCAACAATACTTATATAAGAATAAATGAACACATGACATCAGAGTTGTCTCCCCCTAAAATAGCCCTAAACGTACCCAGTTTGGATTATAATTTTCTTCTGGTTGATATCTGTATATGGCGATAAGGAATTGTCAAATGAAGGTTAAACAGTACAAATACAACAAAGAATACAGACTTAATACCAAAACCATAACTGAAGGTCAATATATTGATTTAACATCTACGAGAGAAAAATATAAACAAAAGTTACTGGAGGCTCCTGAAAGCATCTTCTGCTTTATTGACGACATCCGCCATAAATCTAGGTCAAATCCAGGTAAAGTTACAATCTCGAATGAAAGGGAGGGTGCATGCACGGTGACCAGGGAACCACCAGGCATTTCAACAAACATCAAATATGTCTGACTTCAATTATCAAATATGGAAATGGAATACTTCTAAATGAGATCATGACAGTAAAACTTCCCTTAGTCTTCATCAACCTGCATCTCTCAAAACAGTGTGTTATTAATTAAAACATATTTACAACTTGCATAAACTTCATTACATACCTGGTAGAAGTCTTACATTTTACTAAAGCTGTGATTAGTTTCTGAACCTTTATTTACTGTATAATATAGAGTTGACAATCTTAGATAAACTACCACCTTCCTAAATAGAAAATCCAATCAAACCACTATTAAACCTAAATCTATTATTTAGAGAAACATTCCACTGATCTGTGACAAAAGATGGAAGACTTGTGGATGGAGATCACATATATATGGTGACAGTGTATAATTGGACAATGATAGATCACCATAGAAACCAGAGACACTCTCAGGAAAGTAGGTCACTGGAGCATCTCCTCATCAATTACAGGTGATACACATGTTCAGGTGATACACATGGTCAGGTGATGGGATGTCAGATTGTGAGTGATTTACACCTTAATTAGAACAATTATCATACTGTTAATCAATATCTGGGCTGTCATTATGTGCACAGACATATAGATATCTGGGCTGTCATTATGTGCACAGACATATAGATATCTGGGCTGTCAGCATGTGTACAGACATGATATAGTACATTCAATATACCTGAAGATAAAGTGTATCAATACTATTATGAATATGTTTTTAATTATCCTTAACCTTTGCTCAGAGAACTGTTGATGTAATTTTAAGTGCATGCATCCAGTTATGACAGTACTTAATAAGAATTGTTTCTTCCGTAATGTAGACAAATCAGGATTGAGTACAAAAAAACTGTCTCCAGTATATGACATCAGTATTAAAGTCTTTTATTTCCATATAATATTATATCTATATAGATAAACATTCTTTCATAACATCCCATAATGTTTCTCTTGAAAATAGTTTCGTTTTCATTTTAAACTTCATCTATATTAATGCTTTAAATCTACAACCAATGCAATACCTACTATTTCATACTTCAATCATTTAAATCTGATTGTTGCAGGATAAATGATATGCATATTGTTATACTGATATGTATATAGATACACAGCTGTCAACATCGTCACATGCACACAGCTCCTATCTTATTTCTGTATAGTTGTATTGATGTGACTGGGTGTCAGTAAATATCATACGACATACAAATACACCTGCTATATACTTAATGGTCAAATATCATTATAAATTCAAATTTTCACAGTAATAAAATTTCAGTCTGTAAACTGATGCATATAAACTGTTATTCTATTTTCAACAGCAATCCCTTCCTCTATGCCATCATTCCTCTTAAACTTCCATTTTTATTTTTAACTATTACCAATATACCACTACATTTTCATTTTATTAATACATTACCATAATTATGTAATTAAAATATTAACTGCAAAGTAAAGTCATGGTAGCATCATGAAAATTGGTTTTACCAGAAAAAAACTAAAATCTATACTACATGTATTAAAAAAAAAATCTGGAGAGTGACATTTTTTAATATAATGCAACCTCAGCTTACCTAACCCCTGCATAGGTAATTTCACCTTTTCCTCGGGGGAACACTTTTAGCTGTCCAGTTTCTCAGGGGAACACTTTTAACTGTCCAGTTTCTCAGGGGAACACTTTTAACTGTCTAGTTTCTCAGGGGAACACTTTTAACTGTCCAGTTTCTCAGGGGAACACTTTTAACTGTCCAGTTTCTCAGGGGAACACTTTCAACTGTCCAGTTTCTCAGGGGAACACTTTTAACTGTCCAGTTTCTCAGGGGAACAATTTTAACTGTCCAGTTTCTCAGGGGAACACTTTTAACTGTCCAGTTTCACAGGGGAACAATTTTAACTGTCCAGTTTCTCAGGGGAACACTTTTTACTGTCTAGTTTCTCAGGGGAACACTAAAGTTTAGCTGTCCAGTTTCTCAGAGGAACACCGTATTCACCCCTGTATAGGGAATTTCACCTTTTCCTCAGGGGAACACATAAGCTTTTAGTTATTGCCTGCAGTCTGTACTATGTGGGGAACATTACATTCCTGTGTACAGGAGTTTCCACCTGCTCAAGACACCCACTGTACATACCCTTGTAGGACACTGTTCACCCCTGTATGAGAGTTTTCACCCGTGTCTAGGTTACTCTATTCACCCGACCTGGCCGGGGGACGCTGTACATGTCCAGAAAATGTACTCACCAGACTTTCAGACAATACCATTAGCCCTGGCCTCCTGGAGATGTTGAGCTGCAGTACTCAACACAAATGAGAAATACATTCCACCCAACTTTACTGATCAATAACACTTATATTACCATATGTACAATTCTAAAGCAGATTTCCAATCCTCCATTGTCTATATTTCAACACAACTTGATGAAGACACCAGACCTTATGACCTCTGACTGGTAGGTAATCTGGCAAGCTGTCACAGACTTAAAACTTCAATCTCACACTCCCAGAACAACCAACAATTTGTTGAGATCTGTTGTACCGATTTGATGAATGTGTAATACAAGTCTGGGGAAAATCCCCAACACTCTGTGGCTGTATAGTTTTACAATGGTTTAATATGTCCCATCCTTACAAATGTCTTTTCCATGGTTAAATCTATGACTCTATAGGCCGAGATAATTCTAAGTGATATATCAGGCAGAGTATACATGTGATCACCATATAGAAGATGGATAACAAGACTGCTTTCCCTTCCAAATCTCTACTTATGCATGTCCTTACCAACACCGAATCAGGACTCCAAAGGGAGATGATTCTTTGTGATAAATTGTTATAACATATTTTCAGCATCTTGTGAACTTCAGCAGCTGCAGTCAGTGATCTGGGGTCAGGGGTCACATATGCACACCCTAGCGGTGTTAATGAGATCCCTGTGTAGAAGTTTGGGGGTCACAAACCTGACTATCACTTTCTCACTGGATATGTGCACATCCTCCTCCTCCTCCAGGATGGGAGGGATCTGGGAGTAATAGGGGAGGGATGGAAGAAGGATGTACTGATAAAGAGGAGGTGTGTGGGAATGGGAGATTTAATTAGAAGGAAATAAAGTAAGCATTGGAAGACAGAAAAGCTGAGTGAGATGGGAAGAAAAATAATAAAGACAAAAATAAAAGATGACAGTACTGGTGATAAAGGAGAGAAAATAATGATATATTGTGGTAGGGAAAAGTTGAAAAGTTTTTTTTTTTGTTTTTTTTTTGGGGGGGGGGGGGGGGGGATCCTACATGACTATATTCATTTGTTTTATTATTTTATGCATACACTATAAATGATAACTGTATTGGTCATAATACAAATTTGTGATAATTATCCAAGTGGATGCTATTTATAGACAGTTCCTTTCAGTTGTGCAAGTTGATAGGGACATCTGGCTAAATGTGGTGCCATATGGAATATACAGTGAGGGGCATGAAAGAGATCTCAGGTACAGAAAAGTATTCCAGATATTTTGATAGGTGATAAAATTGATATGATCCAAACACAAACTGGAGCTGATCTCGATCCATCCTTAACTAAGGGTATCACTTGTCAGAGTGTCAAACAGTGGATAAGTTATCTATAGTCTCCACTCTATATAGGTATACCTTGTATTTACATATCTGTACAGGGAAACTGAAAGTGTTTAACACATGGTGGTGATATACCCTAAAATCACTGGATATATGGTCCAGTAAATCTATGTTATATTTATATCCACATTTTCTCCTGACATATAATCTATGAACTCACTTGACTTCAGATTAGGTTATATATCAACAGCTGGCCATTCATGGAACAGTCAGACTATCATAAAAAGGGATCCTGATCACCCATCAAAATATTTCCCATGCCTCCATTGACACAGAGCAGAATTATCTCCCTTGCAAAAATGTCAATTGCCTCCCCAGATTGTGTAAACAGTTTTGAAATATACTTTTAAGTAATATTGGTTGGTCTAAAAAGTGCAAAACAATGCACTTATCGTATTTTAGAATTATGCTGTCCCATAAAGAATTGGTAATTTCTATTACTTCTATTACTAAAGACACAAGTCAAAATTATCTCCCTTGAAAAAGAGTACATTACCTCCCCTAATTTTAACCCTGGTTTAGTAATGTGGATATATATATACATTTAAGTTCAATAGTTTTATCTTTCATAAAATTGTATGAAAAAATTACTTGATCTACCGGGGTATGCTATAAAATATTCCTCATTCCTACTGGCCTACTGGTAATAAAACAGGATTATCTCCCTTGTGTTACTGTCAATTATCTCCCCTGATTTCACAATTATTATTGTATAGTATTGTTTAAGTCATTATATTGTTTTCTTTTGTTTTATGTTTGAATTGCATTGAAGGCAATTCATACCTACACTCTACCATAAAAATATTTGCCATACCAGCTTTTTGTCCAGAGGGTTCAACAGATTGACTCTATATATAATTAAATTACAGTAAGTGTTACAAATATGCCAAGGTATGTGTTACTTGGTGATTACAGTGTTAGATAGCGTAAATACTTGTTATCATTTACGGTACATTACACATTACAATGTACCAGTATGTACACACCTGTAAAAATATGTAGGTATGTATAGATCTAAGTAAAGAATTCTATGAATTTATATCATCCTCAAATATTCACTCTCATGATCATTTGCTTTTTAATTGCCATAAATGCTCCAATAAGTTTGTACTTTCATTTCATTTCAACACATTTTATTGTTATAAAAGAAATGCTATTCTTAAGATATAGTTTTAGCACATAACCACCAGTATTTCTGAACCTTAGTTACTCTAAACGACATTAAATTATTGTAAAACGTTTCTATAGGATATTCTTATTAACAGTTCATATTCAATGTATAATTAAGTTGTCAACAATCCATGCACTTACCAGTATTGTAGCAGCTATCAGTTAGACCCAGCAGGTGAATCTTGTTATAAATGTCCAGCAAACATGTTTTACTTAATTCAGCTGTGATATGTATATATCCATGTACCATATCTATATCCTATTAGATGTGTAACTTTCCCTTCAGCTGACGTAGCCTACGATGTATAGTTCTACGAATGTCTATATCTGTAGGATCATGGGACTTTCCATAGTCGAGGACCGTGTGAATGAGACATGGGATAGGAATAGCCACAATATACAGGATATCTAAAGACAGCTACAGGATATTCTCAGATTTCCTACTATTGTCAAACAGGATGTGCTATTTTCTGTTCAGGTGTTACGGAGTTGACGAGAACATCAAAAGATACATACAGTATCTACAGATGTCTTTTGATAACAGACACAATAGAAAAAGTCTTATTACCAAACAAGGTGACAACAAATATATCACAGGTGTTATACTTACATTTCCTTCTCAAGGTACAATAGTTAAACAGTTCAGAAGTCCAATATCACTATTATCACTCAACCTCAATTATGAAGACACAGTTGACATGCAGCATCGTTAACTGAAATCATTGGTACCCTGAACTATCTCATATACCGCTGTATCCTTCCTTAATGACCATAGCTGTTGATCAGACATTAATGAATGACACAAAACCAAATCCCATACATCCCCTTGAAATATTAATCCAATTCTTGTATTATATTAAGTTCTTATTATTGAAAGTTGGTATTAATATCACAAAACTATAATGCACAAAGGCTTATTTTAATTCCATTTAATTTTATTTCTAATTTTTTACAGAAATTCACACTATACTGTATATGCAGGGGACACTTGTAATATTTCAGATGTCATTCACCCAAAGTAAAGGTTTAAGATGTTATGTAAAAACCTATCTTTTCAGACAGACAAAGATCCGGGTTTCTTTCCAAACGAATCCATGCTAAATATAAACAGAAATACTTGATGAATCATAAATGACATACATTTCCATTGAACCCAGAGACCTCAGTTGAACTTTACTGAATGAACACAGGACAAACGGTCTCCAGATCCATTATCAATTCCTGGTCACCATTTCTTGAAGATTTACACGTTTGTTTACAGAACCAACATGATATCAGACAAGAAATAAATCACCTTCCTGCCAAAATCTCTGTCAACACCTACACTTGTTGTCTGAATCCTCCATTTTGTTTGTCCTCTCCAGGACTTGATCGCAGTGTAAACAAACACAAGTTTTAATCATGTCTCCCGACACATTAGCCATACAGAGGAGAATTCGGCTTTTGTCCTCAACAGGAAATGACAGAAATAGACAGACACATTTACTTGTGGAATTATTTAGAGATTAAGATAAAATTAAACCATTAATACTGGCATGGAATGTATTTCATTCATAGTATAAGAATCACCCATAAGAATACTGAGTAGCCTCTATATATTGCAAACTTTGGCCAGGCCCCTCGGTTTCATCAATATTTCTTTTATAACTTATGGAAATTATTGAACTTAAAATTTCCTGTAGCAAAGCATTACAGAATTTAAGGGAAAATATCTTAGATAAGGAACCTTCTTATGTTCTGTATTGCAATGTTTTAATTCTTATAGAAAATTCTAACTTAAGGAATTTGATTTGTAAGTTAAGAAATATTGGTGTGCAGACAGGACATGCATTTTTGTCATCCCCAACCCCTGCTCCTATAAATATTGATCATTGTTTCAGACGAAAGTGAAAATCTCCATAAAATAAAGCTGATAATCATTGTTATAAATACATCTGCTCTTCTGTTCTGTAATGGATAATTTCACATTAAAACAATGAAGATCAAAATGATTGAAAGTCAACTAATTTGTTTTTAAGCCCTAGCTGAGAGCCACCACAATATTCCTCTGGGGTATGGATCATGGAGATAAGATATTTTCATCATGTTTTATCACACAAACTCCCTCTACCAACACACAGTGACATCACCAGGGGAGATAACAACTATCTGATCCTGGCCAGCTTATCTTTGCCCTGTGGTAACATTAGCAGCAGATGTAGGAATCAGGGTGGCATAAAGATTAATACTATACTGCCACCCCTAGCCTGACCTTCCCCCAGCCCTGATCCCCAAAAGATACAAGGAAACGCATATGACCTTGACCTCCACCATGTAATGTCAAAAAAATTATATATTCTATGCATATATACTGTCCAGTAATAGTCTACATACCTACTTATTCAGATTATATCAACTTAGCAATTCCCTAGGGTCAGGTCATAATAAGTAATGATTAGCTTACTTGGCGTATTTTAGTTATCTCAACCATAGTCTATATATATTTAGAGTGTTCAAACAAGAAAGGTAATTTAGGATCTAATTTTTACCTGTGATATCTATTTTTAGTGAAGAGATCCGACATGATTGATTGATGATGTTCCAGGAAGATTAGGGGAACAGAGATCTATGATAAGCAAGGTGGGGCACTCAATAAATGTTGAACGAGTTGTAAACCTTTAAATGATGTTATGACAGAAAGTTACATAGATATGGTGACTCTTTTTGTTAGATACAAACATTTTTCTTTGCTCTAATTGGCACAAATTGTCCTAGAATGATCAAACCGAAACATTATTCTACCGCTGACTGTCTCAACCTGCTTGGCTTCTCTAACTCTATCCCGATCATATTTGATTCATAAATTATACATAAATTAATGGGTTAAAATGACTTTAGAGACTTTTTAACCTTAAAAGTACAACTATTTATAAACTTTTATAATTATTTTAACAGTACTATATGGAGGTCATTCCAGAGTTAAAAGTATTATCTGGATGGAACATATTTCCTACTGAAACCTCTAGGGTCAACATTTCATTATTTGTCAAAAGCTCTTTCACACAGAACTGCACCCAACATAAAAAAAAATAACCCATTATCTGATGTGTCGAGTTTAAAACAAATTCATCATCTCCTACATGACTAGTCAAGTAGAAAGAAATACAAACTGTGGCAACAATGTTCACAGGTAACGATCGAGACTGAATTCACGTCACAAAAAAACGACCCAATACAAAGTTACTACAGAGTGAAAACTTCCCCAATCATCAAACTCCTGGTATAGTTATTACGGTAGATAATAACGTGGAATGTTAATGGTATGTGGTATTTCTCAATCAAAGGGATGGACATGTAACTATGACACTGCTTTTTAAGGACAGATCTGAGGAATTTACAATCAAGAAAATTGCTTCTTTTATTTAACAAATTCAGTGGAAAATATGTATTATGATACAGCTGTGTGACATTCCTCCTCCATTTTTACAGTTGTTATGTAAATGATGTCTGGTAAAAAAGCTGTAAAAATGTACAAGTGTAACAGGAGAGGAGAAAATGTAGCGGCCGGAACGGGGTTCAAACCGGGACCTCCAAACACTAGCCGGATGCTCTACCAATTGAGCTACCTGGTCACCGATGATCGACCCAGTCCAGTCCCGCTACACACCTCCCTCCTTTTTTCCAAGTCTTCGCCCTCGAAGACACACGAGACCCTTATACCACCACCGTGGGTATTTTAGTTGGGCGCCAATTTTGTAACAGGAGAGGAGAAAATGTAGCGGCCAGACCGGGGTTCGAACCCGGGACCTCCGAACACTAGCCGGATGCTCTACCAATTGAGCTACCTGGTCACCGATGATCGACCCAGTCCAGTCCCGCTACACATGGATCGTTATGTCTCTCCATGTTGTTTATTTAGAATCATTCACCTTTTCAATTAATGCATTACAGGTACGTATTAAAGAAAAACATTATAATCGACATCTTCATTTTTCATAAACTCCAAGATTTGCAAAATGAGCAGTGATGACTAACAAAAATAAGCCATGAGAATAAATGATGATTTAAAAAAAATTCTCGTAAATGAATTTTTCATAATTTGAAAATTTGATTCAGCCTATGGTTAAGTTTACAATGCTTGTTATGGTGATTAAGCTATATACATGTTTATAGGTACGGCAGAACCTTGAACTTTAGACAATCCGGGACATAACATGTTGTACATATATCTGTAATTTGAATCAGCACCCTTGTGAAACATGACAGATACAAATGCATTTTAAACAGCATGTGTGCCGGTGTTAAAAGGATATAAGAAATACATATCAATTATGAAGCCGTTACGTTAACAATTATTCAATGTACTTATGTTATAAAACTATTGTTGAGTTACGTACGCGTACTGTTACAACAGGATCTTACTGTGTGTTTTCTTCTTAAGATCTTTTAAGAATCTGATAAAACACTGAAGTACAGAAAACATCCGTAAAACAGAAGTCCAGGGTGTGTTTGTGATAAAACTTCATTGGAAATGTACTTTAAATCCAAAGTACAATAAATACATTAGGTGTGATCTCACGTTTTAGCCACGAAGACCTATGTCTCTGTCTGATATCACAAAATAAAGACATTATGAAATATTAAACCAAATATAGTAATTCAAACACGAAGATGTAACCTTATAAAATCACTGAGGGAGACTTCATATAAGTCAGACTGTCATTGTGATGGGACAGTCACGGAATCTACCTGACAGAATTAAAATGTCTTCTAAATCTTTTTTTCTTAGCGGCCCCCAGGGATGTACTTTAAATGTTCGCTGTGTGAAACGTTAGAACCAGACTAAGTAGATAAAGTTGTCAAAAGTTTTAAATCTCTGCCGGCATGTGAACAGTTAATCATACGATTGTGTTCGCAGATATAATCAGGGGGTGTCAATCGAATTTCTGTTACTTTTTGAACTCTCCTGTGTGTCGTAGTGAGCGCGCTTTGTTGTTGTCCCCTCTTAACATCCATTAGAACTAATTGGGGTGTTTTGGCCCCTCGGGGGTCAAAATAACCGAAACCGGTAACAATGCTGGCCATACAGGTACATGAATACAGGGGAGGCCCGGACAGCGAATTCACACCTTTACAAAGTGTATTGGTCGTAAACAATTTGCAGGTTATTGCATTCCCATACCTGTCAGAATACATTGATATTATATTGTTGTACTGGGGTACAACCCTTCACCCCCCCCCCACAGCCCCTGAAAAGCAACACAGACCTGGAAATGCTTCTTGCTAAACCAACTGTCCACAAAATAGAGCTCCATGCTATGTATAATTTCCTAGCTTTGTAATATCAATTGATTTTTTTATATAAGAGAACAGATTTAATGTTTAACCTGTTTTTGTATATAAATTCTCTATATCAGTTACAGCCTTTTGATCACCAAGTCTATACTAACAACAAATCACAATCTAATATAAATTGAATCAAGCCGATCCTTTCCACTGTTCAACTATACTGGACTTAAGTCTACTCATAGCTAGTGTATATATAACCATAACAGTTTTATACCCAGATTGAATACGGTTTACCTTAGTACAACCCATACATCTGGGCCCTGAGACATACATAAACATAGTCAATCTATCCTTCGATCAACAGGTAACATTACAAATGGCTAGTACATTAATGTGGACGAAGCATTAAGGGAGATTTTATGACCCCCTAAAATATTAATACATTGTTACCTATATATGTACTTGTAGGTCTTAAAAACCATATCTTGGTATACTTACCTTTTTTAAAAGTCGATATCCAGAATATCACAGTCAAATCGATCCAGTTAACACTGTGTGTATACATCCATGCTGGGCCTGTGGCAATATGTCCCACTAATAATCTAGTACCACAAACTCTGTCACGCTTCCCACCACAATCAAACACTTCAACCAATGACACTTTGGTATTTTATCAAATACTCACAATAAAACAGGTGAGAAAAAAACTGAATTTGCATGTAAACATCCAACGTTCACACAGGTGAGTTAGATTTCACACGTAAAGAATTTACAATTTTAAAATCCAGTTTTCCACTGCCGCGACAATTAAAAGGAAGTTAAACTTTCACCTGGATAAAATTTGCATAGAATTAATATCAAATATTTCAACGGGGCTGTTGATTTAGGTCCACCATCTACCTGTTGGATCCAAATTACAGGTGAGGAACTCCGAACTCTCTGTTGCCGGGGTTAGACGAGGGTTAAGGGTAACCGTTCAATACAATCCACGTTCTATTTTCACCGGCTGGGTATACGTACCCTATGATCTGACTGAAGTACTATGTAGTACTAGAAGAATGAGCTCAGGTATATCAGTACTGTCTGATCATACAGAAACCTTTAACATTACAAACCAGACAAGTCCTCATTAATGGTCTACCTGTACAGGTAAAACTATACATACACCTGGACAGGTAGTAACAGATTAGGGCTGCCCTACACCATACCTTAGGGCAAGGACTGACACCAACTAATCAGGGTCACACAAATGCTTAATGGTGCTTGGAGGGGTATAAATCTATATATACATGTATACGGTAAATATATATAGAAGTACAATTATTCCTCTGCACACAAAATGTCACATTAACAATGCATCACAGACTCCCTTATCTATAATTTTTACTGTATATTCCTTCTGTGAATATTTTGTCATTTCAATTGAAAGCAACATATTAAATGTTCATATATTACATTCTTGCCAACTTTTTGAAATTTTCATGGGGAAATTTTATAAACTTTCAAGCTTCAGATAAAACAATTTATAGACCGTCTCATGACCTACGAATACCTTAGAACACTAAACCTGTTATATCATATACTCAAAAAGTCTTTATCTTTTTTTAATGGAATTTCTACAAATTAAAATATTCTACTGACAATTTAACTGACAGATTTTTCGGGTCCAAAATCAGGAGCCTCCCTCCCATTTATAAGGATGAATGGCAAACACAAATTGTATATACAGTCAAACTTCGATGTTTCGAAGTTCAAGGGACTAACAGAAAAACTTCGATACAGCGGGACTTCGAATTATTCATGGTTGACAATAGATCGATGTTTTCTTGATAATTAAACAGAATATGTATCGGTTACAAAACACTTATATCGCGTTTAACAGATAAAACAAAAGAAATACAATGCACACTTACGTAAGTCGTTAGGCTTTTCTGCTAAAGACACGTGCGTTTACGTTATGTGCATATAAAATACGGAATGCCGATCGGTTGGAGAATGCATGATTGAATGACAAATAATCGATTTACTTGGATATTTATGTATAAGTTTGAAACGTGACACTTTGAATATGAGTGAAGCCATCGCTAATTGTTTGTGTTTAAAAATGGTCCGGTTGTTTTACAGTTCCGTAAAATTTACTCACCGAACGCTGATTTCAATGGCGGCGGAGATTATCAGAGACGACTACCGAAATGTTTTACCGGAGTGATTAAATGTCATGGCTTCTAAATACACTTTTTATCTATCAATTTGATCTGATTATTAATAAACCCCATGACCGGGAGTGACAACACACGCTATCGTTATCCCTATTGTCAGTCAGGGCATTTGGGGGAGAGGTGTGAAATCTTGCCGCAGGGGTCACGACAAACACCTGTCCAGTGGTCAGTACAGGTAATTTTTTTGTTCGAATCATGAGATGTCAATTACCTATAATATCATAGCTAACGGGTCATGAAAAAAGTTCGATACATCGAAAACTTCGATTTATAAAAATTCGAATCATACATAGTTTCGTTAGTAGTGTTATATAGTGAGAAAATTCGGGACCAAGCAAAAAGTTCGATACAGCGAGAAATTCGAATCAACGAAGTTCGAATCATCGAGGTTTGACTGTATATATAGGTTAATTGTCTCTGCTTTGATCGGTGTGTGTATTTAGTCAAAGGTCAGAGGATTTAGATATATCATCAAATTAATCAAAATGTCAGATCTAGATCACTGTTCATATAAGAATACAATAAACCCCTTGCTGACAATACACAATATACATCATTGTAATTGATCAGCTCTCTACCTGATACTATATAGAACCCCTAACTTCCTCCGTCTAATCAGGATCCTGGCCATACACTTATAACCCTTTAGACCTTTTATTTTTTGAGATTTTGAAATTTTAACATATTTATAAATATGCTGTAACAATGATAAAAAAACTGAATCAGAAACAAAAAAGCAAAGGCACTAGAACGTGACCTTGAGGAATGCCAGCTGCTAAATATATCTGCAGGGTATACGTAGGGGACCTTGGGCAGGGACAATTTTGTTCATATAATCACACTGCCTAATCATCTAGAACACTCTCAGCTGAATAACAATACAAAATTTTCTACCGAGAACCAATCAAGAGTAAGCGCTTTATCATAACATTTCCAACAGATATTTGATCGGAAAATTTTCAGAAAGAGTACGTGTCGTTAATAAACTAACTTGTGACTTTACAGTTCTGCAAATTAGAGTCGGCCTTAAGTCAAGGCTGACATTAGCATAATTCATTCTACAGGGGTACAAATAAAAGACATCAAACTGTCTTGACAAGAACCTCAGTCAAAACATTTGTTTGACCATGACTATAATGAGAATTTGATCGATAACAAAATGTGTGTATAATTTTTTAAACACGTTTCATACAAAAGATCTATTTTTATGCTGTCATCAACATTCTTTAGAATTGACGAAACATTATTTCTTTATTATATAAATTACAAGCCAACTGAGCAAATTGTACTACATGGTTATATCACTGACTTATAGAGAGGCCCTTTATAACCCTCTGGTTTCTGTCTCAGAATTCCAATCTCATTTGTCGGGCTATTAAAGGCATGTAATAGGTAAATACCAGAAATAACCGATGTTTAAGTCGCGATTAAACCACAATGAGGCTGGTTGTCCGCCATATCATACCTACCTACTTACCACTATAAGAATTAGTAACGAGAGCTCGGGTCCACAATGGGATATATACAGAGTGTGTGTAATAATACGATCAGAAATATTTAAGCGTATAAATGTACATACAATGTCGGATCATTTGGTCACGACTAATCTAATAAACAGGAGGCATTCAGTAGTGTCTACAATATAAATAAGCTTACTGACTTTTATGAAATTGCTGTAACCATATGGCTAACTATATATTACATTGACTTACAAGAGGCATTCCTATCTAACTTACTCATATTTTTACCCCTAACTAAATATATCATAATTCCCATGTTGAACAACTTCTTCTCATCATGGGTGATCATGTTTCCTAAAATACTAAAATAGCTGGTTTTTCATAGACATAATATCCAGGAAATCATTTCTAAAATATTGAATTTCGTACTGAAAACATTCACCCATGCCTGTGTGTTTTTTATGTTCCATGAATTACCACAGAACAACACTTGTCTTAAGTGTAGCCTGGATTGTAATTTAAGTCATATAACTGGATATAATTTAACATAACCCTTGTCACATTTATCAAGGTTGATGGAAGACGCAATTGGTGTAGTTATAATCAAAATGCCATACATTTATTTTCATTTCCGTAACAATAACTGATTTTCATTTCACATTTTTATAAAGTAAATCAATGTAATTATGAGGGGATATTTAAACGTTCGACAGGTGCTTTATATCACCTGAAATTGTTGTGATTATGATACATGAAGATCTGGGTGAATTACACCAGGAAACTTGTTACATACTAATTATATCATACTATCAATGTATCACCACATGTTTTACAGACCCTGACAGAGCCGAAATCACAATTAAACACATGACCCAAACAGTTATTAGATTTCATATGAATATTCATATCTCATAAGGTATTAATTTCATATTCAAATTTTTTGCACTTAAATTCTTGTCAGTTTCAAGGAAGTAGTTTGCTGTATTGTATATGTAGATTATAATGTATTATGTTTGTCACTTAAAAATGTGTCCTCAATACCAAGCTTTAATTATCAAAGCACTTCATATACAGGACCCCAGTACATCACAGGTTTACTTATTCTCATCGATGGAGCTAAACATTTAAGCAGCTTTCCTGATTTTGTAAATTGCATTAAAAAGTTTACAAACAACAATTATATATATATATATAGAGAGAGCTAGCTATCAACCAGAGCTTAAAAATCTTTGATTGTTTTAAATAAATTAAATCGCGAGCTGAACTTTGAATTGTTGCCTCTTTTATGGCCTGTCAATATAAACACTCCATAGACCTAAGATGACTTTCAGAGTGCAGGTCAGCGTACTGATTTTCAGTAATGTATTGCTATACAAATGAATTTTGTGATTATGGCCAGGTTTAACTGCTCTTTCTAAATAATAAAGATATACAAAATTTAATGCATCTACATCATTTTGCTTCCTGATCATGAATATAAACATATAATCAGACTCCTAGAATGTATCTAGGTGGTCAGCCTGACTTTACAGCTCCCATATAACCAGCTGTGGCCAATTTGTCATACCATTACACTTAAGGCAGATGATGGATGGCTAGAATGAAAAGTTCCTAAATCAACAATCTGTGTATCTCTCCATTCATGGAGGTTATGATTGACATGTACAAAATGTCTACCACTAACTGGCTTTCTCCTGAGGGCTAATTGGACTTGGACATTCCTTCAATAGGTAGCTATATATATATATGGACACCCCTTTCCTGAAATATCACACGAAACAAAGTATGAACTCAAATTCATAGACTGGCTAACAAGCTTTCAATTTTTTTTTTAAATTGTCTAACAAAACACTATAATACTAACCTATATTTCCTAGACAGGTCTCAAAGATCAAAATTATTTTTATCATTTTTCTTTTCGAATTTCAATATTTTAGAGACTAGGGCCAGTTTATCACAACCAAATGAAGTCCAGAGCTCTATAGATAAGGTCGAAGGTCAGGCTTTTCACCACACATGCCCTGGCCGTGGGCAATTTTTTTATGAATTAACAACAAAAGTTATGTTTTCACCATTTGGTTAAAATGTATCCTAGCTCAGCTTTTGTCACCTGTATTCATTCAGCTACTGCTCATGTAAGAATGCTTTTTAAAAAAAACATAATTCATGATCATGATCAGCACCAAGAGCTATTACATGTTCTCAACACAATACAGCAGCCGAAATGTTTAATTTAATACAGACAGCCTGTAGTATTTGGACCATTGATAAAACATGGCCATGCATGCAGTGATGGAGATGCAATGTACGCCTGCTGAATATTAAAACTTTGATCTCGAGTAACACATCCTCACAGAACAGTGTTAATTCACCTCAAATCAACCAAATCTTGTCTGAAAGCGAGAACATCATATCTAAAATCAATGTTCACCTCAAATCAACCAAATCTTGTCTGAAAGCGAGAACATCATATCAAAAATCAATGTTCACCTCAAATCAACCAAATCTTGTCTGAAAGCGAGAACATCATATCTAAAATCAATGGATTACTAACATAACAGTTTATATTGTACAAATCTGTAAGCAATTGATAGCATGTGTGTAATCTATTGAAACGATGGAAGTAAACTTATGGTTTATAGACGGACATTGTGGAGTAATATATTTATCATCACACTTCAACAACACTTGAATCAATTCAATCCTGAATTTATTGCTTAATTAAAATTTTCCTTGGAAAAGAATTACAAAACTTAAGGAGAGTACCTTAAACTTAGATTTTATCCTTAAATACTAATCCTATGGATTTTTTTTTAGGAATTTTCCTAATTAAGCCATGCTGGTGAAACATGGGGGCTTGAATAACAGAAATACTGGTACTGCATGTACAATATGAAAGTTGTATATCAACTGTTTCTACATGAATTCAGATAACATTATTAAATGATAACGATATTAACATTTCTTTGTATATGTAGTTTCAAATTCGTACTTTAAACACAAATCAAAGAAATCATCTGTAGTATTACTATGTCAGGATCCAGGATGATATCTGTAAAACGGTTTCAAACATGTTTTTTTTTATTCCCAAATGAAATTTAATTCTCTTTATAGATATTGAACATCGAAGATTCAAATGTAAAAAAGTCTAGTGATAACTAGGACAGTTGCCTACTAGCTTCTCGCTGGAGGGAATTTCCCTTTAGCTTGATCAGTAAGAGCAGAGGATGCCACAAGCTGGAGGTCATGGGTTCGATCCCCAGTGGAGTTTGACATCAATATACTAGTTTTCCTGTATTACTAATTAATTGGTGTGGACAAAACCTGTTATGATGACAGACAAATTAACCTTGACCATTATCGTAAATATAGAACAAAAGTATTGTAACAAAACAAGAACAAGCTGTCTTGAATTTCTCTATAATGGCCTGTCGAACAGACGGGATTGAAAACTGAGGAAATGTTGTTGTAATATGACCCTACTGATCTACAATGAAACTTGGGTGACAAATAAAATGGCTGACAAGTGACAACTGACGAGTGACCTTATAACCTCCCTACAGATGTTGTGTTACATACATCGGTGAATACAACATACCCACACCTGTTTGTACATTAAATCATTAACCATCAGACTGAGTCCGTGACATTTAAGTATCCTCAGTTACACATCATCATCAGACAAATACATAGCAACGCTTCAATACATACCGACCGCTTCAATACCTACCAACCGCTTCAATACATACTGACCACTTCAATACATACTGACCACTTCAATACATACCGACCGCTTCAATACCTACCAACCGCTTCAATACATACCAACCGCTTCAATACATACTGACCACTTCAATACATACTGACCGCTTCAATACATACCAACCGCTTCAATACATACCGACCGCTTCAATACATACCAACCGCTTCATTACATACCGACCACTTCAATACATACCGACCGCTTCATTACATACCAACCGCTTCAATACATACCAACCACTTAAATACATACCGACCGCTTCAATACATACCAACCGCTTCAATGTATACCAACCGCTTCAATACATACCGACCACTTCAATACATACCAACCACTTCAATACATACCAACCGCTTCAATACATACCAACCGCTTCAATACATACCGACCACTTCAATATATACCGACCACTTCAATACATACCAACCGCTTCAATACATACCAACCGCTTCAATATATACCGACCGCTTCAATACATACCAACCGCTTAAATACATACCGACCGCTTCAATACATACCGACCACTTCAATACATACCGACCGCTTCAAAACATACCGACCGCTTCAATACATACCAACCACTTCAATACATACCGACCGCTTCAATACATACCAACCGCTTCAATACATACCAACCGCTTCAATACATACCAACCACTTCAATATATATACCAACCGCTTCAATACATACCAACCGGTTCAATACATACCAACCACTTCAATACATACCGACCGCTTCAATACATACCAACCACTTCAATACATACCGACCGCTTCAATACATACCAACCGCCTCAATACATACTAACCACTTCAATACATACCGACCGCTTCAATACATACCAACCACTTCAATACATACCGACCGCTTCAATACATACCGACCACTTCAATACATACCGACCACTTCAATACATACCAACCACTTCAATACATACCAACCGCTTCAATACATACCAACCGCTTCAATACAAACCAACCGCTTCAATACATACCAACCACTTCAATACATACCAACCACTTCAATACATACCGACCGCTTCAATACATACCAACCGCTTCAATACATACCGACCGCTTCAAAACATACCAACCACTTCAATACATATACCAACCACTTCAATACATACCAACCGCTTCAATACATACCGACCACTTCAATACATACCGACCACTTCAATACATACCGACCACTTCAATACATATACCAACCACTTCAATACATACCAACCGCTTCAATATATACCGACCACTTCAATACACATACCAACCACTTCAATACATATACCAACCACTTCAATACATATACCAACCGCTTCAAAGTCAGGATGTTTAATACCAATATTATTAGCATGAAGAGTTTAGTTTTATTTAATCCTCTTAAATATCATAAACCATTTTTGAAATTTGATCATAAAAGTCATGCATGATAAAACCAAATTAAGTTCTCAAACTATATGTTTATGGATAATGTATGAGAACATTTTAAAGCTAGGTTTTCAAGGTATCTGACATTCATTCAATGAACATGATTTTTATTCAACACCAAATGGGTTCAAGTTAAAGAACTCTTAATACCAAAAAGTAATGACATTAAATGTACTATGACAAATATGAAGTCAAAACATGACAATGAAATCCAAGGTCAGGGCCCAGTTGTTCAAAGGTTGATTAGGCTAATCACAATTTAACAACAATCTAAAAATCCTGATAAAATCATTTCTGGTAAAACAAACTTACTAATTATATGAAACTATAACACTCGTCATTCTCTCCCTTTCCCGCCCTAATTTAAGGAATACACACACTTAGGTTTGGAAGTAAAGGAGAAATGAAAGGATGTGGTAATGAGCTATCTTTTTTACCACCTACAGGTCTTGTCTGTATATAATAAGACAGGTTCTCTCAAAAAAGTGTCGGTCCGTTGAGTTAATTTTAGGATAAATATGACAATATTTTCCACCAAAGATGTAGTTGCTGGTCTTGCTCAACTCTATTAGTATATTTGGACTGGGGCGACACGTTCATCCGCTGTAATTATAGTGTGACTGATTGAGGTATCCTCCTGGTTGTTTTTTGGCAGTATGCTTCAGCGAGACAGCACTATAAAGTGGGCATCAGTTCTGTGCTGATTCACAAGGAGACAAACACGAACATACCACAACCTCCCAAAACATGCACACACACGCATAAACTACATGCATGCATCTTGCACACAGGGGAGGTTGTCCTTAAACGACCAAAGCTGTTGATAGGAATTATTAAACAATACAAACCAAACCAACTCCTACAATGAACAAAATTCTGATTTTCTTGTGAGGAGACTTGTTATTCATTCATTTTTTATGGCCTCTGTAATCCTTCCTTCACACATACATACACAAATGGACATAAATATATATTGTACATATCTTTAAGCTACAAAATATGACACTATCAGCCATACAGATATCAAAATCCCAGAAGGAAGTACTGTTTTAAGTTGCTATTCCTAATAAACATGTGAGTTCCCTATTCCCTGACAGCTGTTTATAGTAAACAGATGATAATATTACTAGTCATGTTTTGTCTAGAGTTCTCTTGCCTACTACACCTTAAAAAAATACACCACAGCTAAAACCTACAAAGTACAATCCTACAAATTACACATAGCTGATGGATCCTATACAAAACACACGTCACACTTTCGTACAATCACATGTATATATATTGCCTGATGTAATACTGTATATGATTTCACATTTTACTTACCTGTGATTAAGTTGTCTTGATTAGATCCAGCCGTATTTCATTAAAATCATGAACTATATGAATGTTATTGATTAAGTATAGTATATCTGCACAAAATAAGAACAGGACTAAATTTAAGTCCCAGTAATGATACAACAATTCACCCTCCGTCACAGCAGAACATGTAAAGCTAACATGTGTTACGAAAGTATGACTGACGAAGCAGGCCCTTCAGCTGTACTTGAAGCATCAACATCGGAAGTTAAAGGCATATCGCCACAGAGAGGCTTGGCTCACAGGTACACAGCATCAGTGGACGGCTCACGTCAGTGACGATGATTGAGTAAGGAAACATAATCACAAAGACATGAACATAATCATCTCTCTGTGGTAACCTGCCTTGTGTAACAGTCACCAACAAAAACAATTAGGACACTCCTAGGCAAAGTGGTGTCTGAAGCCGAAGATATCAACACGTTTTTGTAGTAGTAATTGTAACGAATTGTCACAATAATAGAGTGGTCATGGTAACAAAATGTCACAACAATATAGTCATGGTAACAAAATGTCACAACTCTATTTAGTAGTTATTAGTGCATTAAAAGTAATCCCCTTGACATTGATCATAATTATACAATATACAAGGTATGTTTTGCCCAAATTTAATTTTTACGATTATATCAAAATCTTTATGAGTTACTTCCCTTGTTCTTGTATGTCAAGGTCATCTCCCTTCATTCGATAAAATAAAAGCCTCCTTTAAACATTTGTATGTATGTCGTGTTACAAAGCAACTTGTTAAAGATGACAATGTGGAAAATGTTTAGGTCCCTGACAACTTCAAATGTGACTGAATCTATTGATTGTGATCATCAGGCTGAAGATATAACTAGACATCATGATTAATTGATTCAAGTGTGAATTGCTGTGACTCATTAGAGCTCATAGTTGTAAATAATCCTATATAATATCACTTCAATACATACCAACCGCTTCAATACATATACCAACCGCTTGAAAGTCAGGATGTTCTATACCAATATTATTAGCATGAAGAGTTTAGTTTTATTTAATCCTCTTAAATATTTTTTTTTCGTATCATAAACCATTTTTGAAATTTGATCATAAAAGTCATGCATGATAAAACCAAATTAAGTTCTCAAACTATATGTTTATGGATAATGTATGAGAACATAAAAGCTAGGTTTTCAAGGTATCTGACATTCATTCAATGAACATGATTTTTATTCAACACCAAATGGGTTCAAGTTAAAGAACTCTTAATACCAAAAAGTAATGACATTAAATGTACTATGACAAATATGAAGTCAAAACATGACAATGAAATCTAAGGTCAGGGCCCAGTAATGTTCAAAGGTTGATTAGGCTAATCACAATTTAACAACAATCTAAAAATCCTGATAAAATCATTTCTGGTAAAACAAACTTACTAATTATATGAAACTATCACACTGGTCATTCTCTCCCTTTCCTGCCCTAATTTAAGGAATACACACACTTAGGTTTGGAAGTAAAGGAGAAATGAAAGGATGTGGTACAGAGCTATCTTTTTTAACACAAACAGGTCTTGTCTGTATAAAATAAGACAGGTTCTCTCAAAAAAGTGTTGGTCCGTTGAGTTAATTTTAGGATAAATATGACAATATTTTCCACCAAAGATGTAGTTGCTGGTCTTGCTCAACTCTATTAGTATATTTGGACTGGGGCGACACGTTCATCCGTTGTAATTATAGTGTGACTGATTGAGGTATCCTCCTGGTTGTTTTCTGGCAGTATGCTTCAGCGAGACAGCACTATAAAGTGGGCATCAGTTCTGTGCTGATTCACAAGGAGACAAACACGAACATACCACAACCTCCCAAAAAATGCACACACACGCATAAACTACATGCATGCATCTTGCACACAGGGGTGGTTGTCCTTAAACGACCAAAGGTGTTGATAGGAATTGTTAAACAATACAAACCAAACCAACTCCTACAATGAAAAAAATTCTGATTTCCTTGTGAGGAGACTTATTATTCATTCATTTTTTATGGCCTCTGTAATCCTTCCTTTACACATACATACACAAATGGACATAAATATATATTGTACATATCTTTAAGCTACAAAATATGACACTATCAGCCATACAGATATCAAAATCCCAGAAGGATATAGGACTGTTTTAAGTTGCTATTCCTAATAAACATGTGAGTTCCCTATTCCCTGACAGCTGTTTATAGTAAACAGATGATAATATTACTAGTCATGTTTTGTCTAGAGATCTCTTGCCTACTACACCTTAAAAAATACACCACAGCTAAAACCTACAAAGTACAATCCTACAAATTACACATAGCTGATGTTTCCTATACAAAACACACGTCACACTTTCGTACAATCACAATGTATATAATATATTGCCTGATGTAATACTGTATATGATTTCACATTTTACTTACCTGTGATTAAGTTGTCTTGATTAGATCCAGCCGTATTTCATTAAAATCATGAACTATATGAATGTTATTGATTAAGTATATATATCTGCACAAAATAAGAACAGGACTGAATTTAAGTCCCAGTAATGATACAACAATTCACCCTCCGTCACAGCAGAACATGTAAAGCTAACATGTGTTACGAAAGTATGACTGACGAAGCAGGCCCTTCAGCTGTACTTGAAGCATCAACATCGGAAGTTAAAGGCATATCGCCACAGAGAGGCTTGGCTCACAGGTACACAGCATCAGTGGACGGCTCACGTCAGTGACGATGATTGAGTAAGGAAACATAATCACAAAGACATGAACATAATCATCTCTCTGTGGTAACCTGCCTTGTGTAACAGTCACCAACAAAAACAATTAGGACACTCCTAGGCAAAGTGGTGTCTGAAGCCGAAGATATCAACACGTTTTTGTAGTAGTTATTGTAACGAATTGTCACAATAATAGAGTGGTCATGGTAACAAAATGTCACAACAATATAGTCATGGTAACAAAATGTCACAACTCTATTTAGTAGTTATTAGTGCATTAAAAGTAATTCCCTTGACATTGATCATAATTATACAATATACAAGGTATGTTTTGCCCAAATTTAATTTTTACGATCATATCAAAATCTTTATGAGTTACTTCCCTTGTTCTTGTATGTCAAGGTCATCTCCCTTCATTCGATAAAATAAAAGCCTCCTTTGAACATTTATATGTATGTCGTGTTACAAAGCAACTTGTTAAAGATGACGATGGAAAATGTTTAGACACGTCCCTGACAACTTCAAATGTGACTGAATCTATTGATTGTGATCATCGGGCTGAAGATTAACTAGACATCATGATTAATTGATTCAATTGTGAATCGTTGAGACTCATTAGAGCTCATAGTTGTAAATAATCCTATATAATATCATCATAATAACTTGTAAAATTTACTTGAAACAAATAAATCTAAGTGTTGATGTCTGAAAATAATGTATTTTCAATGTTAAATTTTCAATGTTCTAGAAAATTGAAATCGCATTAAAAAATAAAAATTTTAGTACATTTCTATGATTTTTGCAAATTGACCGAGATACATATACAGTGATCATAAGAGATTTGAGATTAGAATACTGTGACCTTACAAACTCCTATACCTCCAACACGACTCCCCCATATGTTTATTTACCATTTCAATCACCACATCTATAAACCTCAGTAGAGTATTATCTCAGAATAACAATAAATCATGGTCCTTAGACAGACAATAACAACAGTCTAGCATTACATACTCCATATCATCTGTTGTTTTTGTCCAACACAGCGTGTATAACTAGCTGCACCAAAACAACCCCCAGTGATGATACAGGTTAACAAGTACAGGTCAGCCTCAGAAGCTAAAGGTCAAACAAGGACCTCTGCTGATTTGAAATCCCCTCAACAGATTCTTAATTCCTGGAAAACCACATGTGGTGCAGGAACCAATGTTTTAATGTCCACTGGAAGATCTATTTTATAATCTGGTATTTTAACAGAAGTTTGAATCTTAAGTTGTTTATGTTTGACATAATGGTATTTTAATGGAATTTTCTAGAGTTTTATATTGCTTTAATGGAAGTTTGCAGTATTTTTGTTTTTAGAGAGCTATTTGTGTTTTTTGTTTTCATATAAATTTGTTTCTATTTCTGTTGTTTTTCACACAAGATTTTATTGTTTTCTACACAAGACTTTACTGTTGTTTTTTACACCAGATTTGCTGTTTCCAAATCTGGTTTGTTAACAATTATCCTATTCTAACCTTGCAATTGCACCATTACAGGAGAGCTCAAGCAGATTTGAATATATACAGGAATTCTGTCTCAATTTTTCAAAAGAAGCACATTAGGAAGCGAATTTTCTCATTTTATGATGGAAAGTCGTTTAAGTAGCTTGAACTTTAGTACATTTTATCAGCACCTTGGTTTTCTTTTTCTCATCCATCTTTCTGTTTTCCCCTTCTAGAATTTGCTCTTGATAAATCCAGTGTTTATCAGTTTTTAATATGCTGAGCCACATCCCTCAGCAGGTGAAACAGAGGTGTTGATTTCTCAGGTTGTACATCTGATCATTTACATCAGGTATACACTATACAGACATAATTACCAGTACACGGTTCAGCATCATAAACCACATTTTTACATCATTTCTTCAATATTCTGCCAACACCCCTGGGCAAATGGAGCTGGTTATAAAGCATTATCTATGTCTTCAATAACATTGAAGTGTTCTAATCAACTGGTTTTTTATCTTCACAGGTTGAGGAGTGATATTCATCCAATATCTCATCACTATACTGAGACACTAAAAGTTATGATTTAGTGATTCTAAACCTCTCTTAACATTCCTATTTATATTCTAAAGTAACATTTTATAATCTCTATAAATGTAACTTTCTATATTCCCTACGATGTTACTTTTCATCATATATGTTACTTTTTAACCTCTCCAAAATGTTACTTTTTCTCATTTCTTAAATGTTACATTTTAAGGCTTCTAAGATGTTCCTAATTGATAATCTTTGAAAAGATATTTATTCAATTTCTTTGAAATGTTGCTCTAAATTATCTAAAATGATACTTATATAAGCTGTATGAAATGTTACTTTAAATATTTATGCTCTCTGAAATGTTTCGTATCAATGTTCACTGAAATGTTACTTATTTATGCTCTCTGAAATGTTACTTATTAACGGTCTCTGAAATGTTACTTATTAACGGTCTCTGAAATGTTACTTATTAACGGTCTCTGAAATGTTACTTATTAACGGTCTCTGAAATGTTACTTATTAACGGTCTCTGAAATGTTACTTATTAACGGTCTCTGAAATGTTACTTATTTATGTTCTTTGAAATGTTACTTATTAACGGTCTCTGAAATGTTACTTATTAACGGTCTCTGAAATGTTACTTATTAACGGTCTCTGAAATGTTACTTATTTATGTTCTTTGAAATGTTACTTATTAACGGTCTCTGAAATGTTACTTATTAACGGTCTCTGAAATGTTACTTATTAACGGTCTCTGAAATGTTACTTATTAACGGTCTCTGAAATGTTACTTATTTATGTTCTTTAAAATGTTACTTATTTATGTTCTTTGAAATGTTACTTATTAACGGTCTTTGAAATGTTACTTATCAATGGTCTCTGAAATGTTACTTATTAACGGTCTCTGAAATGTTACTTATTAACGGTCTCTGAAATGTTACTTATTAACGGTCTCTGAAATGTTACTTATTAACGGTCTCTGAAATGTTACTTATTAACGGTCTCTGAAATGTTACTTATTAATGTTCTTTGAAATGTTACTTATTAACGGTCTCTGAAATGTTACTTATTAACGGTCTCTGAAATGTTACTTATTAACGGTCTCTGAAATGTTACTTATTAACGGTCTCTGAAATGTTACTTATTAACGGTCTCTGAAATGTTACTTATTTATGTTCTTTGAAATGTTACTTATTAACGGTCTTTGAAATGTTACTTATTTATGTTCTTTAAAATGTTACTTATTTACGGTCTCTGAAATGTTACTTATTTATGTTCTTTGAAATGTTACTTATTAACGGTCTCTGAAATGTTACTTATTAACGGTCTCTGAAATGTTACTTATTAACGGTCTCTGAAATGTTACTTATTTATGTTCTTTGAAATGTTACTTATTAACGGTCTTTGAAATGTTACTTATTTATGTTCTTTGAAATGTTACTTATTAATGGTCTTTGAAATGTTACTTATTAACGGTCTCTGAAATGTTGCTCAATTCATGCTAGACTGATATTCTTGACTTCCTTAATAATTTTCATTCTATTTTTAGATATCTTAAACGCTATTTTCATTAGAGTCTAATGCCCTCTTAATTTACTTACTTATCTCGCAAATTTTAGGAAAATATTCTTCACAACAAATTAAGAAAAATAGAAAGTTGACGCCCAAACTATAATGATGTATTTCTGTTTAAATTTAGATTTTATCTCCGTAGTTGTTGCATACTGGGGTTTGTTTCTTTTACTCAGCCCATTTCAAATTTGATGTTCTCACTTGTTTGAAATAAATTTACTGATAAAAGAAAACAGTGCAGCTATTATCACTGTTATCAATGCAGCTGACAGCAGGCTTGCTTCTCAATATACTTATCTGCTACTTCAAATACTTAAAGCCATCAAAATCCTTATTTTTTGTCTTTATTTTGTAAATGGTGAAAGGAAAATGATTTTTATACTTGGATACATACAGCCAGATGGCACATAACTTTGATCTTTCTTCAGTTAAAATTGTGTTTTAAATTTATAGTACAATTGAATTCATAATTAACAAATTAAGTTTCAATTATACTGATTTCTAATTATATATCTATAGCACTATTTTCTCAATAAAATTTGTACTGAAAATAAATATTCCCCCAAAATATCACAAATAAACTCCCTGTTACAATGAAACAATTATATATAACATCAAAAGTAAGACCTTCCTTATTACTCATCAATCTTAAAAACGAGATTTATAACTTGAACCTGTTGACTCGCGAAGCATAATAATTTTTTGTGAATAATTTACACATTACCGAACGCATGGATTAGGAAAGTTTTTTAAAACTCACTCCTCGGGTCAGGGATTGAGAGAAGAATAAGGTCAGGGGTTGAGAGAAGAATAAGGTCAGGGATTGAGAGAAGAATAAGGTTTGGGATTGAGAGAATACAGTCAGGGATTGAGAGAAGAATGAGGTCAGGGATTGAGAGAAGAATAAGGTCAGGGATTGAGAGAAGAATAAGGTCTGGGATTGAGAGAAGAATAAGGTCAGGGATTGAGAGAAGAAGAAGGTTAGGGATTGAGAGAAGAATAAGGTCAGTGATTGAGAGAAGAATATGGTCAGGGAATGAGAGAAGAATAAGGTAAGGGATTGAGAGAAGAATAAGATAAGGGATTGAGAGAAGAATAAGGTTAGGGATTGAGAGAAGAATAAGGTCAGTGATTGAGAGAAGAATACGGTTAGGGATGGAGAGAAGAATAAGGTCAGTGATTGAGAGAAGAAGGTCAGGGATTAAGAGAAGAATAAGGTCAGGGATTGAGAGAAGAATAAGGTCAGGGATTGAGAGAAGAATAAGGTTAGGGATTGAGAGAAGAATAAGGTCAGGGATTGAGAGAAGAATAAGGTCAGGGATTGAGAGAAGAAAAAGGTCAGTGATTGAGAGAAGAATACGGTTAGGGATTGAGAGAAGAGGTAGGATGAGAGAAGAAAGGTCAGGCATTGATTGAGAGAAGAATACGGTTAGGGATCGAGATAATACAGTCAAGCAGTTGAGAGAAGAATAAGGTTAGGGATTGAAGTGAAGAATAAGGTCAGTGATTGAGAGAAGAATACGGTTAGGGATGGAGAGAAGAATAAGGTCAGTGATTGAGAGAAGAAGGTCAGGGATTAAGAGAAGAATAAGGTCAGGGATTGAGAGAAGAATAAGGTTAGGGATTGAGAGAAGAATAAGGTCAGTGATTGAGAGAAGAATAAGGTTAGGGATTGAGAGAAGAATAAGGTCAGGGATTGAGAGAAGAATACGGTTAGGGATCGAGAAAATACAGTCAAGGATTGAGAGAAGAATAAGGTCAGGGATTGAGAAAAGAATAAGGTCAGGGATTGAGAGAAGAATAAGGTTAGGGATTGAGAGAAGAATAAGGTCAGTGATTGAGAGAAGAATATGGTCAGGGAATGAGAGAAGAATAAGGTAAGGGATTGAGAGAAGAATAAGATAAGGGATTGAGAGAAGAATAAGGTTAGGGATTGAGAGAAGAATAAGGTCAGTGATTGAGAGAAGAATACGGTTAGGGATGGAGAGAAGAATAAGGTCAGTGATTGAGAGAAGAAGGTCAGGGATTAAGAGAAGAATAAGGTCAGGGATTGAGAGAAGAATAAGGTTAGGGATTGAGAGAAGAATAAGGTCAGGGATTGAGAGAAGAATAAGGTCAGGGATTGAGAGAAGAAAAAGGTCAGTGATTGAGAGAAGAATACGGTTAGGGATTGAGAGAAGAATAAGGTTAGGGATTGAGAGAAGAACAAGGTCAGGGATTGAGAGAAGAATAAGGTCAGTGATTGAGAGAAGAATAAGGTTAGGGATTGAGAGAAGAATAAGGTCAGTGATTGAGAGAAGAATACGGTTAGGGATCGAGATAATACAGTCAAGCATTGAGAGAAGAATAAGGTTAGGGATTGAGAGAAGAATAAGGTCAGTGATTGAGAGAAGAATACGGTTAGGGATGGAGAGAAGAATAAGGTCAGTGATTGAGAGAAGAAGGTCAGGGATTAAGAGAAGAATAAGGTCAGGGATTGAGAGAAGAATAAGGTTAGGGATTGAGAGAAGAATAAGGTCAGTGATTGAGAGAAGAATATGGTTAGGGATTGAGAGAAGAATAAGGTCAGGGATTGAGAGAAGAATACGGTTAGGGATCGAGAAAATACAGTCAAGGATTGAGAGAAGAATAAGGTCAGGGATTGAGAAAAGAATAAGGTCAGGGATTGAGAGAAGAATAAGGTCAGGGATTGAGAGAAGAATAAGGTCAGTGATTGAGAGAAGAATACGGTTAGGGATCGAGAAAATACAGTCAAGGATTGAGAGAAGAATAATGTCAGGGATTGAGAGAAGAATAAGGTCAGGGATTGAGAGAAGAATAAGGTTAGGGATTGAGAGAAGAATAAGGTTAGGGATTGAGAGAAGAATAAGGTTAGGGATTGGGAGAAGAATAAGGTTAGGGATTGAGAGAAGAATAAGGTCAGGGATTGAGAGAAGAATACACCTACTGAAACCTATTGCCTACAAGCTCAAGTATAAGATGATACATGTGAAATGTCTTCATAATTGTAGGTGATTAATACTTTCCTATCTCCGCTTACTTATATACTGTTAGTACAGTAAAACCTGACTTTACTGACCAATGACTTAACGACATCCTGTAACATCCGTATATCCAAACATCTAAACACTCAACTGTCATTGCCGACACTGGCTTACCAACACTGGCTTAACCAACACTGACACATTGACTCGGTCCCATACAACGTGTTGGTAAAGACAGGTTTCACTGTATCTGCTGTCCATTTGCATTCAGTATTAATTGATACAGCTGTAAGGGACTCGGGCTAGCCCTGGTATTGGCATTTCAGTGTGTTGACACTTTAAAACTGTCATTGAGTTACTCTATCATCGACTGTCTTCATATCATAGGTTTATAATCCCAGTTCCATTAACTTAAGGAAATTCAATTTTTTTCATACGAGGCACTTTTGAATATAAGAACAAAATCCTAGTGCAAAAACTTTTATTTAATTCTGTTTTCAGCATTCTTATTGAAAATTTCAAATTAAGGAATGATTATGAAACTGTATAACTCCTGGGCCAAGTTATACAAAAGGTGATAAGACTAATTCACAGTTTAACTACAATCTTTATGTACGGAAATTCTGGCAAAACTATCTTGACAAAATGTTATGAAATTCTGTAGTACTTTTTCTTAATTCCTATACCTGCAGCCTATTTTAAGGAATACACACACACATGTTTGAAGTAAAGGAGAAATGAGATTTTCACTAATCATGATAAAGCTTAATTACCTTTTAAATAACTTGGCCTTGGTGAGTCACTTTTCTCGACGAACTCCATGAACTGCTCTATTCCTATTGAAAATTTTATGTTAGGTAATTTTCTCAAGTTAACAAACGTTGATGAAACTGAATAGGGCCTGGTTGTTAGGGACGAAGTAAAAACCCCAAACAAAACAATAAATATATCATTTAAATTGTTTTTTGGTGATTTTAGTCTGGTATGATGTACCATATGTCTTGACAAACATACTCCTTAACCTCTGGTGGTGTTTGCTGTAATTTTCTAATTCTTCCTCCAGCGTCTTTGATCCGAGGGCCTTCTTGCCAAATTTCTTTCCATCCCACGTTTGTTGACATAGTTTACAACATTACTGGTACAGAGGCTGATATTTTTCAGCTGTTCATTGCTGGATGAACGATGTAGATGTGTGATTCAGTCCAAATCATACATAGGTTAGTCTTACCATTATTCGTTACACCTTTATTCCTCCGATTAATTACATTGTTTTCTACTCAATTTTGCCCAGGTAAATAGCCTATGATGTCATTACACGTGGTGAAGATGTCCTATAAATACATTTCATGGGTACGGAGTTACGGCACTAATAACACCATAATACTCATGATTACGTATAATGTCTATACCATACATTCTTACATCAGTAGCATATTTTCTCATGCCCGTCAAAGTCTGTGTATATATTCAGCACAATATACACGAGATAATCACAGAGCATTCTGTAAATTATCGTCCTCTCTTAACAGAACGAAGATCTTCTAATTTCTCCTTGTAAGAGCTCTAGTGTCTTTGAGTACAAATATGATTTCTGTGTAAACTAGATGAATCTCCGACAATTATGACAGCAGACATTACGGGATGGATAAACAAATATTTACTGTAAAAAACATGGTTGTCTGCCAAGATTAGTCCTAGAAATGATATCATTCTCGTTTCTTTAATTCTGTGTGAAGTCTTTCGGTGCATTGTTTAACTTAATATAATGTATTTATTATCATTCCATAAAGACTCTTTGACTGCATGCACAGAATTGTCCTATGTAAAGACAACCACAGTGTTTTTATCCTTACAGACACCAAGGAATGAAAAGCCAAGCAAATCCTTTCCAGACATATGAAGTACATTAAAAATGTTCTCCTTCCTTGCGTCTTCAATCTGAAAATTCCTCAGTGACCGTGATATTCTTAGCCCTGTAGCGCTGTTTTATTACTGCCAAAAAACAGACTGCTTTCCAAGGATAAAGACATAAAACTCTATATCTTCCCAAATTAAAGAAACTTTTACTAGCTTGTCATGCAGACACAGCAGATATATATAGACAGTTCTGAAAGGGTCTTGCAAAGACATGAGGAACAACCTATTTTATTTTACTATAGTTTGGTTTGTGTTGTTTAACGTCCTATTAACAGCCAGGGTCATTAAGGACGTGCCAGGTTTTGGAGGTGGAGGAAAGCCGGAGTACCCGGAGGAAAACCACCGGCCTACGGTCAGTACCGGCAACTGCCCCACGTAGGTTTCGAACTCGCAACCCAGTGGTGGAGGTCGAGTGATAAAGTGTCAGGACACCGTAACCACTCGGCCACCGTGGCCCCTTACTATAGAGACTAATAAGCACAGGGTATGTTCACTGTGGGTCCGAAACATAACACTGAGTGACCTCCCTTAGTGGCTCACCACAAAAACATTTAACCAGAAAATGGTCCTAATTAAATGATCTTAGTGTTTAATGATAGGAAAAGATAAGTAAAAGAAATGAACAAATTGTATCCAATGTATTATCTATAGGGGGTGGGAGATCAGTAAGCAGTAGCTTAATTAGATGAAGTGGTAATAATTATTTTTCATCATTACCAGTTAACAGAACAAGAAAATTTTCTTGTTCTGTTAACTGGTAATGATGAAAAATAATCCTTAAGGAATGTTCTTTTCTTTTTCCATTTGTGCATCATGAAAGTGTCTAAAGATTTGTCAATAAACTTCATTTTGGCTTTTGTACTTGGTGACTTGTGATTTTTGTCATAAATTATTTGACAGGTTACTCCAAATTAGGCCAATTTTTTTTATTTGACAAAAGATAAATAACCGGTTCTTTTATAAAATGAAAGCACATGATATATAAGTTTGCAATATTGCATGAACATGTCTTTGGAAAGATTTGACACTCAACACCTGCACCGGTTAGTGATTTCGTTCACTTTCTACACCCCACCACCCTCTCAGTGACGTGTGTGCCACACGATTCATTAACTTTCAATATATCTGCCACACGATATTCCTCGTATCTTATGTCAATAGAAATATTTCTAATATCCTGTATCAATGGCACCAACAGTGTAGCTTTCTCCGTATAGAGTTAGTGCATGGGTTAAGTCATTCATAAATCTAGTGTGAAATTGTCCCTATAAACCTCCACGGTCATTCTGTTGCTAAACTTTTATTGTTTTCAAAATCAACTCTCCTTTGTCATGCTATTGTCTGAACTAAAATATGCAATACTTCTGCATTTTCTGCTAGTTCTTTTTAAGCTTATGTCCCCAATATTCATATTTTATTAAAAAAATATAAAAATATGTCTAAAAAAGATTAAATGTCCCCACTGTCATATGACCTTTGAAAAAAGTTTGAACAGAACTCATGAAAGAATCAGCTGATGATATTCTATATATAGCAAGTGTGACATTGGCCTTGACACCTTGAAAAACAACAATGTCTGAAGTTCATGAATACTCAATGTACTTGACCTTTGCATTGAATTTGAACAAAATCTGTCAAAGAATAAAGTTGCTAAGTGCTTTTTTATGAATAATTTACATCAATGGAGGCCTCCAACCATACTAATGGATAGGTGATGGGGTTTTTATGCGACAAATACGGTACCTGTATTTTTTGTTATGAATATTTTACATCAATGGAGGCCTCCACGCATTATTACGGTAATCTATAGATGAGGGGGCTTATCTGAAGATAAATACGGTACCTGTATTTTTTGTTATGAATATTTTACATCAATGGAGGCCTCCACGCATTATTACGGTAATCTATAGATGAGGGGGCTTATCTGAAGATAAATACAGGACCTGTGATTTTTATGAATATTTTGCCTCAATGGAGGCCTCAATCCAAGCGTCATTAATTAATCTAAGAGGGTTATTTTGAGGATAAATGTGGCACCTGTGTTTGGTTTTTTTTATGAATATTTTACAACAAGGAGGCCTCCAAACATTTTTGAGGATAAATATGGTAAGAGTGTTTTTTATTATGAATATTTAACATCAATGGAAGCTGCCATGCATTATTAATCCATCTCTTCCTGTTGACATTCTTGTCTTATTCATTTCGGCTTTTAATTTCTCAGCGTCATCTTTTCTGACGATGCACAATTTTGACAATTTCAATATTAAGTTAATTCCTTCATTCAGTGAACTCCATCATACATTACCCTTGGTTTTGATTTCCTGATGATCCAATATATATAGCAACCCACCCAGGTCTGTGACACCTGGTCTACGTCATACATACCTTCGTAAGTTTTCCTCACACTTTCGTTCACACCAGTAATTCTGAATAGGATGACACCACAAAATACATCAACTCCGACCTATATGTTACGAACATTAGACAGAATTCACGGGTCACCAGCCATTTAACTCGCCCAATGTCATGCAGCACTCCCTGACTCACAGCTGCCCGATATGGTATTATTATATCACTCTCACACGATCCTACATTAATTTTGAGCCTGATCAAAATGTGCAATTTTCTAATTTCCTTGTTTATTTCATTTTCTAATTCAACTAAAACACTACCCCTGAAAACCTGAGAAATATGTATTTTTGTTTTTTTAAATATAAATATTTTCAAATTTTTTTAATTTTTTTTTTTATATCAATATCTTATAATATATTCACTGTTCAAAACGGTTTTGTATCAGATTGGTTTTCCATTGGGAGTCTGATACTAAATTGTCAAAAAAGACGATAAACAATCATAACTGGAAAGTTTCATTTCACCTCTTTAAACCATAAGGCTTTCAGAATAAAAAGATTTGGCAAAATGAAAACATTGTGTCACATCATGACCACTCAGAGCTTCAACACAGCTATGACAAAATTTGCATTAAAAGAAATTTAAAAGTCTAATATTTGGAATCAGAAAGAGACTACAACCTTGACCTATGTGTACACCACGGGAAGACGTCCCTGGCAGTTTCAGGGTAGAAGGTTATACCCAGCACTATGACTCATACAGAACAGCTGTGTGAATGACATAAGGGGCAAAATCATTGTGATTTTGCACTTTTTTGAAAAACCACAACTTTTTCAACCTATTTCGAACAACCACAACTTTTTCAACATATTTCGAACAACCACATTGTATTACATTCAAAGCAGAATCATCATTAATAGTTTCAATATAAAATGTACATATCGTAGGTAATATCTAAATATAGTTCATAACCTTAAAACCTGTTTTAAAGTTAAAAAAAAGGTGGTGTATTAGGGTAAAAAAAGTAGGTTTTATATATAAAAAAAAAAATTCCAGTTTGTATAACAATATTACAACAATATCACAATTCATTAAACCTATATCTAACAATTGACAGTATTGTTGCAAATTTCAGGTAGATAAATATTATCTTCTGCATTTAATAACAATTCATGAAAGCTATTCAATGATTGACATGACTACATGTATGTTGCAAAATTTAGGTAGACGAACATCTTTTCCTGCATTTAACAATTCATGAAAGCTATGCAAATGATTGACTGACTACATGTATGTTGTAAAATTTAGGTAGACAAACATCTTGTTCCTACACTGTATCATCAGCCAGATGTTTATTGGCATTCCTGAACAAGTTTTTTTACCTGGCCCAATGAAATGTTTAGGAACGTCTTACATCATCACCCTTTGGTTAATCCATTATTCTTTTTGTTAAAGAAAATCTGTAGACATACCACCCACAATACTTTGACAAGCTGGAACAGATGACTTTTAACAAAGTGAGCAATTCCACAAATATGTGCCGAGTTGATCATAAAAAATACGGCTTTAAACACCAGCATTTATCACTAATAGTAAAACTTCAGATTTTTACTTACATTTTTACAGAGATCAAAAGACTTGTCGAAAAATGCATGGCACACTTCATCGCCTTGAAAACACAATGTAGCACGAATGAGACAATTACTGAAATTGTTACGTCACCCATGGCTATTGTTTTGGAGGACACCTGTAGAAATTACCTGGATGATTCATCCTCATATTAATTAAACCATATCCCTACGCAACAGAAAAGAACATTTTCCCCTTTTCTCAAATTGTTATTCTTTTTTATTTTACAAGAACTGGTTACCAAGGTAATTGGTTAGATTCTGTAGTGCTCATGTGAGAACTCCCTTGACAGTCTCCTCTACGGAACAAACCTCATGCTTTCAATGTTATTTGTATGGCCATTAAGATTGCAAGCCTTGCTAATTTACTGTTACTAAGATTTCTTGTATTGCCGATATTCAGAGGCCCTAACTCTATGAGAAAGCAGGCTTACAGTGGGATCATTCTTCGGGCCTTGGTGACATTAAGACATTCGATATTGTTTTTTTCCCAGAGAGACATGTCATTCTCCAGAGTGAGTTGCAATCCTACATCACACCCAGAATAATGTCAACCTTGTGTTGTTCATCTAGTCCTCTTTATACAGCCTATAATTCAAAATGTTTCACAGTGACTGGAGTTCAGATTGAGGAGTAATTAATTGATAGATTTCAAGAATTTTTTGTACCCCTATATCCGTGGTTTAAATATAGCTATCGCAGCCCTGGAAACTTCAGTGGCCCTATGCCTTTTTTTGTTTCTTTTTTTTTTTTTCAGAAAAGTTGATGAGTACACTTAATTAAAGCCCATACATTGCTTATTATATTTATGGGATATACAGTTCATCTTTTAATATTCATTAATCAGCAACATATCCATCTCAAAGTGGTTCACAAATGATTTTCATCAAAAGAAAGACTATTTCAGAGAAATGAGGAAAAAAGACAACTTATTATGTTTTAAATATATTTCTTTGTTTTTTGTTGATGTTTTTTTTCAGTCTTGATTTCACATTTAAACTTGATTGTCCCTGTATACTGTATGTAAAAGTACTAACAGTATGTAGAAGGATTTAATTTTGGTGTACTTAAATTTTAAAGCAATTTACAAATTCTAAGATTACCGGGTATTGCAATAATGAATCTGTACACCTGAATATTATTTGCTATAGAAAAAGTGTATAGGAAGTTTAATTAGTGCACTCATAATTCAGCGCAAGGCGTAAAGCATGACAAGCCCTGAAATAAGACGACTGCTAAATCAAGTACACCCCAATTGTGTTTTTATAACTGCACCTTGTTCTCCTCATGTTCAATGTGCACGTGGTACTGTAAACGTTATTTTTACAGGGGGTTAATTTCGCGATTTCAAAATGTAACTAAACGTTACAAGTTGGGGTAATTTTCGCGATCGATCCACCTTCGTTTGTAATTCGAGATTATGCAAATTGATATCAAAATAATATGCGTGGGGGAAATTTTCGCAATCAAAGGACAGCGTAATTAGCTGAAATTTCCCCTCTTGTAAATTTCCACGTTTACAGTATACACACAATCCTGATATACCTGTACCAGACAATTACAGACCTGTACAACAGACTACATACAACTATATCATAGCTCTGACAGCTTCGTTTTACATTTGTCAAAAATATGGAAAAACCTTTTCTCCCTTGAACTATAATATGTTGGTACACAAGGGAATTGGTTCTTTAACGCTAACCCTAAATGTTCATTTTACTAACATGATATATAAAGGATATGTACATTTCCGTAATTTGAAAAGAGCATTTTAAGAGCCAACAATCTGTTATTTATGCTGATAAGATTTTACAAATCTAATAGACGTTTTGGCTGGTTTGTCATAATACGTTATGTAACATTAAATAAATCAATTGTCAGACGAGATCTAGAACATGGAGAGAGTTGAGCCTCCAGACTGACAGGAAATGGAATTCTAAGGTATAATTTCACAAAACCTACAATTACTCTATGTTAATTGAGTTTCAAACAAAAGGCAAATGGAGAAATTGAATTCAACATCTCAGGAAGATACAATATCTTTCATTGGCAACAATTTATTTTACTGTATGATTATATTCGATTCCAACAAAACATATTCTGCATGTAAATGCTTTTACTAAAACAGAATCAATTTCAGCACTGCTGCTTGAATCTTAACAGACAATGATATATCCATGCATAATTTGCCAACTTCTAGGGACTTGAATTGGAAATTCAGAAGTCTCAACTCAGAACATTTATACTAGACCTCCTATTGAACAAGATTAGTGTATTAAAATAATAAGATACAACCCATCAAATGGACTTAAGTTGGATTTTTAAATTATGAGCAGTGAAAAAGTTTTACAAATAATTTTTGTCTTTATAAAGGGTCCAAAATAGAGGATCTACCTCCGAAATTGGTACGGTGCATGCATAAGGCATGCATAATTCTATTACCATAGGATTCTTTTCAGGAAAATAATGACAAAAAAATAAAGATTCAAGACATTGTTAAAAAGTGATTGCCATCCTGTGTTATATGCCAACAGTAAAACAAGCACAGGATGCATGTTCTTCCACCCGGACATTACTACAGAGTTCTGCCATCTGATGGCATCTAGCGCGGTGCAGTACCATCCCCGTCCACAATATGGATACCTGACACTCGTGTCAGAAAACTAAATTGTACAGAGAGATGTCCTCAATTTACATGACAGATGTCAGAACAAAAACACCCATGACCAATCCTTAAAACACTGCATGTAAACTAAAACATACAATGAATTTATTCCTATACTCTATAAAAGGCCATATCCTATGACTGCTTTATCCTGTACTGCATGGGAAGCCACACACCATATGACATAGCTGTGTTGATCATAACTTAACAGTGACCATGCTTTTGTTTGCTTATTGGGTTTATATAATTGCCCTTTAAACGAACACGGTTATTTGGAGGCAGGGTCACCTTGTAGTAGATGGGAGCTACCTCACTGAACAACATACAAGAAGCTTGATGTAATAGAGCAGCTATGCAGTAACTAGCTGTGTCGATATCAATTTAACAGTTACCATGCTTTTGTTTGTTTGCTGATTGGGTTTATTGCCTCATGAACAACCAGGGTCATTTTGTGAGTTGGGGTCAAATTGTAGTAGCTGGTAGCTACCTCAATGAACAACATACCAGAGGCCTGATGCATGCCCAATCCAGAGCAATTAGTCTTACCCATGAACAGCCACAACCATGACACCACGTGTAAATTAAACATGTCCTTCATCGCTTCTCTATTTATATGCATGTTGTTAATTAGAGCTTCTGTAGACCGCACAGTGACACACAGATACATTAAAACACAGGTAAGCTATACACCTGTCCAAACTATACACCTATACATGTCAGATCTAGCTCATCAGTACAGGTATATAAATCAGGCTGACCAGCACATCAAATGTTCAACACTTCTTCCCAAAACTGACTGACCTCATTATGGCCACTTGATAAATTCCTACAATTAAGACCAGACTGTGGAGCTGGACAGATGACAAAAGTGTCATATTTTGTACCACATAGACTTAGCACTTGTACTGTTTATAGACAAACAGTGATTATTTACAACCCTCTCTCCAAAGGAGGAGGGGATCACCAACTGACAATATGTTGATGTTACTTACCTGGAGTAGGAAGAAGAGGTTATAACCTAAATCAAGACTTTAAATCTGCAACATCAACGCCATCATGCACCCTGGTTTGATAAATGGTTTATCAACTAGCAACGGAAGCTTATCGCTAGATAGATGAACAATTTCATATTCATTACAGTCATTCAATACTTTAATTTAATAGGTTATGTAGGGTCATATAATTAAGTAACCATAAATTTTACAAAAAAAAAAAAAAAAACAGTAATAACTCCTTAGATTACACAATCTAAAATTTCAGCCAGGAATGAAAATGAAAACTTTCTAGACCTGAACCTTTAAAAAATACAATCCCTGTCAAGTTTTAATTGTTAATTGCATAAATTAAACACATCTAACATGTTTGAATGCATGCCCAATTTGTGCTTGTGAGGGAATTTAAATACACTTCATGGAGAATAGACTAAAATCTTATACTTGTATATATGTCATCATCGAGTGTTGGATATATTTAGTACATCTGAATGTACACACATTACTTAGTGAACAGCTAATTATATAAGACATCAAAAATCAGACTATGGAATTAGAAGATTAAACCAAATATAAAAAAAAATTAAGTTATCTAAGCTCTTTCAGAAAATGAAAAATGTCTACAAGTCTTATAGTCATTTATGGTACTTGCAAGCCCCTCTGTTCATCCTGTGTAGATTTTGATTTCAATCAACAAGGAGACTATCCACATATACATTTATCAGTTTGTAGGTCATAAGGTTAGTACACTTCAGTGTCTTTGAGAAAAGTCGGCCAGCAATAACATCCTCAGATATT
This sequence comes from Pecten maximus, assembly GCF_902652985.1. Taxonomy (NCBI): domain Eukaryota; kingdom Metazoa; phylum Mollusca; class Bivalvia; order Pectinida; family Pectinidae; genus Pecten; species Pecten maximus. The sequence goes on from NC_047029.1 coordinate 23,875,530, forward strand.
CCTCAAGGGCTAGTCACAAAGGACAATGGCCAAAGCTTCACCTTCAAGAGGAATCAATAGCCCTGGACATGTAAGTAAACGGACAATACTACGCAGTAAATGCCAAATGTCAGCGAGCCAAATGCAACCAGCAATCATCGATCTCAGACTTGACATTCAATCGCAGATAACAAGAAATGTTACTGAAACTGAAAATTCTATTTGCAGACAAATGGCTGATGGAGGATATAAACTGGGATATTCAAGATCACTCACTCTGGAGAAAGCGTCAGTAAATGTACTAGTACTTAAGGGTGTATGTCGCATATATGTTTATATATGTATAAATGATGTTATATGAGAGTGAATGAGGTAGTAATCAAAAGCTGTTACAATACAGAGAGTATCATCATAGGTATCCAGAGTATAGTCTCTGCTATGCATCCTGCACAAATTAAATCAACTTGATGATTTCATATTTATTAAAAATATTGTAACAATGATACCTTTAACTCTTTACGTACTCATTCAAATTTCGCGGTCGCTACCGGAAGTGAATGCTGGGTAGGTCCTTTGTGTATTGGAGCATATGGCTATCACATCAGACGTCGATAAAACGATCTTTTACTGATCTTTTACTGTTGTATAATGCTTAATATTAAATGAAGTTTATCATATGGAACAAGTACTGAGTACGGAAACTCTTTTACCCAATTTTTCCTTTAAAATACGGCGAAATCTCCAGGCAGAATCGCGGGAAATGACATGTTAATCGGCACATGTGTCACACATGTGCAAGAAATCACGCAGCCAAAACATCGTTTTTTCGGTGTGTAAAAATATTTTACGTATTTCTTACTTATTTTGATGATAAATGTTACTCAATTATATATATATTATCGTTTTTAATTGTTTTATTGTGTTTAACACCTCAACAATCTCGCAGAAAACGAAAGTAAATTTGAGGCCGCCATTTTGTAGCTATGTAAACAGCTCGGCATGAACCGGCGGAATTCTTTGAAATAGACAATCTTAACGAATGAATTATGCTTCTGGTACGTAAAATATACCATCAATACAATATTTACATTGCTTTTTATTTCTTAAAAACATCATTTCCGTGTCAATTCCTTCGTATGACTATGCTAAACCAGCAAGTAATATCAACATCTTTCGCGATGTTTTACGACGATTTGAGTCGTCACAAAGGATGGAAGGCATGTTAATTGTGACGTGTGTAGTCGTCATGAAGGATACAAGAGCACGTTTTTGTGACGTCTGTAGTCGTCGTGAGTACGGAAAGAGTTAATAAAACCAACAACAAAACTTCATAATTTAATTTTGTATGAAACGCGCATTTTCATTGGCTGAAATAATTTTGTTATACCTCCATAACAAAATTTTTGACGTTGCGAAATATAACGTCATTTTTGATTGGCTGATGAAGTTGCGTAATAATTTATCACAGAAAAGAGTTCGCCAAAGAAAGTGAAATATCTTGGTGTGTATAAGACGAAATTAAATTATAAGAATTAACATTAATTATTTTTTCTGTTATACAGTCATAACATAAAAAACTGGAGTGTACTCTCTTCATAAACTGCTTCGCGGTTTATTTAGAGTACACTCCAGTTTTTTCTGTTATGACTGTATAACAGAAAAAATAATTGATGTTAATCCTTAAATAACAGTATTGTCATCATCTGTTCAGGATTCTGCATTGGCACACATAACATCAAACTGATGTGTAATTGAATCCATTTCTGGATTTTTTGTGTTTCACAGGAGGCTGACATCACAGGCTGCCTGATGCTGCCATGGTTGCATTCTTGGGAAAGGCACTCGGCCGCAGTTGCTCTGAATGGCTTGTGGCCGACTTACCTATATTTTGTTCAGTGAGGTAGTCACCAGCTACTACAAGGATATCTCACCTTAACTTTAAATGAACATGGCTATTCAAAGGTCGATTCAACCAGCATATAAAGAAATTGCCCAGAAAAATGAACTGACATTATACAATCAGGAGTTTGGAGATATTGTGAAAGGTCAGTAGGATGGTTCAGTCTGTTTGTTGTAGTTTTTAACTGACAGAGTAACTCTGGAGAGTTAGTTAGTGAGATACAGGGATTTAATTCTGACAGAGACCCAGCTTCCTTTCCTATTGAAGCACTTTATAGGATTGTGTTTTTTCCCTGTTCTATATCACACAATTTATTAGGGTGATGGCATTCACAAATTGTTAGGAAAAAGTGAGAAAAAAACATCCCAGACATTTGGAATTTGCTGGCAGTGAGATACATGACAAATAATAATATGACGCAACCTTGTATTAGGTCATTGCAGTGTGATCTTTTCCACAGAAACTCAGATGTATTAATTAAAGTGTTAAAATGTTATCTTTTATAGTGATTTATCTTCCAAAGTCTTTGTCATCGAAACTGTCACAGAAAACTCTAATGATAAATCTAACATAAAATCATTAAAAGAATCAGGTGTAAACCTGTCGACCAACAGTATCAGGCCAGCGAGAAAACTTTGATGAATTAAATTGTCAATAATGAGATCATTTATCGGATTGTGTGCACCGTGTGCCGGCCCTTTGATCTACTGTAAACACTGTCTGTGTGGGTATAATCTCCGGGTCTCTCAGGTACACTAGCGCAATATGTCTGTGTGTCCCAACACTGCCGATGAGAAACCTTCTCACGAAAATCAATAGACTGTACACAGTTGTGACCTGCTGATGACAGGAAGTGTAACTCTTATGAATTATGTATAACACAAGCATACATCCTCATATCAAATCATTATCATTTTTTTTTTTCATTTTGTTAAAAATGAATATGAAGAAGTGACAACATAATGTATTCATTCTGTATCTATATATAATGGGAAAATTGGTGTGAAATATCTCATGGTATGGCTGGGAAAGTTAAGTATGGTATACAATATGGCCCATCTAAACAAATTTAAGTAGGAGTTCATTCATGTAATACAAATAAATAAAAAAATATATATATATTTGTTTGTTGGGTTTATCACTCCGTGAACAGCCAAGGTCATTCTGAGAGGGGGTCTCCTTGTAGTAGTTGGTGACTACCTCATGTCACTGCATGAACAACATGTGGGAAGCCTGTCGCATGCCATTCAGAGCAATTAGGGTAAAGTGTTACTTGGCCATATAGGACACAATCATGACAGTACAGACTGTCCTGTTTCTCAGATTCCTGAGAAACACAAACTGCCACAGGAAGGAAGCATCAAACCATGCATCTCAGATCTTCACCTGAGGTTACGTGGCCATGGCAGCACTCTTAAAACCAACTGAGAAATCACAGCATCATATTAAAAGAAAAGGTCATATTCTTGAAAAGTAAATCAAATCATTATATAAACACCAACAATTTTAAGGCAAAAATATGCATTTTCAAATATCAATATATCTGATAACCATGCAAGCTCTTTATATCCAAGCTTGTATCCCGTTGTTCTATATAGTTGTTGGACAGCTCGGTTTTCAAGGTAACAGACTGAGCTCTTGTATTCAATACTGCGCAGAGTAATCCTCCAATGGTCTTAAAACCCTACAACTTTTTATAGAAATAATACTGCACATGGTCTAGATTTTTGTAATAAGCCATGGCCAATGGCCAACACATCAATTTAGACAGGTATTAAATTATCATGTAATAATTATAAGCCCATGCAGGGGGTCAACACATCAATTCATACACTGTCTTATTATAATTCATACACCATACTTATCCTGTAATCAGCCCATTCAGAGGCCCAAAACATCAATTTTTACACCATATTTAATCCTGTAGGATATCCAGGGGGCAAAAAACACATCAAATTTCATACCGTATTTATCCTGTAATTTCATACCGTATTTATCCTGTAATACTATTATAAGCCCAGGGAGCCGACAAATCAACTTAGGTAGTGTCTTTATTCTGCAATAAACTCACAGGGGGCCAACACATAAATTTTGACTCTATGGAAGCTGGATATTAACTTGAAGTAGACATGGGTGCACGAGCTTATTACCAAGCATGGACCTATTACTGGGTTAATACGATAAACACGTAAATATTTCAATATTATGTAAAACTTGATTATTTAAAAAAAAAAAATACTTTTGTGATCAATTTGTACCCCACCACCCCTATAATTCATACATCCATGACCTAGTTTATTGTTCCTGTAACATCACAGTGACATTAAATATGTAGGTAAGGACGATTATCTCCACACAAATCTTCACACTTCACTTACACTAAACATAAATGCTCAATTTACATAAGTATAAATATTTGGCGTAAAGGGAAACCCTCTCGGATATGCTGGCTAGGATACCATGCCAACAGAACCATGTAATTAGCTACAATTTGATTTGACATGTTGGTATGCAGGTCAGTCTTACATCAAACTCGACTCACTTCTCTAGAAATTCCTTCTTTCCAAGTCAACATAAAAAATTAAAGATAGGCAAATTGAATTAAATCTAGAACTGTGCCACATGCACTGTTAATTCATTTGTTTACAAAAATTGGATTTAGTTTTATTTTTCCTTATCTGTTTTGTTATCATGATTGCAAAACATCATCAAAAAGAAAACCGTTATTTTATCCCCTGGCAAAATTTACTAGTACATGTATATGTAACTATTTTCTGTAATAATAAATGTTATCGACATTATCAAAGGACATTTGTTTATTATGTAATGAGCATGTAAATAATACTGCCAATGACCTTATCATGACCTTCAAATGTTGGCATGTCTATCTAATGACCTTCATACAAAACCGCCAAGGTCGGCCCCGTTACTTGCGTCACATGTACTGTGTTGTTACTGCATCACACTCATGACTGCGAAAAATGCAACAGTTGCTCGCATCATTGAAAATTCTCTGCAACATGACCCCCGCGGTTACTATCTAGGCTTCGGCTTAGATATTTTTCTATCGAGAACAGATGTTTCAAACTGTTTTGCAATTTTTTTCAAAGTAGATAAAATTACCTTCAAGTGAGGTTGCAACCCTTACATAAACAAGTCTTGGAATCTGCAAAACAAGCTGGAAATTTTAACGAATATTTGTCTTTCTAAAAAATGCATCCTGATTATGTAACTTTTTTCCAATTAATACACTTTGAGCTATAAACTCGGTAAGAATGTTTTCAATTATTTCTGTCTATGATTAAATTTCAAGGTTATCTGTCATTTGGAAGATAATTGTATTGCGTGGATTTCGAAGCGTTTGTTAAAATGACTGGTATAAAGAATTGTTTGGATAAGTAGCAGTTTACTGTTGTGATATGGCTGGCACAGTTATACCTGGTATAATAGGCTAGGTTGATCATAAATACAATCACACACCTGTCTATCTTTACAAACCTACCTATCTCATTGTCAAGTACTTATACAAATAACGATGAAATAATACTGTAAAGTTTAACTGACCACTGGGCAGGGAAGTAAATATTTGCTTAAATCTGAGTCAACAATTACCACACACCCGTTTATCCCTACTCTTCAATACATTTAACACTACCTGAGAATTCCTTGGCCATTTCTGTCAGTTGTGTAATGGCCATTTTCTTGCAATTTACAGATTAAATGTTAATCTCTTCTTCCCAGTGTTAATTACACCAAAACAAATTCATCTTAACCAGTATAGTTTTCTTAGATAAAAACAATGTTCAGAAAATGTCAGTATAACAAAATTCATTTTGATGAATATCATGGTGGCAGCTATGGTTCGACTTCAGGAGATTCTGTAGAGTCAACTTGGTCAATATGTATTTAAATTCTTTAGATAAAGTCAACTAGCGGCTTAATCCCACTGTTTATTAAATTCACCACCGATAGATCTGTTCACACTTTAGGAGGATCTACTGTTTACTACAGCTGTCCAGACACGATAGCACAGGTCATTAAGGAGGCCAGTTATCTCCCCTGATCGACATGTTAGCATTAATAGGTAGCCTAAGTTTCCTCTGGCCCTGACACCATTTCTGGTGTAGGGCCAGAGCGCACTTCTATAACAAAACGTGGAATTCTCCGACACCATGTGGTGTCGCTGAGATATTGGTGCAAATACAACAAGTGCAATCAATGATTGCGAAAGCTCACCGGTGGCAGCAATCACAATATTTTTTATGTATGTATAAGCATGTCATTTTGAAATTGTATGTCACATAATATCGCTCCTAGACCTCTGATGGATGTATAAACCAAATAAGAAGGGTGTGGACTTACAACCTTTCCAAAACTAACCCCCAAAATCTTTAAAGGGAGTTTTTATGTCAAAAAAAGTAAGTCCACTAAATAGTAAAATGCCAAAATGCCAATTTTTTTCCTCTATGATTTTCCACAGCATCACTCCTGGATCTTTAATGAATGTATAAACCAATTAGAAGGGTGATAGGTGTATACTTTTTGACTTACCCCAAAAATTTAAAGCGAGTTTTGGTGCAAAAAAAAGTAAAGTCCACATAATGGTAAAATGCGAAAAAATCACAACTTTTTTCCGCATGATTTTGCCATAACATCACTCCTCGACCTCTAATGAATGCATAAACAAACTTAGAAGGGCCTGAGGTGTATACTTTTGGACTTACAAGCTTTCCAAAAACTTACTCCAAAAACTTTAAAGTTTTGGGGTGGGACGCCGGCGCCGACGCCGACGCCGGGGTGACAGCATTAGCTCTCGGTTATATACTCGTAACCGGTGAGCTAATAAAATCGGGTGTGACATAACACCAACCTTACAAATGTGGATAAATAATCTATTTAACCCAGAACACCCATTTAGTCCCATCTAAGTGTTTTATTCCGTCAGTATTCCAAACGGTGTCGGAGAATTCCATGTTTTCATATAGTAGTGCGCTCTGGCCCTACACCAGAAATGGTGTCAGGGCCAGAGGAAACTTAGGCTACATTAATAGGTTGACATCTCCAAGGCAAATCTTAAAATAAATCTTAATAACCTTTCCCAGGTACCACTGAACATTTTTAAAACATTTGAGAGTGTGACTTTGATATTGAGAATCAAATATCATATATGACAACCAAATGCACTGTACCTTTCATTTAAAACTGTGTTATATAGGAGTCATAATTACAACAAAAATACAATATGCATCCATGTCATCAGTCATTCTCTTTTATCCTGCAACTAGCATCGGCATTGTCAGAATACACCTACCACATATATATTTTTGATGTATTCGGCATTGACGAAAAACAGCTGTAAATTCGGCTGTCCTACTTCCAAGTGAAACAATGTTTAAAAGGCAAACATATTTCGAACATTGTTGATACTCACGGTTTCACTTAGAATTGCTTATTTTTGATGATAATTGCATGATAAATAGAATATATACATGGTCAGTGTCTTAAAATATAAGCTTTATTTTTGGCTTGGGACAGAAAGACAAAATTGGCTCGCAAAGACTCACCACTTGATGTGTATTCTAAATATATCTATAATATCAAAGATGAAATCAATAGCCGATAACCATAATAGAGAGTCTTGAGAAAGCAGAAATGATTCACAGCAAGCTGAGGCCTACTTGGTGTTATGTATATACAAATATTTTCCTACAACTCCAGCTTATAATAAGTTGATCTAGGACTACCACAATTAGTATCTTTCTGACCTGGTATTACATTTATAATGATCATCAACTTGAAATTTCCCATAGGAAGCATTATTGGATTAAAGAAAAAATTTCCCATAGGAAGCATTATTGGATTAAAGAAAACAGTCTTAACTAAGGAACATTCCTTAAGTTCTGTAATGATTTCCTATGGAAATGAATTTCCTGAAGGAACATTAATGAAAGTCCATGGGCAATATTGCTTTAAGCAAGCTTTCCAATTGATTCTTGAACAAATTTCACTCAAGTTCCAAATTACTTATTTAATTATTAACTATCAAGCACAAAATACATGTAATTACATGTTGAGCAATATATAGCTTTACAAATTAAATCTATGGTGCCAACAGCACGAAAATGATCAGCGTTACTAATTATAGTTCAGAAGACTATGATGTAATTCATCACTATGAACTGGGGTTCATTTGATATGAATACATATAACTATGATATTGCTTCCATAGCCACATGAATGCACTGGTGATGATCAGCTGACCCGTTATCCTGACAGACAGCTGACCAATATCATTGCATGTTATCTAATACTGTCTGGACATTAGACAATGATTACATGTAACGACAATGTGGTGATGCCTAAAGGTAGATCGTAGACAGGTAACATGTTAATGTTGACCAATAATACGACTAAGTCTTGGACAGCAGTTACACCTGATTATGTAAACGATTTACAGACCAGATATAAATAGAGTATATACCTGCAGGCTTATACCTGGTAAACCAATATATCTGAACAGGTGTTAAATTAAATTCACTGCAGATCAAGATGCAATCATGACGATAGCATGTCTGGTGTGGCCTCGGGCGACGGATAACACAAATCTGGACAGGTGTACACCTTTATAAACCTGTAAACCAAAGATAAGCTATGCCTCATCCGATACCACTACTGTGACGACCGCATGCATATGAACCACTGTACATGTTGGAACACCTGCACAAAGCTGATTTATGTTACCAAGAAATTTACATGGAGTTACATATATATCTACAGTTGCAAAGTTTTCCAATTTGTCATCTTCTCTTTTTTTCTTCCTTTGTAAAATCTGCGAAATTCAATACACCTGCATTGATTTTTTTTCCCCAGTTAAACTAAATCTGCATAAATGTTCTTATTCTACTTAAAGTGATATTCTTGTATTTTGTCCAGTCAGGGCATGCAGTTGACCCTTGATCTTTAGTTATTATAGAAGACAAATCACTACTGGTATTTCTCAGAAATCAGAAAAGTCAAAACATGTCAAATAGACATGTCCCTTTAAACCCAAGAGTCAATATCATTTTGGGAAGTCAAAAACTCTTCAGGGTTTACTAGATACCCTGAAAGTCATTTAAGTTTTTTCTTATTAATTTTACTTCATTGTTTCCCTACTGTAATGGATGCTGGTTTTAAATTATTTATCCTGTAATAAGTCCAGGGGTATAAAGCAACTCAAAATAGGGAAAGAAGGCCTAGGGGCTGGGCTTATTGTAGGACAACTATAAATAGCTCTTGTTAGCAGTTTTACCTTATATATGGGTGGGCTTATTGTCAGATAAATCCAGTACAAATGTACAGAAGGCCATGCCAACACATACACTGTTGGAGATAGTCTCACAAACTCAAGTAATTCAATCCATCCTCAGATTGCAGCAACTGTATGTTGTACAGTAATTACTTGATTATCGGAAGATTAATCTATTTCAAGTTTCCAATACAATACACTATTAGACATTTTCTCTGGTTTGGATATAAATATGACAATCGCCCTGAAAAAACTAAATGTGTAAATCGAAAAAAAGAACATTAATGAAACAAACATACCTGTATTGCTATAACAATACATGATACATGTCCCCTACCTGCCCCCTCTAAACATATGTGAACAGTGAACTTGACTCAAGATGCCAGAAATTTGAAATTGTCTGAGATATAACGGTTCTTTATCATTGTGTAAAGTTTGATCAAATTCTCTCAAGGTGTGAAGGCGTTGAAAAACTTTGGCTTTATGTACATACGTATGCATGTACATAAAAGACGGATGGAGAGGAAACCAAGTCCCCCCAGTTTCACCATTTCACTGGTAGGGTATTAACAAGCAGTCTTCCCTTCTTTAGTTCACATTCACACAATCACAAAACCCATTTTCATTTAACATTTAGAGAAAATTCCAATATAAAGCTGCACATCTAACCATGGGGGATGTTCTTCTTCAAATATTCTGCCCTGGAGTTTTCTGAAATCAAAATACATACCTCTCAACTAACTAACCAAACACAAAGTTTCCTGATTTGACAAAAGCTTACCTGTGTATCCATGGTTACCAACTTTGGTGAGATTTCACAACATACATCATGCTCATGTCCTCAAATTTGAGTGTCAATATGGTGTGTTTGAATTCTTCTCTGGAATGAAAATGACATTACTGTTGTATTAACTTTAATTAATTTTAATTAAGAAATTGTATTTACTTTAATCAATTATAATTAAGAAAGTTAGACACATACTGTGCTGCATATATATACTAGCCATAGATACATATTGCATCAGAGTTGCAGATCACTGCATAAATTCACACTTCTACCTCAGGCCTTGATTGAAAGTTGTCAAAGATATACATAGGGACACATGCATGTAAGGTGGATAGGGGGTCTCCAGGGGCGAGAAATAAGGAATCGGATAATATATTGCATGACATACCAGTACATTTTGTAGTAAAATAAGATGTGTTCGTTTTAAGATATGTTGAGTTATGTCCCTTTAAACAAAAACTTGATAAGAAGAGTTATGCCCCTTTAAAAAAAAGAAAACCTATGATGCAATTCTGGTAAAAAAAAGTGATGTTTAAAATTTACGAAATACTGTTCAGATGGACTACATAGTTTAAAATCTTGTTTAAAACTCTATCTACCACAGTAGCAAGACTTATATATATAGTTATTACACATATTTCAGATATATTCCTTTAAAGCTAACCACAATCTCATTAAAAATCATATCCTAATTTTGGTTTCTATACAAACTCACAGGGCATCCTTGGAAGTATTATTAGATTTGATCCTCAAAATTTTCATTCTTTGGTTTTACAGGATATGTCTTTCTGACTTACATTTTAACCATTCAGAGTTCCTGAAAATAAGAATGATTACATTTGATTTAAAATTCAGAAACTGTTTAAACCCAAGGACCAGCTGGAAACCCTGAAATGATTGTGGGGTTGGGAATTTGAGTAAATTTCGTGTGTCCATCACTGTCCTACCAGAAACTTGTGTCAAGTAAAAGGGGAATTCCTACCAGCAGAAACTGAAAATTAATCATTTAAATAACCTACAACATTAACTGTAGTTACCATGTTGATGCATAATGAGGAAAACCACCAGCCCCAGCTGGTACATCATTGGGGAAACAATCCAACATCACTCTCTACTGTCTTTGTACCTTAATCTTATGTTCTAGTGCATGGGGATGATATGATGTTCAAGCTGGAATGCACAGGTGACACTGTCCTCATTTGAGTCATTAAAACAGTGCAAACTGTCAACGATCATGGCTATCGCGTCATCAATGACAGTAATTATAAGACAACCTAAAACCTTTATAATAAATTTATTTACATTCTGTACACACTGAATTTGATGCCCAGTTCTGTGTATTTATAATCAGGATAACTGAAACATTCACATGATTCAAAATAAATACTAATCAGTAATGAACAGAAATAGCCTAATTACTTTTTACTAAAGGCTATCTTTTTCTAGATGCAAATCTATAAATAATCATTTTGTATTTTAAACAGTATACTATTGTAAAGTTTGCTGGTGAACTGAAACAATTTAATATTTTATACAATATTGTAAGTATGTATACAAGTACAATGTTTTTATGGAACATATGCAAGTCCAAGTTTCCTCTGGCCGTGACAGCAGTGTTGGACAATTTGGGGGATGTGCAGTGCAGCTGCAGTCTTACAGGAAAGATGAATAAGATCATCTTCTTGCATCCTTATTCCTTATTCGTTTGAATGTAACATTGCAATACATTAACTGATGTCAGTTGCCTCCTGCTATATCAAATTATCTAACTTATTAAATAAAATCCATATTACGTTGGGCCCGGGCCCCGTAAGTATGATCCCCTGGACCTATATATATATTTAGACTGTAGTGTATATATATATATACAAATGTATATGCTATCTATTGCAAAGGGTGTGGGTTTGAAGATAGAGAAAAAGTGTATTTTATTGGGGGATTTATGTTGTGTCTGACTCCTACATCATGAGCGGTTTATAACTTATATTCAGCGTATGTGAGACACAGTGTGGTATCCCATGAAAAAAGACATAAAATGGTATTGATTTTGAAATCTTGACAGATAAGTCGAGTGCCGAGTGGTATCGATGTTCGATCGGCATGCATAATACTTCCGTTGCATTTCAGTCAAATTAGTAAACGTACAAACAAAGCGACAGCTCGTGTGTCTGAACATGAAAACATGTTTTCTTAAACTTACAAAATCGCCAGTAGTATTCAGAATGAAGATGATTACCTGTGTAAAACTTTCTTATAAGAATCCACTCAAAGTGATTGTCTTCTTGTAGCCATATTTGTTTACTTGGCAAATGGAATATGTAACGAACATTGTGATTGGCTGGTCTAAAAATAGAAAGTTACTAAAAATTGCGTTATCTACCCAAATGTCTCCTGAGGACAAGGAACGTCACTATACTAGTACATCGCTGTTAAGATATGACATCACTCGTTAAGATAAACTGAGGAAATAGATGCATGAAAAGAGAAATCCATTAATTTTAGAACAGCCAATCAAAACGCCCGTCATAAAAACGTGCACCTTGCTACAGGTATTTAATTTTCCAAATATGGATATGTCGCAATTGAAGGTTATAACCGGAACAAGGACGTTAAGCCCCATCAATCAATCAATCAATGTCGCAATTGAAAAGATTTGATATTTAGAAAACCATTTGTTGTGGTCAAAGATAATTACATTATCAACATCAAATATTTCTGATGCAGATAAACAACAAACACTTTAATTAATAACTGTTTTATGAAATTTATTATAAAATTTTCAGAGTATTCTCAAGAAATGAAAAAATGTCAATTTACAATTGATAGAATTAGATTTAGTTTTTCAGATTCAGACAGGTGAAAAATTACACATACATGTACATGCATTTACAATGCAGTTTAGTGATCCAATTTAAGATATATAGTTTTACTTCATCTTCATGTCAACTTCGCTAGCCAAGGAATCTGATTACATTTCACTCCACGAACAATGTAGAGTGAAACATAATCAGAAGTTTTGGCTATATAGCGAAGATATATGTCTTCAGGTAGGCAGGAAACTTGTAACTAATGAAATTACTCCGGCCATTATACCAGTGACACATACATATCTATATACATGAAGGTTCATGATTATGTGTTATTGTTAATGATATGTGTTAATTACAAACAAATATGTTTATTATGGCACTTTCTATTATATAAAAATATCATATGAGACAATGTTTTTCTGTATCGATTATAAAATAGTCTCTACAAATGTTATTTAAATTAATATACAATGAAATATATTTAAAAATATGAATTATGAATGTATAAAAATTATCTCTCTCTTGAATTATTTAATATATACCAGCGACATGAAATATTAAAAATGGATCACAATCAATTAAACTTGAACAAGGAATGGCTTGTGTATTAACTGACATTTATATACTGTGTAGTGACATCACTGGAATAGCTTCACGGGGATTGGAATCCCTGGTCTGAGATAGGTATAATACACCTGTCTCTTCCATAAGTACATATCACATGTATGCTTCCATATTAAAGAGAAGAGTTACAATTTTTGTATGCATATATATATATATATACACAAATATGGCTCATTTCATAATTGTTTGAATCACATTAGTTTGAATTAAATAATCATTAAAAAAAAAGATTAGAATATGTGGAACAAATATCATTAAATACTGTGATACAAAATATGAACGATTTCCAATGAAATATGTCTTCATTAATGTATACATTAATGTAAATGTAAATCAAAACAATTGTTAGTAATGTTTCTGTTTCTCCTTGACAAGGAAATGTATCTGATCCTGTTTATCAATCACAGTTGATGTTTGATTATCACATTTGACCCAATGACCTTTTGGTCATTTCTGACCTAGAGCCCTTGAACTTATGTTCTTGTTGACCTGCGACCTTTTTGTCGTCACTGACATATATAGCTATGACCTTATCTAGTCTGATGATATAGCTATGACCTTATCTAGTCTGATGTACTTGGGTCACATTTAAAATCTAGTAGCTAGGTAATTCTCTAGCAAAGAAATATTGATTGCATCTGTATCAGAGTTTTGATTTTTGTAACATGTGTCCCATCTCATCCAGATTTTCAAACAGGGCCTCACAGAACTTGACGGCATCTGTATGAGGGCTGGACTTCCAGACACTTATAGCAGGCACAATTCTGTAATGGTAAACAAGTATTTATTATATACTGTTGTAATTTTATCTGAACATAAAGAGATACCATGAAATATTCACAGGGACTTGACATAAAATCCTAATCTACGGTACACTTATATAATACATACACTTTGTATCATAAATGTAGACTGGGACCTGAGAACATACGTCATGTGGGCATTAAACCAGTAACTAAAAGAAAGTTGAGAATTTGTAACAAGTCCCCATGTGACATTATGGTACATTTGAACAATAAACTAATTATCCAAGAATCAAATTTGCAAACAAAGTCTAACTTACTTACTGTAGTAATTAAGTGAAGTACTTCATATTTTTATAAAAAATATAAACTCTGTATGACAAAATTGTATTACATTTTACCTTTTAATTTTAAACACTGATACATTTTATACTAAATCAGCGGAAAATTCATTGTCGGGAATCCATGAGAGACAAACATTTGAGTCTGGGACAATGTGGAAGATCATAAAAAATGATTTCTGAAAATCTGAATATGAAAATCACAGGATATACATACTTGGTACAGGAAAAAAACTATACTCCTACATATTATACACATAATTGTAGTGATCAGCAATTTTCAGAGGCAAACATCATCGTACTTACTTATTGGCTTCTATCTTGTAGAATGCTCCATATCCATGCTCCATCATCGGCGCCACACAGCCATAGATCGGCGTGTACCCCACAAAACTGGTGGACAGCACATAGGAACCTCCCCCTCCACTGAAACAGTAAGATGGTAGGCTTCGTTTATTCTCAGTGGCATATTAGGCATATATACATATAACCTGTCCCTCCTTTCTTTATACAAGACTGTATTTATGAAATGAAGATATTATCGGCAGTACCAATGTGAAAAATTCTAGAACATTTGTTCTAGAAGTGTTCTGGAACAGGTGTTCTAGAACTGTTATTCACAGGTTCTGGAACAGTTCAGAACTGATCTAGTTCACATGTTCTTGAACAGTTCCACATTTACTGATCTAGTTAACATGTTCTGGAAAAGTTCTAGAAATGATCTAGTTCACGTGTTCTGAAACAGTTCCAGAACTAACCTAGTTCAAAAGTTCTGAAACAGATCTAGTTCACATGTTCTGAAACAGTTCTAGAACTGATCTAGTTCACATGTTCTGAAACAGTTCCAGAACTGACTAAGTTCAAAAGTTCTGGAACTGCTCCAGAACTAACCTAGTTCAAAAGTTCTGAAACAGTTCTAGTACTGATCTAGTTCACATGTTCTTGAACAGTTCCAGAACCGACCCAGAATTCTTAAATGAGATAAAACACTGCATCAAAAAGAAATTGTTCCATATAAAATTCCTATGCTGATTTCCTAAAAGCTAAATGTGAAGATAATTTTCTCATGTGATTTGGTAAAACATTCCACATAACATCTTCTGCATATCTAAACATTTTAAAAATTGTTTGTCTTGTGTGATGGCAAGTTAAAGAGTTGCCAATGAAGATCTTGAAGAACTATCATCAGACATAAATGTAAACATTAGTATCTAAAGCATTAACAGCTTGATTGTAAAAAAATTGTTCACTAAAAGATAAAATTTAGGCTTGAACATGTCACACAAGGTATAAAGAAATCACAGTTTAAAGTAAGTCTGGCTGATTTCTTCTGTGATGGTTCAACTTAATAACATTTTTGTTTGCACTTTTGCCCCAGGCTGTAGATAAGTAAACCATGTGTGGGTTAATAAAACAGTTCTCAAAGTTATATATGAAATATTTATGTAACATAGGAACTTCATACAGTCAGTTCCGTATAATGACCTTTTTGTGAAGGACGGATCAGTAAACAGTTCTGGTACAGGAAAGCCTTGTTCCTTAGCAACACAGGACAGGCCCAACATGTGACGGTCACACCCTATAACATACAAAACATTTGTCAATTCTGATCATCCTATACATCCCAGCAGCATCACACACAAAATCCTTCATAGTCAGAGGTTTGGTTTGTCTTTTGTTTAACGTCCTATTAACAGCCAGGATCATTTAAGGACATGCCAGGTTTTGGAGGTGGAGGAAAGCCGGAGAACCCGGAGAAAAACCACCGGCCTACCGTCAGTACCAGGCAACTGCCCCACATGGGTTTTGAACTCGCAACCCAGAGGTGGAGGGCTAGTGATAAAGTGTCGGGACACCTTAACCACTCGGCCACCATAACCTCAATTGAGAGATAATATAAATGAAAGAAATTTTAGAGGTAAATTTAAAGATATACTTTAATTTCCCCTTATTAGAGGTTAAAAGATGGCTCAAATGATACATACCTCCATTATTGCCTCAAATAAGTAAGATAACGCCAAATTTTGTCTTCAAAACATAATATGAGAGGATGACTTATTTTCAAGATTTTAGGGTATCTATCAGATTACCTACTTAACATTGACTCAGGACAATGTATAAAATACAATGTAAATAATTATGTACTACTTTTACTAGATATATTTCAGTTTAAACTGGCCTACCGTTGAGGTGGTTTGCCTCGTCCATGAGACTGTTGTGTTTGTTGGCTGCTGCTAGGTACAGTTGTAGTCGTTGCTCGTCCTGGAGAAATAAAAAAACAACAACAAAGATCAAGGGTATTCCTTTCATTAAGTGAAGGTATAAATTGTATGTAGTATACCTTGTTTATCTTGCAGTTGTATACATCTATAGTACTGCTAATTGAAGACAATTTTAACAATAAAAATTAAATACTGTAATCTTCTGTTTACTAGTCCTCTTCATTTGAACCCTATACAATTGTGTGAAATCAGCCAGCCATAATGTCATTAGGAGGAAACCGAAGGATTCCTTCCATGTGATATCTCCTGGAGACAAAATTAGAACTTCCGTCCTTTTGATTTCGTTGGGAGGGAACAGAAGGATTTCCTCTATTGTGATGTCATTATATTAAGAGGAAACAAGGATTTTTACCTTCTGTTGTCATTGGGAGGAAACAAGGATTTTTACCTTCTGTTGTCATTAGGAGGAAACAAGGATTTCACCCATGTGATGTCATTTGAAAATAACATGGATTTTAACTCTTGTGATGTCTTTTGGATGGAACAAGGAATTCAACCCCATTGAAGTAAATGGATGGGAACAGAAGGATTTCTTCCTCACTGAAAGGTATAAATAAAATTACTTCCCTCATATCAAAGGGGTGGAAGAGCTGGATTGTATCTTTTCAAAAGTCAAAAACAATTCCTCCCTCATGGTGTCACAGAGAGAACAGTAGGATTACCTCCCTCATGGTATCATAGAGAGAACAGTAGGATTACCTCCCTCATGGTGTCATAGAGAGAGAACAGTAGGATTACCTCCCTCATGGTGTCATAGAGAGAGAACAGTAGGATTACCTCACTCATGGTGTCATAGAGAGAACAGTAGGATTACCTCCCTCATGGTGTCATAGAGAGAACAGTAGGATTACCTCCCTCATGGTGTCATAGAGAGAACAGTAGGATTACCTCCCTCATGGTGTCATAGAGAGAGAACAGTAGGATTACCTCCCTCATGGTGTCATAGAGAGAACAGTAGGATTACCTCCCTCATGGTGTCATAGAGAGAACAGTAGGATTACCTCCCTCATGGTGTCATAGAGAGAACAGTAGGATTACCTCCCTCATGGTGTCATAGAGAGAACAGTAGGATTACCTCCCTCATGGTGTCATAGAGAGAGAACAGTAGGATTACCTCCCTCATGGTGTCATAGAGAGAACAGTAGGATTACCTCCCTCATGGTGTCATAGAGAGAACAGTAGGATTACCTCCCTCATGGTGTCATAGAGAGAACAGTAGGATTACCTCCCTCATGGTGTCATAGAGAGAGAACAGTAGGATTACCTCCCTCTTGGTGTCATAGAGAGAACAGTAGGATTACCTCCCTCATGGTGTCATAGAGAGAACAGTAGGATTACCTACCTCATGGTGTCATAGAGAGAGAACAGTAGGATTACCTCCCTCATGGTATCATAGACAGAACAGTAGGATTACCTCCCTCATGGTGTTATAGAGAGAACAGTAGGATTACCTACCTCATGGTGTCATAGAGAGAGAACAGTAGGATTACCTCCCTCATGGTGTCAGAGAGAGAACAGTAGGATTACCTCCCTCATGGTGTCATAGAGAGAACAGTAGGATTACCTCCCTCATGGTGTCATATAGAGAGAACAGTAGGATTACCTCCCTCATGGTGTCATAGAGAGTACAGTAGGATTACCTCCCTCATGGTGTCATAGAGAGAGAACAGTAGGATTACCTCCCTCATGGTGTCATAGAGAGAACAGTAGGATTACCTCCCTCATGGTATCATAGAGAGAACAGTAGGATTACCTCCCTCATGGTGTCATAGAGAGAGAACAGTACGATTACCTCCCTCATGGTGTCATAGAGAGAACAGTAGGATTACCTCCCTCATGGTGTCATAGAGAGAGAACAGTAGGATTACCTCCCTCGTGGTGTTATAGAGAGAGAACAGTAGGATTACCTCCCTCATGGTGTCATAGAGAGAGAACAGTAGGATTACCTCCCTCATGGTGTTATAGAGAGAACAGTAGGATTACCTCCCTCATGGTGTCATATAGAGAACAGTAGGATTACCTCCCTCATAGTATAATAGAGAGAGAACAGTAGGATTACCTCCCTCATGGTGTCACAGAGAGAACAGTAGGATTACCTCCCTCATGGTGTCATAGAGAGAGAACAGTAGGATTACCTCCCTCATGGTGTCATAGAGAGAACAGTAGGATTACCTCCCTCATGGTGTCATATAGAGAGAACAGTAGGATTACCTCCCTCATGGTGTCATAGAGAGTACAGTAGGATTACCTCCCTCATGGTGTCATAGAGAGAGAACAGTAGGATTACCTCCCTCATGGTGTCATAGAGAGAACAGTAGGATTACCTCCCTCATGGTATCATAGAGAGAACAGTAGGATTACCTCCCTCATGGTGTCATATAGAGAACAGTAGGATTACCTCCCTCATGGTATAATAGAGAGAGAACAGTAGGATTACCTCCCTCATGGTGTCACAGAGAGAACAGTAGGATTACCTCCCTCATGGTGTCATAGAGAGAGAACAGTAGGATTACCTCCCTCATGGTGTCACAGAGAGAACAGTAGGATTACCTCCCTCATGGTGTCATAGAGAGAACAGTAGGATTACCTCCCTCATGGTGTCATAGAGAGAACAGTAGGATTACCTCCCTCATGGTGTCATAGAGAGAGAACAGTAGGATTACCTTCCTCATGGTGTCATAGAGAGAGAACAGTAGGATTACCTCCCTCATGGTGTCATAGAGAACAGTAGGATTACCTCCCTCATGGTGTCATAGAGAGAACAGTAGGATTACCTCCCTCATGGTGTCATAGAGAGAACAGTAGGATTACCTCCCCCATGGTGTCATAGAGAGAGAACAGTAGGATTACCTCCCTCATGGTGTCATAGAGAGAGAACAGTAGGATTACCTCCCTCATGGTGTCAGAGAGAGAACAGTAGGATTACCTCCCTCATGGTGTCAGAGAGAGAACAGTAGGATTACCTCACTCATGGTGTCATAGAGAGAACAGTAGAATTACCTCCCTCATGGTGTCATAGAGAGAACAGTAGGATTACCTCCCCCATGGTGTCATAGAGAGAACAGTAGGATTACCTCCCCCATGGTGTCATAGAGAGAACAGTAGGATTACCTCCCCCATGGTGTCATAGAGAGAACAGTAGAATTACCTCCCTCATGGTGTCATAGAGAGAACAGTAGGATTACCTCCCCCATGGTGTCATAGAGAGAACAGTAGGATTACCTCCCCCATGGTGTCATAGAGAGAACAGTAGAATTACCTCCCTCATGGTGTCATAGAGAGAACAGTAGGATTACCTCCCTCATGGTGTCATAGAGAGAACAGTAGGATTACCTCCCCCATGGTGTCATAGAGAGAACAGTAGGATTACCCCCCTCATGGTATCATAGAGAGAACAGTAGGATTACCTCCCTCATGTTGTCATAGAGAGAGAACAGTAGGATTACCTCCCTCATGGTGTCATAGACAGAACAGTAGGATTACCTCCCTCATGGTGTTATAGAGAGAGAACAGTAGGATTACCTCCCTCATGGTGTCATAGAGAGAACAGTAGGATTACCTCCCACTGACATAGCTGTAGAGAGTTGAATACTTCCGGATTACATTTCGTTCAATCCTGATTTCTTTTATTTTTACAGTTTTTCGTGGTTTTAAGTAGAAATGATTACAAATATAGCATCATGTGATTTGATATGTTTTCATGTTTTCATAGCATTAAAAAAATGATAATAATAAGTCAGTGATAGTTAGATATTTTATTCATTGTAAAAGTTATGTAAGCTTCAAAAAATAAAAAATTGATGTTCAACCTTATAATTTAACTAAATCACAAGCTACTTCAAAATACAATATATATTGAAAACGAAATATGTATGCATAATACTGTATAAAATGCTTGGCTTGCAATAATTTTCTTCTTTCTGGTGGACCATATAATTATACAAAAAACAACAACATTTGTTTGTAATAATCATCTTTCCTATTATAATATCATACACAAGAGGCCCAGAGGGCCTGCATTGCACACCTGGATATTTTGAGCTGTCACTCCCAACTATGGTTCAAACCAAATTTGAACTGAATCCTATCATTCTTAAAGAAGGAGGATTCTAAAGAATTCGCCAGTATTGGGCCAGTTCGCTACTAATACATTTGATCTCCTTCAACCAATAATGATACAGACGAAAGGTGATCAGAATCCATTCAGTTGATCATGACTAGTAGTATTTTAATAGATTTATCTATCTTTCCCTAGTTGTGACCTGCCCCTTCAGTCCTAGAGGATTAACACCCATATTTTATACAAAATTTGATCGTTTTGATCCTTTGCCCATTAATAAATCAGGCGAAATTTGATCAAGTGCTTTCAGTCGTTCAGGAATAGAAGTGATTTAAAGGATTTACTTTGGCCCTTGGGTAGCCAGACCTTCGATCCTTTGATACAACATGATGATCTGCAATGTATTACCATAGTGATTGGCCTCCCTAAAATCCTATGTACCAATTTTTAGCTAAATCTGACAATATCTTAAGTTTCGACCAATCAGAAGCATCATTCTCATTACTGTGGCAACAAAATTTTGTTATGGTTTCAACTTCATCTAATAGGCAATGCCGCAGCAATTAAACAAGTTTGACCAAAATCAGTTTAATAGAACAGCTATTATAGCCAATAGTCTGCGAAACTGGAAGGAGACTCCATCAACCATTTTGGATTTCTGATCAAGTTAAAAATAGCTTGATGAACATATAGAATCCCTAATGAATATGTCTGTGTAGTTTGATGATGATCAGCCCAGTGGTTCTGGAGAAAAGCTCTGGAAACATTCATGGCTTAAGAAGAAATCCCCAAACTTTGTTTGAGGGGCTTAATAAGAAAGAGAGTAAAACAATACATCCGTAAGTTTCATAGGTACAGCTGAAGAACTGAACCTGCTGCCCCCATTGCATGATCATAAGAGACGACTAAATTTGGGATCTTATCTTTTCTCTCCTTTCTTAACAACTTTCTTCTTCCTAATGGCCTTTAGTTATAGCATTTGCCCATGTGAAAAAGACTTTGGGTTCTGTTGACAATGGCATAGTAACAATAGCTCAACTGGATTTTGTCTCGGCCAGCTAATGGTAGTTGCTACTTCTGAGTATGATATAGTAGCAGGTGGGATGTCAAGCTAGGTGTCTTTGGCAGTATGTTTCGGTGAGGTAGCACTATAAAGTCAGTATCAGTTCCACGCTATCACAAGGAGACAAACATACCGGTCTCCAAAAAACACATACTCTACACACATGCATCTTACACACACAGGAGGCTATCGTTGGCTGTTGATATGATTTTAAATACTAAACCATACCAAATCAACATGTATAATTAAATAAATACAATGATAATGAATTTAAACTACATTCATTATCGGTGTAAGTCTATATATCTGTACTAAGTGTAAAATGTAAAATTATTAGCACATGCATTCTTACTTCTTTCATGAACAAATGCTAAGCTTAATTTGAAATTATACAAACATACAATGTAACATTTTATCATATCTATTAAATGTACAACACATATATCTATTATTTCAGCAAAGTCGATATTACAAGGCCATACAAGTGACCTTCATCACTGTAACCAATGACCTTTACACAACCTTGTGTATCTCAGCAGAGATTGTACAATAGGAGTGATGTTAATTCTAAAAATCATTTACAGAGTCCTTTCTCCTTTAGAATGTGATAATGACCACATCACCCCATTGTTATCTGTATTAGAGTTTAGACTGGGATATGTTGAACAAGTCTCCCATCTCATCCAAACTCTGAAACAGCAACTCACAAAACTTGGCAGAATCTGTCTCGGGGCTGGACTTCCACATTGTGATGATAGGCACTATTCTGTAAAATAACAGTTAAGACTAAGGTTTAGATTGTCACACAAAGGCCACTGAATATTCTCTGAATATAGATGTTGTTTATGAGAGGAGAGATAATTTTCATAATCTGATTTTTTATTTCCCAAGGTCAGATTCAGTTGCTCTATGACAACTACCTTGTATGTGTTGTGTAGGTTTTCATTACAATTGATGTGTCAGAAGTCTTGACATGCCCTAGCTCCCGACTTTATCCCAATCCTCAGATCCCATAACCTTGACATGCCCTAGTTCCTGACTTTACCCCAATCCTCACATCCCATGACCTTGACATGCCCTAGTTGCTGACATTACCCCAATCCTCACATCCCATGGCCTTGACATGCCCTAGTTGCTGACATTACCCCAATCCTTGCATCCCATGACCTTGACATGCCTTAGCTCTTGACTTTATCCTAATCCTCATATCCCATGACCTTGACATGCCCTATATCCTGACATAACCCCAATCCTCAAACCTCATAGCATTGACATGCCCTAGTTCCTGATATTACCCAAATCCTCACACCCCATAACCTTGACATGCCCTAGTTTCTGACATTACCCAAATCCTCACACCCCATAACCTTGACATGCCCTAGTTCCTGACATTAACCAAATCCTCACACTCCATAACCTTGACATGCCCTAGTTCCTGACATTACCAAAATCCTCACACTCCATAACCTTGACATGCCCTAGTTCCTGACATTACCCAAATCCTCACACCCCATAACCTTGACATGCCCTAGTTCCTGACATTACCCTAATCCTCACATCCCATGACCTTGACATGCCCTAGTTCCTGACATTACCCAAATCCTCACAACCCATAACCTTGACATGCCCTAGTTCCTGACATTAACCAAATCCTCACAACCCATCACCATGACATGCCCATGACCTTGACATGCTCTAGCTCTCGTTTTTACCCCAATCCTCACACCCCATAACCTTGACATGCACCAGCTCCTGACTTTAAACCAATCCTCACATCCCATAACCTTGACATGCCCTAGACCCCGACTTTACCCCAATCCTCACACCCCATGACCTTGACATGCCCTAACTCCAGACTTTACCCCAATCCTCACACCCCATAACCTTGACATGCACCAGCTCCTGACTTTAAACCAATCCTCACACCCCATAACCTTGACATGTCCCAGATTCCGACTTTATCCCAAGCCTCACACCCTATAACCTTGACAGGCCCTAGTTCCTGACATTATTTCAATCCTCACGACCCATGACCTTGACATGTCCTAGCTCCTGAATTTACCCCAATCCTCACACTCCATGACCTTGACATGCTCTAGTTCAAGATTTAACTCCCACCTCCATATCCTATACCTTGACCTTGACCCCAACCCTCCATCCCCTAATCTTGACCTTTACCCCCACCACTCCTTCCCCTGACCTTGAACTTTAACCCTCACCCTCACATTATTTGACCTTCCCACACCAACATCCTCTCCAGACATGTACCTGTCATGTCCAATCCTGTAGAAGATCCCATATCCATGCTCCACCATTGGCGCCACAGCCCCTGATGTTGGTGTGTATCCGGCAAAACTCGTGGAGAGAACAAAGTTACCCCCACCTCCACTGTAATCACAGGTAAACACTGATGACAAGGTTTGTTCAGTTAAAGAAGGCATACCAAACAAAAAATAATCTTGATCTCCTCTACGGTTTCTAAGGATACGGGAATCCAAACATTGCAAAAACTTAATTTTGTCTTTTAGAATACAAACATTGCAACATCCTACTTTTGTCTTCTGACAGATAACATTGGAATCAAAATCCAGCAAATAAGTTCACCCAAAAAAAAATTTCAATGAAAAATCAAATCAATTATCAATCCACATACATCCTTACCATTACTACTGGGTATGTTTTATAATATAAAACAGATCTGTTAAAGTTATATACAACTGTGCAAAAATGACTGAGAAGTACCACTTACAAATTGTGTTCTGGACCGACACACACTGAATGGACCAGGAAATGATTGGTCAGTCATGCTCACCTCCTGGTAAAAGCAGGATCCTGATAGAGGTCTGGTGTCCGGAGAGACTCCTCTCTGGCTATACAGGATAAACCCAGGAGGTGTCGGTCACATCCTGTAAATAAAACTAGGTCACTCACACATGCAACATTTGGTCTATTATGTTGAAGTATACATTAAATATGGTCAAGTCTATAGGAACTGTGCCTGGTAAGTTATCAAGATTGATAAAATATTTCAACACTTATCAATTGTTCTTTTAAGTATACATTCCAAGCTCCCATGAATCAGGGTTGTTTTTACCGTATGGTCATTTTTACGGTATGGCTGTTTTTGAGAATTTAAGGAAATACATTGTCCCATTACTTTGATTTTTCCTTTTTCTTAATTTCAATGAATTTGTAAATTTTAAATTTAAATAAATGAAATGGAAACTTCACATACACAAAGTTTATTTGAAAGATTATGAAAACATACTTGTATACAAATACAGACATAAAAATATTTCATTAGATAGTTTTATTTTTAAGATACAATTATGCTATCACGAAAATAAAGTGACACTAAAAATTACTGTATTTTCAGTACATTCATAACAGCTTGAAATGCAACTGTGTATGTTGTACAAACCATTAAACTATAACAATAGGATTTTTTTAACTTTTTTAAATGCCCTTCTCACCTACCTTTGAGGTGTTTAGCGTCTTCCATCAGGCGGTTGTGCTTGCTGGTCGCCACCAAATACAGCTGTTTTCGCGTCTCGTCCTGGGGACAAAATAAAACGGTAGTGTCCCCTTGCCGTAATACTGCTACAGAAGCTTATATAGGCCAAAACGGACAAGAGGAAGACATATAAAACAGGGGTGTGTTAAGAGGTTAAAAAACGTGGAAATTTACATGAGGGAGAAATTTTACATTAAACACGCGAAGGTCTTTCAGCTGCGAAAATATTTCTCCCTATTTTCTTATGTATGTGGTATTTATGGAACAAGTGCAATGGAAAAATTTTGCAGAAATACTCTCTACGCATATAATTCTCCTCGTTAAAATCAGATAATCCCCCCCAACCATCACCTTGAAATATCCATGTTACAATATCAGCTACAGGGAACTTGAGTTATTGTGTGGCGTTTTACATTTTCTATAACACCTACATGTAACACCAATGGAATTGATCTCAACACTTTAAATGCAATCACATGTAAGCACTTCTTGTAAGGAAATAGGTAAAGACATTTTTAGTTTCATCACCATACATGAAGAAATATACAATGTTTGATTATATATCGTATATAGGAACTTGTGTTCAGGCAGGACGGATGAACGGACAGACGGACAGGAGTACAAACTTATTAAATTGCCCCCCTCCTGTAACAGTGAGGAACTAATAAAGGGAGATAACTACCTTCACCGTGGGGTCAAGCATCGCCTTGCTCCAGTCCAATGCCTCCTGTGTACAGGACCTCAGTGTCTCTGTCCTTGCATGGAAGTATCTTCGTGTTGTTGCTGTCTCATACGTAGGAGCTGGCCTGAAAAATGGCAGCCATATTGGATGTCCAACAAATTCTTCTGTTTTGTGTCTTATTCATGAGCTCAATAATTTTCAAATTGATACATATCATTAATCATTTTAATAGACGATCCTTCTTTATGATAATTCTTATGCAGTGATTTAGTGGCTCAGATTTCTAACATATATATAAGTATGGAAATTAAAATTTTTGGGAAGGACTGACGTCTTCCTACCATGGTAACAGTGACCTGTAATTTTAATCACCAGGATCACAGTGACCTATTTTAGAGACAACATTTGAAATGTTTATGACAATTCTTATTTGGTGATATTATAATAACGTTAGTGACTTATTTTTAAAAATATCTTAATGTGTTAAAATCTAAATTTTGGTGAAGGTGACACCTTCATAACATGGTAACAGTGACCTACTTTTTGTACATTTTGTAGTAGGTGTACTGAAGAGCCATCTGCATATGAGTACTCGGATGTAAGTTCTTTGACCTCAGGAATGTTTTGCCATATTTTGTGTATTCACGGGTAAGGCATACTAGGTTGTCTGCCTGGAAAACAAACAACAAGAGTATATTTATTCTTAAATCACCATTCGAGAAAATCAAAGGGCGTTCAAAATAATGATTTCTTTCTTATTAGGATATTGCTAGGTAATTACCACAGAGAATTACAAGTTCAGAAAATCTGAAGATCAGAGACCAGAAAATGTGTAAACACCAGACAAATATGAGGTTTTTTTTTTTTTTGTTTTTTTTTACATTATCGAGCCTCTGGTAAGGTTAAATCAAATATTCCTGATGAATTTCATCAATCTCATCTGAAATATGGAAATTCATGTAAGATCCTATTTATCACATAAACAAGATATATTTTTAAATATTCATGAAAGCAGCTTTATATCAGCCTAGTATGAAATCTAGAATGGTGATATTTTCATTTCCTGCTTCTTTTATTGGTGATTTCACAAAGCATGTGGTGCCAGGAGGTTATGACTACAAAAAAAAGACTTGAAAACCTACACACACAGCTCTGCTAGGTGTTATTACACAAGTGTGCTCATAACAAAATCTAAAAAAATTATATCATTACACTGATTACAGGGAAAAGATCATTCTATCTTAGTTTCAGTACCTAAGCACTTCTGTCTGGAGGCAAGTTTTCAGGATAATGAGGATATATTAATCTTCTACAGATTACACTTACAGATGTCTTGTAGACCATTTTTGCATGCTCTATAGCCGACAATATATTGTCATTCACATGGAACTCTAGCTCCACAGGCAGTGGTTGTTCATGAATCTCCTTGGTTCCCTGAAGGTCAAACACAGCTCACTTAATTTTATAATCATTGCAATAAATATACAGCTTCATAATTATGAAACACACCTTACTAATTCCTAATTATGCAAAATTATGATAAATTTGTAGTTTGATAATTATACACGTACAATTATTGTCTTTATGGCTGAGGTAATAATATGAATATTTATTAACAAGAAAATTGCTATATTAATGCCTGATTGACTTTCCAATGGCGATGTCCTTGTGCGCCTCCATAGATTACCAGTAATCATTTCCTTTTCAAAACTTGAACCTTGACCTCTAAATGACCTTTTATAGTTTAGGCACAACATAGTCAAAACTTTGTATCAACCTTGACCTCTAAATGACCTTTTATAGATTAGGCACAACATAGTCGAAACTTTGTATCAACCTTGACCTCTTAATCACCTTAAATGACCCCTTACCTTCCATTGTCCTTTACACCTCATGATGTGAAGGTCAGTATACAGCAGCATGGTAACAAACATCATACCATCACAAGGTGCATGCTAGAACAAAATGGAGACAGCATGTTTTAACATGACAGACACAAATCAGAAACAGAGCTATTACATGGCTTTGTCTGCTGGATTTAATCTCTCTGTTGACAACCTGGCAGTGTTTACATACCATAATTATCCTAAATAAGCCCCAGGGTCCAGTGTAATAAGTCAGGGGTGGGCTTATTGCCAGACATGGGCTTATTGACATTGACATTACTGACATATAGATATGGTATGACAGCTCTCTGAGAACATGCTGTAATATTAGCCATACATAATTTCATATTATATACAGGACTATATTTCAAATCTAGAATTTTAAGAGTCAAGGTCCCCAGTGAAACTATGGCATCCTAAAATTTTACATTTCAGATTAGTTATTGAAATGAATTAGTTTATGATAATTTTTTCTTACTTAGGTACACTAGGCAATAAAGATAATTGTAAGATATCACAACGTTCTTCAAATAGAACAGAATTGAAACTTTTGGTTCACAATGTTGAAATCGAGTTTGAGACTGTAAAGGTCTGTAGCTACACTGGATAAGAAATAAAATTCACAGTTCAGTTAAATACGCTGAAAACATTAATTACTATATACCATATTATTTCTACACAGGAAATCATCTGATTATCAATGCTTCAAGGAACACAAAGAGTAAAAGTGAGTATCGAATGTCGAGGAAGGATGCAGTCGATACAAGGGGGATAACTCATTTGGTAAAGACAACTTACATCACAGTTAGCTGCTCCCAGGCCATTCTCATAGAAGACAAAGGTATTACTCTTGTCAAACCAGCGATTTACAGGATTACCGGCTAGTGTGACATAGAACATCTGAAACAAAGGACCTTTATGATATAAGGACATCAACAAACGATCATATCCAAGTATGTGATAATATCAATATTTATATCTAAATCCCATTTTAGTAAAAAGGGGGAATACAGCCAACACCCACTTATATTTGTTTAATAAGAGAATACTGGGTTCTTAGGCCCCTCACTTGGATAGAGAAAGGTATGCAGGCCTGGGCGATCAATGGAAGAGGTAAATAAACCTGGTAGAATCACAACAGGCGAAGAGGCCAGGTTCAATTTGTTTTGTCAACCGGTCTCGTCCAACTTCAGGACATAAATATCATCAAAATTTTTACTCCTTTAGTACTTAAAAAGAGGAGACCTATTACAGTGTTTTTCTGTGACATCCCAACAAGAAGCGTCTAATAAAGAGGCACAGCTCTAGTTTTATTGTGGTTACTTGACAATTGATATGTACAGTTGTGTATTGTTCAATTGTTATTATTCTTATTGTATATAATAATATCAGAACTTCAGCGAAGGTATTTTAGGTTTATTATCCCTCATGGTGATATCAAGGATATATGACAATAAAACACACCATTATACAAAAAGGATCAACATTACACAAATTTACAAATCACATCTGTTAATTGCAGTTTTAAATTGAAGATGGCTATTCTACCTTCACTTCTAATTGTGTAATAAGACAATAGATTGAAAACCTGACAAACAATGCATAGAAATGGATTTCAAAATTTCTTGTACAACAATTCAGAATTGTCAGAGTACTTGTCAAGTTGTCATTTCTTATCATTATCATTATTACTTCTTTTGTAGATAGAAGAACATTCCAAAAAGGACATCCCTTTCCTTCAAATTTCTGATGAAGCTGCAAAAGTTGGAACCAAAGGAAATCAAATCTACCTTTACAGTATATTATAAAGAATTACTGGATACAGGTAAATTATCAAGATCTTACGAAACTTACCTCCGAGTTGTCCTTCGGCTGGTTATCATCAAGGGCTACATTGATAATGCTGGACTGAATGAGTTCGAGGTTTGTGTAGTTGTTAGGGTGGAGGGCAGCCAGTTGATTTCTCGTCTGCAATACAGAAAGAATTTAAGAATGGTCCATGAAGAACTTTCTGAGAAAGAAAGATAAATTCAACTGTCAACATTCAAAATGGCCACCTGTTGGCCATCTTTCTTTCCAATCAGTCTCAAAATTGATCATGCACAATAAGTGTCCAATAGGAAACTACAGATGATATAAGAGAGAATTATAAGGTACTTCTCAAGAAATTACAATAATTAGGTTTGTCTACGGATGGACAGAGTGACGTCGCATTGCGGACGTAAGGCATCTCATGATGGTGGGGTAAATACAATCCAATGTCTTCAGTTACAATAAAGTACTGTTGTATTAAACAGTGTATTTAAAATGAAGACAACAGGCCTATCTTCTGGTAATGAATGTGGCTTGAATAACAAGGCTCAACTTCCATGTTTCTTTGTTCACAATAAATTCTAATTACAAATTCTGGTTCTGGTTGATTTGGGAATCATGACCTCATCTGAAATATTCTATTTCCTTGTGTGATATGAAGTCAGATGTGTACAATGCTTGTTGATATGCCAAGTGGTTCCAATGTTACTGCCCTAGTTCTCATTTTGAGAATATGACTTCACCTGGATTTGACCTAGATTAGTATGTCGTGTGTCGTCGTGACCTATATTTTTATGTCCGGCATCGTCAAAGAAGCAGAATGCTTAAACTCCTGGGACACTTGAACTTATTCTCCTTGAATTTTTTCAAAGGCTTTCATGTAAAAATATTTTTGTTTATATTTTCCCTAACTGTATCAATTTTGAATTACAATTACAGATTCGTTATTATGCCAGTATTCTCTACTGTTATTGTTTCAGTACCTTTGCCCATGTTGTGCGTTCCTCTGCTGTCAGGGCCCCTAGTCCCAGGCCCTCTGGCTGATTATCACACTTATCCTTGATCCTTTGTAACTGGGACTGGATTGCAGGTGGGGTCAGAATTTCACCGTCAGCATCCACAGCATCAAACACAAATATATGTCCCTTGCACATCACAGTCAGGTGGCCAGGAGAGGTTCCCTGTGAGTCTGTAACCAAGGCAACAAAGGGCATGTACAAACAGCCCTAGTTGACATCAAAGTATGGAGTCTGTTACCAAGGTAACAAAGGTCATACACATGACAGTATGGAGTCTGTTACCAAGGTAACAAAGGTCATGCACAGGACAGTATGGAGTCTGTTACCAAGGTAACAAAGGTCATACACATGACAGTATGGAGTCTGTTACCAAGGTAACAAAGGTCATGCACATGACAGTATGGAGTCTGTTACCGAGGTAACAAAGGTCATACACATGACAGTATGGAGTCTGTTACCGAGGTAACAAAGGTCATGCACAGGACAGTATGGAGTCTGTTACCAAGGTAACAAAGGTCATGCACAGGAAAGTATGGAGTCTGTTACCAAGGTAACAAAGGTCACGTATAACAAAGTACAGAGTCTGTTACCGAGGTAACAAAGGTCATGTAAAGCAAAATTCTACCTCCATATAAAGCAATTGCAGTGATTACCTATATAATCAAGTTAATTAGATATTTACCTGTTAGGAAGTAGGAGAGAAGTCTGTCCTTGTTCACCCCAGGTATTCGACAGGTGTTAAATGCCCTCTTAAACTGTGACATACAGAGTCGTTTCCCCTTGTTATCCTTCTCAGACTTCAGCCTCTCTCTGATACAGCAGAAACAAAATATTTCAGTAGGTGAATTCCTCAGATTAAAGACATATATATATGTTATTTATATCCCTGCTCAGATTTCAGTGAGAAATTTATCAAAGAACATTTAGTAATTAAGGACTATGAAAACAATATCTTTATCATAAATATTTTATGAATGACATACAATGTTTTCCTAGATATCAACTTAATTTTTCAAAATAGCATGAATGTTTGACCTATAATACACCACTGCAAGCAACAGTGACCTACTTTCTGATGAGCTCCCAGAACTTGGCATTTTCCGAGATATTTACATAATTTTTCAAAATAGCATGATAGTTTGACCTACAATACACCACTGCAAGCGACAGTGACCTACTTTCTGATGAGCTCCCAGAACTTGACATTTTCTGAGATATTAACTCATTTTTTCAAAATAGAATGAATGTTTGACCTACAATACACCACTCCAAGCAACAGTGACCTACTTTCTGATGAGTTCCCAGAACTTGAGTGTATAATGAAGGATCATCCCTGCCCGTTCGATCTGTGTTCCAGCCTTGGCAGGATAACAGTGGTTAGCATAGGGAAACAATCCCCCAAGGTTGACGAGTGGTGCAATAGGGTAACGACCCTCAAAATAGGCCATGTCTTCCCACCATTTCTCCAGCTGGGGGGATATCAATTTGAAAGTTAAGTTGAAAACAATTTATTTTATTATAAAATTCGGCAGTTCTTTAAGGTACAGACTTTTGATTATGCTTTCAGTCTTTTAAGTTGCATGTAATCTGATTTACTTCAACCTTACTTAAACATAATTAATTCTATTGTTTGTTAAAATGGTGACCATACATTTTTTACATTTTTTACATTTTTGCGATTTTGCTTTACCGTATTTGATCTATCTATCACACTACACTTGAAAAAACATCAATTGCATGTGCTTAATAAAACCATTTACAGGGATATACTTCTATGTAAATCAAGTTAGAAAATTCAAGAAAGATAATAACTTCAGAATAAGTAGACTGTTTTTGCATTTCTCAGGAAATCTTTAGTCAAAAGATTGAGGATTGTATCAACATATAGGACACAAGCAAGTTTACATGTTATAATTAAAGACATCTATCCACACTACTAGGAAAAAGTCAGAATTCAGAATACATTATGTACTCAGATTTTGGCGTATTAGACACACAGTGTATCATAATAGGGTCATACCCAATTCCTGGAGTTCTGTGCCTTGTTTTGTAGTTTCTGTTGAAGCTCCTGGCCCACCCCTGATCCAAACTGGTGGACGATGGACTCAGTACGTGTGTACTCTTCTGGTGTTACATGGGGCTTCACTGTGGAATTAGACACATAAATAAGAGGAATTCAATGTAAAGGTATTATTTCTGGGATCCAATTGTAGAGAATTACCCGGTATCTATAATTATTTGGAAATTCATAGGTAATCTTTTTTACCTTATTTGGTTTTGTGTAATCCTTTTTACCTTATTTGGTTTTTTATATGTAATCATTTTTTACCTTATTTGGTTTTTTATATGTAATCATTTTTTACCTTATTTGGTTTTGTATAGGTAATAATTTTTTACCTTATTTGGTAATGTAATAAAGTAGTCATTATCTACCATATTCAGTGATTTTTTTATTGTTATTTAAACCTTATTTGGTGGAGTACTACCCTTAAAATTAAGTAACCAACATTTACCTTATAATTTGGCAATTGCAATTTGCACATTCAAGTAATCAATAATGCAGCATATAATTATATGGTAATCAATTTTTGTCTAAATTTACTCATTTGTTTTCTTGTGTGCTGGGTATATCACCCTGTGAAAATAAGACAGGGTCGTTTTGAGATTGGGGTCTTCTTGTAGTAGTTGGTGACAACCTCATTCAACAACATGCGGGAGGCCTTTGCATGCCATCCAGATCAATTAGGGTAAAGTGTCTTGCTTAAGGACACAACTCCAACAGCACAGACCGGTTCATGTCTCACCTTCCCGAGAAACACAAACTGACATGGTTGGGAGTGTCGAACCACGCATCTCAGATCTTCACCTGAAGATATGCGGCCAGCACTCTAATTAGTGATTTACAGAGTACAATCTGTCCCTTATTTGGTGTTGTATAAATTATACCTGAATCGAGGTATTTCCTGAGTGTATTTTGTAGGTCTGGAACAGGAAGTGAGGGGAGACCACTCTGAAACTGGAATGTCTTCTCGTCATCAGATGCAAATATTACGTCAGGATCAGGTATACGGGCTGCCATCTTGTCTGGACTGTAAGCAAGCGAATAAAATTACATCTGTTCAGGACCAATCAGCATATGATAGATTTACTACAACAGACTTAGTTTAATTATAATCTAGTTATAATCATTCAATTATTCTTCCTGTAGAAAATTATTATAATAGCTAGCATATATAGTGACATTTTTAATAAATTATTTTCCATTGATCTTTACAAGCATCAAAAAATGGGTAGAAAAGCAAGAAAAGAAACATACCAGTAGTTAATGGCCTTGTTTCATTCCACTGGTAGTATAATATACTACCTAAATGTACAGATATTGTACACCCGAAGGATATGTTGATGGCCTGACACACATAAGATACGTATCACTTACTAAATCACAGATAATGTTATCATACTGGTGTAGGTCACTAGTCTTATGTTTGTGTTACAGATATTTGTTATTTATCAGAGATTAAGCTGTTTAAATCTACACACCTGTATGTAGAACGGCTGGTCACTGACAGTCAGACAGGTAAATCATAATTAAAAATGAATTGTTCTTTAATTTCTATTATTTTTTTGGTGGTTTAGAAATATATACATAATAAATAATACTGTATTTCAATATCAATCAATGCCAGATGTCAGTGACAGCTCCACCTATCAGATATACAGTATCAACGATGACCTTAACTTCTATGATGATGTTCTATCTAACCTTGTGTGTGGACTCTAGTTTTAATAGATACAATGTATATAAAATATCTGGTCATCGAGAAGTGGGACTTTCAGCATTGTCAATATGGCCAACAATTTATGTCAGGCTAATCTGCCATTGGGTAGCTGGTCATTGCATTTCTATATCTATTATACAATTCTGTACTCTTTGTAAATACCACACAACTTAATTGTGACATCTTTTGGTGCATCACTCTGTATTAATAGAACGTTACTAGTAAAAGTATCAAATATGTTGACCAATCAAATACTGCTGAGTATTATAGTAATGTATACTGTACAACATGAAACTTTCATTCTTTTCTTTCCTCTAAGTCATTTGAAAACAAGGGAAATCTACACATAAAATCTGAGAAAGATCGACCAAGAACACTCTGAGAAATCAGTATAGTACTTAGCTCCCTTTCTGAGAAATATTAGCAATAACAAACTTCAACTCTCAACATTCAAAATGGCCACATGGTGGTGATCTTGGTTCCCAATAAGTCTCAAAGTGGAGCCATAATCATAAGAAATTCGAGAAAAAGTTCATCAAGAACTCTCAGAAATAGCAATAACATGGACTGTGTAACGACACGCAGATGAAGGATGGACAGTGACAATAAATGACAAAACTGGGCTTTTTGAACAGTTCATCCTCTGATGAATCTTGCTGGGCCGAAAAAAAAATGGACTAAATTCTATTTATATTTTTTCACTGATAGGTAAACAGTTCAAATTATTGATTTTTTCTGATCAAATACATATATACAGCACCGATATATGAGTCATTAGTAGAAATTGGCCTATTTTCATTTGGCATAAAGATAGAAATCATCTTGTCAGAATAGAACTTTTTATGTCAAATTAAAAATCGTAAAACTAACATTCAAATTAAATTATAACAGTGGCCTGTCATCATAGAAAATAATATTTTTTTTGCATATTATAATGAAAAGATGAGAGCAAATATACATCCAAAATGTCTGTGTTGTTACCAACTTTCATAATATGTCTAGAATAAGATACACTTTAATATATATTTTTATAGATGATTCAACATTTTCATATATATCTTACTTATTTATTTACTTTTCAAAATTTCTACTTGCCTCTCATTAAAGTTAAAATAGAGAGAACTTGTTTTTGTATTAGTTTACCTAATTGTTTCTATGTAAACATATATATGATCATGATACTCTCTGACAGGTGACAACTGCATCTGTCAGAAACTGTCCATCAGATGGTCTGTCATATCAAGACTAGCTACTATATATATTTATTATCACAACTAGATTTTATCATGTTCATTACAAATATCACTTATTTTCACTTATATCTAAGTCCATGCAAAAAATATTATAAATAATCAATGAGGTAAAAACTTTACTTTGACATTGTAATTAAGGAAGTTAATTCGCTTATATTTGTAAACATTTTAAATGCTGCTCAGTTTTTGTATTGTTTTCTTAATATTTTATTGTCACTGTAACAGACAGTATCATTTTGGTCGTCTCCAAGTCAAATAAGGATATTAGACCTTAAAAACTAACTATAGCTAGTAGTCAAAAGCCTAAATGTCTCTAAACACAGGGGTTTGTAATGAACGTTATGATACAAAATGTAGTTAATTAGGCCTATATAACATGTGTTATATATATTTATATTGATCTCGACTCTATATTTTATGATGACCTCTATCATAGTCTTAATCATCCATAACAAACCCGTGTGTTCCGAGTCAAATTAGGAAAAGCGTTTGTCAAAGAATCTTGGTAGGAGACTTAACTAGCTAGGCCAAAGTCTGTAGTCTGAACGTCGGCCATTAACTGTAGATTGGTCTTTTAACAGCTAACATGTTAGAATTGTCTAGCTTACCTTGCACTGCTGCACAGTCTACTACAATATATGGCTGTATTACTTCTGGTCTGCAAGTCCACAGGAAATTGTCGCCATCTCGTCAGCAAACATCCTGATCTGATCAGATACACCGACCTGCTGACGCTCATCGTCACCCCGTCACACACGACTGACCGACGGCCTACTTACTATTGACATAATGCAAAGTACAGGGAAAACGAAAATTAGGACAAGGGAGATAACTCTTACTGTCCTACTATATTCGAGCGAATTCTAAATTTTTTAAAATCTAACTCAATATCAAAAAATCATTTTCTGATTAAAAAAGCTGTTAACAAGGCGCCTTTCTACTGTTCAATTATTATTTTTGATATAAGAATAAGAAAATGACTGTTATCAGAAAATAAACTTGATTTTTACATCAAAAATTCGAATTTGATATAAAAAAAATACATAGAAATATCGAAAAAAGGAGATGGTAAATAATCCCCTTTATCTTATATCAGATAGTTGTTTTTTATCATATCTTTGATAAAAAAAATCATAAGCATTCTTTTATAGTAAAAAAGCCATGATATTTGGTGGTTGAATGTATTAATTTAGATTATAAATAAATCACACCCAAAAATAAAGAAGAAGAAAAGAAGGAATAAATAGTAAAATGGCGCTCCATAATGGTGGGGTACATTTTTTTTTTCAGTATTATTTTATTAAAGTAAAAGACTGGAAGTATTTTTAATTGTGAACACCATAAAAATATACATTTTGTTTTAATGGCCAGTAAATCTAGATAAAATCTATTTGTTGGTAAAATTGTAGAATATGTTAATTTATTTTACACTGAAATCCATTTGGTCATTTGCTAAACAATTTGTAAAAAAAAATGTAAAATATGCTTTAAACTTCCAATCTGATAACAAACACTACAAATAAGTGCAACACATTTTACCCAGTGACCTTGACATTGGATGAGGTTGCCTGGTCATGCACTGCCACAAATTTGACATACCCCCTAGCAACTGTTATGAGAAGGTGTTTTCACAATATATTCCCGACAATAGTAATATGCCTAAATGCATTGTAAATAAAATGTAAAATGAGAACTGAAAACTGTTAGGCCATCGTGATCATAACTTGATCAGAATATGTAGAAAGACGAGACGTCGACGCCAATAAAAAATACTTTTGCCGTGACGTCATATATTATGACAATAACAAATTTTATGAGACTAAGTTTTTTAATTCATTATATTGATTGGGTATTGGACTTATTTGTTCGACCGGATACTTATATGGTGTGACACTACATTTAATATAAGTAAATATAATTAGTCAGATTTTCATTCCTGTGTAAATCTTAGTGCAAGCAGAGACGGATATATATATTTATATAGAAAATGGTTTTGAAGTCCGTATGACAGAAAAAAAAGTACAGGAAAAAAAAAAAAAAATAACAAGAAGACAGGCTGATTCCCAAGGACTTTCGCTTGATAGGTCTTCAGGATATTTAAGGATTAACATCAATTATTTTTTCTGTTATACAGTCATAACAGAAAAAACTGGAGTGTACTCTAAATAAACCGCAAAGCGGTTTATGAAGAGAGTACACTCCAGTTTTTTATGTTATGACTGTATAACAGAAAAAATAATTAATGTTAATTCTTATAATTTAATTCCGTCTTATACACACCAAGATATTTCACTTTCTTTGGCGAACTCTTTTCTGTGATAAATTATTACGCAACGTCATCAGCCAATCAAAAATGACGTTACATTTCGCAACGTCAAAAATTTTGTTATGGAGGTATAACAAAATTATTTCAGCCAATGAAAATGCGTGTTTCATACAAAATTAAATTATATAGATATATATATATATATAACGTTATAAATCCGAGAACGTGATATTTTTCCAATTCCGAAGGCCGAGGGAGGTCTATCACCGATATTGTATGACATTTTCCATTATTTTAACTTTTCGAAATGATAATTTCCCGCCATTCGATATCTAGACATATATATTATACAATATTCTCTTCTTTTTTTTACATCAGGCATATCACTTGATGGATAATAAAGTTAGTGATCGGAATCATGCAGCAATAAAAATGTGAAGAGAAACAAGAAATATATCTTCAAAAAAGGTAAACGACATAGTTTTAATGCTGGTGGTTATAATGTAAAACTGCTGGTGAAATAGATCAACGAACTAATTAATAAATCCGCAGTTTCAGCACGGATAACAAAATTATATCAGTTTGAATCATTTTTGGTTATAATAAGACTGCATTTGAATCAGGAATATGACTTTATTAATGTGTCATTTGAATAGATACATCCAATTATTCAGCTTGCATTGAATCTTAATTTTGTTTCGTTTTTAACTGCATATCTGCATTTTGCATTTACTGCTACATTGACCAATCACATATTTCATCTTGACCAGTAACGCCACCTTTCACGTTATATACTGTTGAAAATGCAACAAAATTTAGTTTAAACAGTATTTTATTCAAAATATGGCAGTGACAAAAAAATACAATAACCAACAAAAAGGATTCGAAAACAAGTACATAAGTACTTATATCAATTCGTCTCCTTATTAATAAATCTGGCAGTAGGACGGCACTGTTACATATATTTTGATAGCATAATAGACAGAAAAGAAGAAGAAGAAATCAGGGAGGGGAGGGCAGAAAGGGTGCATCGAAAGAACAAAATTTAATAGTATATCAATGATGTCACCGATCACCGCTATATAAGATTTTCATAAGAAAAATCAAATGATACAATCAACAAAAACGAAACAGAATAAATCCATTTTCTATATGTTTCCATGAAAATGTAATGTATTGTGACGTTTAAACATTTGATTTTTCATAATTCTGTTCACATTTACACCGCTGTTAAAATTTGGCGCATTACATTTTCTACATCTAAATTTATCATTAGATCATCTTGAAAGCGTCATTTTCAATTTGCTCATCTTTTAAAGCATTCAGAAAATTGGT
This sequence comes from Pecten maximus, assembly GCF_902652985.1. NCBI lineage: Eukaryota > Metazoa > Mollusca > Bivalvia > Pectinida > Pectinidae > Pecten > Pecten maximus. The sequence continues at coordinate 23,914,953 of NC_047029.1, forward strand.
GAATTGTGATCCAGATCCAGATAATTGGTCCATTGAAACGAAACTTAATTCTAGCGGATGAACCATATTTATGTGAAAATAAGGAAAGTAGCCCGAAGGGCTGGCGAGCTCGTGATCAATGAGCATGTGCTTTTAACGACGGAAGGAACAGACATTGATATAATACAGTGACACACGTGTTCAAAATAATTTTGTGTGGTACATCCCACATGTCGACGGACAAAAGATTGATTACATTAGTCCCGGCCGTACGGACGACACGTATGGACGGATTTGACTAGTGGGGTGTAATCTCGGTAATCTCGGAATTTGCCCCACAACTACCCCTACATCCTTAAGGAGGTCCGTCTGTCCATCCGTCAACCATTCCTTAATATTGCTACTAGTCATAAAGGACATAATGGAGTAAACAAAATTAGGTTATAAACATCCTTGAGGAAGGGAAGCAGATTTTGCATATTTTTCTTATGATCAATCTGTATAAAAACAGTTTTCATTGAAATCGGACGATATAAAAAACTAATTTCTACAGAAAATGTGATAACTAACTAGCACTGTTTTCTCTATCAGATCCATTCCTACATGGACAATTAATGACTACTACGGACAAAGAAGAACCTAAATAAGAAATTGGATAATGTTACCCATCCAGTACTTCAAAAACAATCAATATCTATCAAATTCCAAGATGGCAGCCTATCAGCCATTTTATTTATCGGTTCAGTCGAAAAAAGATTAATTGTACAATTAAGGACCAAGGGGAACCTAATATGAAATTTAAAAAAGATCGATCAAGAAATAGGGAAAACAAAGTATAAGTGTCAAAATCCAAGATGGCTGCCTGTCGGCCATTTTGTTTTTGGGATCAGCCGAAAAAAAAAAATAAGGCACAACTGGAACACAAGGGAATCTACATATGAAATTTGAGAATGACCCCTTTGATATTTTCTTAGAAATAGCGATTAAAATATTAGAGTCAAAATCCAAAATGGCTGCTTGTCGGCCTTCTTGGATTTCAGATCAGACCAAAATAGGTACAATGCAAACATAACGGCACAAAGGAAACCTACAAATGAAATTTGAGAAATAACCATGACAAAGTGTTAGTTTCAAAATCCAAGATTGCCACCTGTCGGCCAGCTTGGATTTTGGATCAGTTGAAAGAAGATATAATGTACAACTATGACCCAAGGGGAATCTTCACATGAAATTTGAGAAAGATCCTTCAGGTACTTTCTGAGAAATAGCGATAACAAAGTATTAATTTCAAAATCAAGATATCTGCCTGTTGGCTATCTTAGATTTCAGATCATTCTAAAAAAAGGTTAAATCTACATATGAAATTTGAGAGAGATCCCTCTTGTACTTTCTGAGAGAAGGCGATAACAAAGTATTACTGTCAAAATCCAAGATGGCTGCCTGTCAGCCATTTTTGATTTCAGATCAGTCCAAAAAAGGTACAATGCACAACTACAGCCAAAGGGGGTTGGTGATTTGAATAGCTCACCATCTGATGACGGTGGGCTAAAATTGTAGATTAATATAATTTAAAAACATAAACGACATACTATGGTGGCTCGTTAGGGCCAAGTATCAAATCTCGCATTCTCGCACTCTCGACCTTAATTTATTACGGAAATGCATCTTGGAAACAAACAGGTAACGTACGCAATCTGATCATTTCGATGACATTTTTGCACTGTGATACATACTTGTTATATACTTATACTGAATACCATTATATCAGTTACGGACTGTAATTATTACTGTACTTGGAGTGATCTTGTCTTACAGTGTTTTACATTCGTTTGCATAGAAACAATTATTGAACATTACAGGTAAAAGTGTTTGGATTTTGTTATATCGTTATAACATTAGAAGGGCTCAGGTGAACTTTTATTGTATAATGAAGCATTAACCGCTTTGTATAGATAAAGTCTAGCACATAAGTACCTGTTCATGCAATTGATAACTCAAGACTCCAGGGGTACCATGTGCACATCTTTAATACATGGATACATAAGCCACGAACAAATAGTTATCTTTGAAATCAGACATTGTACGAAAGAAATGTGATAAAACGTAGGTTCTGTATCTTTGTCTGTGTTCCGTGGGCGTTATCGTTTTGATAATGATGGCAGTTAAATATGATCGTGTGGAAACACGATTTTGGAGTTCGTGGGAGCGGTTAAGTAACCCTAACGAAAGTGCGTCAATTATTGTTTTTGTTTGAAGTTATTGCCATAATAAATACACATTCCCTTTCTTCAGCGGGAATACTGTAACGACATTTGCTTTGTTAAAAAACATACCTTTTGTATGTAGTAGTGTCATTATTTTACAATACTGCTTTTTAATTGTTTATATTTATTTTATCTCTACGCGTGCGTGTATACCGGATGTCAGCCGTCCGCGAAATACGTATACCGTATGTATACGTATCATACGCATTGCGACATGGCGTTAGCGCGCGCGCGAAAGTAGCACGTGTGGATGAATGGGAGCCACTGGACGGATGTGGCGTATCGTTATGTAACTTGTCTATCTATTATGTATATTGTCCATATATGGTGTTGTCTACATGAATGTTTCGAATGAATGTTGGGTCATTTTAGCGGGGTTCTGGTCGCTTTTGGACAGAGCGGCCGATGCGACAGCACCTATATCTATGCTACAGAATTATACCACTATTTGAATCTATATATCGACGATAAGGCCATTCTGAGATTAATGTACTTGTCTAAATTATATAAGCGTAATATAATATAGTATTTATTTAATATCTTTGATAAGCGTTATAAGTTTATTATTGTTGGTAAGTTTGTACTTGATTTAAATATCGGGCGTGGTCAATTTAGAGAACGAGTTGTTTCAGTGTAGCGTTAATATTATTTTAATAATTAATATATGTATTGTTTTATTTAAATAGTACGACTAAATATTGGACGAGTCGGGAAGCAATGACTCGGCGGACTTGGTCCGGGAAAAGCCCTCTTCGCATTGAAGAGGTGGGTATTTTTATAATGTAACGTATTTTGTAATTATTCATGTAATTGGTAATAGATATACATGTAGCTATCTTCTATATAATTTATGGAATGAATAATTAGCTGTAAAGTATATATATGTTTAACAATTTCAACTGATTACGATCAGTTATTAGATGCTACATCATGTATAATTGTTTGAATGTATTATGCTGTATTGTGTATTATTGGTAATATGATTTATTCATGTTACAGGGTTTTTTGTATTGGATACAATAAACTTCGTATGAAAGAACCCTAGGAGTTGTGTTATCATGGGGAAAACAGCTACTACATGTATAAATTTGCAAAGAGGGTTTTAACGAAAGTTGGCCGGGTAAAGGGAAGTAACTCGTATAATTGTCCCGCACAAAACATCAGATCAAATTATTCCCCTTGCAAAAATATACACGGGTAAAAGCTACCAAAACCACTATTGCGTTTATGTGTTGTAAATTCAGTTAAATAAATTTCAATTGACACTTAAAAATAATAAATAAATAAATCAAATACATTGTAGTTCAAAAAAAGTTGCTTGAATGCAGCAAACACCAGAGAACATAGTTTTAAACAAAAACTATTCGACTTCTAGAAACAGCTTGAAGACTGTTGAGAAATACGAAGAAATGAATGAAAGCTGATGACAGATTGTATCGTGTCGTGTTCTCGCTTGATTACAGTTGTGAGAGTTGGGGAATTAACGATACAAATACTTGTTCCAGTTCCACATGTTCTCATTTTATTCGCCATCTTAGTTACACACAATTTCAGAGCCGGATCCGGACTATCCGGAACCCGGTACATACTAAAATATAAAATTAATATTTTCCGGACTTTCTTATAAATTCTATGGTCATATACAGTACAAGATGTTACAATGCATTAAATTACAAATATTTTTATTGAGATATTGGGAGGAGATATGTATACAGAGGGTGTAGATTTTGTTTTATAATTGAATTTTTCTGGGATGTGAAATTTATAACGGTGTTAAACTCCTGGAGGAAAACAATTGAGGCAGTAAGACAAATGTTTAAGGCGCAAAATCCTATCTCTCTTTTAGCTTCACCATTGGACAAACGTTTCAGTTGCGTATATTTATTTGTGAAATCCACCACTTCCAAGAGGATGAGAGAGCTCTTAAACAGGCCACGACAATCCAGCACCATGTATATATATAGGTGGATATATTGCATGTTCAGCAATAACTAATCTATCGTTGTGCGGTGTTGATTTCATCGTTGGATGTTTTCACTGTTAAAAACAACGAGCCTTTGACGGTCTCGCATATTATATAAATTTCGTTACTAATATGGCTTGGTCGATGCCTCTATAATATTTATTTATATGTTATTTATCTGTTTTCTATGTCAATGCCATGAAATTGCTGGCCCTGCAGGTAGGGCGTAAGAATTGTACCTGCTGCCCCCATTGCATGATCGTAAGAGGCGACTGAATTTGGGATCTTATCTTTTCCTTTCTTTCTTACAAACTTTCTTCTTCCTAATGTCTCCCTTGACAATGCCTCACTTTTGGCCTTTAGTTGAGCGTTCGCCGCTGTGAGGAAGGCTTTGGGTTCTGTCCCCTGGCCGAGACATACCAAAGTCTTTAAAAATGGTAGTTGCTACTCCTGCTTGGCGCTCAGCATACAAGGAGTGGGACGACTGGTTCGCCTGTTGTCAGTATAATGTGACCGGGTGGGGTGTGCTGCTGGGTGTCTTCGGCAGTATGCTTCAGTGAGGTAGCACTATAAATCGGCAAAAGTTCCGGCCTATCACAAGGAGACTTAACACGAACATACCGCAGCCTCCCAAAACACACATACGCACTCACCACACGCATGCATGTCGCACACACGGGAGGCCGTCCTTAAATGACCTTAGCTGTTAATAGGACGTTAAACAAAATAAACCAAACCAAACCATGAAATTGCGAACAAATGGGGGGACGGAGTTATGAGGCCGAAATGATACAGACACATCAGAGCTGTATATAAGTTTAAAAGACATGTCGAATGGTTGAGATTGTATAATTATATGATATAAAGTATATATCGCTGTACTGTCTGTCTACAAATCAGTGGTCCCTATAAAGCTACATGAATGTAATATAAATAAATATGTAAAATCGTATGTATATAAATAAAGTAGGCCGTGACACTATTTACCGTTTCTATAGTACTAGTATCTCATGCTTGTATTATTAATGAAACATATTGTATACTGTATTACTTTATTATGCATTTATGATAAATGTATATGAATATTATTTATACTTAATAAATATGTCAGTGTTCATATAGATTTTATCCTGGGGCTTATATCGAGGATTTGTATGAAGAATTTCTTTTTAAAAATCTTGAAACTATAGTGGTCAATGTAATGAATGTTAAAGTACCAGTGTATAAACACTGATTATCATTTAATATGAATGACATCATTTAAGTAAATGTATTGCATTCTGCTATTATTTAATGATATACCATCAGAGACCTATATACTAAATATAAGTTTCTGATACCGTGTAATGTGTTCTTCTATATAAAAATATATATACATAAATTGTTGATTGGTATGATTGTCCATCGCTATCTGTACTATTGTATTATTGTATATGTCTACTCTCCAATGTGTCCATCGCTATCTGTACTATTGTATTATTGTATATGTCTACTCTCCAATGTGTCTTGTTACACAAGGAAATAAAAGAATCTGAATCTGAGAATACCGGGAGCTGGCAATGGTGTTTGGTGGGGTTAAGGTATTTGCCGAAACGGACTTAGAATTACCGAAACGGAGAAAAAATGGGGTCTAAATTGGCATTATTTTCAGAGAATGGACTCAAATACCATCATTACACGACTGTATCATATGTAAAATGTTAGGGGTTTACTTGACCGAGAAGTATTTAAAATCAAATTCTAATCATTCGTGATTCACAGCCCGATTTTCTTCCGGGTTGAATATTAATTTAATAGTTCTAGTTTAAACAATATTTATTTATATCCAGGACAAGTGTACATATACATTTCAAATTATACATTGGTGAGGGATCTAGAAACAAGCTTAAAGCTTATATTAATCCATTTTCGGCATATTGGTGATTAGTATGGTGGTCGAGATACAAATACTGTTTCATAATAATTAAAACAGAAAATAATTATTTTGACAAAAAGGTAAATTATGGTGAAAAGTGATGAACAGTGGTGGAATACAAATAAATCTATGTTATAACAATCTAATTGGAGAATAGAATACTTGGATATATAATTATGTAAATTATTTATGTTAATTAATGATGTCGATGGGGATGTGGATAAATTACGATGAAGCTAAGTAGTTCATAAATATTTGGTCGAACCTTTTGGAATGTAATATAAATTTATGTACAGCTTCAATTATTATTTCATTTTCTTCATTTGACAAGTCTGGGTTTCCCGATAATAGAATATCAGTATTCAGATCAAAATTTAAACTAAATACAAACTGATTACGTTGATTAATAAATTTTTCACACATAAATAAAAAGTGAAAATTATCTTCAATATATCCACATGAACAGAAAAGGCTATCCGTTAGATTTCTGTTAAATAAATGTTCTTCAAGTTACTGCAATTTAAACGAAGTCTAGTACATTTTTTGTATGTAGTATTTGTAAGTTACGTGTGCCAAAATTTCTATAACATGGTGGGGTTTTAATGTCTTTATTTAGGTATTTTTTTAGGATAATCAGAGAGGGGTTGTTTCTGATGTCTGCCGGTATAGAATTACAAAGTTCGATTGTTGAAGGAAAAAAGGATGTTTTATAATAATTTGATTTAGAATGAACAGTTAATAATTGATTGCCTTGTCTGGTTCTGTAATCATGCAAATCTGAATGTTGAGAAGGAACAAGTGAACAGAGATATTCTGGTGTTATTTTGTGAAACATTTTGTGAAACTGAATAATTTTATGTTTTTTCCTTCTATCTGATAACTTTTCCCAGCATAGATCGTTGTATAATAATTGTATATTTACAAGTTTAGTGGCCCCCGTTACTATTCTACCGGCCTCTATTTGAACATGTTCTAATCTCTCAATTAAATATAGTGGTAAAGAATCCCAGACGACATCCGCATATTCTAAGATTGGTCGTATAAAAGATGTATATAGAGTTTGTAAAGAGTGTCTGTCGAGAGAGAATTTTAATTTCCTGAGTATTCCTAGACGCTTGGAAGTTTTACCTAGAATATAATTAATGTGCTCAGTCCAGCTAAAATCAGCAGAAAGATATACACCAAGATGTTTATGAGAGGTTACGTTTAATACAACTGTATTGTTCATTAATACTGGAGGATGGTTTGGCCTGTTTAATTTTTTACTGACTAACAAAGACTCTGTTTTAGTAGGATTAAAGGTTACCAGCCAATTGTTAGCCCAATTATCTATCTTCGCTAAATCGTTGTTTATCAACTGATTTGTTATTATTGGATTATCTATCATCATATAAAGAGTGGTGTCGTCCACAAAGAGTTTAATTGTACTGTTAATGTCGTTAACAATGTCATTGATGTAAACAAGAAATAATAGTGGTCCTAGAATGGATCCCTGGGGAACTCCTGCTGTAATTTTTTTTGTAAGATGATGATTTCCCGTTTATAACAACCCTTTGATGTCTGTTTGATAGATAATTTTTGAACCAATCGATTAGCTTACCAGAAATTCCCGCCAGTTGCAATTTGTAAAGTAGCCCTTTGTGCCAAACTCTATCGAAAACTTTACTAATATCACAAAATATAACCTGAATTTCTTTACCATTATCAAGAGTCTTACCGATATCATTAGTGATAGAAATTAATTGATTTACAGCAGAATTTCCAGGGATAAAACCAGACTGTGACTTCGTGAAAAAATTAGTTCTGTGCAGAAAGTAATATACATATTTAAAAACACATCGTTCCATCAACTTGCCCAGAATACTGATAAGTGATATCGGCCTATTGTTGGCAGTATTACTTTTGTCACCTTTTTTAAAAATGGGGTTATATTAGCATTTTTCCATTTGTCAGGATAGCAAGACGATTGGAGAGATTTATTAAACAGCAAGCATAATGGTTCAGCAGGCTGGTTTACACCTTCAGTTAGAAACTTAACACTTATCAAATCTGGACCAGAAGACTTAGAGGAATCTAAAACACTAATTGCATCTTTGACATCTTCTATAGTTAGTATAATATTGCGTAGAGTTTCGTTAGGTGGGTCGTTTTGTGGAGGGGGAAATAAGTTATCGTCGTCTAGATTTGTTTGTTCAATGAATTAGTTATTAAGTAAGTTTGCTTTATCAACGTCATTAGTGTAGTAGGTGTTATTTTCGATTAAGACAGGAATAAAAGATTCTTTGTTAGAAAAGTTAGTAAAGTTCTTCGCAATTTTCAACCAATCCCTAGTTTTAACTGATTTTTCTTTGAGTCTGTTAGTAAGTCAATCTAATTAAAATCTAGATGGTCATTATCACTACGTTACATGCACATCTAACAACATCCCATAAGGGGTCACGTCAGGGTGACCTTTTGGATTAACCAATCAAATGACTACTTCCTGAATCTTGGAAGTGAATTTTATATGTCCGAATTAGCATGACTGGAGTGCATAGCTTGTATAATCTGTCAATTTGTTTCAAGTCATTTCCTGCTATAAAGTAATAGCTATATACTGTGCCGAAATGGTTTGCTTCAGATGCATGCTGTGACGAAATGTTTTGCTTCGATGACATCGACAAAATGCCAATTCGTCCTAAAATTGAAATACACACATCTCCGAGGTCATCAGAACGTGACCCCTTATGGGATGTTGTTAGATGTTCATGTAACGTAGTGAGAATGACCATCTAGATTTTAATTAGATTGTTAGTAAGTTTGTTATAATAGTCTTTTTTAGCTTGTCTTATAGAATTTACACATGCATTACGGGTTTGCCTAAATGTAGCCCAGTGGTTTGGATTATTTGTTATTTTTGCCCTTCTGTGTGCTCTTTTTCTAGATCTAATTATCTTACGTATTCCATTGTACATCCATGGTGGGTCATTATTTCGTATCCTGATATTTTTATGGGGGATTGTGTTAGTAGCTATTTCCAGAATTTTGTTAGTTAAGTAAGTGCAACTATCATTTACATTGTTATTTTCAAAACGGTCTTGCCAATCAATAGATTTTAATCTTTCCCTATAATCTGAGAAGTCACATTGTTTAAAGAGCCATATATTTCTCATCGTATTAACAGATATTACATTGTTTTTTAAATTCATGTACATATATATTCGACAATGATATCTCTGGTTTGCCGATAGGAAAGGATCATCAACTGTTATATTAGAAGTTAAAAACACATTACTAATAAATAAGTAAAATGAGTAGGTTCGTTTATCAATTGAGTAAGATTAAAATGATTCATAATGTCACTTATATATCTATTATTGACAGAAAGCTGATTTTCGTTAAAGTCACCGGTTATTAAAATTTCTAAGTTTGTATTGGTTGCATGTTCAATAGAGTAGTTGATACGGTTCCACCAGTCTACGGTAGAATTAGGGGCTCTGTAAAACGTTCCAAACAGGAAATGCACATTTTTGACCATAATCTCTAACCATATACATTCTGTATTTTGAACTTCTAAATCTAGACGTCTTTTAGCATAAATATTGTTACGGACATAGACTACTATACCACCTCCTAAACGATCTGGTCTGCTACAAAAGAAAGGGGTTTGATATCCATCTAATTTTAGGTCTTGTGGGGTTTCTCTTAAAGGATTAAGCCAAGTTTCTGTAAAAGCTAAAATATCATGGGAGTTAAGTTCTGCCCAAAAATATCTATTTTTGGTAGAATACTTTGAACATTGTAGTGTACGATACTGATATTGTTTTTTAGAGGATTTGATGATATAGAACTATTTGAGAGCGGTCCGGGATTGGTTTCAATATCTCCACATAGAGATAGAAAGTCACATTTATGTATATTATTTACTATAGTGTTCTGCTGTATTTATGAGGGGCCGCGGTGGCCGAGTGGTTAAGTTGTCCCGACACTTTAACACTAGCCCTCCACCTCTTGGTTGCCAGTTCGAAACCTACGTGGGGCAGTTGCCATGTACTGACCATAGGCCGGTGGTTTTTCTCCGGGTACTCCGCTTTCCTCCACCTCCAAAACCTTGCACGTCCTTAAATGACCCTGGCTGTTAATAGGACGTTAAATAAAAACAAACCAAACAAACTGTATTTATGTACATGTATTTCGAGATCTACTTTTTGAATCAGTAACTATAGCGATAAGGATAATAAAAAGCAACGTTATCTCCCTATAACAGGTAAACATATTAGCATACAATACTGTAAGAATATCAAGTAATTTTCTCTGTGGTAAGATGCTGGATTTTGGGTAGAATAATCCTGTTCTAACGCGATGCGATAAGAAATCAGTGGACATTAATTAGGTAATACCATCGACATAACTGAGGAAACAACATGCGCTATAACAGGACCCACATACCCAATGAGTATCATACTTGTAACTAGTGTACACTGTAAACATACTTGTAACTATTGTACACTGTAATGATCCTTGTAACTATTGTACACTGTAAACATACTTGTAACTAGTGTACACTGTAAACATACTTGTAACTATTGTACACTGTAATGATCCTTGTAACTATTGTACACTGTAAACATACTTGTAACTATTGTACACTGTAAACATACTTGTAACTATTGTACACTGTAAACATACTTGTAACTATTGTACACTGTAATGATCCTTGTAACTATTGTACACTGTAAACATACTTGTAACTAGTGTACACTGTAAACATACTTGTAACTATTGTACACTGTAATGATCCTTGTAACTATTGTACACTGTAAACATACTTGTAACTATTGTACACTGTAAACATACTTGTAACTATTGTACACTGTAATGATACTTGTAACTATTGTACACTGTAATGATCCTTGTAACTATTGTACACTGTAATGATACTTGTAACTATTGTACACAGTAGTGATACTTGTAACTATTGTACAGTGTAATGGTACGTGTAACTATTGTACTCTGTAATGATACTTGTAATTATTGTACAGTGTAATGGTACGTGTAACTATTGTACACTGTAATGATACTTGTAACTATTGTACACTGTAATGATACTTGTAAATATTGTACACTGTAATGATACTTGTAAATATTGTACACTGTAATGATACTTGTAACTATTGTACACTGTAATGATACTTGTAAATATTGTACACTGTAATGATACTTGTAAATATTGTACACTGTAATGATACCTTCCGATAGCATCAATTTTTTTGATGAGTACTATCCCTGTGCCTTCTGCTACTTCACCTGATCTGCTTTGAATAACATATATAAAGTGTTACCCGTTTGGATTAAGGCTTGTAATAACATTTGGTGCTATACTTTATCCTGATACATCGTAATAATACTTGCTATTATTAGGCATTGTGTAAAATAACATATTACTTAATAATGATCTTACATGCTGACTAAATGGGTGTACAGAAAAGTGATCTTCAGATTATATTTTTTTTTTCTTTTTAAATAATTATCATTTCTTAGCACGATGACTTATCGATAAGATAAATGCATTTTTCAGGTTTGGCTAGTGGAGGTGCCCAGACTTACTTAGATACTGCCAGGACGCAGTATTACAAATACTGATGGTCCCCCCTTTATAAAGTCCTTGGGGGATGTTTCATGGTTGTTTAGAAGCTTAGCAGTCGAGTAAGCCATTATGATTGGATTATTTACAGTCTGGGTACACACTACTTTCCCGCATTTGTGATTGTATGTTTGTATAACAGACGTCGGCTTGCAAATAAGTACAAAGTTAGAAACCGGTTACAAATTCCTAATCGGTCACGTGGTATTCTCACTTTTCTGTAATTACATGTCCGAACTCTACAAGATCACTTTCCTTTTTAATCGTAATCTTAGAGACATCAAGTTTTCGAATGAACATTTTGCCATCTATTGTCCATACTTGGTCAATTTTGTGAGTCCTCACTAGTTTCCTGGCGTAGTATCAAATGGCATCGCGTGTTTTAGTCAGGTTTTCATTGACAGCAACGTTGTTGTATCCGGGGGTATCGCGAATTTTTTTTCTCGACGTGAGTAATCGACGTTTGGCATCTCGGCTAACTAGTCCAACTATAATTTGTCTAGTTTTATTAGCCTTCGGGGGACCGACACGGTGTGACCGCACTATGTCCTCGAATCTTAGGATTGGGTCGCCCTTCGCTGATTTTTTTTTTGACAGCATCCAAGACTAAATCTGTAGTGTTCTCTCTTTCAGATTCTGGAATGCCAGAAAACCTCACACATTCTCGTCGGCTATATTGTTCAATATCGTCAACTTTCATTTTCAGAAATTCATTCTCTACCTGAAGTTTTTTAATATCGGCTTTAAGAGAGGAGAGTTCTTCGTGAAACATTGCTTGACTGTCAGGTAGAATAATGGATTTCAAGATAGTGGCCATACGAAGAAGGTCGGCTTCCGACATACCGGCAGTTTCAGCAGTTGATTGCTGATAGTGAGTAGTAGGGGTAGACGTTACTAAATCTTTGATGGTCACGATTCTCATCACCACATTGAGCCGATTGAATTAGCGCGGGAGAATTGGTATCATTCTCATGGAAATGTTCGGGTGGCGGATGACAATATATTACATATTGTCATTATGGCGGATTATGTTTTCTTCCGCTCACCTTTGCTGATATTCTAAGTGTTTTTGTTGATTATAAAATATTTGTTAATTCATTAATAATAAAGTTCAAGAAAGATAAATTACATTAAATTGATTATAACAACTCTTCGATTTAAAATTAAAATGTTTTAAAAATAAATATTGCGGCCACTTCTAAAAAGTGAGCCATTATTTCGCCACATATTTGTTTTCTGGTTTTTATTTCGTCATATAAGGTAGCTAAACACAGCAAACAGAGCTCACAGCATGGAGATTAGAATATACAAAGTGTATATTTGTATGAAGAAGGAGGGTTAGCACACTGATGCTTGTCCGAGTATTGACAGTAAAGGCAAAAAATACAGTTTGTAACAACAAACATGTTTTTGCACAAACTGACATTCCTTGTAATACTAAATCAACAATATGGGTAGCCACGCCTCTTGACCCATATATGGTAAGCGTCACATCCGGGGTCGTAGAGCAAAGGTCATCGCTCATTGGTCAGTTCAGCTGGTCACCCCAACACTTAGAAAAAAATTTCAGAAGACGCCATCGTATCTAGAATTCAACCATCAAAAAGTGAAATTTAAATTATCAGTGTGCTTACCCTCCCATATATCCCTCCCTCGTTTATGTATCCAGGTTTGTTTTTTCTTTGTTTTTCTTGTACACTATTATATGGTTGCACCTTCCACAGTGTGACCACATTCTACATGTGAGGAAGTCTTAGTTATATTTTTATGCAGATTTGTTGTATGATTGTGTGTAACCTATATTAGGCGACATTCTACATGTGAGGAAGTCTTAGTTATATTTTTATGCAGATTTGTTGTATGATTGTGTGTAATATGGCGGATTATGTTTTCTTCCGCTCACCTTTGCTGATATTCTAAGTGTTTTTGTTGATTATAAAATATTTGTTAATTCATTTATAATAAAGTTCAAGAAAGATAAATTACATTAAATTGATTATAACAACCCTTCGATTTAAAATTAAAATGTTTTAAAAATAAATATTGCGGCCACTTCTAAAAAGTGAGCCATTATTTCGCCACATATTTGTTTTCTGGTTTTTATTTCGTCATATAAGGTAGCTAAACACAGCAAACAGAGCTCACAGCATGGAGATTAGAATATACAAAGTGTATATTTGTATGAAGAAGGAGGGTTAGCACACTGATGCTTGTCCGAGTATTGACAGTAAAGGCAAAAATGCCATCGCACTGCTCCCATTGGCTGCAGCCTTTTGACAGGTAGAATTGTTACAATCAATTTGATCTAACACATTGTTTGTTTGTGGGAACAACACCAAATTAACCAAATCAAAGGCCACTGTAATTATATTAGTTATAAAATTTATTTGAGAGTATGAGCAACCTGTGAAGCAGTCTAATTTAGTGTTTCTAAAAATCGAAACTCCGAGAATATTTTTTTTTTAAGTCAGACATATCTTTTCTTTATATCATCTATCCACATTTATACAGTAATTATATGGAGCAGTAGAATGCTAAAATGAATAATCCGCAAAACGTTAAATTATGTTTTAAAATCTATTCAGGACTGTCTTTGGCCCATTTAAAAAGTTTTGGAAAGAAACGACAACGTCCTTTTTGGCAGAGACGGCATGCCCGGTCACCCATGCCAATTTCTTCCGACTGGTAACAAGAGCGTGGGATAAAATCAAGCCAGATTACTTGGTTAACGGCTTTCGAGCAACCGGTATATCCCTGCAATCCATCTGTTATTCCAAAAGAGGCCTTTCTACCTTCAACAGTATATGCAAGTGTGTCCTTGAAGATTTTGTTCTCGAAATGCTATTGTGAATACACGTTTCGTGCGATTAATTTGTAGCATGAACTTCATTTCTAGACCGAGTCAATCCATCACTCGTTTAAACACACACATATATATGTACACGGTTCGAGTGGAACGGTAACTGTACCAAGTCCCTGTGTTGTATTTATAAGTTACAAAATGTACTTGCATTCTTCCGTTCTTGTTTTCTTAATGTCTTTAATGCGTGTGTATCCGTCCTATAGGTGAAACGGGGGAGAAATGTGATAATTGGACGGTCACGGAACAGATGACATCATCCGACCAAACTCCCACAACATTTCAAAACGTATGTCGCGGTCTATCTCAAACTTTGACCTGCCTCAGCTTAATGAGCTAGGGGACCAGACACAAGGCACCTTAGTAGATTTGGGCATAGCTATTTCAGACAGTGGTGCCGTTACATCATCTGCTCCCTTTAAATTTGATGCCGATATAGATAAGGATTTGGCAGATATTAGTGACAGCATCAGGGACAGCGTGTCACAGGACCCTCTGCCGATCGCGTCCACGTCAGATGCTTGTCCCCCTGAACTGGCATTAGCTGCCATAGAATGTAGCTTAAGTGAGACCAGGAAAAGCCAGTACGAGAAAGCTCTCTCTGCTGGAACAGATGTGGTCGGTGACCGTACGTTTCAGCACAGGTGCCTGACTCGTTTTATAAAATAATAACATATAGAGTACATATAAATTATATGTACTCTATATGTTATTATTTTATAAAACAAGTCAGGCACCTGTGGTTTCAGACTTGGAAAACGTACAAAATCAAAACGTGCCCACAGGTATTCATTCATTACGATATTAGATAATCCTGAAAAAAAGCAATAATGATGAGTTCACATGAAAAATCAATCATTCCTTCCCATTTGTTATAATCTTTCTCATACAATAGGTATTATAAAAAGACTATATATAAGTCTGTGTATATAAACACTACAATAATTTCAACTTTTTCCCTTTCACAGACCACACGGAGTGACGGAGTCCTCTGATTCATGGCTACTGAAGATACCGTCTGTGTCAGTGCCAGCAAAAAAAAAACCTGCAAAAGGCGGCTATTTTGTGATTTCGTGCGTTGTGTTTAAAGAAAAGAAAGATGCGGAATTGGGGGGCTCGCCACTTTTACATATTATATGTAAACCTATGCTAATTGACAACTAGCATGATAATAGTGTAGAATGGCCCAGGCCTTTTGGTTATTTAGAAAATATATTAATGCAATTCATTGATTCCTGACTTCAAAGAGGGTCACAGTGCTTGATTTGAACAAACTTTATTATGCTAATGGTCTGACCCTTTTGTACAGCTAGTCTCTTGGTTATTCATAATTCTGTTGTTTAACAAATACATTTGACCCATATGATCTTAAAAACAGGCCAAATTTAAGTTATTCATCTAGACTAAAATTTAAAACACTTCATCTCAGCATTAATACCACAACAAAAATTCTAGTAACAGCTGATTTTTTAGGTGTGTACAAATTTTAAATGTCTTGGCCCTTTTGACTGGGTCATCAATATACACAAAATCAAAACAATAAACACTCAAATATAAAAAGTTGCATTTTTTTATTTTCATGTTGCATTACATAACAGCATTTAAATGCAAAAATTGCATTTAAGATTTCAAACAACTGAATTAAATCATGTTGTTTTAATTGGTAACCAACATACGCAGATAATTTTTAAGGCAAAATTCGTTAAAATTCTAAATGGTGATTATACAGTATTTATCCCCGAATAAGTACTTTATAATTTCTAATTTTTAAGTATAACAAGTGTGAACTACTTCAAGCTAACCTATCTAAAATTGATGATTCTGCAAAAATGAAGAAGATGGCTTATTTGTGAGTGGGGTAGGCAGGGCTTATTTATGGGTGTGGCTTATTGTAGGTGGGGCTTATTTGTGAATGGGGCTTATTTGTGGGTGGGGCTTATTTGTAGACAGAGCTTATTTATAGGTTGGGCTTATTTATTGGTTGGGCTTATTTGTAGACAGAGCTTATTTATGGGTTGGGCTTATCTAAAGTACAAATGTACATACATTATCAAAGTTTTAAGCACATTTGTGTTTGTCGTAGGTACATACAACACATCTTGTGTAGAAAATTAAGATCTATGGGATATGTAATGAAGAGCTAATGTGTACCCCCTGCAAACTAGTATGAAACAAGAAAAAAATTTGTAATTTGACCTGCCATTTAGTTCAGACAAACTACTAAAGTAATAAAATTCCTAGTTTCGAAAGAGATGTGTGATGATGAATATTTTAATAAAATCATCAATTACATGTATAATGAAGTCATCCAAGAAGCATTAAATATACTAAATATATCTCTACTTTTTTTCCTGCTGTGGATCAGACATTCATAAATGGGGGATGTGCTTATGCATGCAGAGATAATGCGAAGAAAAAATAATGGGGGGGGGGGGGGATGAGCTTATTCCTGAGCATAAGTTTATTACAATGTATTTGTTTCACTTATTTCATGTACAGCTGAATGTACGTGTATCTACATGTAAAACCTATGGTATATTAAACATGTTCAAAACTAATTGAGGACAAATAGTCCCAGGCAAAATGATGTATATGTATGTATACATAATAATAAAGGGTCTTGTAAGTAATAACAAATGTATGGTCCACTATAGGTACTGGATCCTAACAAACAGATATATATGTACTAAGTATTACTCTTAAATGATAACATGACCTGAAAATAATATGGCATCAACATTAAATTAAATACAAAGCATAAAAACAAACATATACTGTATATATCGACATCACCAACTGTAAACATCTTGGTCAATAATATGTTTTTTTCTTATTATAATGAATTTGAAAAGGAACATTTCTATTGGCTTCTTGAAATAAAATGTTCATATTTTCTTACAGCACACAAAATATTTAAATTTTTACACTTTCATCTCTCCAACCATCCCTGGATTCCTACAGTTAATTGCACTACGTTACACTTATCATGCGAAGACGTTCTCCAATTGAAATTAAATTTAATTTAATTAACTACTGTTTATGCTTAAAACACATGCTCACATTGTATCACACAGAAACAACTCATAGATATAGTCCACTTTCCAACAATCTTTAAAAAGACACAATTTTGTAATCATTTTGAATTAAAAAATGAGTTTAAAAAATCAAAAGTTCCGTATATATAAACATAAAACATTAATTGGCTTTAAAATTATAAGAGTCCTCTTAAGGCCTTTTGTCATTAGAATAATGTGAACTTGAAACAATATACAGTACCAGTAGTACAATAATTTGTCAGGAAAAAAGTCATGTTCTGGCTAGTTAGTAGAGTACATATTGCAGACTTAATGATATATGATATTGAAGTTATTTGTGGTATTCAACATATACATGTACACAATTTATCTAAATTGAATTAAGAAATTAAAAAAAAAAAAAATCATCAACGAACATAACAAAATACTTAACAACACAATAAGCTAACGACATATCTGAGGAGAAGTTGATTTTTTAAGATAGAGGCTGCCATCAGGTACATAATGTATACTCTCACTTCACTCACCGGTAGGTTCAGCCTTACAAAGGGAGATAATGCAAGCCAATAAAATATTGACTCACTTTTCTGACAAATTCTCCTAAGAAGAAAGAATAGATGTTCAAGTTCTCTCTTGATAGATTTCCTATGGTCACTTTGTTTTATACATGTACAAATGTAATTGGTATCACAGAAAATGTCTTATAATCAGACTCGTTTATCTAATTTTCACTGTACTATTTCTGAGATATATCTTGATGGCCCTGCAGATGTTAATAGCTCTTGAAAGTCTTTATCAAAGCTCATCCAAATACTAAATAAAATCACCAGGTCTGTCCTCATTTCATAAACAAACAATTCTAATCCAGCCATTAGGACTACGATAAACAAAAATGGCACATGAGATTATGGCCCAGAAGCTTAATTGAATCAAGTTCCTTATGTTTACATGTAATGCATACATGTAGTTATTTGTACATTGTCTTCATTTAGAAGTGATCAATGAACTTGCTCATATATATATCATAGAAAATGTAAATCTAGAGGCTATTATGTC
Source organism: Pecten maximus (assembly GCF_902652985.1). Taxonomy (NCBI): domain Eukaryota; kingdom Metazoa; phylum Mollusca; class Bivalvia; order Pectinida; family Pectinidae; genus Pecten; species Pecten maximus. The sequence goes on from NC_047029.1 coordinate 23,933,648, forward strand.
CTATATACTTCTAAACTTATAGCTGTGAGTCAGAAAAAATAGTGTAACATGCATACATTAGCTTCTGTATAAAAAATCATTCACTACAATATTAGCATGTTTTTCTCTAACTTGGTCCTTGGTAGATATAAGAGAACTTGATTAAAAATTACCTATGTCATTACATATATGTATTAACCTGCTATCCACTAGTATATAATATAAACACAACTTCATCTGGTTATAAGGCAATCACTCGCTTTAAAATCTGGGTAAGAATGACAATTCTCCACAATGAATGCAGAAACAACTGCTATAAAAGACTATATAGTGATACAGCAGTATAAGTTATCTGAGCCTGAACTGAGGTAATTTTGTTGTCAATGTGAAGTGCTCTATATTCATTACAGGACAACCTGTAATGTGACTTGGAATTTTCTCTGCTGTGTCCTTCCACAGTTTAAATACTGTACTAGTCCTACAATAAGCCAAGGGCACTTACATTTAACGAATGACTCTAAAATCAGGTGGGTTAGTTTTAGCCATATTAACATATTGCTTCCATTCATGCCAACTAGAATTACCATCATTCGTTCAGGGAGGTGGTATGTCGTAACAACCAAGCCAGCCCATCATCTCCTTGCTCTTATTATTGTCTTTGTTTGATGCCATGCTTTTCTTCTGGCATCTACGCAAAGGATAACTACAACTTATTAAATCTTTAAAATAGGTGTTACCTCTCTCTCATAGTAGTATTATTAGTTGATAAGACTTTCTTCATCAATAATACTTAATAAAGAGTCATTGATTCATCCACAGCCATTTGATGACATCAAACTTTTACTTAAGACATATATATTAACATAAATAACTTTTCTAGAAACTTTCCTCATGGCCTTGACAGAATCTTTGATTATCAGTCTTTTTTCCTTTGATATTTTCTCCCTCATATTTTTTTGATATCACAGATATACCACACTGTTTAACCATTGTGGATTTGTGCCATTTCTTACATAATTCATATTTTTGGGGCAACACAATTCAACATATTTTTTATTCCAATTTCAATATCACATTATAGACTGCTTTTAATTCTGTTTTATCATGAGTCACTTTAGATACACTATGTATATAGGAGACATTTTTGCATTGTTCTAAATGTTTTCTTTTCCATAGGAGCAATTACATAAAATGTAGACACACACCACCACTGTCTCCAGAATACATGTCACAGTTTGGCAGTGTTTGCTGACACTGTATCCAGAAGGTCGCCCAGCTCTTTCAGTGCATCCATCATGCCAGTGGCAAACTTGTCAGCATCTGTCTCTTCACTGACCTGCCATGATGTTACCACAGGTACAATTCTGAAAACAAACAGACACCACAATATTACCATGGAAACGATAATAAAACAAACAGACACTACAATATTACCATGGAAACCGTAATAAAACTAGCAGACACAACAATATTACCATGGAAACAATCCTGAAACAAACAAGCACCACGATGTTACCACGGGAACGATAATAAAACAAATCAGCACCGTGATGTTACCATGGAAACAATCCTGAAACAAACCAGTACCATGATGTTACCACGGGAACGATAATAAAACAAATCAGCACCATAATGTTGCCATGGGAACAATAATAAAACAAACAGTTTCCAGGTAACCACCAGAGCAATCCTAAAGCAAAACAGCACCATGGTGTTACCATGACAACGATACTAAAACAAGCAGTTGCCTTGATGTTAAAACTGCTACATGTAAGTCATTTCCTGTTAATGTGACAAAAGAAATTGCTGAATATTAAAAAAAAAACTATTGATGTCAAAGATTTCCTGTTGTCACATCAAATGTCTCCACCATATGGATATATTTACGATTCACCTCATGATCATCCAATTCATTAACAGTTCTAAACCTGTGGAACTCCATTCTCAAAATCATACTTCATCAGAGTAAGTATAGTGAAGTATTGATAATACCCATTCATGACACAAATGGTTACAATACACTTTGTGTAATAGAATCAACACTTTCTTGAAGTGATATTTTTGTTTATGTTCTGGACTGATATGTTTCAGAGAGTAATGACCGAGGTGCCTTACTTGTCTGCCTCCACTCTGTAGAATGTTCCATAGCCATCCTGTAGCATCGGAGCAACAGCCCCATAACAGGTCGTGTAGCCGACGAAACTAGTGGACAGGACAAAGTTACCTCCACCTCCACTGAAACAAGGAATTAACACAAGCATATCTCCCTGTCAAATATATTGTAATACAGTTACCTCCCCTTCATATCTAATATAACATGGAGATAATTTTGTAATACAAAGTTACCTCCCCTTTATATATTGCATGGAAATAATATTGATACAATGTTATCTTACATTGAATTAATAATGTAATACAAAATTATCTCCCCTTCATATCAAGCCCGTAAACAATCTTGTGAAACAAAGTTACCTCCCCTCTAAAGCAAACACAGAATTACATTTCTGGACGCCCTCCTGAAAAACTAATATCCTTACTGCTACTCTTCCTGGATGAGTTTTTTTTATATTAATTAAATAATTTTTCAACAACTGTGCATCGATTAACAGAATGAACTCCTGTCAGCTGGTAAGCAACTTGTACCATGCAATCAATTTTCATGACAAATTAAGTGTCTGGATGAAAAATAAAACAAACGACAGTTGGAAAATAGCTATATCTAAAGTATGGATTATTCACCTTTTTTTGTATGAGATGTCTTCATACAGCTGAGGGGTGGGCAATCCCTCCTCCCGGGCAATCAACATCAGGCCTAGAAGATGGCGGTCACACCCTTTAAACATACCAAAACAGTTAGATACAATATAACAGGATCACACACAGGTAGGTAAGTGTGTGGTCAACATAATTGGAGTACCCAACAGGCTCCTCATCACATGTTTGCCGAAATTTTTCAATTAATTTGGATTTTCATTTTCTTTCTTGAAAACAAGACTTTCCACTGATTCGAAGGTTGTCTTTGGGAATTTACACATTTTATAACAAAACCATTTTTTACCATTTTGATAGCATTCCCCCTTACTTTTGTTTTTAATTGTGTAGAATGCAAGTAGCCTTAAAGTGTGACTCTTACTTTTGTTTTTAATTGAGTAAATGCAAGTAGCCTTGAAGTGTGACATCATTTCTTCCCTGTATGACACCATAGGTTGGTATATTCACAGGAGTGCATTTAGTGCCAGATTGGTTTAACTAGAGTGATTTACAGATGGCCAATCCTCACCTTGTAGTTGGGTAGCCTCAGACATCAGCTTGTTGTGTTTGTCTGCCGCACGCATGTACAGTCTGACCTTTTGCTCATTCTGAAATAATTTGTCAATATACATAAATCTCACTTAACAATCAGTACCTTTATATAAACTGCAACTGATACAGGGACATAAAGTAGTATATTATCTAACCATTGCAACATACAGGTATAGTGCTCGGATTTTTCCCTGTTTAATCCCAAAGCATGAGTCTATATATATATGTTAGATATATTACTAAATCTACCAAGTGTTAATAAACCACTTTCTTGCAGTACAGAGGTTATAGAAAATGCTATTTACCGTCGCATTGGGATCGACCATTGCCTTACACCAATCAACAAGTTCTACTGTACACGATCGTAACGTCTCTGTACGAGATCTGTAGAATCTACGTGTAGTAGCTGTCTCGTATGTAGGTGCTGCCCTGAGGAAATAAAAAAACAAATTTACAGTGAATCCTGCTGAAACAGTACAACTGAGCTAACACCAATGGTGCACTTGTTCAAACAGAGTTCCTCCGAGAAGGTTTCTTATAATTTTTGCATTAATATATAATTAATTATAAACAATTAAAGTCTACTGTCCTGAATTTTTAATGCATATCAATAATAAAACAGGCAAAAACATAACAATACTTCAGAACAATAGGACCGAACGTGAGCATCATAGTCAAAGACAAGAGCTGAATACAGACAAAGGTCATATTGATGGTGAAAAAAATCCCTTACAGAACGTTCGACATAAACATGAAGTCAAATAAAAAGCAGGAATATTTCTGAATTCAACCTAATAAGTAAACTACCGGTATGCACATAATAAATTAAATTATCTATAAGGAACAGTTTCCATGGGAATTTTTTTTTTTTTTTTTTTTTTTAGATTTCTCTTAAAATTTTTTTACTCGCAGATCAGTGAAGAAAATAAGGATTTTCATACATGGGCACTCATTTGCTTTTTAAAAAAACCCAGTAGGGATGCACTTGTTATAGGGGCAGGTGGACTTATCAGGTCTAATACAGCACTAGTTTGATAAATGTCTTTACTTTTTATGCATCTTGTAGTAGGTGTACTGCATAGCAAGCTGGACATGGGTGTCTGGATGGAGGTGTTTAGATCGGAGATACTTTCTGCCATAACCCATGAAATGTTTTGTGCAACAGCGTAAATTGGATCCCTGAAAAAGCACATCACTGTTAGGCATTGAAAGTGAAAGTAGATATTTAAAATCAATTACTCACTGAACAGAATTAGACATGTATAATTGTTAAGTGCTGAAAGTGAAAGTAGAATTCACAATTATTAAACACTTAAAATGAAAATAGGCATTTAGAAGAAATATTTTCCAAAATTATGTGGTACTAGTCATTATACATCATTCTGTATAAATGATGAAGTACTTTTTTTTAACCAGTAGAGTTTTGGTTTATTAGCACTACAAAGCTGATAGTGTTTAGAACATACATAGGTCAGGAACATCTGTCTGGCCTTTGCGATGCCCTCTCTGATGACATCATCAATGTGAAATACCAACTCTTGAGGCTTTGCAAGATCACGAACTTCCACTGAGCCCTGCAAATAAACAACAATAAACTCTGTAATGTCTGCTTTTCATATAAATAAATCATGAATAAAATACTGATAGTAATTTTAATATGATATCAGCACAATACATTATCATATGTATATTGCAATTTGTCTGTGCTTGGTCATAAGGCTACCCCTTTGCATATATTGCAGTTCAGTAGAAATGCTGAAAAGTACATTTCCATTGCCTTGTAATGAGCCAATCCCCATGATTCAGAGATTATGTGCTGGTCTACTGGGCTAAATGTATACGGATAAATATTTTAACTTCCCTACATTAACAAGGAGATCATTTTACATCTGGAGTAACTTTACAATAGATCTTTTTTAAAAAAGATGACGATCTTTAATTAATTAACAATGAACTTCCTACACAAGTACTACATACCTGTGACTTCATTTGAAGTATGATAGAATAAAACATACACTGGCCATTCTAAGGTGTTCATATTTGATTAGCTTATCAGAAACTTATGATTATTTTTTATGATGTCTGTCCCGTTATTTCAAATGGAAGGGACTTATTCATAATAAAAATGACAAGATCATAGCATACCGGCCACTTTCCTTTACATCGCTTCACATTGAGATCAATGTAAAAGGTACTGGAGACAACAATCATGGCATCCATCGGGGAATGCTGTGGAAAAAAACAATAAGTTTTAACTCTCATTGTTACAAACATCCATCGGGGCATGCTGTGGAAAAAAACAATAAGGTTTAACTCTCATTGTTACAAACATCCATCGGGGCATGCTGTGGAAAAAACAATAAGGTTTAACTCTCATTGTTACACGGGGCATGCTGTGGAAAAAAACAATAAGTTTTAACTCTCATTGTTACAAACTGCCATCAGGGCATGCTGTGGAAAAAACAATAAGTTTTAACTCTCATTGTTACAAACATCCATTGGGGCATGCTGTGGAAAAAACAATAAGGTTTAACTCTCATTGTTACACGGGACATGCTGTGGAAAAAAACAATAAGTTTTAACTCTCATTGTTACAAACATCCATCGGGGAATGCTGTGGAAAAAACAATAAGGTTTAACTCTCATTGTTACAAACATCCATCGGGGCATGCTGTGGAAAAAACAATAAGGTTTAACTCTCATTGTTACACGGGGCATGCTGTGAAAAAAAACAATAAGTTTTAACTCTCATTGTTACAAACTGCCATCGGGGCATGCTGTGGAAAAAAACAATAAGTTTTAACTCTCATTGTTACAAACATCCATCGGGGAATGCTGTGGAAAAAACAATAAGGTTTAACTCTCATTGTTACAAACATCCATCGGGTCATGCTGTGGAAAAAACAATAAGTTTTAACTCTCATTGTTACAAACATCCATCGGGGCATGCTGTGGAAAAAAACAATAAGTTTTAACTCATTGTTACACGGGGCATGCTGTGGAAAAAACAATAAGGTTTAACTCTCATTGTTTCACACTGTACACACTAAAGTGACCATATATCAAAAAGAAAATCACACTTTCATTAACAATTATATATTATACAAATATTTGTCATTTCATGAAGTCAATCTTTGTCATCTCAAACTATGATAATTCAAGGACAGTTTTACTCAATGAAAAACTCCAATTCTGACAGCAAAAAATTATATTTAAAACATTCTCTGTTATCTCCAACACTCTGGATATTTGTATCTCAAAACCCCCTTTTAAAGATTTATCTTTCTTTCCAAATTTGCACCCCTTCCCTCTATCCACAATTAACTTTAATATTCAAGTCTCATTTTCAATTTAAATACATCAGATTTAATTTCCTTACATCACAATTGGATCCTGCGAGTCCGTTTTTATAGTAGATGAGGATTGAAGATTTATCAAACCAGCGATTCTGAGGGTCACCAGCTAGGGACATCTCGAACACCTGAAAATTATGAATATCAACATCACGTTGGTGGCAAGCATCTTCCCTACTGTAGCATTTAGTCAATTTTTATTTAATTTTTTTTTCGACTTTGTGTCAATCAGAAGTCCAAGGAGGAAGAAATAGATATGTGATGAAGTTATATAGCCATTATATACAGCATCTTTTATTTATCAACAATTAACAGTGATTTTTTTCCCTTTATCCTTTGCAGTCAGGACAGATTGTCTTGCACCTTGATAAAAACAACACACAGGGGTTTTCAACATATTTGGCATGACATCTGAATAATTCAAATACTGTTTTTTTTTTATTTAAAACATGACATTTTTCCAATCTTGTTTCAAATATCTTATTTTTATTATACCTCATAATTCTCACCAATGAACGAAATGCACATTATTTGCACAGAAAGTTGAAAGTTGATAGGTAACCATAGTAACATACATCTGACAGATATATAAAGGTAACCATGGTAACATACATCAGACAGATATGTTAAGGTAACCATGGTAACATACATCTGACAGATATGTTAAGGTAACCATGGTACCACACATCAGAATCATATGTGTTTGTAACCATGGTAACACATAGCAAGTTCACAAGTACATCAGACAGATATGTATAGGTAACCGTGACCTACATTGGACTCATCTGTGGGACTGTTATCATCAAGTGCTACAGCCATCAAGCTGCTCTGGATCAGCTCCAAGTTTTTATGGTTGTCTGGATGGAGAGCAAGCAAACGACTTCTCATCTACAAATAAAACAAATATTTCACTTCTGTGTCAGAAGTCTTAGTGACTACATGTTGATCACAACCAATGGTCTATACTAAAGTAATAAGCATATTAATTTTATGTATACCTTTCAATATTTTTTATCACTTTTGCATTGTATTGAATATGAAATGGATTTGTTCAATTGCAAGGGATATTTCAGTTTGATGTTTACATTTTATTTCATAAATAATGATTTAGAAATGAAGACATAAAATAAAGTTAAGAAACAATGCACATGTCTGTCTATAAAGACCTATTTAAGAAATACTATATTTATCTGAAAATAAGCCACATTCCTAATTTCTGAAGAATCATCCATCTTTAAAAAAGAAAGCTACCAGGTAAAACTGGTTCACAAGTAAGCTCTCCACAGTCTTTAATACCACACTTTTACCCTGGGGGATGTGGCTTATTAGAGTATAGATACAGTTATCAGTCCATGCTCATTTCAAACTATTTCTCTCCTTCAATCTGACATATTACTTGTCCCTTACATGTGCCCAGGATGTCCGCTCGTCCGCTGTAAGCTGGCCAATCCCTGGTCCCTCAGGCTGACTGTCACACTCGTCTCTAATCCTCTGAAACTGAATTTTCAGCTCTGGTGCTGTGAGGGGTTCACCATGCTCGTCAATGCAGTCAAAAGTAAATATGCGTCCACGACAAAACACGACCATGTGGATTGGGGTGTCACCTTCTGACACTGAAAACATGACAGTATACTTAGGATTGATATCACAAAATTGTACAAATCTGTAAGTTAATACTTTTTCATGCACCCTAACCTAACACCTGTAAATTTTGTTTATAAACTGGGTTAAAATTGATTTTACTAAATACAACTAACATAATTTTTAAGATAATAAATCACTCTAAACAAGTTCCCAAGGACCATGATAGCTCTGTCGGAGTGCCAGCCACGTAATTAACCTTAGGTGAAGATCTGATCATTTCTCACAGAGCTACTGTTCATGGTACCAATAATTACTCAAGGACTAAAACAACATGGGAAAGCTATAAGTCATTGGGGACCAATCAGATTCTCTGTTACATACCTGTTTTGAAGTAATAGAGGATTTTATCTTTCTTCACTCCTGGTATTTTACAAGTGTTGAAGGCACGATGGAACTGGCTCATGGACAAATGGCTACCATTACGGTCCTTGTCAGGTTTCAGACGCTCCCTGGAAATTAAACCAATATAATTCGTACACCTGGTAAATGTGTCTAGGTTGGATTTTTGGCTGAGAACTACATAAACATTTGCCATTTCTGTTTATCACAGTCAAAATCCAATTTGCAGATTTTTCCTATGAAGAGATATTTTTGATTCAATGATACATGATAATAATAAAGCAATTCTGTAAAACCAGAGTGTACTTGAGTCTTTTACGAACTAAGGTGGTCGGGTGGCACAGTGGTAACACACTTGCCTTGTCGTACAGGTCTTTGGACGTATATAAAGTCCAATGTTCCCGATCAGGAGCTCTGTGCCCTTTACCAAAACTAATACCATATGTATAGTAGAATAAGAAGTGGTACATCAATCGCAACAATCTGAGGACAGATGTCCTTGTCTTTATTGGTGTAGTCTACCAGTTTCGCCCAAACATTGAGCTTTATGGGTCCTGGTGAAGCTCAATGTTTTGGTGAGACTAGAAGACCACACCAATAAAGACAAGGAACCAGTCCCTTGTTTGTTGTGATTGATATACCCCTTGTGGTTTTATCTTTACTCTCTAATCACCCTGCATACCCTTTGGTATCCACGAGAAGGACACTGGGACCAACCTATCCGCCACAACTCATTACAGAGTTCTACCCTAGAACTTCAATTTGTAGTAGAATTATGTATTATTCATCGTCAGTTAAGCTTACGGACAGAGATAGAGGGATGATTGGTATACACAATTTGTCGTTTCCCAAACAATATTCCTTCAAGAATATTGACCAATCAGAAGGCTGCTTTCTTGGGTGTTTCAGTTCTACTTAACTGTAAATCACTTATATTTCGCGTGGGATTTATTTTCGCGTTAATTCGCGAGGAGAGTCAAACGCGAATTCAAATCCCTCGCGAATATTTATATAAGAATGACAAGAATAAGTGGCATCCATTTTGAATCTACCGTGATCTTAGTTGGTGAACAGACATCGCCGTTAAAGTAATAATAGAAAGATAAACTATATACTTATATCAGATTGTAATTCTATATCACAAAACACTACATATGAACGGGCATGAAAGCTTTATTTACATTGAAAACAACTCGCTTCACTCTCCACGTGGAAATATTGCCGACCTCTTAACGTCATTCGCAAATTTAAAGTCATTTTGAGATCAAAATTTGCGAAATTATGTATTCGCAAATAAGTCGAATGAGGCGAGTTCGCGAAATTAAGTACTCACGAAATATAAGTGATTTACAGTATACAGTAATCGAGGCCTCCATGCATTACCTTTCGACAGTGAAAGAACTGTTTCAAATACATAATTTTAAAGGCTTTCAAAGAAAATAAGATTTCTTATTATTTGCATGTTTTGGTGGTGGCCCCCATGACGTGTATCATCAAGACATGTTAACACAAAAGATTAAGTCCTAAAATATTTTTAAAGATAAAATGAGATTCCTTGAACCAATTGTCCCATGGTCTCTGTCTGTGAGCGTCAGGACCATGGGTTTACAATGATGGTATTCTGTAGCTAGTTGTAATGCTTACTCTCTGATGAGTTTCCAGTACTGTAATGCATAGTGGGTGATGAGAGATCCACGCTCTACTTGTGTCCCATCTTTCGGTGGCATGTAGTGGTGCATGTAGGGGCCGGGACCTCCAAAGTTCACAAAGGGTGCCTCTGGGTACCGCCCCTCCAGGTATGCAAAGTCCTCCCACCATACCTCCAGCTGGCCAGGTAAAAATAACATAAAACATAGGTAATGTCCAGGTAAAAATAGCATAAAACATAGGTAATGGCCAGGTAAAAATAGCATAAAACACAGGTAATGTCCAGGTAAAAATAGCATAAAACACAGGTAATGTCCAGGTAAAAATAGTATAAAACACAGGTAATGGCCAGGTAAAAATAGTATAAAACATAGGTAATGGCCAGGTAGAAATAGCATAAACACAGGTAATGTCCAGGTAAAAATAATATAAAACATAGGTAATGGCCAGGTAAAAATAGTATAAAACACAGGTAATGGCCAGGTAAAAATAGTATAAAACATAGGTAATGGCCAGGTAAAAATAGTATAAAACACAGGTGATGTCCAGGTAAAAATAGCATCAAACACAGGTAATAGCCAGTTAAAAAATAGAATGAAACACAGGTAATGTCCAGGTAAAAATAGCATAAAACACAGGTAATGTCCAGGTAAAAATAGCATAAAACACAGGTAATGGCCAGGTAAAAATAGCATAAAACACAGGTAAAATAAAGTACAAGATAAGTAGATACATGACAGACAAATAAATAATTATCAATATAAAATGTTTGGGGATATTGAAAAGTCAGTATTGATTAATTTGTGACCAGATGCCTTAGTTTTTTATGTGAATAATGCTTATACCATGACGCAGAACATCGAACACTGAAAAAAACTCCATGAAAATTAATGCTCACAATAATCTTTGCAAATTTACGTCACGGTAATATGTTCCTCACGATAATAGGCAAGAATGTGTCAGTATTTTCAAAGATTATACCGGTACTCTTCGGTTGCACAGAAGATGTGCTAATGACTCAAAAATTTTGGCGAAACTTGTTAACTTTAGTGAACATGTATTTGTTTTGAATCTATTTTGTCTACGGTTTGAATAAAGCTACCGTATCTCCCTTTGTCTATGGTTTTAATGAAGTTATCTCCCTTTGTCTATGGTTTTAATATGCTATCTCCCTTTGTCTATGGTTTTAATGAAGTTATCTCACTTTGTCTATGGTTTTAATAAAGCTATCTCCCTTTGTCTATGGTTTTAATGAAGTTATCTCCCTTTGTCTATGGTTTTAATAAAGCTATCTCCCTGTGTCTATGGTTTAAATGAAGATATCTCCCTTTGTCTATGGTTTTAATGAAGTTATCTCCCTTTGTCTATGGTTTTAATGAAGCTATCTCCCTTTGTCTATGGTTTTAATGAAGTTATCTCCCTTTGTCTATGGTTTTAATGAAGATATCTCCCTTTGTCTATGGTTTTAATGAAGTTATCTCCCTTTGTCTATGGTTTTAATAAAGCTATCTCCCTTTGTCTATGGTTTAAATGAAGTTATCTCCCTTTGTCTGGTTTTAATGAAGTTATCTCCCTTTGTCTATGGTTTAATGAAGATATCTCCCTTTGTCTATGGTTTTAATAAAGCTATCTCCCTTTGTCTATGGTTTTAATGAAGTTATCTCCCTTTGTCTATGGTTTTAATGAAGTTATCTCCCTTTGTCTATGGTTTAAATTAAGTGATTTCCCTTTGTCTATGGTTTAAATGAAGATATCTCCCTTTGTCTATGGTTTTAATGAAGCTATCTCCCTTTGGCTATGGTTTTAATGAAGCTATAAAGCTATATCTCTACAGAATTAATATGAAGACAAATAATGCACCTAGTTAATCTGTAAACTATGAATAGTTTTTATTTCAAATTTTAACAATTATCTAGCATAATATTTATTTCTGAAATAATCAGATAAAGATATGATAGCATGACATGGTGTATAAAACACCTGTAGTCTGTACACCAGACATTAGGACTAATTTATGAACTTACAGATAACTTACAGTACACAGGTGATCAGTGGATAAAAGTTTCTGACTCAATCCCATATTACCACATACACCCTTAACAGAAGTAGCTTTGGGTATTTGATTAATGGGGTACTTTCATACTAAAAGGGGACCCTCTGTATAGGTTTAAAAAAAATTCTGAATATGAGTAAGGCCCCCCCTTACTTTCCTTGCTCCAATGTTCTACATGGATATAGTGAACACATATATTGTTCTGGAGACATGTAAGCTATAACATACCCAGTTCCTCATATTTTGTGCCTTTTTCTTTAGCTTCTCATTTAGTTCCTTTCCAATCCCACACCCAAACTGTTGGACCAGGAACTCTGTCTGACGGTACTCGTCTGCAGTCACATGCGGCTTTACTGTGGGAAAGAACAATTATTTGTAATATTACATTTTTACCAGTGAAATATCAGAAATTATCAACTTATAAAACATCACCACAGTGATGATATTACTTTGGTTTTGACCAATCAAATCAGTGCATTCTATTCACTGCATTAAAATCCACCGATTTTTAGGTTAAGATCCATTTGAAGCAAAGTCATGTAGAAACATTGTAATTAGCTTGTAGAATATACATATTAATCAGATTTTGCAGATGTATAAGATTACGAGGTTAACTAACACACGACCATAGTATGAGTCTAATCATAAGATCAACCACATTTTGTGTACAACCCAATAAAACACAAGTAAATCTCCTGATATCTGCTAGAACACGGATTAATCTTATGATTTAAGTTTGTATATATATATAGTGTTAGAAGACTGCTTACTTGAGTCCAGGTATCTGTTGAGGGTTTTCTGTAAATCTGGCATCGGTAGTGATGGTAGAGATTCCTCATGCTGAAATGTCTTCTCCTCATCTGTTGTGTAGAACAGGTTTGGGTCCGGGATGCTGTCAGGTCCAAAGTCCATTGTTGCCTCAGTGAAGGGACCGATTCAGCTTCAATCTGTTTGGACGAGTTTAGAAAATATTTCAAATAAATATGCACATCTTCAAATACCCATGGTTGATTGCACTATACTACGCTATATCCATGGCTGCATGCATGATTGCAATACACTATGCTACACATGGTAAGCAAAGCATAGTTCAATTAACCATGGGTATCTAACGATGAAATATACACAGATGAAAATATAATTGGCACAAACTCAAGCAATTTAGCCATCATTGCCAATCAACCGTTAATTATTTGAGATCCTGAAGAGCTTTTGATTGTACATAAATTTTTTAAACCATGCATGTTTCTACTTTGAAAAAAAATCCTTTACCACAATCAAGGGAGATATAAATAATATCATTTAACTGGTTCAACTGTTACATATTTCCTTTTAAAACTTAAAAAAATAATATCTTATCAATGATTTATAATCTTGTAAGGTTCTTTTGCTCTACAGATCATACTTCTTTCTTTAATTACTTCATACTGTACAAGTCCCTAAACTGGATGCCAAATGAATCAATCCGACTAAACTGAAGAGAATTTCTCCAAATTATCCAAATGAGTAGGATTTCACTGAGTCATGCTACATAATAAAATTTATAAGTAAACAAAAATACCCACCCCCAACATCCCTGTATATTGCATACATTTGTTTAAGTTGATATGGATACTTTGAAACTTTTATATACAATCCTAATTGGCTTCTTCACTACAGAAGCAATATCTTTTGTAAATCAAATTATATTATATGTCGAATAAGCTACGAATAATAATTAATATACCTGTCAGATTTATGTAACTCTGTACAGCAACTAGTCCAGGTCAGTAAATATGCAGACACAACGTAGACTTGGGTGTAGGGTCGAGTGATAGCTATAGGTAAAAGTTTATCTACAGTTATCCCGACATATCAACTTATCATCCAGTCAATGTCAATAAGACACTACAGCTGGACTTCGGATTCAGAATATCAGGTCTCAAATTTTATATTGTGAAAGTGGGGATTAATTGCATTCCAAGACTGATATTATAACTCATCATTATTTGTTGTCCATCTTGTTTTTTACATATTCTGAACATAGCTTATAATGTAATCTGAAAAATTCTCAGTAACTTCAGTGGGAATTGTTCACATGCAGTTTCCCGTATTCTGTCTTTCTATACATGTAACTCACTAATTTTCTATAGTTCCCTAATCAGAAGTCCTCGTGGGACTGTCTGGCTCTGATGGACAGGAAATTTAAACTAAGGTAATAATGTAAGGACAGCGGTCATATATATACATGTACATATGTATATATATAATGTTTACACCTGCAACATTTATAACTCAAAGATATTTGGTTTGGTTTGGTTTATTTTGTTTAACGTCCTATTAACAGCTAAGGTCATTTAAGGACGGCCTCCCGTGCGTGCGACATGCATGCGTGTGGTGAGTGCTTATGTGTGTTTTGGGAGGCTGTGGTATGTTCGTGTTAAGTCTCCTTGTGATAGGCCGGAACTTTTGCCGATTTAAAGTGCTACCTCATGATCACTGAAGCATACTGCCGAAGACACCCAGCAGCACACCCCACCCGGTCACATTATACTGACAACGGTAGAACCAGTCGTCCCACTCCAAATATGCTGAGCGCTAAGCAGGATTAGGAACTACCATTTTTAAAGACTTTGGTATGTCTCGGCCAGGGAACAGAACCCAAAGCCTTCCTCACAGGGGCGAACGCTCAACTAAAGGCCAAAAGTGAGGCAGCAATGTAGGTTTCCTGTGTTACTTGAAACCAGCCGCCTATGCTTTCATAAAGTTTTAGGAGTATTAACTGCATAGCATTAGATATAGTATGGTATTTGCCCTAATAAGGGTGCAGGTAATTGACTGTTGGGTGCCCTTATTAAGGTTCATTATTCTGAAGTTTTATGAAACAGACTACAGTTGTATACCTTATAGCAAAATACCCAAGACTGTGGAAAAGGTAAAATATTTGGTTATGAAAATGTTCCGGATGAAGATACCTATTCATGATAAATTATTTTGCTTAAATATCAGTGGAATATTCCTGTAAAATTGTATAAACTTAGACAATGTGGCAAAGACTTCTGTCCAGTGACTAATTTTGCTACAGAAAATTGAACACAAAAAGTAACAAAACATTTTCACATAGATTATTACTTTTTAACACCATTTTGACACTCAGTCAAAGGTTTTTTTCTTGGAAAAATTTCAGGAGCACACTTATTAGGGCAGGCGCCTTAATTAGGTCATATACAGTATATGTTGTCCTGTTGTTGTAAACCACTTTTCACTTTACACTTGTTCTGTTTAATAATTAAAATATATTGAATTCATACTTTGAGTCTGTGTTCATTTTCCATGCTTCATATTTATCAAATTCTTAGACCCTAATGAGTCCAAGATCAATTAATGAACCTGGGTCAGGTAAATGTAAATCAAAATTGCTAAATAAGTCATACTGTTTCAACTTATATTATTGAGTACCCGGAGAAAACCCACATGGTCAAGCAGGTGACCTAGTAGCTCTAATTCAAACCTTCACATCTGATCAGGGAATCTACAGTACGAGGAGGGTGATTTGGTACTCGAACGCTCACAGCGCGTTTGCGCCCGTCGAGCGATGGGGATTAAAACCCCGCTGCAATCCCGCCGTAATCCCGCGGAAGCGATGTCGCTGCGATCCCGCTCACGCAGCGATTCCGCTCTGACAAGGCAGCAACTCCGCTCAGCCAGCGATTCAGCTCCGGAAGGCCTACAAACCCGCTCAGCCAGCGATTCCGCTCCGGCGGGCCAGCAAACCCGCTCAGCCAGCGATCCCGCTCCGGCGGGCCAGCAAACCCGCTCAGCCAGCGATCCCGCTCCGGCGGGCCAGCAAACCCGCTCAGCCAGCGTCCCGCTCCCGTAACATGGACACAAGAAATCCTGCAATCTTTTTTTTTTTTTAAATATAACGATGAATAAGAAGGAACTCATATTTATTTCATCAGAAACGTTCGCAGAATGTAATGCAACGGTTACAAAATATGTTTCGTATTCACTTGCTTGAGTTGTTCTCTGCTTGTGTAAGTATCAAATCAAGAGTAATTTGGTAGCGTAAGTAATGAAGTTTAGTTTAACAAAAATACATTTTATGGATCTTAAAGTATAATCATAGAAAAAGGTTAAACACAAAGTTATTTTTTATACAACATCTTGTATCTAAAAATGTTCATACGGAGAGTAGCGTAGTGCAAAATGCAAATGTACATATGATTTTAATTAGATTGAGTATTCTGATATATTTCTAAGTTGTTTTGTCTTTTTGGTGTATATACGTTTCAGTACATGTACATGTTAGCTGGATCGTATGAAAGAGGAACATGACGCAATTTGGCCTGTTTCGACCTAAAGGTGACCATTTTCAAATAAAAAGTAGTTCTCAGATTTGATATTCGCTGGTGTCAATAACATGGGGGAAGACGTAGTTGATGAAATATTTAAGTTTGGATGTCAATTAGACTAACTACATGAATAATAGAAAACAAAACCATCAGTTTATGCAGCATACGGAAGATTAAGAGATCAAACCACCAACATTTATCTATTTTGCATACATATGTACATATCTACAAGTTGCGAAGCTCAGCGATGACAACTGAGCAAAATATGAGTGCAATATATATGTTTATATCTATTTTGGTATACGGTGATGTAGATTCGCAATAAGTCACGTGATATTTCACATGTACTCTAGTTAAGCTCTCGCTAGCGCTATGCGCGAACAATCATTTATCTTATATATACATTTGTGCGTGGTATATCCACTTAAAGTATCGTAGTTATGTATGATCTATCAAAATAAAGAAGGCAACTCGTTCTGTCAGTGAAACATTTTCTTTGATATAGGCAGGATTTGAAATGTGGTCGAATTGTACGATCGCCAGCCGTGATGTAGCCATGCCCGTCTGAGTTACCTACAAATGTATTCAATGCTCGATAAACGTCGTAGTATGCACAATGCACGCGCAATGTACAGGGTACCGAGACAGTTTACACTGATACATGTAGGCTTAGTTTGTTGTTCAATCCATTCATATATATATTATATAATATTTATGTAATTCTCTGAATGAAATATTTGAAATGAACTGTGGTCATCCTTATCATTTACATAAGCTGAGACGGTAAAATGTACTGTATTGTAAACTTATTAATCTGTATATCACCTGTTTGATAGGTAACCAGCCTTGACATTTTTCATAAAATGAAAACACATTTGTTTTGAACAACCGGACCCATAACGTATGTCTCATATATACATTATACATGTACATGTACATTTGTATGTGCTTGTTGAAACAAATACATGTACATGATTTATTACGGATAATGTTGTTATTATGATTAGTATTATGTGTATATATATGTAAATTGTATATGCATGTTTGGGTAAAATATCCAAGTTCGTCCTTATTAAAGTAATATGAAGATCAATAAATAAGTGTATCACGATATCGATCTATATAGGCTATGTCTGATGTCCAATCCTATTGACTTAACATCTCGTCAATAAGATGTGTTGAAATTAAAAATATGGATACTGAGTATTCTATTTTCTTACGAAACCTGACATAAATAGTTACCCTGATTTTTTATTTAAACATATTTTTATTGTAACTTATATGTATATAAGAGATTGGGCAAAAACCACCTTTCCCGACACAAGTATACATGAAAAAAATACAGCAAGATGGCATAATATAATATTTTAATATAATATTATTTTTTAACATGTTTACAAATTGGTTTAGCGGGAGAGAGAGAGGAGGGGGGGGGGGGGGGGGTATATATAAAGATATAGTGAAAGTAATTGCTCTTATTTCAATGCACGTGTATATCTTGATATGTTGCAACCATTAAACCAATACGTACAATGTACATATCATAAATGTATAACTTTCAACAATACAAATTACGTACCTAATTTAAATCTAAAATATATATATGATTTAAGAATGATTAATACAATTATCATCGCATACGGATTTAACGGGTTTTACTTCCGCTATTACGGCCTCAAAAGGAAAACGGCAGGTGCCTTATTCTAAAAGACCTAAATGTAAGAGGTGAGATACAGGTAGACTAGTAAACATGGAGCATAGGCTAAATCCTTATGTAACAACATTCCGCCCGCAGGTAAAAAAAAGCTGTAGGGGTCCGATGGGGTCACTGCGATACAGGTATACTCGCTATTGTAATCAAAATCTGTGATTGGCAGATGTTAACAGCAGGTGAAAACATTTCTATAACGTTAACTACACTGTACACGACCGGTATTTGTACTGTGTATAGAGGATTTATCTATATCACATTGATTAACTCCAATCATGATTTGTAAATGACGCGATTTTAACCACGTGGTCTCCATACACACAGTTTTATTTGGATACTATAACACATGGAAATGTGTTACATGAGGAACATTAACATTGTATCACACGTACATATATATGAATAAACAATCCAGTTACAAAAACATATTATTCATAGGATTATATTACATACACGTAATCAAAGAAGAGATTTTTTTAGAAAAAAAAAGACAAACCATTTAGAACTTACCGTTTATAATTATGACCTTAAACAGACCTTTAGTTTAGTTTTATTTGGATTTGAGCGGTAATAATTTAGAATATGTAATTTCTTTGCCAATTTTCAATGGGAAAACAGATAATGATACTCATCTCCTACATTCTCTGAAGACAAGGTTCATCTTCTCCTGAAACTCTTTGTTACCTACCAGTTTCAATGGAAAATTTCAATTACATGTACGTACACTGTGTATCTTATACAATTAGAGTTAATCTAATCTCAGGCTTCATCGGACATAAAATGGACTGGTCAATAGCTCGGTGAAGGAGGAAATACTTCACATTGTTTGGGTGTTAGGTCTTGATAATAATGGTGACTTTCGCATAGTCAGTACGTATTATTATTTTTTTTTTACTTCCGAAATAAAAAGGACAGGAAATATTCCCATGTTGTCGTTATAATTTATTAAAATTTGTTTAAAATGTGTTTTTGTTGACGTTTTTATCACATACACATGACAGATGACACAAATGTATTGTTTTTCTCACAATAAAGAAAGAATATTGGACTACACACACAATCATTCTGTGGTCTATATAGTTTAAACTGTATTTTATTTGACAATTTCCATTTAATAGCATATATACAACATAAGATATACATACATACGTATATACTATTATGCTCGGTCTTGTAATCAAAGACCGTACTACATGTATTTCTTTGCTGGCAAAAAGAGATCGGGAAGGCAATCGATTATCCTTTACAAAAGTGTTCGATATCTCACAAAATAATTTTGTACCAGGCTGCTAAAATGGTAACAATTTTTTCAATTCTTTATTAGTCTTGCGAGTATACATCTCATCAACATCATACGATTACAAAAAATATAATTCAAGTCAGCTCGAGTAGAGCAATGCACTTGTGACGATTTTTTTTTCTGATAAGAAAGTAATTAAATGATTAGCTACTATAGTTGGGAAACTATTAGCACTGATTTCGATATCTACCGGTAATATACATGTAAGTGTATGTCCGTGATATTAGCCATGCAAGAGGTGACCCCGATGGACACATAAATAATGATAGTAATAAAAACACAATATCTTTAGGCCGTGGATTTAAAACTACGAAATGTTCAAATAATTGTGAAGTTTATGAAACTTACTACAGAAATTCAAAGATAATTTTCTCAAACGGACATGTTGCTAGCTAAATACTTCAAATGTCTACGTAAAAATAAGTCAAGATCAAAATAACGAGCCCCTTATGTGGCCTCTCCGAGGTCATGCACAAAACGACATCTATACAAAGGTCAGCTAAATCAGAATTGTAATAATGCTGCCGTGGACACGTGGCTCATTGTCCACTATTTAAATGGTTACCGGATTGAGCACATTTCCGTGTTCCCCATATCCCACTCGAGGTGCACAAAAATTCTGACCAAGATCCGACCGTCCTAAGTACTCTAGAAATGATAACAAAACCGCCTTTTGACCCGTCCCCATTCCGTAAGAATGAAATAATGCTACTGCAGACACTTGGTTCATTGTCCACCATTAACCGGAATAATTACCTTTTGTTTTCCCAAAGAAGGCGGTCACCAGTTAGCAGTCACAGGATACATTTACAATGTATTGACTCAGCTCCTAACACTAAATGACGACTATATCCAATATTACTGGATTTATGACTCGTGAGTGATCTTGCACATGCATGAAAATAGTCTATTTGAACTTTAATAACTACAATATTTCCCTACAAATAGTTTTTATCAAAATGGTCGACATCAAGTACACTGTCATATTGTACAACATTGCAGATATTATTCAACTTATAACATAGATTTCATGAGCAATACATTACACGTATGAATTTGTATCTCATAGTTGAGGTACATCATCCAATAAATACTTACGATGGACGATACAGCTGAAAACATATACATGGTCATTAAAGTATAATTAATCGACACCAGGCTGTTGAAAGTCTACCGTCATTACTGATTGAGCGGGTCCTATTCAATTCCGTTCGAGCGGGTTCGCTACAATTCCGCTCGAGCGGGTCCGCTACAAGTCCGCTCGAGCGGGCCCGCTACAAACCCGCCCGGCGAGCGGGTCCGATACAAGTCCGCTCGAGTGGGCCCGCTACAAGCCCGCCCGGCGAGCGGGTCCGATACAAGTCCGCTCAAGCCAGCTACAAAACCGCTCAAGCCTGCTGCGAACCCGCTCAAATCCCGCGCAAATTCTGAGCGGAGGGCTGCGCGGGTCAACGCTCTGTGAGCGTTTGAGTACCAAATCACCCTCCTCGTACTGTAGTGAAAGGCAAGTGTGTTACCACAGTGCCACCTGACCATCACAGGTTATTATAGGATTCTTGGATAGAAACCTCACCTTTTAAATACAAAAATTAAATAAATATATTTGTCAGTGTCTCTCATTGTATGTAGATCATTATTTGTAGGTCTTTTAGGACCTAATGGGCTGTGGGGTTTGAATAATGAATAGAATATTGTTTGTTTTGTACTTTATTTGCTTCCCTCTTTCGGAGGAAGACTATTTGTAAGACTTTGTAACCTGATTTTAAAGTTACTATAAGACAGTACAAGTAGTACAAGATAACAGATGGTTGGAAAATATAAATCCAATTCTAATTAGATTGTACATCTTCATAATATTTTATTATTATTATTTTTTTATCGTGAAAAACGTAGTTATGTGGTCCATGCAGGGATATTGTGTGACATACATATATATACACAGATGCATGCATGTACGTCCCTTGTATAGCCTAGGCCTACGAGAAAGAGTAGCTTAAAACATGTAGTCTAAGGGTATTTATATAATGTTGCATACATCAAAGAAATCTTATATTACAAAAATAGAAGGAATTATATTTTTAGCTTAATCACTATTCCCATACATACAAGGAAGATCAACATTGGCCAGGAGTTAAATGTAGGTTACAATAATCTGTAGCGATGTACGGATACACAAATGTCTTACAACTAGTACACTGCATAGGGTGTAAGTGTTTATCTATAACAGAGACTTGTATATCACATAAACAGAGACTTGTATATCACATGTGATATACAAGTCTCTGTCTATAAGTAGCGTTTGATTTTGGGGATTTCCCTGTTATGATTTGGGTTCGAAGAAAACTCGTTGTCTGACCACAGGTGCCTGGCTCGTTTTATAAAATAATAACATATAGAGTACATATAAATAAGTGCAGTACATTTACATGTACTCTATATGTTAATATTTTATAAAACGAGTCAGGCACCTGTGGTCTGACAGAAGGCATGTTTGATACATACAGCAGCCTTTGCATTTTATATGTAGTTC
Organism: Pecten maximus; assembly: GCF_902652985.1. Lineage (NCBI taxonomy): Eukaryota > Metazoa > Mollusca > Bivalvia > Pectinida > Pectinidae > Pecten > Pecten maximus. The sequence goes on from NC_047029.1 coordinate 23,955,841, forward strand.
TTTTTACTTGCAGGAGACAAGTACAGTGACAACCGATCGGTTTTAACCTGGAAAAGAAGTGTGATGACCTGTGCACACTTTGGTACACCAATTATTACCTGCGTTATCAGAAACACAACATCAAACACCTGCTCAAGCTAAATGCTGCTGAATGTTGTCAAAGTCCAGGTCATGACCCTGCGCGCACCGTCTAGCGGCCAGTTCTTTCTTTTCCTATGGGAGATAACTATGTCACAAAAAGTAATACTGCTATTTTCCCGCGTTTTTTATGTGTATTAAGAAAAAATAAATCGTATTGACCTACCAGTTCTGTAAGACATCAAAGCCCTGAAAGGACATCTTTTGTTACCATTTATTTATAATTACTTGCTTGTTATTATCTATTTGTTCTAACTTATTTGTTATTTTATAATTAAGACAAAACGGGGTATGGCTGTCTGGCAAAATGGAAGGCCTCGGCTCTAACGATAATGCTAAAGTATTTATAAATTAGATTCATACTGTTGGTAAACCCTACGATCAATCAATAAACTAATCAATTTTTTTTTGAATACAGAATACATATAATTGTCTCATTGAATTCCGGAAGTTTATGCAATGGCAATGATAATTGTACAATGAATCGTCACAAATTGTATAAGAAAAAGATCATTTCAACGCGTGGTGGGCAATAAGCCGGATCACGGGCACATTATGTTTTTGATTTAAATATATTTTCATTGCCATAAATCAAAGCAAAAACGATTGGGCACAAGTTATAACAGCATTATTAAATCCCTTTCCCAAATAATTACAAAGTTTCAACATTTGGCAAAAAGAGAGTGTGAAGTGTGAAAGTCATCAATTGAATATTTTGGTAACATTGTTCTCCGAAGATTCAAAAGCTAAGGAAGCACAGGAGAAAGCAATTTTATACATTATTAAATCTATTGCTGGTATTTATAAACCTGTGCACATTTCTGAAAATATTTATTTTTGTGTCTAAGGGCAGATGTTCATTTCCAGAAAGAAGTATAGCTCTAAGTTTATAGCTACATCTAAATTTTGAACATGACCAAGACAAATCCAGGAATAGCTATAGGCGACCGATATATATTCTAGATCTTAATTTGAAAATATTCATGGTTTTCATACTTTGCAGTATAATTGTGAAATAAAACAATACCTGGTAACTTCTGGTTTAGCCTCCTAGTGTTGCTTTTAAGAATCCCTATCCATTAAGAAACAGAAATAATGTGACGGTTCCAAATTGTAGACCGAACAGTACTCGATCTTCCTTTATACCATCAACTTTACTTTCTTGGAACAATTTAAAATTGGAAACAAGATCGTGTCCTTCTCCATCTAATTTTAAATCCGCTATTTCGTATCCAGTAAATCGCTAAAATGCACCTCCTTTCTACAGTTTTGGGGAAAGAAAGTTGAATATTTTTTATGCTAAGTTGGGGTACAAATGTAGTTCTTTAAACTATGATCTTTTCGAGGTAAATCTAACTGAAACTCATGAATGTTCTTATGGAAATCCATGTGAGAATGCCCATCATTTCTTTTTTACATGTCCTCATTATATTTCACACTGAAGACGTACCCTCCTCTCTAATTTAGAAAATCTAAATCTGGAGGTTGTCACTGATTTAGACTTACTGCTCAAAGGAAATGAATATCTGCCAGTAGATTTAAACACAAATTTTAGAAGTGTGCAAACTTATTTTAAATCCAGCCAAAGGTTTTTGTAATATGATACAATGTATACATCTTTTTTAATTAAATGATATTCATTGAGATCACATTATGTTATTTCTCAGTTTATATATTATGTATTGTGGCATATGAGAGTGCCTTAGTAATATTGAAACAGCTTGTGCCTAATCCTCTATGCTTAAATAAAAATCTGGTTTAGCCAACGACCGTAAATGGAGTAAAGTGTAGTTTCATTAAAGGGGTGTAACTCTGTATGTAGTAGACGTCCCATCAGAAGAGCTTATCGGGTTTTCCGGCAACCGTTTCCGAGGATTGCCGGAATTAACCAATACGTTGCGATTGACACAGTTTGGTGTACAATACATAGATATTTGGCAATGAAATAATGAGGGAACTGTGTTTAAAAAATGTTTCTTTTCTTGTTAAGCGTCGAAGCCATTTGAGGTTATTCATCTAACTGCAGTTTGATTGACATTATAAGTGCTCCATTCAACGTATAAATGTATAAACCAAAGTGATTCAGACGTAGTGTTTTATTTCTGTACTTATTTTGCTCTATAGTTTTATTATTTTCTTTCACTACTAAAACAATGTACCAAAAACCAATTAATAATTGTGTAGTGCACATATATAGATTTTGTTTCTCTCGTTTATTTCCACGAATTAGAAAAAAAAAAAGAGGTGATACCTTACGTATCGATTTATTTTAATTCAGTGGCGTGACACTGGAAATGGTGGCATGTCTAAGAATTTTGACAGGGAGCCAGTTGACGGTCTTCGTCATGTGTGTTCTCTTATCACAAAGACGCTAGAAAACGTGAAGGAAAAAAAACATGTAATGTACATGTTTGGGAATGCAATCCATATTTGTATAAATTCTTATTATAGACGTTCAAGAGAAGGACACAGGGACTTGGCATGAATCACCGACCTACGGTATACCAGGGACGTATATCTATATATGTCCCTGGGTATACGTACACGTATTATCATTATGGGTATCGCGGGTTTCGAAATTTGTGTCAAGTCCCAATGCAGTCCGTCTGTCGCTTAACATGCGAAAAGGTAAACTGAAATTTGAGCCAAGTTCCAATATATTAATGAAATACGGTTTGTATACTAGTTAGATATATGTCCATGATGAAATACATGTTAATTATTTAATAACTTAGAAACAAAGAGTAATATTGTGCATCAATTAAGCATAATTTTGATATTTCTCTGCATTCTCTCATAGAGATCATACTATAGTATGAACGGGTCGTTTTAGGATGAAATACAGAAACTACTTGAGGGCAAAAGATTTGCTTTTACTGCTTACTAAAAAAAACCCAGAACATAATGGAAAAAACTTAGTACTAAAACCACACAATGTAGAAAAAGGTCTTTTGTCAATATATAGTGATCTTTTATTTTGAAAATGAATAAATCTTTTGATAACATAATTACTTAGTCTCAAGAGACATATTTCCGATTTTCAACGAAAAATTAAACTTCAAAAGATTAATGTCTTATTTCAAGTTTGTTTTTTTCCTGTTTTATTGGTGCTGTTGTTGTTTGTGTCCGATTCAAGTATACGTAAAACAAATATAGAACATTACTTGGAAAGTGATACAAGAGAAACATCTTCATACCTTTTTGCACTTATAAGTAGGCCTAGTTTCTCACTGTATTTTGTCATTAAACTAAAACGCCCGCCCATCTTCACCCCAGGGTTGTTTCATGATTATACTGCTTACTAAAAAATACAGATTGCTGCAAACTAAGAATTAAACTTCGTTTTACAAGATTTTGACCCCGCCAGAAGATAATTTAGGTCTATTTTGTAGTATTAGACACATCTAGATTCTATATGAAAAATATTTATTAATCTAATATAAGTTTTATTTTACAACAGACACCTGGATTTAAACCAGAGACTTGTATATCACAAGATATACAAGTCTCTGATTAAACCAACGCAAGGTTTTGAAAGATAATTCGAAGCTGAATTTGTTTTGTTAGGAAAATGTTTTGTGGAAATATGCCAAAATTTGACCGTGGTCTTGAAAACCCTGTCGGAAATCCATTCGGGCTTTCCCGTCATAGATTGCATGAGTTCGTCAAATGCGGTGCAATATCGATATATCTTATCAAACGGAATATGATTGGTTGCCAGTGTCGCTATAAGGTCCATTTTGATTGGTTGTAGTTCACACTCTGAAAATGGCTTCTCTCCATACCTGTTCTGGCCAGGTAGATCGAAGACGGTTCTGCTAAATTATTCAAGTGATGTAGGTAGAATTCACGAATGCTAAGTGCAGTTAAGGTGGTATCGTCCACTGAGTAAATCTGAGTATTTCATCCAGGTTTTACTCGCCAGTTTGTCCAGATAACCCGAAATGAAGGTGAGTGTTTACATTTTTGCTTCGACACGAATCGATCTGTCAAGAGAACTGTCGAAGCATGTCGGGCTCTGTGTATTGGAAATTATATATGCCTTTTAACTTATTAGCAACTGTAATGTGACTTGTCTATCGGATTATGAAGTTTAACATATGAAAAATTTGACTGGTTTTCCACAGTTGAGTCAACCTTTGTGATAATTACCTCTCGATATTGAATTCATTGATTGTGGGAACCCAGCTTACCTATGCGATTTCTGTGCTGGAAATATATAGGTCACCAGTTTTGTGCTGTGTCTAAATTCTAACGGTAGAATCTACTCGGGGGATTCTCGTTCTGAATTTGTAGTGAACATATCTAGTGGAAACTTGAGCAAGATATGACTACTAGCACATGTTTATTTGAATATAACCAATTAATTTACCGTTAGAAATGTTCTGGTTGACTAATCACGGTCACCAATTTATTAGGTTACATTGTGACCAACCATTCAATTGTAAACAACCGTGACGTTGGTCTGTCATGATCCAACTTGTATTGGACATTTAAAAGCACATGCCGTACTGATTTGAGGACAGTATTACCAATTCCATTGAAATGTTCACTTAGATGTCATAATGTCCCCAGGAACCTTCCTCAACTAGTATGAGAACAGGTAAGATTTTAGAGATCTATATCGAGTAAACCTGTATGTAAATACAGTTTACTACTTTGTTGTAAACTCTTTTTGTACTTTAACTTCTTAATTGGCATGGAAGTTATTTCATGTTTATATATAGGCCCTAAGAATTAATTCAATCCTCCAATCATTGAACCAATTTTTTCCTTTAAAGTAAATTTTAATTAAAATGAATGTTTCTTACCATTGTATAGTATCTGCCCTGAACTGTGTTATCTTAATTATAATGTTTTAAAGTAATTTTCTTTTCTACTTGTCCCCACGCCTTTCATCTTACTTCTGTGATGTTACATTGTAGTAATTAACACTCTACCTAACTGGGACAAAATTACCTGCAATTAAATCAGATATAGGGATTTTACCTGTAATCAATGACTACATCACAGGTAATTTAGCCATCTATTGATTTCAACACTCTCTCCCATTGTATGTATACCAGTATAGTTGGAAGTAATAGAATTCAATTTATTTCTGGATGGACGCTTGACCATACAAGTAGTCAGAAAGCCAGCAGTCCATTCATTAATTGTTAAAAGCGTACGTCTCACTTTACATTTATGGACCCAGGAGTGTTATGCGGTAATACAGGTATATATATATATATATGTAAGTAATGGTTTGCAGAACTAGTTCAGATTTACTGTTAGCTTTCCTTACTGGTTTTACCGTTAACATTTTTGGCCAGGTTGATCAACACTTCAATAAAGCCAATATATTGGGCCTGTGTATTATATGTTATTGATGAAGCGATGTGGCATGCTGGTAGGTTCCATTCATTGGTAATATACATGTATACACAGCTGGTATGCCATGGAAGGAAAACATAAGTACATTTTTTATTCATTGAACATGAATACGCCACTACATTGACTGTGTTAACCCTAGTGGCTACTTACAGCCATTTAATGTGTTGGTATACCCTACATAATAGTAGGCTTAGCTTACCAAAGTTTTACATAACAAATATTTTCTTGTGAGATAGCAACACATACCATATATACTGAGCTGCTATCTGCTTGTAGAGTGTTGTGACTTTGTTAAAAGTGGACTCCGGTAACTTATTTACGGAAAGGTTTTACGATTATGAGTTTGTCATTCCACTTGGTTTTTAGGTAAAAGAAGAAATGTTTTGTAATTTAGGAGAAAAATCTACAGTGCATTTAATGAAATAGTTCTGTCACAGAAGAAACATTCTTCATAACACTGTCAACATAGTTACAATATTTGTAAAGCAAAATACAATTGATTGTATCCAGCTGGGATCTAATTATATACTGTGGAGAATTTCGGGAAATGTGACCATTGGAACCTCCTAGGATTTCGCCCTACATACCTATTGGCATTTGAGTGTAAGACACACACATCATAAGATATCAGTTTTTGTTTAAAACTAATCTAGAAAAATGCTCAGAATTTCTTTTGTCATAAAAGTACATAAAATTTCCTGTGTTTGTCAAGAGAAATTGATTTTTTTGTAAATACAATATCTTATGCTGTTCTCTGGGAATGAATTATGTTTAAACAATGTATGGCTATATTTGTTGATTTCAGAATTAAAACAATTAAGATTAAGAAGATCAGAAATCTCTTTAAAAACTTAAGAAAATTAATTACCAGTTATATAGGTATATCAATTTCTCCAAAAAATATCTATCTGCAATCATCCTAATCAAAATTCATTTCCAATCTAATTGTGTTTTAATCTGATGACTTTGACTTTTCAGTTATTGTATCTTTGACTTGCTCACTCAGTGTCTGCACTCATATCCGAAATTTATAGTATTCAGCAGTTTATTACAAGTGATATAAATTTGGAAATGATAATTATCTTCAAGTTGTTATTTTGCTGACTCAGCTAGTTGCGTGCCTACCATCCAGCTGTCATCAGACTTCCCAGTAGTAAAAGCACTGATATACCTGTGCATGAATAATGTACCCTGCACTGGTTCACATATATGCATAATATCTGCTCTCCTCGTGAGCTTTATGACCTGGATCAATTTCTACAATAGGTGAATCCTCTATTATTCATGAAACTCTGCGGGGTTTAAGACATCTTCCTTAGCTATCACGGTATATCTTGGAGTCCAGAGAATTTTTATCAGTTTCTGCTTGAACCCGGTGTCCCTTTGGATTGAGTGTTTCCGTTATTGATTAAATCTGATTGTCATTTGTATTTCTTATCTGGGAGAGGCTTGATAACATGACAGCATCACTGGAACTCTTGTAACTGCTGTCAATCTAGAACTCGTAAACACTTAAAATCTCAATGATAAATTATTTCTATCAATTTCAAGCAACAAGTTTCACATATAAATGTTGCTTCAAACTGCCTGTTATCATTTTCTCAGGATTTTGTTCAATTCCTCCACCGTATAATTAGTGGTGTACATGTATTTGTATGAAGGTACAGTTTGTATATATGATGACTTGTTCTAGAGTATTTCGGGGAGAAAGACAATCTATGATTTTCCAATATTGCTAAATTGTGCCTTAGAACATATTTGCTGATTATCTTTGTGAAAAGGGCAGTCAGACAGAATATATTGAAGTTCTTGTAATTCTCAAATTGAGTCCCAAAAACTGCTGAAAGTTTCATTTCACCAGTTTTTGGGACTGAATTTGAGAATTTATTTGAATTGTGATGTACATAAGTACACAGGGGCTTATTGACATGGAATGAAATATAACAACCCCAGAGTCTGACCATCACTCATCTGGGTCATATAGGAGCTTTAATTGTCAGGTCCCTGTGCATATGGTCATTAAAAACTTTGAATCAGCTATTGATAATGTTAATGATTTGGGTCACAACTATATCAGCTAAAATTGGTTGTAGTACAACTCAGTATTTATTTTTTAATTCAAATGTCATAGAAGATTTATGATCTGATATCCAATGTTGACAAATGAGAGTAAAGGTATGCCAGGAATGTCCCGTGTCGTAAACTGCAATATGTTTTACCTGTTCGTTATCAGTAAGCTGGGTAAGCACTGCGACCGACAAACCTTGTATGCATCTGCACGAATTTACAAGACAGTTTCTGTTGTCTTGTGTAATGACAAATTCTTGTGTCTGGTTTAGACTACAATTTTTGTCTTTTTTTTTTCTTGGGAAATGTTTTGAGGTCCGGAACTTGACACAGTAAGTAGCTAGATTGCTTTTAATTTGCAATATTTGAAAGGATTCTGAGGCTTTGTAGGAAATGATGAGAATGATAGTATTGATTCTGATTGCTTAGTACTAAAAGTGATGTCTTAAATTATAAAGCATTTATGCTGAACTGCTGACTTTAACATAGATATAGCTAGGTGAACTGTATAGCTGAAATATTGATATCTTTGAGACTGTTTTCACAGATGTTTTATAGATGTAAACAAATAAATCTGAAAAGTAATTAAAGCATACACAATTTGTGGTGATTCACTATGGCTATATAAATGTATGATTTAGCAAAGATTTTGAATTTTTATACACTACTACAATGTCCATACTGTTTATTTTTGTCTTTACTGATCAATGAGTATAATCATGGTCTAAGACGTCATTGCCCTTTACTTCACCAACATAATTCATCATTAGCCATTCTTTTCTATAAATAGCCTCATTAACCAGGAATTTTGTAATATTTTTGTTATAAATCTCAACGTGTGGTCCCAACATCAGACAGTTTAAAATCACTGGTCGTCTGACGAGTACATAATCCTACAAAGTTCTTACAACTTATTCCGCTCCCTGCTGTGTACAGGTCCGAGTCTTAATTCTACAAATTACACTTAATCCCACAATATCTGATCAATAATTGCACTGAATGGTTTAATTAGGCAGAAAATTTATAAATTGTTTGTAAGTTGTGATATAATTTTTGTTTATGCAGTATGAATGAGTACGATTTACAGTGATATTCAATCAGTAACAACTACAGTACTTGATGACCATAGTATAGAAAACTCTGCTTATAGTTGCGTAGATGTTTTGTTTCTGCCTATGATTGAAATTTTGATAGGTATTCAATATTTAGAATAAGAGCAACTGTTTCTTAAATGACCTATGCACAAATTTCCATATTGCTTTAACTCCAGTATGTTACAGTTTAATGTCTATTAATTAAACCGTATAGTATTTCTTTGTTGTTTTAATAGTTTCAATTTACAAGAAAACCATGCTTGCTTTTGTCAATATTTTGGCATGTATTGTTCATAGGGAGTAAATGTATTCTTAAAATATCAACAAATTTTATTGCAAATGGGAAAGGATAGGGCATCAGGCTAAACCTATATCAGCCTTCTCCATATAACTTTGGTATGATGCAGCCATTGAAATGATCAGACAAACATGTAAATAATCAAAACTATGAATACTATTATGAAGATCGAATTTTGTAACATGATTAAAAAAAATCCCAACTTCATCAAATTTTCCCTGAAGAAAGGTATTAGTCTCTTGCACATATGTTCTTGTATTATAAGATTAAGAAATTGCAACCCGGGGGCTATATTGTGGTAAAACCCTGAGGCTTTGCCAAGGGATTAAGCAATTTTTTAAAACCCAGAGGTGGAAATTACTCTGTACATCCTATACTAATACAAGGTACACAGGATTGTGCCTTTTTCTTTCATATCGTTCCCGTTGGCCCAGATATGCAGCTTTTCAAATAAAGTTTTGTTTTACAGGTGTCGTGAGTTAATATCCTACACCATGTGACAGGCGGAAACGAAGCGCCTCCCTTATCATATCTACCCGTCCAAGATAATGCCCAGTCAGGAACGACGCAAGTCGCCGGATGCTGAGTAAGTACTGAAAAATACATTTTTGCCACAATACCTAACTACCTGTGCATGTGGCTGCAAAGTTTATCTTGATCAGTTTAACTGCAAACTTCGGTGTAAATCTGAATAATTCTAACTTTAACTAACCTGGTACGAGATTTAATAGTGGTCCGGCATCCGTCTGGCATCAATTTTGCTGTTAAAACAAACTCTTTTCACAAATGACCTTGACTTCTAATTAAGGTCACAGGGGTCAAATTTGTTTAAACATCTTCTTATTAACTAAAGGTCTAGAATGAAGATATTTGCTTGATATAGTCATAGTATTATGCCCCAAAAAGTTTAGAAAAAGAAAATACCTTTACTCGTATTCATTGTCACAGAATAATATGTGTTAAAACAATTGAACGACTTCCTCTGATTAATTTAAAATCCTTGATATATAGCATCCAGATATTTGGCTGGTATGTCTCTTGGATGAGGGCTGACAAAGTTCACAAAAAGATATTACCTTGTTTTTAAAAGATGAAAGAACTTTGGGCTTGCAGAGGTCAGTTGAAATTGAATCGGACTTAAATGGTGATTTTTTTTGGTCAGACCAGGTCATAGATACAATCTCAATTCTCAATATATTCATTACTATTTGGTGAATTCACTTCATCTCCATAAGAAAATTTTGTGAAAATACCTTACACTGGTTCGAAGGAGTTCTAGTCAATGAAATCTCATTATTTTTATAAAGTACAGAAGAAGTTTTAAGATTAGTCATGAAAGTGCTATTTTCATAGGTATTGGGTATGATATACAAGTATACAGGAACATGGTGACGACCATAATTCATTGAATGACCTATTCATTAAAAAAGTAGGCTGTGCCGATCACTACAAAATCTATTTTGCTAAATGTCAGTAACCCCTATTAGTTATATGAATGAGGTCAGAAATATGACCTGTAGTAAAATTTATTCAATGAATAGATGTTTTTATTTTTCATTTTTAAAAAACTAGGTGAAATATGGTCTACATTTTAAGGTATTCAATTTAGTAATTTTGCTGCGGTATTGTGTTTTGACCGAGTCAATAGACTTTCCTTTGGAATTATCACCGATATTTAAATAACCCCTGTACATTTCTACTTTGACAAAGAAGCCTAATGTGCCTGCCCGAGTTTTACCATGAAGTGTAGACATATTTATAAAAGTTGTATTTCAAGGTCAGTTCTCGTTGACATTTAACTAGCATGTCAATTTAAAGTCCTACCCAGTGGAATAAAACAAAATACTTATCTATTTTATCTGCTAGAAAACATTACTTAGCTAATTACATGTGTCCTCAAAAACGTGTTTTAAACAATTCATATATAGGTTCTTTACTTAGCTAATTACATGTGTTCTCAAAATTTGGTTGTAAACAATTTATATAAGTTCTTCACTTTATGTTAATTAAGAAATCTTATAATTTTTTAATGGGGTCATCGCTCAAGAAAGAAACTATCAACTTTCACACAAATCATATATTTTGCCTCTAGATGTCTGTTTCTGCTTTCATTGATTTTAGTAATTGGACAGTCAGACTGTGTCTGTCTGGCTTGACAAGAATATACTTTAGGATTGGATTTCCATCTTTTGTAATATATTTTCAGAATGCGCAGCATTTTGTGAAATTTTCTTTAGGGATATGGACAGTCTTAAATTTGCATTTTGTTCTTTTAATCAGGAAATTGTAATTTGCTTGAGCGGTGACTACCTTTAACATTTTTGAGTTATGAGTTATTCAAATTATGAATTAAATACGGAAGTGTAAAAACATATTAATAGAATTAGAAAATCCTCAAATTGTTTTTAAAAAAATGATATCAATACTATGATACGGCTCTTTGAGTAATATGTATGAGATGCAGTAATCCTATTGTACATACTGGCCCTGTAGTATGCTAATTATAAAATAAACACTTTTTTCTGTTCATTATTTATAATGCTGTCAAAACTGATTTCAATTAGTTATATTAGTTTCAGCTTAACTTTATCCAACTCCATATTGATCTATTTGAAAAGGTTGTATCAAGCTTTACTCGATCCTGAGCTTGTTTATAATCCCCATTCTCTCACCTATGTGTCATAATGGAATAGTCGGTAGAATTGAAGTGGTCAGTTCTATTTACAAATAAAGGGGTACAATTGATTAACAGGATTATATGTGAATGTTATGCAATGAAAACAGAACTTTTAAAATGTTATGTTTAGTCAGCCCTATTAAACAAACAGAATGCTGTAAATGACAATTTGAGGTAATGTGTCGGGAAACATTGTACTGTCAAATCTGTCATCACTTTGTGACATGGTCGATGAATGATACAGTATTACTGCTTGGTACCACACCGATTAATTACAATGATCTTATAATCTATGTACACACCAGCTCCTAATGTCAGCATTAAATCCTCTGTTAATTAAGTAAACAACATATGACTGATGGTGGATTTTATTTTCAGTTTGATAAATGTTATATTTTTGCCATTTAAACATTCATTTTAATGGGTTGATGTCTGTAATTAATTCTGAAATGGAATGTAACTTTTTTGGTGGATAAAGCAGAATAAAAATTATAGAAATAGAATTTTACATTGCAAATCCACTAATACAGTATTAAGTTCAATTTTACTAACTTTTTTTGTGGATAAAGCATAAAAAGAATTAAAGAAATCAAATTTTAAATTGCAAATTCGCTACGTACAGAGAAATACATTTATATCCTTGTTTTGTGTTGGTGAGAAATTCAGGAGAATTAGTGATAAAGTTGTTGATAACATATCAGGTAGATTTAATTAGTGCTGAATCACTTAACTATTGGTCTCGCTGTGATCATTGATTAAGTATTAAATTAACGTTTAACTTCATCATGAACTAGTTCCCCTATAATGTGGAGAGGCAGAACAATAAAGCACTCTTGTTTTTCCCACTCGGCAACAGCACAAGTCTGCCATTGACATATTATATTACACTTTGAGTATGACCTGTAAGCTCGTTAAAATAACTGGAATGGAGGGTGTTTGTTTACTTAACCGCTTGACGTGACCCATTGTGTGTATATATAAGTGATACCCTCCCCCACCCTAATGACAGGTAAAAACATAACGGACTGGACAGACACCTACTACCAATAACTTATGTGCACTATATGGACACAATAGGGTAGTGTATTTGCCTTTAGGCTGTACTGGTATAGTTCAAGTTTTCATCTTGATATTTAAAAATCAAAAAGCACTCTTGAAGGTGAAGAACCTGTCTTATTGCATAACTGGGAGCAAATCTGTGACATGTATGTACAGGATCGAGATCAGAAATGTGATGTCACACAAACCGTGCTGGACAATATATATATTGGTGCAGTTCTGTAAACAGATTTAGATATACATGTATGCACCAAGTGTACTAGACATCGTTTTGAATTTACATTTAACAAAATAATGAAGGATTTAATTGACTTGGTGGATAGCTATCCAGCTTATCATAAGATCAGGTAAGTTCTTGAACTATTCATTAATTTATCATTATTGCATTAACCTTTATTATCATATTTTATTGCTCGTTTATATCAATTACGTATACACTATAGACGATTTTAAAAGGTTCATAATCTTAAATTTTTAAAGGGCCGGATGATTATTCCTTTTTATGGTGTCTTTTAAAAGTCAAATATAGTTGTGTATTCAGTATAAGATAAGTTCTGATTGAGCACACCCGCTTTAGTATAATATTTTATATATATATATATATATATATTGATTTGGTGGATAATTATGCATGACAAATATTCCGAAGTTTATTTTAATTTTTGGTATGAGATTCTGATTTGTGTTCAGCAATAACAAAGATCAAGGGGTTAATGGTTTTCCTGATTTCAGTGAATTGTAAACATTTTATAGCATTAAAAAGTAACTTCCTTAAACTTGCCAATTAACTTGTTGTAAGTGTTTCCATGTGGGAGATCATGCAAGACATAATACAAATTTGAAACCTCAGAAATTTTACAGACATGACTAAGACGCTCTTGACAACTTAATTCCTTAAAACATCCTATTTGGAGCCGTTCAGATGAGTCTCTGCCTGGCTTGTTGGATTTTAAAGACAATAAAAACAATGATATTCAAGTCCATTTTAAGATATGTCACAGTGTATATTTAAAAAAATACCCTGTGTAATCATCATTGTATAATGTCGAGTACATGTCAAGCAACACAAATAAATATTTCTACTTTTAAAAATTAATTAGATGCTTCATAATTAAGTTTGTAATTAAATATTGTTACAGTAAACACAGTGTTTCAAAATACTACATGGTACCTGTGTTTCAACTTAAAGGTTCACGAAGAGGACAGAAACTTTTATGAAATAACATTTTGTTTGGGATTAAATACAGCTCAGTGTAGTATTTACAAACTCCGCACTTGTCTAAAATACCTGATCACCTTTTAAACACCTGTATGAATGAAGATCGACCATTGACCTCCAGTTTAGCTCGGTAGACTGGTCAAATTAAAATGGATGGAATATGAACCCTACAAAGTTCTGAATCTGAATTAATAAATAAGAATATGTATATAAAAACACCATTGTTTGATCCAAGCAGAGTAATTCTTTAGATTTTTCATTCTTATAATTCTTACTCCTTTAAAGTGTGTACTTTTGTTCAAATATTTACAGGTGAAAATATTTCATCAACTTAAAATTAAATGCTTTCAGGAAATGGGAATTTTAAGTAACCTAAGGTAAATGCTTGAATGTACTTACAACTTAGTTTGTGGTTTTAATTCATAGAATTGTCAAATAAACCTGAAAAGTAGTTTGAATCAGGATTGAAGTATACAGATACACTTACAAATGTAGATTAATTTGGACATTGTGTGTGTACATGTATATATTGAAACAGGAATGTATATTATTCTGTCAGAACCATGATGAAATGTACCAATAATTCAGTCTACACTCGATCAATATGATTTTAATCACATAAAAGTAAAGAATCTTTCATAAAGATGATAAAATTGTCAGCAACTTTTTTATTTTGAAATTATTCAAATCAATTTCAGTGTATGGGCTTTCAAATGAAAATAACTTGATTTTAAATGAGCAATTTAATAATTCATCTGAAGCTATTAATTGATTTTAATTACTGCCAAGCATTGATGGTATGAGATGGTTTCCAAAATCAAAATGACATTCATAAACATGAAAAAAGTTTTTTTTTTTTTAAAGTCAACTGACCGAGCAGGCTAGATATATATGGGAAGAAAAATAATTGTTTACTGAGACCTTCAACTCCCCAAAAGTCCCATGCTGACATAGACATTAATACCTACTGGTCGAGAGGGGGAGGGGATCGGAGTAGATGTAGGCGTAGATACTCTACGTCATTGATGGAGTATGTCACCGCTGTAGTGTTTGTTTACGATCAGTCTGTGGCCCACTTTTATATGATTTTCTGTTTGTTTTACAGAGAGAGTAAGAACTTGAGTCAACTGCTACAGCTGATTAACACACCTGCCAGTAAACAACAGGTAAGTCTCCCATATCCAGGTAATGCTAATCTACAAGGTAAGTCAAGGGTTCTCAGGGTGTATACATAGGGGGGGTCATGTACCTCGTGGGGTGAGGCTGACCTCTATCTCCTGAAGTGCACATATACACAGAGTCCTCTAAGGTGAAGCTGACCTCGATCACCTGAAGAGCATGTACTCAAAGTTCTCTCTGGAGAGGCAGACCTCAACCTCTTGAAGTTCACGACTATACAAAGTCTTCTCAGGGGAGGCTGCTCTCAGGGGAGGCTGCTCTCAGGGGAGGCTGTCTTCGATCTCCTGAAGTGCACAACTACACAAAGTCCTCATAGGGGAGGCTGCTGTCTGGTGAGGTTGACCTCAATCTCTTGAACTTCGCGTACACAAAATTTCTTTCAGGTGAGGCTGACCTCTATCTCCTGAAGAGCATGTTCATGAAATCCTCTTAGGTGAGGCTGACTGCAGTCTCTACAGATCTAAAATTCCTGATAGATCAGAGCGTACATTAAGTCAATTTGCATATGTAACAGAGGTCGTTACCACAATTAATGTATCGGAGAAATTGGTAATGGGAGTCATTTGTCAAATCATAATCAGACTCACGGTGCTGGATGGAAATGTAACCGAGAGTGTAACATAAGTATAATGTTAATCACAAGGCCAGCTAGAATTATCACATACATATAAATCACACCAACCCAAAGTCTTTGGAAATTTAAGAATTACAACTCAAGAAATTAACCAATCTTTCGATATCATATATATATAAATATATGTTTGTTTCCAAAAATGAAAATAATTCTTTCCCTGTAATGTAATAAGACATCATTGTTGGTGAAATTGAAAGCTGATAAGATTGCTTTTTTTGTCCCAAGAATCTTTAAAAATTCTGAAAAATGCCATCTATGACTTAAACACCTTTCATCTGTGTCTGAGCTGATTCTGATAAATGGAATAATCAAGAGAAAAAAAACTTAATGTGCAATGGGTTTGCTCCCAGGGTTTATCACCATGTGAAAAGCCAGGGTCATTTTGAGGTGAAGTCTCCTTTTATATGTCGTAGCTGGTGGCTACCTCACCAAACAACATATGAGACTCCGAGATCCATCACATGCTATCATGGCTTCCTGAGAAACACAAACTCTCTCTGAGGAGGGAATTGAAATACACATCTCAAATCTTAACCCGAAGGTTGCCTTTCATGTCCATCCCTCCCCAACCCCTTACAGGAAATTTCACCCCTCTTAATTGAGACGCCAAATTTTGACCTTGGCAAACCTCAGGTATTTCACAGCGTTCAATAACACCTTGGGTGACATTTTCTTATCTACAATCCCAAGACATGAGTCTTCAAATAATTTTGAATTCCACAGTGTGGTTTCTGCTGTTGTTTATGTAATGGTCCAAAATATAATGTTTGAGCCGAACTTGGCACAACATAGGTTGTGTGTATGTACATTATACAGGTAAACAGTACATTAGTGGTGTGTGTCTATATTTGGGACGGTAAACAGTTTCTGGTACCTGTATGTCTATTGCACCATCCAGGTAAGTGTTTTATGTATATATACATACAGCCCGTCGTATATAATCACCTGATATTCTGCAGGTTCAATAAGTCTACCACTAATCCTTCTATACAAGTAGAACTTGGAGGATATCTACCTTACCGATGTTTTTAATCTGCAAAGAAACACACCTGACATTGGAGTTGTCAATATAACTGTACTTACCTATAAGGGTAAGCCTAACAGTAGCTAACACGGTATAAATCTCCTTATTAAATACAGGTGTTCAAGAAATGCCATCGGATAAGTCTAAAATGTTATGTCTATGTATGGTGTACGTGATACATCGTTTGTTATTTATTTTCATTTTTTTATTGAAATGATATTTGTGGTACATTTACTCCTTTCCTCAGGACAACTTGACTATGTCCTATCTTATTTAGTGCTAATTAAAACAGTTTGGTTTTACAGATATCTGGCCCTAAGGGAAAGAGATATAATTATATTGATGGAGACTTTTTATTGGTCAGTATCTCTTTCTTAGGTTCGTTAACCTAGCTATGATTCGGTACCTCAAGAAAAGTTATAATGTAATTGTATTATTCATATCAACTTTTAACAAAGGGGCCACAATTAGGGTTTCACTGACACAACTTTTAAGTGAAATATATAAATATGCAGAAATCTTAAGCGTTATGTTAAAAAAATTCATTCCCAGATTGATCACAGTTGTAGTATGCAGACCTGTATGTATACATCATCTTTTCAGTCTAATGTTGCGATCCATTGATAAATACAAGAAAGTTTTACACACTTGTATATATATAAATGGTATAGGAAATAAGTACACTTAAATCTAGTTTGATAGCTTCTCACATAGAGGTATCAATCACAGACATCAAAAGGGATAATGCCAAAACACATGAACAGCTCTCACAAGCAAAACGAAATTGAATTCATTGGGAGTTATATAATGAAATAAAGCTGAGTCATAGTATACTGCTTGTTGTAGGTATATACTTCACGGTATGTTTTTTTTTGTATCGGCCATATAGACATTATCTCTATATAAGTACATTGCATGTACCTACTTGACACCTGATATGCGCAGTGTTGAGTCATATAACACATATTTGTAACATGGAAATGTTCGATAGAACTTGATCAGTGAAATTCTGGATAGTTCTATTAGAATTAAGATATTAATCAAACAATACATTTTCATTAAGTACATACTTGTATTATATGAATCTCTCCCAAGGCTTGTTGTAGTCAATTTAATTTCAGAAAATGGTGGTACATTTTTGTTTTTTTTTTAAAACCTTGTCATTTTATAAAACAGTTCTAAGTATAGTTCTGTTTCTTTTTAAAACCCAGTCATTTTATCAATTAAACAATTAGACTAAATGCTTGGGGTGACATATCAATGTATGTCTTATCAGTAACCCTGTTATTACTGGGTAAGAAGGAACCACACCGAACTTTTTACGCGACATTGGATCTCCGACCTCCGGTATATTCCAGTTATAACTAGTTCAGTTATATACAGTTATTCATTAACTTGATTTAAAACTAACCACCAGCAAAAATGTATAGAAATACTAAATCCTTGGTGGATAGTGTAGTATGTCTGTATGTGTGGGCGACAGGTGAGAAGTTTGAGGGGGTGGGGGAGAGGTACGATAACGGATTATTCAGGATATGATTTTAATGTGGATATATTGTAAAGGTATATGTATCAGGATTATGTTTAATGTGTGGAAACTTTAACATCACAGTGGATTTACTCAGTACGTGATTCATACTTCTTGATGTGTGATGTGAAATTTATCAGATTATAAAGAACAAAGATTTTTTTTAACATACTAGGGGTATTGTAGTCTAGTTAATGGGCGAAAGTGACTCACAGCCTCGCTTGTGGATTGTTGGGTAGTAATTCATGGTTCAAAAATTTTGATATATTTTACTGAAAAAAACAAAGTCATTGACTCAACAGAATCACAAAGGACTACACATATCATACTGAACTGAAAAACAAAGGTGTTGACTCAATAGTATATCACACAGGACTGACCTTTACATACCGAACAGGTATAGTAATATTAACAACTACAGTAAAATGTCTTTAATGAATCCCATTTGACCTGTCTGGAGTCATCCAGAATTCATTATTAGGATTTTGAAATAAATAGGTTGAGCCAATTAAACTTGCTTTTCTTTTTTGAACTACCTTCTTCACATATCGTAAAATGTGAACACAATTTTGATGGTTGTAATGTAAACACATGGTGTATGAATTCTCTCCTATTCAGCCTCCAGCTATCCAGTAACATTTTAAGCACTTGATTGTTACTCAACAAGGTGCGCAAGATTTGAATTGCATGGAATATGAATTCTATCACATATTATTATTTTGCATAATATAGAAAGTATTAATTTGATAATGTTGATGATATTTATGAGCTAAGAAAATGATTTGATGTGATTGGGAAACTGGACCCTTGCTGTCTTTGTAAAAGATGAGTCCATTATCCACTGCACCATTCCACTATCCAATTACTGTTGATGAAATAAGAATCTGTAGACGTAGGAACATCCTTACATAAATACCATCTTTATTGGTATGAGTTTTCAGATTAAAATTGGTTTTAGAAAATTCCATTAAATACCGAATTGATTAATCTGAATTTTACAGTTTGACATTGCCAGAAAAATTAAATCAAAATAGCACTTTTTGGAAAAATCTTTGATGGTTGGGTTATTTTGTGTGTTCACAGTTGCCGTCTTTGGAGTTGAAGCCATGTCAATCAGAGAAGTACCTGCCCTGGCCCCTCCCACACCCAAAGTCAGGGGCCCATCAGGGGAAATCCTCCGAGGCTGTAGCACTGGAAAAATTCAGGTACGTTTTATATGGAAACTGCAAAAGATACAGGATAATTATTTTGAAATTCGAGTTTTATGATGTTCCTGTTAAAAAAAAATTGTGTACTTGATAATTAGCCTTCATTATTTTTATTTTGATTGATAGAATATTTTTCTTTCAGTCAAAAGTATCAGTCAGAGAGAAATTTTTGCAAACACACACACCATAAATGGTTTGCCTCCTTGTTTTCGGCGCTAGTGAAGCAGAGGCTATGTTGTCCGTAAGTATTTTCATCACGCCATTTCATGATCAGACGATGTATGGAGGGCTAGGGGGGAAAAGGAGGGGGGGGGGTCTTTTTCCTGAATTTCACAGTACTTAATACACATACCACATAGCTGTGAGAGTAAATATCATGTATGTTTATAAATCTGATCGGCTGGAGCTATTTCATAGCAAAAGAGAAATAGAAGTACTAACTGCCAAGCTAAAAGTTCTTACTCAACAAGCCTAGAGTTAGTATTTATAAGGCTTATATTATTTTAGTGAAGTTCAGTCCATCTGATTTTCTTAAAATTTCATATATTAAGGGAAATAGATGAATAGAAATGAAAAATATATAATAGACAGTCTTATTGTTTCATTTCTTGGACCTCTCAGTTATAAATGGTTACAGTGGCTGTTTTACTATTCATCAACACAATATGACAGTAGTGTTGGTAGGTACAGTGCACCAGTTCATGACTACAGTGATAAAGAACCTTAGAAATATTCTTTGTATAAATATGTTCTGACAGTGTTGTAATTTCTTCCTTTACAGAGCATGGATAGGGCGTGCTCCCCCAGAAAACATACTGTTACTTGTTACATGTTTGAGAATACTGATGCGGGATCATGCCTTCCATCGACAATTTTTCGATCTGGGAGGTCTCAAAGTGCTTGCAGAAGTAAGTGTTTTTTTAAGCTAATATAAACTTCCACTGTACACAAACACAATATAATAGTTAAGTGTAATATACAAATTGTATTGGATTCTGTTTGATGTTTAGGGTTTTCTCCAGATAAGTAGAAATTATATATATATTGGTGCTCTGCTGATTGGACCCTAGATTTTAAGAGATTTGTGAATTCTTAGTGGACTAGTCTTATATATAAAATTTCAAAATCTGATAAAATTGACATAATAACTAACTTGAGTTTAAAGAAATTTGTTTTAATTCAGAAAATGTTGTATTTGATGAAAAACATTTTACTTTGCATTGTAAATAATTTTACAAATCAACTACATCCTTGAATTATGTTATGATAATGTTGTTTGGTATTTGTAGCATTTCCGAAAGGCTGCAGACAGCTACCTGATGGATGACCGCAGTCCATACGTAGTGGACATCCTCAAAGAAATGACCAGTAAGTGACCAATACTTAATGGCCATATCTGTTAGGACAACTTCAAGGAAAAGAAATCAATGCATTACAATATGTTAATTTATAATGTATGCAATGTTGTGAATTTCATAATGTTGAAACCTTGCAAGATGAAGAATAAAGTTCAAAATGTTTGTTGTTGACTTTTCAGGTGTCATTATTGAAACCTTTCAAGTTAGAGAAGCTCAAATTTAAAGTTATTCTTAGTTGTCAACTTTTTAGATTTAATTACTAAAACCTTAAAAGTGTCAAATCACAAAGATTTCTCCAGTTCAATAATTTACCAATATTTTGTTTTACTTTCCAGATATCTTCCAGAAGTTATCAGCCGTAGTGTCACAAAGGGCATGGCTTATAGAGTATGACACACATGCTGTAAGTGATTTTGAATTTAAAATTTAGATTTTTTTTTTAAATTTCTTTGTTTATCTTAAAAGTTCATCAATTTGAATAAAGGGTGTGTCTTATAACATGTATATATATTAAGTAATTTAAATAAAATGTATAGCCTTTTTAAAAAAAAAATCTTAATTGTCCCCTTAAAGTTCATCAATTGCATTAAACAAATATGGTAAAATGATAAAAAAAAAGATGGTAAAAATGTTTTTTTTGCATTGCCTTGGTCTAGTATTATATATGTGTTGTTTATGTGTATTGTTTATATGTGTTGTTTATGTGTGTTGTTTATCTTACACAGGCGTTGGTGATGCTGTTACATGCTACTGATGTGGTTGTGTTACACTGTTCCCTACATGCCCTGTATGGCCTAGCTCAAAGGTACTGTATCACACACAGTATAATACATAGATACGTTTATATTGTTTAATGGTATTTTTAAAAATACAGATGAAAACATATTCATCAATGTCAGTTCAAATGCAGAATAACTTTTTAAATGGCATCATTAAAGATATAACTTTTCTTATTTTGTATCATTTATGATACATACAACATTTTTAATTGTTTCATTAATAGTAAAATGTAGTTACAGTATTCTAATGACATTTTCATGGAGAGATGGAGCTGAACTAATTTAATTTACATTTTGTTTTTCAGTGAAGGGCCACGGAAAGTGATAGGCGAGTCCAACTCAATAGAGCAGTTGTTATTGATCGTCCAGGAGTACGATAATCTAGCAAAGAGGTAGGTAATGTAGGATATATCTAAACTAGGGTGAGAATCCAAAATTCAGAAAAAATCCAGAATGCAAAATTCAAAATAAAATTAGGGAAAAAATTCTTGAATACTGTCTGTGACAAAAAAATACTGAAAATGTTTTTTTTGTTTTTTTTTTAAATATTGTTATTATTTATCTTATAGCAAAATTACGATCTTGAAAGACAGTGATTTATAAAATTGTGTTTGCAGGTTAGCGGCCCAGCTGCTGAAGTCGCTGTGCCATGATTGTCAGAGTCGAGAGATGGTAAAAATGTATGATGGAATCCCCATTCTACTGAGTCAGCTCCACTTTGATAATGTACATCTTCTCCTACCTGTTGTCTGGTGTCTTGTCCAGCTTTGTGAGGACCCCAACGCCAGCAAGGAGATCAAACAAATGGGAGGCATTCCTCTACTTTTGTCTCTTCTACAGTACGTATTGATCTGTACTGCTCACTCGACTTCCTATCTTTTCTACAGCTCATGTAAACAGTATACTGAGAAGTAAAGAAAAAAATGTTATATCATTACCTGGTACATGTACATTGTAATTAGGAAATTGGATTTAAGAGGGATGTTACTTTTCTTGAGGTTGCAAATGAACAAATCTTGGGTTTTTTCTTTCCATTTTTTATATAATGGTATTAAATTTAATTGTATGCCATGTAAAGTATTTTCAAATTAAAAAACGAGCTATCCTGCACAAAAATGTGATTATTTTTCTTATTGTATGATGAAAGAGTTTGATTTGACATCTAATATGTATTATGTTTGACCGTTTCAGTGACCGGACGTTTGTGACGGAAAGAGCAGAAACAAGTGAAGGTGCTGCCAGTGCTGGTCCACATGGCAGAACAGTTGATGATGTAAGTAGATCATGTGATGGTCATGTGATCATACGTTTGGTTGATGTAGATAGATCATGTGATTGTCATGTGACAAAAGATTTTAGTCTTATCCTGTTCTTATATGTTTTTCTTCTTTTACATTTTTTCTTTTTCTTCTGCAATTATTTTTTCTCAACTCTCCTGAAATCGAGGAACTGCTTTTTAAGTTGTTATGAATCTCATGATAAGTAGAACTAAACAAATTTAGAAGTTGAATATACTGGAAAGACAAAAACTTGACTTATTATTATTAAGGTGCATGAAAACATTTTTTATTTATTACACTTGTAGGAGAAAATCTCGTTTGAACATCGCCCACTCTACCTGTCTATATTTACCTGTTTTAAAATCAATGGTCTGATGACAATGACTAACGAGGATGCTCGTTACATTTCCTAGTTAATCAATATTCCTATGTAGGCTGAAAACACTAGATACCGCTTCATCTCTATAAAAAGATATATTGTAGGGCTATCATTTTCCATAAAAGGCAAATCTAAAGGTGTATTTTGTTTTTCTGTAAACAATAATCCATAGGGCTAGGAACTAAATTGTTTTTACTGTAGGAAATCAATACTCAAAAGCAGGTGCTGAGATGACATATCCTGTGACCATTAATTATTCTGTAGTGATCGTTAGGTAATTTTGTCGGGGTAATAATAGATGGCCATTATTGTTGAAAATAACACCTGCTTAACAATTCAACCATCCATATAAATGTGTAATAATTACAGGTAATTTTTTTGTTTTTAAATATTTGTCCTAGATTTTTCTACACTATATTGATAAAACAATAAAAAGTATTTGATTGCAAAGGACAGAATAATTAGGTGATTTATGTGTTTTTATTTGAATCAATAAAATCAATTAACATTTCTGGGTCACCATTGATTTTGAAAGCATACTTTTGTGGTATTACGACCACAATCATCTGACCTATTTTCTGCTTTATTATTTTTTTTTTGTTGACTGATGAAATTACAAAAGGATGTTTTAATTGGGGGCTACTGTTTTGGGTCTGTTAAGTTAAGATACACTTGTGAACATTTTTGTAGGAAAGGACATTTTTCAATAGAATTACACCTTAGTTGAACATGGGATTTATTTAACATTCATAATGTATTTCATTGATTATTCGATTTTACAAAGGGGACACTTAAAATTATGAATTAAAGGTTAATTAAGAATTCACATATTTTGATTTCTCAGGCAATATGGGAAGCTATACTTCCCTCTGAGATGAAAGATCCGGTCTCCAAGGTGAGATGCCTGGGCATGTCTTGTGTGACCCTTGATCCCATAGTCACATTTCATGGCTTGACCAATCATACATCACCGTCATATTTTCATGCCCTCATCCCAATCATCTAATACTGAAATCTTTATTACTTAGTTAATAGTTGAAGTTTGGAATAGTAGCATAGCGAAATGAAGGGCCTTAAAATGTTAAAGATAATTTCTTGGTAAAATACATTTGCCTTGATCATAAACAATATAGATATAAACCTCACATTCTAGCAAAGATGTGAATACTTTGAGAGATCATCACACCTGTTGATAGAGTTAAATAATGTCTAGGGGCCTAACAGGCGTCATTCTATTTATCTGTCACCCAGAATTCATTGATCTTGCCAATAAATACAATCTACCAAGCGTTTAATTGTTAAATAAGAGTGATCAGTTTAAGTTCATATCACTTATTTTGCAATTGTTGTATAATAGATAAAGTTGATAGTTATATCAAACATCTATTTAATATATAAAACTGTTTAGCTATTAAATTCTCTATTCTTCACAGACAATTATTGTTCAGCTGAATTCTTATAATAGATTATCTCCCCTAGTTTGAAACTGAGAATCAGACATATCCTAAAAACCAAAATTATAAAGCTGAATTTTATTCTTAATTTTGATTTTCTAGAGACAGGTCAGTCTAGGGGGTGTACATTCATCAACGATTCCACTGCCTTTTCCATCCCTATCATATATCAGAGCTACATTAGAGCTATTTAAAAAATAATACATGTACTCACCATAATATATCATGTGTTTTAATCACTGCATGTGCTATAATCTACGCCATCACCGTGTGATCACTGCTTACCTTACCCACAATTAGCGGTATTTACAAGCATGTGTATAGGGTCAAACTCAATTTAATGGAAATGGATATGTAATAGAAAACCGGGGTCGGAATTATCAGGTATTATCTCAAAAAAATGAAGTACATGTATTTTTTTTTTCTTTTTTGATTTTAATTCATTTTTTATTTTTATTTTCAAATTTCTGCTTCTGATTCATTTACTCCCATAATTACCCCTATAAGGTCACCCTGACCCCATTATGTTTATGTAAATGCACCATGTGCTTATCTAGGTTGAATACGGTAATTGTAACAAAAGAGAATCAATATACTGACACTATATATTGCTAAAAAATATATTTGGGGTTTTGTTTTCCAACTCTGTTCTCACACACAAATATCTCCTTAAAAATGGTTTAGTTAAGTGCATCCCTTTTGGGATTATGTTTAAGTGTATCATTTAGGTCAAATACGATACAGCATTATATTTCTGATGAATAATTTAGCCACTACTTACACACTGGTTAAACATATTAACAGAAAAGGATATTGCTCAACATTTTCGAACAAAGAAAACCATTCCCTATATAATTTGCATGTGATCGCCATTAGCTCAGCTTGTGTTTGTAGACCAACTAATAGTCCTGCCGCGTCCCAGCCCTATAATGACCTTTGGTTGATGTGTGCGAATGTTTCCTATCAATATTGGTCCAATTTTTTCCTTTGATTTACATCAGCTTTTCTCTAGTGGTTTTGGTGTGGAGGCAGTTTATTGATATATTAATGATTGGATTTTCTTGTGTTGGTTTGTTTGCATTTAGGATGATGGCAAAATCATTATATGGATATTTCATAACGCTGGCATCAGTTGGCAAAATGTTTGTGGTGTAACATTTAATATCAAAATGATTTTTGCTTTGAATCAAAGAGATGGAATTACAAAAAATGTTGGTCTTTTGATTGAAATCCCCTATATTGCTTAACCTATCTGTTTTTAAACTAACAAAAACGGGATGTCTGTCTGCAGTTTGTCATGAATTAGCATGAGCAAACAAACCCTAATATATGGGGAAAAAATTGGAATAAGAATATTTTATTGGAAGCATATATGGTCATCAAATATAAGATTTAAATTTCAAAATTATGTTGTTATTTTATAGGCAGAAGAACTTATGGAACAACAGTATTCTTTGAAAACAGGTATGTAAAATTATCTCATCTCATAATTTTATATCAAATTAATTGGTTATTATTAAATTTGAAATTAAATTTCCTGAATTATTTTTTCCTACTAAGAACTAGATTAAATTTTGAAGTAAAATACTGTAAAATGAAAATTACAAAATGATAGATTATGTTTTAATGTTATATATTTGTATTGACCTGCAGCCTGCTGTGCGGCGCTGACAGAACTAGTCATGAATGATGCCAATGCGTATGAGATAGCCCAGGCAAATGGCATCTACTCCTTGGGGCTGCTCATCCTACCCCCACCTAAGAACTGTGGGGACAAGGAGCGCAAGGGCATCGTCAATCTACAGGTAAATACCAGTACATCTGGTACTTCATAAAACTGATTGTTTTTTGTCCAGAAAACTCACTTTCCAGGTGATGGAAACAATTTTATAAAAAGTTATACTTAAAATATTTGATTATCAAAAAATAAAAAAAAGAGAGAAACCAACATTTACTGGTGTTTGGAAAGTGTTTCTAGAAAAAAAATATTCAGTTATTACAATCATACACAGGTAATTAGTTTTCTTGTTGTTTTCTGAAAAAAAAATTTGCCCCACAAAGGTTGAAAAAAATTAAGATGATGGTACCGGTGTCATGATGTGTTTTCTCTTGTTAATTCCTCGACACATTCCTTAAATGCATCAATAGATACAAACTAAACTATGTTTTACTAATGACAAATTAAACGTTACAGAAATATATATATACTGTACATAATAGAACAGTTATATTGTTACCATCGGCGGAAACCCACGTACCAGACTGCTTTGTCATTAACCCTTTCAACCCTAAGAAATGTTAGTGGACTCAGCCATTCATTCATCATTTGAAGTCCAATACTAGTCAGTAGGGGTGAAAGGGTTAACTCAAATGACAGAGCAGAGGTTCTTGGATTTTCGTCGGTTCAGTTTGTCATTTAGACTGTCAAACTTGACTGTGTTATTTTGTTACAGAGAAGTGCCTTCCGTACACTGAGGTTCTTGTTCAGTATGGAAAGAAATCGAAAGTTATTCAAATTGCTGTTCCCACCCCACCTGTTTGAGAAGTTTATCAGTGTTGGACATTACAACCGTGACCTGAAGGCATATACACCCCTGGTGGATGCTATCAACAGTCTCCCTGTAAGTGTGCATGCTTAGAATGTAATGTCTAGGAGATTGTCCTGAATCAAAGTTTTATCAGATCTGAACATTTCCAATGATGTATGCTGAAAATGTCCCACAGACTTGTAAAGTATTGCAGGTTTTGAATATTAGCATCATGTGTAGTGAAAACATTTTTTAGTGTTGAAATATATTCTGAAGCCTCAATCAGTGTAGTGAAATTCATTACATTTGACACTTGGTAAATGAATATGACCAAAATTTTCCAATTCCCTCTTTTCTTCTTCTTAATGCTAGATACATGTAGTTCCTCAATCCTTTGTATATCAGCTGCAATATACTGTCAAATTTGTGAATTATTGCAATTGCGACATTTTCAATGTAATTAAGAAAAATATTTCACAAGCTACACCATCATATTGATTTTCATTGTTGACATTTTTTGAAGGGTGCTAAAGTTGATGAGATAAAGAATAATGTTCTGGAGACTAACCACAACAAGACTCCTAGTCGCCATATCGGAGAATATGATGTGTTTGATCTGCTGGGCAAGGGTGCGTTTGGCTCTGTGTACAAGGTCAAGAAGCAGACTGCTGGCCAGTCCTTCCTGGCTCTTAAGGAGGTATGTACCACACTACCGGTCAATAAAAGTTATTTAAGGAGGTATGTACCACACTAACGGTCAATAAAAGTTATTTAAGGAGGTATGTACCACACTAACGGTCAATAAAAGTTATCGGAGATGTAACTACGACTGTAGTCAAGTCTAATCCTGGACCTGTTTGTTTGACAGTGTCTTTTATTCAGCTTTTATTAGTTGCATGAACAATAAAAATAAAATATTGATTTGTAAACAAAGCAATAATTTTAATTCGTAGTTGGTAAAACGAGGGCAAAAGAAAAACACACGCCATACAAATATAGGTCATGACGACACCCGCCATACAAATATAGGTCACAACGACACTAGCCATACAAAACTAGGTCATGATGACACCCGCCATACAAATATAGGTCACAACGACACTAGCCATACAAATATAGGTCAAGACGACAACAGCCATACAAATATAGGTCACAACCACACCTGCCATACAAATATAGGTCAAAATATAAACATACAGTACACTAACATTAAGATTCTTGAGCAAGGTGAACAAGACAAGGTTTTCCGAGAGAGTAGGTTCGATTTCAAATTCTAATCATTTGTTGGTTTACTGTACATTTTTTTGGTATTGTGTTACAGGTGAACATCGACAACCCAGCCTTTGGAAACAACATCACGGACCAGAAACAGAGCGTCGGTGAACTGATTAATGAGATCTCCATCATTAGAGAACAGATGAAACATCCCAACATTGTCAGATATCATAAAACATTTGTGGAACGTAAGTGATATATCATAAAACATTTGTGGAACGTAAGTGATATATCATAAAACATTTGTGGAACGTAAGTCAAATGTCACAAAAGATTTGTGGAACATAAATCAGATATCATAAAACATTTGTGGAACATAAATCAGATATCACAAAACATTCATGAACTGAAATCAGATATCAAAAAAAAAAGTTTTAAAACTTTATTGGACAAGCTCTTCCCTTTTGTACACTTAATTATTTTTTTATGTTAAATTTTGCGTGCGATTCTTTTGAACGACAAAGTGCTGAGTTGTTTGATGTTTTGATTACAGATGAAAGGTTATATATTGTTATGGAGCTGATAGAGGGAGCCCCGCTAGCCGAACACATCAACTCACTTAAGGAAAAGCGTGAGAAATTCCCCGAGGAACGTATCTGGAACATATTCATGCAGGTTCGTGATAAAATTGCAATTATCCTACTTTTTTAATTAGTTCAGTCTTAAGTCATAAACACTGAAATGCATATTCTAACAATTAGTAATAGTACATGTAGTTGTATCTAACGGAGAAAAATATTCTGAACAAGTATATTGTTCTTGATCTTAAGCTGCAGTGTAACAATTAAAACACCTTATGATAAATCACACCAAATTTTTTCAATGACTTGTCTATTGTAGATTGGTGTCATTTGAATACAAATTCTGAAATTTGATTTGGGTTGTGTTGTACTGCCCATTGTCAATTAAAGTCAGAGCCAGAAGAATAAGAGTCGTGTAAACTGGTAATTTGATCGGAGATCAATGAAGGATTTTGTATAATATAATTGTATATGATGTTGTAGATGGTGCTAGCTCTGCGATACCTCCACAAGGAGAAAGGCATTCTACATCGTGATCTTACACCTAACAACATCATGCTGGGGGACCATGATGACAAAGTCACCATAAGTAAGTATTTTTTTTAAGTACCCTGTTCAGTGGTCTTAAAACATTACGAGTACCACAAATTTTATTTCAAATCAAGATATAGCTGAATTATTGTCATATTAATGTAAAAATTTGCAACAGTTCAAATTATTTTCTGAAACAAAATTTGTAATGAAACACTTGGAAGAGTTTCAGGTATTTATAATTTTTAAAGGACTTTTGAAAGCATAACAATGTTAAAGAAATAACTTATCTAGATATATATGTGGAACCTAAGCCCTTTTCCTGAAATAGGAGATAACTTGCATAGGTTACTAATCTTTACACCCCAGAATATTTTCATCAGATTGCTCTTGAAATTCTCAACAAAACCATTAAAGTTTAGTGGATTGCTGTTGATCAATAAATCAACACTATATACTCTGTCATTTTCCTAATGTGACCCTGTTTCACCTTTAACAGCGGATTTTGGGCTCGCCAAGCAGAAAAGGACAGACTGTAGTAGAATGACGTCTGTCGTCGGTACCATTCTGTACTGGTGGTGAGTAGTCCCAGCAGTACATCGCCCCAGTTTCATCAATGTCCCTTAACTAAAAAAATCTATAGGAAGCATTTCAGAATTTAAAGAAAGTTCTAAGGATTTTGAATCTAAATCCAATTAAGCTTTGATATGGAAAATTTTAAGTTAAAGAATTTCCATGAGTAAAATAATATTGTTGAATAAGCGGGCCCTGTATTTCCATGAGTAAAATAATATTGTTGAATAAGCGGGGCCCTGTCTGTGTTGGCCAAGTTTATTTTCTACCTGATATGAATTTCCAAAAACATTCCATATCAGGAAACATTGGATATATACTTAATATTCAACACAATCAGATTTCTTGTCTTGTTTGCACTTCAGACAGATGCTCTTGGTTTTCTCAGTGTTTCTTACACCCGTATTTCAAGATTTGAATATATTTGTGTTAGTCTCCCATGAGTTACCTCCCCTCTATTTACAGCCCAGAGATTGTCCAGAACGAGCCTTACGGGGAGAAGGCAGATGTGTGGGCCCTCGGCTGTATCCTCTACCAGATGTGCACACTCAAACCTCCCTTCTTCTGTGACAATATGCTCTCACTTGTCACCAAGGTAGGCATCGGACTGGATCTTTCTGTTTTAGCTATCATCCAAAAACAATTGAAACACAATGTTTCAGATAAATGTACAGCTGACAAAGTATAATCAAAAATTTTGCAAGAATTTCCAAAACAATTTTTGAAACCTGAAATTTTTCCAACTAGAAAAATTTTCAAAAAAAAAATTTCTATAAAAATATTTTATTTTTATTTTAAGAGATGTAAAAACTATTTTTTCTGTGGTGAAATATTGATTCATTAATATTTGCAAACTTTGAAAATTTTAGTATTTTATATCAAGTTTGTTTTCTCCCTGTGTAGATTGTGGGTGCCAGTTACGACCCGATGCCAGAGGGGCAGTACTCCGACAGACTCATTAAAATGATCAGCAGGTAGGCTGTCCATTATAACCACAATTTGTACTGTCAAAATCAGTAAAAATGTCTATTTTACCATAGTAAATTGATACTGACAATGTTAAGCAGTATGGGTAACTTTTCTATTTATATTTTATTCTATCATTGGCCTGATGATGGATATTGTAGAGTATGTGACATGTTAAGTAAATATAAACATGTACCGATGATATCCAGATGGTATGTCTTCAATCAATATTTCTTTCTTTAAAATAAATATTTATGAGTTAAGTGTAGGAATTTTTTTTTTTTTTGCACTTTCCAATTTAACATTCAAGTTGATGAATAGCATTTGAATATCATGAGTTTGATATGAAGTTGAATCTTATTCTCTCTGTAGTTGTATCTGCCAGTCTTCGGAGAAGCGGCCAGATATCGTAGAGCTGGCAGGAATGATGGCTGACAAACTTCTAGTCCACATGGACAGTCTGCGTACAAATCAAATCTCCATGGAGAAAAAGCTTGAGAAGGAGCGGACAAAGGCTCAGAGGTACGGTCATAGAGGCCATAGGGTCATTGAGGTCACATTCTGTAGGGTCACATTCTGTAAGGTCACAGAAGTCACATTCTTTAAGGTCGTAGAGGTCACATTCTGTAAGGTCACAGATATCACATTTTGTAAGGTCACAGAGGTCAGATTAATTATTGAGATTTTACTACACCTACTGGTATATATCAGAACTAGGTCATTGTAACCTAATGTTTAAGATGATTTTGGATATCAATTGAGTTTAGCTTAATAGCTTTACTACTAGAAGACTATAAATAATAATGCTTTATGTATAAATAAATTTTGATATTTTAATATCTCTGATGTACAACAAGAGCTCTCTAATCCTCATTTATGGTCAAATCAAAACGAGGTTTTAACATTACCTTCAAAGTTTACTTTATACATTGTTTCAACATCATATTAAGAATTTAACAAATAAATGTCTTTCATTTGTAGACACTATTTTGAGGCCAACCAGAACATGCAGAACTACCATCGGCTGTTCCTTGTGTCTAAAGAGAGGTATGACCGTCTTGCCAACCTGGCGGGGAGTGGAGGTGCAGCTGGACTGAAGAACGGGGACGTGATAGATCCGTCCCTGGTAGACATTGATTTTAACTCCCTGGCTGGTTCTCTGTGTATGCCATCAATAGATGTGGATATTGACCGGGGCACAGGTCAGTACTGATGTGAAAAATCTTTGTTGATTTTCTCAACAGAGATGTGCAGGAGACAGGATATTATATAATAAGATTGTTTGTTTTTTCAAGACGTTCATTTTGTATTATTTTCAAGCCTTTAGAAATATACACACAAAAAGTCACCAAAAAAAAATGATATTGATAGAGACTTTTAATATTGGCATTTCATAATTTACAAAACACAATTAATGCACCCTTTTTTGCTTCAAACTTTTGGTAAAACTGTGAATAAATCTAACCATTGAAAAAATATATACTGGTACATTGTAAAATCTTCACATCAGTTAATTTTAACTTACACCATTATGACTTTGAAATTTACAAACAAAATTTTAAAGCAAAATGCCCACAATTGATATACTGATTTGAGTTGTAACTGATAGATATGTTGATCTCATCTGTAGAAGCTATTGTCTGCTTTAATCAGATAGATATTTGGATATAACAATTTTTTGTGTGGAGCCTTTTTTTTTCCTTTTCTACAAGACTGTTTTGAAGTCTCAAATTATATTTGATAAGAACATTGCTAAGCATTCATATTTACATTTAAATACCTGAATTTGAAATTTGACAGTTTTTAAATGTTAATAATGATTTCTCCTTTGACTATTAACAGGCTGGACAAGTGATGATGAGAGCTACCCAAGCAGTGGTAGTGAGAGTCGAGAGAGTAGTGCGGGTAGTACTCGCTCTCAAAGCCGTGCTAACCTCCGTAAGGCACTACCCAAACCTCCGACTACACCCAAACAGTCGCGGAAAGACCGACCTTCTCGTAGTTCCACCTCCACCTACAGTCCGCTGGTCCTGGACATCCCAAACACACGTAAGTAATTAGTTATATATATAGTCTTAAGAATGCTTTCAGAAATGTATTGAATGTACAATCATATCAGCTAATAGTATAAAAAATGCAATGAGATTATCATTTTCCAAGAAATAGAGTATAATATTTTTCACTATATTACAACTAACAGGATAGGTTATTCACAGCAAAATATAAGCACGAAAATGTACAACTTGTATGTAAAACTGTAAGAAATGTGGTTAATTTTCAATTGAATTTTAATATACAAACAATATTTTCTAATTTTCTTATGTATTTTTTAGGCATGCCCTAAAAACTGTTAGTAATAAGTAATTATTAAATTGAGTTCTGTGACTGAATAGTTCATTATCAGCTCTGCAGTCCTTAACTGAAGGAAATTGATTAACTTAAAAACAATAGGAGAGCTTATTGCATTTAAGGAAAAAAAACTTAGTAATGGAAATTGCTTTGAATTTGTAATGCTTTCCTATTGAAAATTCTAATTTAAGGAATTTAAGGAATGATGATGAAACTACATGACACTTGGTAATCTATTTATCATAAACTTGGCCAAATTTCTGTTGAAAAAGTTACAATTCATGTGAAGTTGTCTCCGTATTGTTCTAATGAAGATCTATAATTGTTTGTATCTTTTGTAGCGAAGACAAGTCGTGATTCGGGGTTCAGTTCTGGTGACCCCTCCCCCAACAACAGTAATGCCAGCAGTAGTACAGGCCCTCTGGACCCTATCACCAATGGCCCCTTACAGGCCCTCAGCTGTCGAAAGTTCTCGCGATCCAACAGCACCCCATCCTCAAGCTCACCAGCACGAAAGAAGAAACACAGTAAGCGACCGAGTAAGTCCATTACCTAATATGTATCAGTACTAGTTCTTGTGATATTTTCTGTCAATATTGAAAAAAGTATCCTTTCAATTCTGTATTCAAGAATATGACCTAATGATGTTAACATGACTAGCATAATTCTAGAAAATATTAAATTACAATTAAAAAATAAAATAATTAACAGTTACTTATTTCACAAGTTTAATTTTTTGAAAGTTGGAAGAATTTTTCATTGTTTATCTCACTATTTATGTTAATTGTTTTACCTTTTTAGGCAAATTAACTGTTTAAAAATTATTTCTGATTTTATTTGTTTACAGATAGTGCTAACACACCAACACTGACTATTTCCCAGCGACGGGTACGGCAAATCAGCGACCCAATTCTACAGATGTTGCATCAACTCCACAAAATCATCTATATATCTCAGGTACAAAATTCAGCAAGATATGTTAATGTTTGAAAGAGAAGTATGGTAGCATTAAATATTTGGCCTCTGATTCCTCGTATTCTCGAGGTTCATCTAAGTTATTACCGTAATTATCACACTGATTATGAAATGAAAGTTTAAATTTTTTTTTTTGCCATTTGAGTTTTTGTTACCACTGAAATGTGTTACATTAATATAATATCTATTACAGCTACCTCCGACATTGTGTCCAGACTCCAAGAGACGGAGGATAGAAAGATATAAAAGAGCCTTGTTTGCTTCTCAGAGCACAACATTTAACCTGAAAAGTGAACTTAAAAAGGTATGGAACTTATCTCCCTTTTTTGATAAAATCAGAAAACTACGATTTCAAATAGATAAAAAATTCTTACATAGATTTGAATCTCAGATATACCTGACCGTTGAGCGGTTTTAGTGAAATATAGAATAAACAGCTGAAAATGCAAAATCATATGTAGAATCATTAAGATGTTTAAAGACCTTCAGTAAGGAATCGGTTAAGAAATACACATCAAGTCATTGGCACATATTTGTATTAAGGGTATGAATTGTTTTCTTTACAGCTGATGTCTGGGTCAAGGGAGATAATCGACTTTAATCTCGGGCCGTCAGATGCCAAACGTACTGGTTCTGCAGGTTCCACCAAGTCTTTGGAAAATGAGTCAGGAAATGGGATGGAAACAGACAGATTAAGTAGGTTTATCATTAATATCATTGTTCATAAATAATGAAAATATGTTTACAATGTATTACCATCGTTTAATGCAGAAATTAATAGGGATAATGTTGAACGGAACTTGCTGTCTCAGTGGTGAGATCAGTTCAGAGTAAAAATGTCTGAATTAACAGATTTAAGATTTTTTTCTGTGGAAATTTTAATATTACAGCAGACATATTTGAAAGTCTGAAATCAGTTTTTCAGCTGAAAATTCTCAAGTTTGCACAGTCTTTTCCATTGAAGCAGTGTTAAGTAATTCATGAGAATTCAATTATTAGGTTTTCAATTACCGAGATAACTTTCTTAAGTCAGACTTCGTTCATTTTTAATTATCGATGAATTATTGTTAAATTTTGTATTTTATTATACATTACAATGTTATAGTGATAAACTTAATTAATGGCTGACCAGCAGCCTCTATGTTCTTGGAGTAATTGTTATGTAGACATTACTAATCATGTTTTGATTGTGTTGCAGAAAGCAGCCGGTGGGAAGCTGATCCTAAAGATGGTGGAATCACATATGAGCAGCTGCAGAACATGATAGAAAGTACACTTCTGTCCTGCGGGTATTATAACATGTCGCCAAACGCACATGAAAAACAGCCACCCCTCGGACCAATCAGTGTTGACCTTACAAACAGTCGAAAATATGAAACACCAAGGTAGCGATAGCTCTCAGCCAATCAGTGCTACTCTTACAAAATATACCAAACAAGCTGCACCTCAGTCTAGACATCGGTGATGTAAACCATAAAATCACTGTCCATGTATCCGATACAGTTTAGGAAAAGTTCACAGTGAAATCATCTGCCTGCAGGTCAGTGTTTTCTTCACTGAGAAATATGCAGCCATCGTTCTGAGCTAAGATTTGTTCGGCAGTTCTGAGGCTACCTCTAAACAAAGCAATGGGATGTTTGAACCATAGCATGATGAAAAATCAGGTTGGAAACCTGTAAGAACTCCAGTGTACTGACTGGACTGTAAGAATCACCCATGGAGTGTGAGGAAGTTTTATCTTCCTGGAAAGGATACTGTAGCTGTAGCTCCTGTGTGGATTAGTAATGACAGTATGATGGAGGTCTGTGGAAGGATAATATACTTCTGTGTTTGTCACAACCAGGTTGTGGACGCTACTACAGACAGTCTCCTTCAAGTGTCACAACCAGGATGTGGACACTAGTATAAAACTGTGTCCTTTAAGTTTCATGACCAGGATATGGATTTTACCACAAAGAGAGTGTCCTTGAAGTGTCACAACCAGGATGTGGACGTGACAACAAAGACAGTGTTCTTCAAGTGTCTCAACAAGGATTTAGAGACAATATAAAGACGGTGTCCTTTAGGACATCGTGTCACATCCATAATTTTTATGTTAATTTAAAAAGAAAAACAATTGTGTTTACCAAGTCTTTCTGTTCTCACATCACATTCCAGTCCCATGTCTATCAGTAACCTGGGTAACCCCATTCTCACATCATTTCTCATTTAATGTTTAACAAATGCAATACACATTTTAGTTTTTGTTCTTTTTTTAATGTATTAGAAACACAATCAGGCCCCAGTTTTATCAAAATTTCTTAATTTAAGAAAATTTCTTAACTTATTCAAACTTTCATAAGAACACATTAAAGTATTTAAGGAAATTTCTTAAACTAGAATAGAATATCCCTTAAATCCAAGAAATTACAGAAATGTTAAGTTAAAGAAATTTCCTTAAATTAAGGAACCTTGAAAAAAGTGGACCAGAAACCTATAAATTGCATTTTGTGGTTTTAGAAC
Source organism: Pecten maximus (assembly GCF_902652985.1). Lineage (NCBI taxonomy): Eukaryota > Metazoa > Mollusca > Bivalvia > Pectinida > Pectinidae > Pecten > Pecten maximus. The sequence continues at coordinate 23,992,809 of NC_047029.1, forward strand.
TTGTTCATTTCCAAATTTGAGATATTTATAAATATTGCTTTCATTTGAGACTTGTTATAGAACAGTCCATTTTTTCTATGGTTATTTTGAATGTCTCCAGTTTTTTCAGAAAATGAGATTTCAAAAAAAATATTTTCCTCGAATTCCAGGTTGTACTGTTTGTGGTGTATTATATTAACTTAATAGGAAGTATTCCAGTTTGTTGTTGCCAGTATGTTGTTGTTGTTTTTGTTGATTCCTGCCATTTCCACTGTGGTACATGTACATCCCCAATGTAATATTGTAATATTTAAATGGTGATGCACTGAAAAAATCATTCCGTCTCAAATATTATTGTTATTAAAATCTGAAAATGATTTTAATATATATATCATAACTTATGATTCCATTTTTGAAGTGCTGTTTTGTACATATAGAATTTTATGTTGAGCTGATCTTCAGGTAAGCTGACACATTGTTGGTGCCGTCCATATTTATATAAATATACATTATTGTCTCTTGTTGTATATACGCTGTGATTTGTTTAGTCAGGTAAATTATTATTGTTTATAAAATAATGTAAATATCGTCCTGATTATTGTGTATATAAAAATATTTATTTCAAAGAAATCTAATATATTTAATTGTTAATTGATTAAGATCAATATTAATTATTTATTGATTAAATTATAATTCTAGATCTTGTACCATCCAATGGGATAATAATGGGATGTTTATTTATTATTAATCTATACTAATTCAAAATATGGGATTAGCTACTGTTCATCAGTATTTTATGAAACACATGTATGAAACCCAATGTATACAACAAAAGAATTAAAATTAAATGTTACCAAATAAAAAAAAAACTTTTTTTAAGAAAGCACTAATTAAGAAGTCAGATCTATCTCTCTGTGGTAAAGATGAGGGGAGATAATTTCAGAAGAATTTTTCATTAATTAGAATATTGTCAAATTGGTAACAAAAATCATAATGCTATCAAGCTGGGAAAGATGGTAGTTTAATATATGGTTTCAAGTGTGTGTAGAGTGATTGTATTATTTAAAATATTAGCCAAAATGGAAACTGGATTTAAAGGGACATAACTGCTGAAGAGTTATAGTGATATTGCAAATCCGTTTTAAAATATCAGAAATATTCAAACTCATGATATTCCCTTTTTTATATATTTATGATCAAAGAATATTTTAATTATTTGTTTTGATAATCTCTAAAATGTTTAAATAATCTCAAGAAAGTTGTTACAGAAATGATTACAGATTTATTTCACATGATATACAGTAAACACAGAACAAAGACATTTTGTGACTCAAAACTTTTATAATGTTGAATAAATACGAAGTTTATATTAAGCCACACAGGATCAAGGAACTTGAAATATTGCTATCTGATATAAACAGGTTTTCAGATCACTTTGGATTCTCTTTAGACAGATTATATTACTGTGTTTATTGTTGATATATAGGCGTTAAATTATAAGCCTGACCAGTATTATTGCCAAAATATAGTTATGTTAGATGTTGATACCCAGGTATGCTCTGTTTTCCTGAGTTTTTGTGGAACTGAAATTTGCTAATTACTCTTTGAACATTCAACATAATTCTATATGAATTGAAAATAATTCTAAGAAAATTAGATTTAGATTATATTAAGAAATATTTCCATATTGTAGACCATTAAAAAGAAATTATTTCAGCATTCATTTCTTAATTATGACATCAAAGTTTTACTGGTCCGAGATTTTTATCATTTTCTCCTATTGGATTGGATTTCTTGTGATATCCGTTTTGTTTTTAAATTGTGTTGAAAGTTCATAAAGTGAAATCAACAAAATTTGAGGCCATGAGATCGATGGAATATACAGATTGGTTTGGTATGTATACAGTGGTGTATTAGTAAGGTCACATGCAGAATTTTGTGTCTGAATTATTTCAAATTCTTTTTTATTTTATCTTTAGGTGTATGAATCATATTTGTTTGTATTTATTTTTACACTTTGTTTAATTTTGCTTAGTTAAAAGTAGGGAAAATATGTTTGGAACAATTCAGATTTGACAAAATTATACTTTTAGAAATATGAACAACTTTGTTTTTATTACAAATGCAAAAAAACTACATTGATGTAAAAGGTAAAATGAATTTAGAAAATAAAAGTACATGCATAACTAAATATATATTTTATATATAATTAACATTTAACAACTATTTATTTACAACAATCTTGATAAACGTTACATTCCATTATCGTCCCAGTTTCACAAAATTCTTAACCAACATAGTTCATTTTCCTTTTTGAAAAAAATTTTAAGAAAAAAATCGGGTATATTTCTCCTGAACTCCAATAGCACTTTCCTATTGAAATATTATGGTTAAAAAATACTAAAAAGACAACAATATATATACATGTACAAGTATCTACAAAATAATTACCGGAGTTTTAATCCTAATTAGGGTTTAATCAATTTTTTGAAATATTAGAAATTTTTCATTAATTTCAGTCATCTGACATGATTGGAAGAATTTTTTTTTTCCATTCAGGCCTAAAAAAACTAAAAAAGTACCTGTGTGTTCCTTTTTTTTTTTTTTTTTGCTATTTTCAAGAAAGGACTATTAAAGTCAAGATTGCTTTCTATAATACAACATTTAGAAAATAAACAGATTTTCCCACCAGTTTTATATATGGACCCTATTTTTTGGGTCGTATATATGTTAGCAAAAACAAACATGTATTATTTTTGCCAGCCTCATGTATATGTAGTTTGTTCTTAAAATTGACCAATAACAATAACATATGTGTGCCTGTAGTTTTACGATAGTATAAAACTGTATATACTTACACATTCATGCACAATAATATCTTAATATTTTTTAACATACTATTAACATCAAATTATTTTTAATGAAGAATATTTATCAATTATTTATTTAAATGAAATAGTCATCAATTTCATATATAAAAGTTTTTACCTGATTTTACATTGTGTTTTAACTCTGGCTTTCGAAGTCATACAAATTCTCCCCCTGTTTATTTATTGAAATCCTTGCAAGAATTTTACCATAGCATTGGAGTTTGCTGTGTAACTCCATATATATATTATGGTATCTGTTACCGTCCACATTTCATACCTTCTGTTGTTATATACTATTATTTTACTGAAATCATTCATTTTTTACTATTTTTCCAAGAAATCAAATGTATTGACTTCAGTTTACCGTCCATATTTATGCAGCCCACCGAATCATCAAGTTTTACTTTACATCTGTCAGTTTTGCTAAAGACATAAATGATACATATATGTCTTTGATTTCGTTTTTATCATATGAACTGTCTCAAATACACTTCATCCTTTGTTCATTGCATGCTTATGACACAGGGGCTTGGCACGATTTTCCAAATGATGGTCCATATATGTATGTATTATAGTGTTAAGACACTACAATACATATATATGTGGACCATCGTTTGGAAAATCGTGCCAAGCCCCTGTGGCTTATGATAATAGAATAATGCTGTTGCTCTGGTATATTGAAATATAATGTAATTAATGAAATAATTCTGACAATGGAATACCAGTAATGTATTTATAGTGAAGGTTATGTTATGATTAACATACCTGAATTTAAGTTAATTAACATATATTCTCATTACCATGGCGACCCCTCCGTTGTAATAATTACAGGAGAATTATTTCCAAAAAATGTATAAATTGACGATAGCTTGTTTATGGCTATGAACTTAGAGTTTTTCAACATTTAAGAGATAATTCTTTGTACATGTATAAGAATCTACTGAAATAATGCATCTCTGTATTAATCATATACAGTTTTGAAATCAAACTAATTCCATTTTAATCATCACTTATCATCCAGTCATATTTTGTCCTTCGGTTTGTCTTTTGTGTCACACTTTGTGATAGCCATAAACATCAGGTTTGCCGTCCAGTCATTTGACTATATTTGTTTTATTTATTATGTACACGGACTGAGCACATTATTATGTGTAACTGTATGATGACCTCATGCAACCAGTTATTATGACGTATGAATAAATTTCATATATGAACTTTTAATTCATGTTTTGTGTCTTGATTTTATCTTCACCAATATGACTTGGGGTATGACGATCGATTTAGTGTAAATGTACATATGTACGCGGTTATTTTAGCGATTTTCACGCCAGAAGAATTTCTCTAAATTTTGACTGCGCTTATACAGCAGTTTATCGCCAATGTTTTATATTGCAAGCATTATCAGTGAACCAATTTTATCATTGTGCTAATCTATTTTGATTAGCCTTTGTGCTGAAATTTGAGCACATTAAAATAAGTATATTTACAATTATTCATTCAAGCAAAGCTGTCATTCTGACTTTAAATCGTAAAACGAGGGCAAGTACGAACAAGACCTACTGTACACGGACACCTTGATACTAACTGAACAAGACCAGGTGAACCAGGAGAATGAGCGTCTTCTGCCTTACTACAACATCCACGATTGAAATTTGGTTTAAATCAGAGTCAAGTCACATCTTCAAAATGAAAACTGGTGACAACGGAACAACCAGTCATCAACAAGCATGGGCCATGTCCATTTCATGAATTTATTAATTAATATCGACTATTAGAACATTCCTGGAGTCTATGTATTTTAAGAGACCCTTCTTTTTCCTTTTTCCGTCAGCGGTCAATGTCTGTTGCAGAAATCGTAATATTTGGAACAAATTTTTGGTATCAAATCAACTCGTGTATGTAAACATTGTAGTGTTGGAAAGCAGGAATGTTGCTATTCAGAAAGGGAAAATTTACTATAATGAGATCAATATTGTCCATTAGCTTACATCTTAGTCCCTGTTGGTCACGTTTAAGTAAATATTCTAGGTAAACTGGTGATGTTGAAGACATTGTAGTATCAATTATGTAAAGCTCAGAGAGAATGTAAAATAGATAGTCAATAAATTTCTTATTGTTATTTAAGCACTTCGTTGATATATCTAAATGTGAAGTTGAAGGGTTTAGCAAAGCTTATAATAAGATTTTAGATTAGTTCACTTTCATAAAAAACAAAAATGAGTCGGCCAAGAGAGGAACATAATTTTATCCAATGGGTATATCAAGTCTGTTGACAGATTTTGCTACCTGATGTCACTAGCGATCAAAAAAAAATCTGTATTTCATTTTAAGTGTATTAATCGTGTCCTTTATGAATAAGAAGAAAGAAAAAGGGCAAAATAAGTAAAAATTAGGCAGCGCTTTTTATAGAGGATATACATTTTTGAGGGGTCAGTTCTTAAAATTGACAAAAAAAACCTCTAAATTATCATGAATACTTACATGTACTTAGCAGGTCAACGACCGAAATTATTTGAAAATAAAATGATTTGCATAAACGGATGAAAATACGAAATGAAAACATTATGTTAACATAAAAATAAAACGCACATATTGTAAAGGTTTCACAAATCACTGATGTGGTGTATTTTCCATATTTTCAAAACGTACAATAAATAATGCGGTTGAAAGGAAAGTTACAACGTAAATAATTAGACTCAAGTCTATCTCGATACGAGGGATAATTGATATGTGGTAAGCCTCGTATTGAAGGAGGTACTCAAGGGTGTTCTTTTAAGTCCTACTATTCTCTGACTATATTGGGCCGTGCATCCAAGGACTGGTCTTATTTGGTTAGTTTATAACAAGACAAGTGGCTTTTGCAAAATGGATAAAATCGGTGAAAAGAGCAGTGATAAAATATTTGCATAAAAAAGGGTTTAATACCTCAGGATATCCATAATGATATGGTAGCAACACTACGGAAAGATGCCCCTTCATATATTCTACAGTGGAAAGGTGGGTGGTGGAATTTAAGCGCGGCCGACAGAGCCTTGAGGATGACCCCCCCGTCCTGGAAGGCCTGTCGATGTTGCAACCCAAGAAATGGTCAATAAAGTTCATGATATTGTTATGGCTGACAGACGAGTCACAGAAAGATATATAGCCAGTAGAGTTGGCACTTCACAGGAAAGAGTACATTCCATTCTGACTGAGGATCTGGCATTGAGAAAACTTTCGCCCCGATGGGTACCAAGACTTCTGACAGTTGATCAGAAGCACACCAGGCGCACATTGTCGCGTGCTAATCTTAACCTTTTTTAAGAAGATCCTGCCAACTTTCTTCAGAGATTTGTCACTATTGATGAACATGGGTCCATCATTTTACCCAAAGACCAAACAACAATCGAAACAATGGAAGCACCCTGGCTCTCCCCTGCCAAAGAAGGCAAAGACTGTTCCATCAGCTGGGAAGGTTATAGCCTCGGTTTTCTTGGATGAAGATGGTATTCTGCTAATAGATTATCTCCAAAAGGGACAAACAATCAATGGTACATACTATACTTCACTTCTGAGGCAGTTACGGGAAAATATTAAACTGAAGCGCCTCGGAAAACTCACTAAAGGTGTGTTATTCCATCAGGAAAATGCTCATGTTCACAAGTCTGTCATTGTCATGACTGCCATGAACATCCGTCTTATTCACCTGATCTTGCTCCATCAGACTTTCATCTGTTTCCGAAACTGAAACCAGCTATTTCAGGCATCCACTTCCAGTCCTTTGATGACGTCATACATGCAGTGGATAACTTTCTGAACAGCCAAGAAAAGGAGTTCTATAAAAGTGGCATTGAGGCCCTTAAACAGCGGTAACAAAAGTGTATAGATACTGAAGGGGATTGTGCTAAATGTATGACCCCCGTGCCATTTAAACTGAACCTTATTCCATGATATTTACCATAACGTCACACATACGGCATCTTTAATATTTCATTTCGGTAGCCCGAGTTTCCTCTGGCCCTGACACCATGTCTGGTGTAGGCCAGAGGAAACTCGGGCTACATTTCGGGGTGACAGGGACATGTTCATACCTTGTTGTATAGACAGGCATAAACTAAACATGAATTTTCTAAAAGTTTGTGATGAAAGTTTTATTACAGTAATATCAAGAATATCACATACAGTACAATAAGATACAATTGTATATAATATAGACTATGTAGACCTACTGGACGGATTCACCATGTTCTATTTTTAGCCACCAATGCCATTCACGACACAAATCGCCAATATTGCTTTCGTTTCTTATTCACGTGTAATCTAAGCCACACAGACATTAGGGTCCTAGGTTACTACGTTGGGACCCTAACATAGGAAAGAAATTCTTTGTATGGATAAACTATCTTTTTATCTGCGACAATGTTTACTCACACGAAACATTTACATTCAATAGTTTTTATCGTTGATGTAGGAATTTCAACAAAAATCTTCGTTTTGGATTTTTGTCGTCAAAGCAGAGACGTATATACCTGATATACAAGTCTCTGGTCAAAGCAAATAAAAAAATCCTACAAAGGTGGTTTCTAAACCGTAACTAGTTTTAGCTAGAAGAGAAAATACGACATAAAAGGACGCAAAATGGTGGATAATACTCTCTCTATCACACAGATATCCCACGTGCTTTTGAATTGTCCGTCGAAAGGAAAGTAATTAACTTATAAGCGCTATAAGACACCTCATCAATGCATTTTCAAAGCATTATATGAATGACACCATGAATATTGAAATTGATTTAGAAATAACATTTACACACGATAATTAAAACAATACCCGTACATTCTGTCATCAAACTCCCCTACCAATCACCTATTTAGTCAGTCTTGAAATTAAAAATACATATCTCCAAAAAATGCTACAATATATTGATATGAAAATTCTTGTTCAGATCACAGAAAGAAGCTTTGACGTCCAATCATCCATAGAATGGCGACGTGAACGGCGAGCAGGCTCGTCAATGGTGACGCATGCGCAGCTGAAACAGAAACGTTATGATCAGGTACACGGACGATACAGGGGAAATTGAGATGAGTGCCAAAGCTCCATTTAGTCCAGTATTAAATATAATCAGATAATGAGGACATCATCTAAGATTTAAACTTCATATTGATATTACCTATAATATCATGGAAGTTAAATACTTTAGTATATTTAACACACAAAACAAAAAAAGCAACAAACAAACAAAACCAAAAAACAATGAATTAAGATTTGAGATAGAATTAAAACCTTTTCCTATGATGATGATTGTTAATATTCCTTCTCAGGCCCGGTATTATCAGAGTTCCATAACTTAAAGGAACTCCTTAATTTAAAATTTTCCCATTAGAAAGAATTATTATATGTAAGGATATCATCATAGTAGAGCTATCCTTAAATTCTTTTTTACCCATATGGTTAGATAACAGATTTTCTTTGAGGAAAGACATTTTGAGGAAACTGGGTCATGTGAACAAATACAGAAAGCATATTTTTACTATTGATACATTATCATACACTTTGTATGCATGTTTAAATAATTTGATCCTAAATTGAATAACCATCATTATTTTCTGTCTTATTTTTCCACATAATAGATATCATATTATTTATAAATTGGATATAAGGTTTAATTTAAATGAAACAGATCATTGAATATTGACATACAAATCAATGTCAACCTTAGTCATAAGGAACATGACGTGATATGGACAGGTGTAAATGATAAACGTACCATTACTGTTGTAATCAGGATTCTCACATTGTTTATCCTGTCCTATAACAGCAAAATAAACAATACACGTGTTTGATCAATATTTATCTCATTTTCTACTGACATGCATTTCATCAAATTTAATACATCAAAACGATATACCAATACAGTGTTGTATTTGACAAGATCGTGATTTTATTTATTGATATTATACCCCACCATAAAAATACCAAAACAATTAAGGATTAACATAAATTATTTTTTCTGTTATACAGTCATAACATAAAAAAACTGGAGTGTACTCTCTTCATAAACCGCTTATTTATGTTAATTCTTATAATTTAATTTCGTCTTATACACACCAAGATATTTCACTTTCTTTTCTGTGATAAATTATTACGCAACGTCATCAGCCAATCAAAAATGACGTTACATTTCGCAACGTCAAAACTTTTGTTATGGAGGTATATTTGCATTTGGTGTGGCAATGCCCTTATATATTACTAGTAAATCCCTATCCATCTTCGCTAGCCAAGGCTTCGGATTACGTTACACTCCACGAACCCTTGGCGGATATAGTCGTGTTCAAACCGTCGCGCCCTGGAATCCCAGGGCACCCAATCAAATCGCGTTTTACATTCTGGCTTGGTTTCACAGTAAACAAAAAATGCGGCACCCAGTACAGAGCTACATTGCCGACTATGTCATGGCATTTTACCTTAATACAAAAATCACAATCTTTGGGGGAACATTCGCAGTGTTTGATCAATTCATATAAGTCATTGATCACATATCTCATCGAAATGACACCAAACCTCGATGTGTGTTTGTAAACATCACCGATGAAGTAAATCGGTAACGCTTGTTTTGATTGGTCGAAAATTTCATGCGTGAAGGGTGGTAATTTCGAATCACCGCTAGAGGGCCAGAACTGACGCCTATATCTGCCAAGGGTTCGTGGAGTGTAACGTAATCAGAAGCCTTGGCTAGCGAAGATGATCCCTACCAAAAGCAGCTTCATCTATGAGAGTATAACTGAAGTTGCCCTGAGGGCGTATGAATATCTCACTTGCAAAAAATGTAATTTTGGAAGATTTTTTTCGTATTTTTTTATTTTTGCGATTCATTAATAGAACGTAAATATAAGCGATAAACTGCCTAGATGCGGCAGACCTACTGGTATAACTGCCACATGTGTCACAGACAAACAATCATGGTGCGCTAGCGCGCACCATTCAGTTTGTCTGTGACACATGTGGCAGTTATACCAGTAGGTCTGCCGCATCTAGGCAGTTTATTGCTTAAATAACAAAATTATTTCAGCCAATGAAAATGCGTGTTTCATACAAAATTAAATTATTAAGCAGTATCATAAACTTACGGATTTTATATTCAAACCAATTCAATCAGCCACGTCACAAACGTACTGACGTAGTATACTTACCAAGACAATAAGCCACGTCACAAACGTACTGACGTAGTATACTTACCAAGACAATAAGCCACGTCACAAACGTACTGACGTAGTATACTTACCAAGACAATAAGCCACGTCACAAACGTACTGCCGTTATATACTTACCAAGACAATAAGCCGCGTCACAAACGTACTGACGTTATATACTTACCAAACAATAAGCCGCGTCACAAACGTACTGACGTTATATACTTACTAAACAATAAGCCACGTCACAAACGTACTGACGTTATATACTTACTAAACAATAAGCCACGTCACAAACTTACTGACGTCATATACTTACTAAACAATAAGCCGCGTCACAAACTTACTGACGTCATATACTTACTAAACAATAAGCCACGTCACAAACTTACTGACGTCATATACTTACTAAACAATAAGCCACGTCACAAACGTACAGTACTGACGTTAGATACTTACCAAAACAATACGCTGCGTCACAAATTAAGGTTTTTTGCAGTTTGTAGACAAAGTAAGAATCACAGTGTTTAACAGATATGTTGTATTGATGTATACAGGACCCTTCGATACCATGCTGGCACGCCGTCCTGTTAACCACTGAGCCACCAGTAGGATGAGTACCTGTAATCAACACACCTTTATTGATATAGGTCAACCATTAAAATACAAATGTACTTTGCTTTATTATTACTATTATAAGTATTTTTTATTTATTCTTTGTTGAGTTCTACTTTTGATAATTATCTGTCAGAATTTTCTTATCGAATTATGGCCAACTGATTTTATTTAAGTTATTATTTTGTAGGAATTAAATTCGAGAAAGTCTTCTTTCATTTTATTACTAACGCAAATTAATAATTTCACGGGGAGCAAAACTTGAGCGAAAATAGTGTGACTATAACCAACCTCAAACAATGATAATAATGATAATTAAAAAAAAAAAACAAAAACAAAAACAAAAACCCCAGAACAAAAAACAAACAAACAACAACAACGACAACAAAAAAGAAAAGAAAAGAAAAACACCTCACCGTTCATCCATATCGGAAATGAGGTGCCACACATGTTAATATGTTGAGGTTTTGTCACGAGTTCCAGGTCCTCGCCACCACCGTTAGTTACTCTGTACCAAACATCTTCCACAGCATACCGGTCACAAATTGTATCGCTAGAACCAATGGAGCACTCTGTTCCCCTCTCTCCCGCCTGGTGGAGATTGTGGGAGGTATCGCACGGTTCTAACGCTGCAGGATCCACTGGTATAGAATCAGTATAGAATAATCGACAATAGTTTATTACGTATGACATAGAGCCGGCATGGGGCCGGTGTCATACAAATTAGTATCCACCATTAAAGGGACATTCCTTCGTTCGGACATCAAAAACAAGTACAATTTCCATTGATGAAATCTATGTCTGAACGATGATTATATGAGTGTTTGTTCCTACAAGTAATGAACTTAACGCCGAAATGTACAGGAAAAAGTCGTATTGTAGACAAATACTGTATGTCATTGTGGTGATTAGTGATACTTATGGTCGAATTAATAATTTTCATGACTTAATACTCGAAGAACTTTGGTTTATCTTGCGAGTAAAATTGCCGTATCAATGTATAAATTATAACTTTTACTACTTGGAAAAAACACATCTTTTCCAGTAATTTAATTTTGACGACCTAAACCTAAATCTTTCAAATATGAGGAAAATTAAGAAGTTGTAAAAACTGTCTTTTTATATGATGAACATGACGTTTATCATCAAGCAGCTACTATCTTAATTGATTCGAAGAAGCTGCGTTTAATATTTGCTAGGTGTTTTCGGACAGTATACCTGTACTGTTGTTGGTGTTATCAGACAGTTTACCTGTACTGTTGTTGGTGTTGTCAGACAGTTTACCTGTACTGTTGTTGGTGTTGTCAGACAGTATACCTGTACTGTTGTTGGTGTTGTCAGACAGTTTACCTGTACTGTTGTTGGTGTTGTCAGACAGTTTACCTGTACTGTTGTTGGTGTTATCAGACAGTTTACCTGTACTGTTGTTGGTGTTATCAGACAGTTTACCTGTATTGTTGTTAGTGTTGTCAGACAGTTTACCTGTACTGTTGTTGGTGTTATCAGACAGTTTACCTGTATTGTTGTTGGTGTTATCAGACAGTTTACCTGTATTGTTGTTAGTGTTGTCAGACAGTATACCTGTATTGTTGTTGGTGTTGTCAGACAGTTTACCCGTACTGTTGTTGGTGTTGTCAGACAGTTTACCCGTACTGTTGTTGGTGTTGTCAGACAGTTTACCTGTATTGTTGTTGGTGTTGTCAGACAGTTTACCTGTATTGTTGTTGGTGTTGTCAGACAGTTTACCCGTACTGTTGTTGGTGTTGTCAGACAGTTTACCCGTACTGTTGTTGGTGTTGTCAGACAGTTTACCCGTACTGTTGTTGGTGTTGTCAGACAGTTTACCCGTTCTGTTGTTGGTGTTGGCACACAGTTTACCTGTAATGTTGTTGGTGTTATCAGACAGTATACCTGTACTGTTGTTGGTGTTGTCAGACAGTTTACCTGTACTGTTGATGGTGTTGTCAGACAGTTTACCTGTATTGTTGTTGGTGTTGTCAGACAGTTTACCTGTATTGTTGTTGGTGTTGTCAGACAGTTTACCTGTAATGTTGTTGGCGTTGTCAGACAGTTTACCTGTACTGTTGTTGGTGTTGTCAGACAGTTTACCTGTACTGTTGTTGGTGTTGTCAGACAGTTTACCTGTATTGTTGTTGGTGTTGTCAGACAGTTTACCTGTACTGTTGTTGGTGTTGTCAGACAGTTTACCTGTACTGTTGTTGGTGTTGTCAGACAGTTTACCTGTACTGTTGATGGTGTTATCAGACAGTTTACCTGTACTGTTGTTGGTGTTATCAGACAGTATACCTGTACTGTTGTTGGTGTTATCAGACAGTTTACCTGTACTGTTGTTGGTGTTGTCAGACAGTTTACCTGTATTGTTGTTGGTGTTATCAGACAGTTTACCTGTATTGTTGTATCTTTCATCACTTACCTGTGGGTTTACTAGTAGTATGGCCGGGTGTACTTTGGCAGCGTTCATGTCCTAATAGATATGAAAAAAGTCATCATACAGAGGATGATACTCAAGAGACAGGGGAATATCATTTAATATAGATTTGGTATTATAGATACATCATATATTGAAAAGAAAATTCCTTCTAGGATTCATCACAGGTTGAGGTCTTCACAATTTGTCAAAAAAATAAATTCTGCCCAAATTCTGGATTATATCAATTGGTTAGAGACTGAATGACGTCATTGATACCTACCGAAGCAGTATGCCGCGTTACATGTATCGGTAGGCTTGAGTTTGTACACGTGGTATTGATGGCAGTTCATCACCGTGATATTGAATGAGGTTTCACAAGCGTTCTCGAGACCCTGCATGCACACAGTCAAGTTCTTTTGTGTATGATTTCCGTGTGGCAGGATTCCTACAATCAAAAACATGTAACATGATAAACGGCATAATATAAAATACATATTGTCAACCCGTCATCGCACAATAACTAGGTTCTTAGATTTTGATATTTGTTCATTGAATAATATCATCTTGGAACATAATAGTAAGTCACCTTTCGTAAGATATGATCAGGATTGCTATTCAAAACACATATAACGTTATCAATGAGAGCAATGGGATAATTTGGTTAAGTGTCTTCAGGTTAATTGACGATCAGAAGTAAATGCATAGTAATGTCACACCCTAAAAATAAGAACAGAGGCAATGACAATGAAGCTATCAGACACAATATCAAGGATAAGCAACATAAACCTTATATCGCACAGGAAAACACTATCTATCCTAAAATGAAATCATGATGTGACATACAGTTTCTCAGTAATTATCACCAAACTGCATTTCAATAGTGTTTTGCCTGTTGGCACTAACCATCTGCATAAGATTGTCATTTAATTTGCATATTTTGTTATCCTATATGCTGTATCGCATTTGAAAATTAATTGAATCAGAAATCGTAATATTGGGACAAAGTCCTGGAATAACGCACGCTGGCGTAACATATATGAACAGTTCAGAGAAAAAAAGTTAAGAGACCATCAGCTCGTTAGTTGCAAACTTGTGTTGCATGGTAGAGTTATTAGGGCCTTTGATATAAGGTTAAAGGGTTTATATCATTGCTGTGGTCAATGGATAAAATACAACACATCATCGATACAACTTAAAGTGAAAAATGAATTATTTGAACACACAATTGTTATATGTCAGTATTTGTTTTTGATAAATCAGAACCATTTTTTGGGGGGGGGGATCGATAAGGGGAAGAGCACAATTTGAGGTTCCCTTGTTTATCAAGTATTTCGTCTTTCGAAAAATAAATGTGCGAATGATTTTATAACAAATGTTAAATCGTCCATGGTCGTCTAAGAGATTAAATATTGGTTATCCTAGCTGCACTGATGCTAAACGTGATATCCTACTCTTTAAGATATAAATAACATTTCGTTTAACACCACATCATATTTGATATTAGGAGCTGCTTAATATTTTTGTCGCCATCTCTCTATTAAAGGTTTACTTTTTTGATAATGCACGGGTCATGGAACAGGAATACACCGTTTAAGTTAATCTAACTTCAACTCGTAAACTTAAACAGAACTTCATGTTATCGGATGTTAAGTTTATAGCATATAATCCTATATTGTCAAGATTTACTTTCAAAACATAACGAGTAACATTATTGAGACGACTCTCGTTGTTAAAGACTCTTTGTGCTAAATCATCCTTGATTTTATGAGGCGTCTAACTTAGTTCCCAAACATCACAGCAGCAATAATTTCAACTGAATCCTTTTATGATACATACATTCGAAAATAGTGGACTTTGAACGATTTCGGTATTCAATACAAGGTCTTTAACTTTCTCTAACTTTACTGTGTATCCGGTAGGCCTATTGTACATGTCCATAACTATCTTAAATACTGCCTTTGAGAAGCGAACAAAGACGCCATGTTTGTTTTACGGCATCCTTGTCAGACAGATCTCCTAAAAGGCCTAACGTGGTTTGAGATACTAAGTATGGGTTATTTTAACGGTCATGTTTTCTCACGAACATTTATAGAGTCCATGAAATAACCGGAAGTCTTAATAACGGATAAACACCAATTTATGTACCGCGCTTTCAGGCCAGCACCTTTTAAGTTTTATTTATTTGTTTATCTTTCAGATTGATGAGTGTCTCCCTGCTGGTGGGTGGTTTTCCCATGGCATCCTGATGCTATTCTAGATGCCACGCTTATGTTCCTATGGATATTGACTACGGTGCAGAAAAATTCCAACATCAAAACTAGATTATTCAATATTGGGCAAACTGCAATTTCCTAGACTGGCATTATAACTCCAGAATATTGAAATTATGAATAAAATTGCCCTTTATGATTTTTGGCCTCTAGGATATGTTAGATTCCAAGTTTCAAACTATTGGGTTGTTGGGTAATCTAGTATATAATTTAGTGGAGCAATTGTAACAAAAAACTGGTGGCCAATTTAGCATTTTCTCTAACATATTTAAACGTTTTAAGTACATTATCTGTTACTCAATAAGTGTTTAAAGGTTCACTTGTATGGCCACTGACAATATACCGGCTGGTATGAGAAAATGAATTTAAACAGCAAGCAGAATTAGCATAATTACCGGATATTGTGATTTTTTCTATTTTATTTCATCGTTTACATATTTGCATGAATAACACTGACAACAAAATTCAGCATTTGATATTACATCTTGTAACAGTACATATCCATGTACGTTGATTAAAACAAGTCAATTGAGCTATATTCTGGCTCATTAAGACAATTTAAGGAAAACAGGACCTGTGTGTAGCATTGATTTTACAATTAACTATACATTACTGCATGTTGGATTGGGTGTTTTCTTTGAAATAAAACATTTCTTAATTAAAATCATTGCATCTCTATTTGATACGTAAGACCATACTTTTCAAGGTTGGTTAAAGTGCCCTTTTCACATAGAAAGAGCATATATATCTCATCTTCAAATGTATATTGCAAATAATTCCTTATTCTCTTAAGGATTGAATCTTTATTTGGTCGATTTCATGGGGTCATGAATTGAGTTGCTCTTGAGACAAATTCAACATGAACTGCTTTCGCAGTTCATGTTGAATTTGTCTCAAGAGCAACTCAATTCATGACCTGAGTTGCTCTTGAGACAAATTCAACATGAACTGCTTTTCGCAGTTCATGTTGAATTTGTCTCAAGAGCAACTCAATTCATGACCCCATGCAATCGACCAAATCAAGATTCAATCCTTATATTTCAATTGTTTTTTTTTAATAAAAAGGTCGGTCTAGATATTAATGTCTCGAAGCTTGTGCAAGTCCAAATGCGGAAAAGCCCGAGGAGTTCCGGATTGTGCATGTCTAGTCGGTCGAGTAAAATAGTCCGCAATATTAGGATTAAAAACAGCATTATTTGGTCAAAATAGAAGTATTTAGCGTATCTGGTCTTTCTTAAAATACAAGAATACATTATAAATATGATAATTTTAATAATTATTCTATGTTTATAACAACAATGTAGAAAAAGTGAAATCGTTCCGCGGAAGGGTTTTAACCATATATTCATACGCACCGATCAGTGTTAATCTGGTCAAATTCATGAGCAAATGAAACAGATTAAGTTTGGTAGTTTCATTGAGTCCAACTTCAGTAGAAATTGAAATATATATAAATCAACCGTAATCTAGGTTTCTTTTTCACTTCGATTTAAATCAGATTATGTTTCAAAGGGACATAAATTAAGATTTGTTTTAGATATAAATACAAATATGGACCCCCTTTTCAATACGATATAAATATAGTACGTGTTTTCACAGGGACATAAATATATAGATTCCTTTTCACACTGACACAAGTATCGCTTCCATTTTATTATCAACACAAATACAGATTCACTTTTCATATGGACACAAAATATAAATTCACTTTTCATATGGACACAAAATATAAATTCACTTTTCATATGGACACAAAATATAAATTCACTTTTCATATGGACACAAAATATAAATTCACTTTTCATATGGACACAAAATATAAATTCACTTTTTATATGGACACAAATACAGATTCCCCTTTTTAAAATATGGACACAAATATGCATTGTCCTCCAAAAGTCGTGTTACAATTATTACATAAAATACAGCGAAGTTAATCGCGAAGTCTTTATTAGAATTTGTCAGAATCATAACTTCTTAGGATGTTTTTGTTCATAATTTCAAATGTTCATTTTTCAACAGTCACTGCTATATTGCTGTTACCGCCAATTTATTGTATTGTATATATGTTTCATGTACTGATGAGCTGTAAAGCTTAAAGTCAATAAAATGAATTGAATGAATAGTGCATATGTTTTGTTACAATGGAAATCCTCAAAATGCAACATTCTCGAAATTTCCCTCTTTGTTTAATATAAATTTCAAAAATGCATTTCTTACATTTTTTAAAACTATTAATCAGTTAAACAATTACATGTACTTTTATTTGTGTCAGTAAAAAAAACATATTTTCATTCATTTTTGAACCTTACGGAAAATAGAACCCTCCATTCCCTCAAACTGCAACTTCAAAGAAGTGAGGTATTTTTAAAATAATTTACATTTCCGACTTACAAATGGACTATCTTACGGATATTACAACACTTTTTTCCATTTTGTTGGCTAGCCATTCGATTTAAACGTTCCAAGTGTAACAGAACTTTTGGAGGGCAGTGTAGATAGCCTTTTCACATGGACACAGATACTTCAATCATGATTGTTTGCTTTTGAAGCTGAAAACAATGCATCCATTTTTGTTGCTATAAACATTGTCGTCATTCGGATGTGACGTCATCAAAGATAAACATTGACGTGTTGATACTCACCATTCAGCCAGATAGGAAATGAGGTACCGCAGTGGTTGAGTTCAGGAGCAGACGTCACCATGTCCTTATAAAGATTGTCGCCATGTTTATTTTCTACCTTGTACCAAACCGTCTCGTTAATGGCGTACCTGTCACATACTTGATCATAAAGATCTGCACATCCAGTACCCCTGTCTCCGGCCCTGTGAAGGTCTGTGGCTGTGACACATGGGTCATACTCTGCCTCGGACCCTGGGTTAGAAATTCTTCATTTAGATGCTATAATATTAATCACTGGTTCTCAATTACGTGACAGGAATTAGGAATTAAGAAAATAAATCATCGCCGAGTAAGTAAATTGGGGCTATGAATAGGAAATTTAGTTAAAGATAATGACAGATGCCAAAATATTGATTAAACTACACCTTAAACAGGTGTTTTGGCCATCTCGGACTTCCCGGTTCCGGCACTATGGGTCAAACGTATGGAAACAAGTAAATAGGGAAAATTAAAAAAATCAAATAAATCAATCAATGAATAAAGGAAATATTAATAAATAAGAAAAAAAAAAAAAAAATAAGAAAAAATAAATAAATAAAATTAATTGTATTACGTCATTTGTGTCTGATAGGTTTTTTGTTTTACTTACCTTGTAACAGCAAACCGAAAGTAAAAATAAAAACTATCATCGCCATTATGCATATGGTGTCCCCTAATTCAAGACGTGCATTTCACACAAACGGTCACGTTAGAATGAGATCGTTGATTGTTTCACTTCCTGTCCACGTCCGAACATCCCGATACGATCAGATAACGGAACCACAGCAACCCCCATCATGGGTCTACACATTGATCGGTAGGTCAAGTGTCTTATCGACGAGTCGTATGGAATTCATATATTCTCGCTACGATAACTCACACAGATTTAATAGCAAGTAACCCGGTAAATATTATTCAATATGCTTTACTGTATTCTGTTCAGATAATAAAACTCATATCTTAAAAAAAAAAAGTGGGCATTAAAACAACTTGTCTTTACTTGTCTTCTGTACAGTATTGTTTCTGGTGTAGTGGAGATTGCAAAATGGACTCGAATTTTCTTTGTAATATTTTAGTTTTAAACATTTCAAAATGACAACCTTTTTCATTCTGGGCATTTCCATCATTCTATTATCAAATACCATTTGGACGACAACTTTTTCGACAGTTTCACCAAAATCTGACAGTGATCGTGAAAATATTTTTCATCTTTTATTTGATGAAAGACGGTATGTCTGAAATAAATTTTCTGCACTGACATAAAAATCCCTATCAAAACACTAATGCGACAAATATTTGACAGGCCTTTATCTCATACATTGACAATGCGGAACTCCTCGTTGGTGACACTGGAACTCATTTGATAAATCCCGTTGATCGAAGTTACGTTACATGTTGTGACAATGACAAAGTAAAACCTATATTGATTGATAGTTTAAGTGTTATCCTGATATGAAGAGCAATATGTAAAATGTATGAAACTACAGGATTGTGTACTGGTTAAAGTCATGTTACACACAATACGGTCATTTATAAGAGCAATTACCAGGAACGGCTGACGCCTTTATAGTGCAATCTCACAGAAATGTCACATGTGGACATGGTAAAGGGACACCACATCCAGGTACATTATATTTCAAACTGTAGTCTCGGTCAACCAAACTCTTGTTGACTACCATGACGCGCCACACATAGAAAATGCAGAGTAATCAAGCTTCTGGAGACACCAGGAAGAAGATGATCAAAATGATGAGAAAAGATAAGATTTAAAACCGAGTCTCCTCTTTCGAATCATACATTGGGGCCGCAGGTTCAAATTCTTTCGCCCTACCTGTAGGACACAAAGGTTTCGGAAATCATTTTCAAACGACTTTCCTGGGTTTTCCTTAAGGTAGGGTTTTCAACAGCAAATACGGTAGCTTGTATATGCTATTGTTTGGAAGCCTCTGTAGTCCTACGTCTATAAATAGGCATTTAAGTCCAAACATGTGCATAAACAGGAATAGAAGACCCTTTTTGCGTTTCGGTAAAATCGGCGATACTTTATATAGACCGCCGCGATAAAATCGAAAGATACTTTTGGACAGATTTGTATCACCAGGCCGCGTCACTGATGCTACAAGGCACTATCACTTGTATCAAATATACTGTTTGTAGGGAAAGGGAAGCAAATGTACAGAAACATCATTCAAACTTGGTGCATTCATAACCACCCGTTAAGGTTTAAACGTAGCCTTGTAAGAACTTGAATCTGCATGACAAATAATCTGCCCTTCAATTCTACAACAGCAAAAAGATAGAAAAAATCATTACCTAGACCCAGTGCGAATTTCAATGTTAGAGTTGAGAGTTTTCCATTAAAGATGATGTGATCAAATACGTGAGGACGTGAGACACAACAGCCTGTGATGAAAGATGAGTTGGTCTTAAAATTGCGCGCTTGGGTAAAATGGTCGAGTTTTAATTTAAACTATTTATACAAAGTGTGCATTTGGCGTGGGAAGACTGGCCGCAGTAAGAAAATCTTGTATTGATAATAATGGGATGTTCCGACACGTTTCATCATCAACACCAATATTATGATCTTCAGATTGCGACTTTCGATTTTGATAATTGTTGATCATCAATAAATTATTGTCATCTACTTTTAAGACATCAATCAACCAATTGTACTGAGGAATTCTTATGTTTGAAGCAGATTGCCTGGTGTAAATGTCACTCCTAAAGACAACTTCACCCCTACACACCTGTCTCTCATTATGAGAACAGTACTGTATTAGGTGTTAGAGTGTCCATCAGACGCAATTTTATGAATAGGATAAAAGTGCTTGAATATATTTCAAATCATGGACATTAAACCTATTTACTTGATCAAAATGTAAAAAGTATCGATGAAATTTGGTATATGGGGCATATTGATGGAAGATTTGTTTAGTAATTATCGGTCATGTAATATATCGTATTAAATTACTAATTAAGGACGTGGCCTATACTTGTCGACATTACTTGTAGGCACGCTTAGGGTTGTTATATATGAGAAAAGGCACTTGTACACACTAAAGTTTGGAGTGTTACAATGATGGTCTGGTATGTCCCCTAGCATTCATTAAGTCATTGGGGTGAAACACATCAAAGCCAGGAATCAATACTTTGCACAGTTGGTAAATTTTTGATCTTTTGACAAGATTAGGGTAAGGGATACACGAAATAATTTTTGAAAAATAGATATAATCGGCTATATACTTACTGATTTAGTATTTTTGTATTTAGTTTATGGTTCAAACTTCCATATTTCGTTAAAATAGAAAATTAGTTATTATCTGTTTTGTGACAATTTGCATTCTTTGTTTTGCAGTTTAGCTACGCAATCAGTTAATTAGGCAAGGGCATCACCGATTTATAGTTTAAAAGTGTAGCCAAGGGAGCCTACTTTGATGACACAAAACAATTTGTCGATGAGTGGTCTCTAAGTGTAAAAATCTGTAAGACGACCCATATGGGAAATTAACATATCTGAAAACTCACCTTTAGTCTCCTCTTACGAATGTAATGGGACAACAGCTACATGTACATAGCTTTCGCTCTACCTGTAGGGAAGTGGGAATCTGTAGCGGATTAACGTGTAGCTTTGCGGACTAACGTGTAACTTTGCGGACTAACGTGTAACTTTGCGGATTAACGTGTAACTTTGCGGATTAACGTGTAACTTCGTGTATTACCGTGTAACTTCTTGGATTAACGTGTAACTTCTTGGATTAACGTGTAACTTTGTAGATTAACGTGTAACTTTGCAGATTAACGTGTAACTTAGCGGATTAACGTGTAACTTTGCGGATTAACGTGTAACTTTGCGGATTAACGTGTAACTTTGCGGACTAACGTGCAACTTTGCGGATTAACGTGTAACTTTGCAGATTAACGTGTAACTTTGCAGATTAACGTGTCACTTTGCAGATTAACGTGTAACTTTGCTGATTAACGTGAAACTTTGCGGACTAACGTGTAACTTAGCGGATTAACGTGTAACTTTGCGGATTCACGTGTAACTTCGTGGATTAACGTGTAACTTTGCAGATTAACGTGTAGCTTTGCTCAACGTCCACCAACAAAGTTGATATATGAAGCATATTTCAATAAATCTATGTTTAAATACTATATACATATATGTATCTCATTTTATACAAGATTGATCTCCCTTGGACCGTGTTGATAATGTTCACGCGTTTGATTAATATCCTTAAAAAACATTATTTATAAAAATTGTTTTAAGATAATTTCTATCCATTTTCTATGATAGCATAGCAATTTAATAGACATATTTAATGCAGTCTTTTTATGAGATATCTGTCAATTCCGTCTATGTCAGTGAAATTCGTTGAAATTAATATACACTAAAAATAAGTAAATTAGACGGCCGAAAGTCAGCCGAGTCTGAGGTGCCTTAATATTTACTTACCACGTGTAGCTGGCTATAGTCTGATGAGGATGCACCATATGGAGTTTAAATAAGAAAGGAACTCTGATAAAACTAGGTTAAACATAGAATAGAGAGCGCAGGCGAATTTGCCATTTTGAAAAGTTTATCTTTCTTTAAAAACCTGTTGAAATTGCATTTTAAACGGGTATCGATATAATCTTCCGACTTCGTCTCGGGTAACCAAATATTCTAGGGTGGCTATAATTGACATTCACACTAAGGGGTGGTCACAGTAGAGAGGTGATCGGTTATAGTCAAAGTACAGATTAGAGAGGGTTTACTAGAGACACAAACAGTACAGAGAGGGGAGGGGTGGTCACAGTAGAGAGGTGACCGGTTATAGTCAAAGTACAGATTAGAGAGGGTTTACTAGAGACACAAACAGTACACAGAGGGGAGGGGTGGTCACAGTAGAGAGGTGACCGGTTATAGTCAAAGTACGGATTAGAGAGGGTTTACTAGAGACACAAACAGTACAGAGAGGGGAGGGGTGGTCACAGTAGAGAGGTGACCGGTTATAGTCAAAGTACAGATTAGAGAGGGTTTACTAGAGACACAAACAGTACAGAGAGGGGAGGGGTGGTCACAGTAGAGAGGTGACCGGTTATAGTTAAGGTACAGATTGGAGAGGGTTTACTAGAGACACAATCAGTACAGAGAGGGGAGGGGTGGTCACAGTAGAGAGGTGACCGGTTATAGTCAAAGTACAGATTAGAGAGGGTTTACTAGAGACACAAACAGTACAGAGAGGGGAGGGGTGGTCATAGTAGAGAGGTGGCCGGTTATAGTCACAAACAGTACAGAGAGGGGGGGTGGTCACAGTAGAGAGGTGGCCAGTTATAGTCAAAGTACAGATTAGAGAGGGTTTACTAGAGACACAAACAGTACAGAGAGGGGATGGGTGGTCACAGTAGAGATGTGTCCGGTTATAGTGAAGGTACATATTGGAGAGGGTTTACTAGAGACACAAACAGTACAGAGAGGGGAGGGGTGGTCACAGTAGAGAGGTGTCCGGTTATAGTGAAGGTACAGATTAGAGAGGGTTTACTAGAGCCACAAACAGTACAGAGAGGGGAGGGGTGGTCACAGTAGAGAGGTGACCGGTTATAGTCAAAGTACAGATTAGAGAGGGTTTACTAGAGACACAAACAGTACAGAGAGGGGAGGGGTGGTCACAGAAGAGAGGTGGTCGGTTATAGTCAAAGTACAGATTAGAGAGGGTTTACTAGAGACACAAACAGTACAGAGAGGGGATGGGTGGTCACAGTAGAGATATGTCCGGTTATAGTGAAGGTACAGATTAGAGAGGGTTTACTAGAGACACAAACAGTACAGAGAGGGGAGGGGTGGTCACAGTAGAGAGGTGACCGGTTATAGTCAAAGTACAGATTAGAGAGGGTTTACTAGAGACACAAACAGTACAGAGAGGGGAGGGGTGGTCACAGTAGAGAGGTGACCGGTTATAGTCAAAGTACGGATTAGAGAGGGTTTACTAGAGACACAAACAGTACAGAGAGGGGAGGGGTGGTCACAGTAGAGATGTGTCCGGTTATAGTGAAGGTACAGATTGGAGAGGGTTTACTAGAGACATAAACAGTACAGAGAGGGGAGGGGTGGTCACAGTAGAGAGGTGACCGGTTATAGTCAAAGTACGGATTAGAGAGGGTTTACTAGAGACACAAACAGTACAGAGAGGGGAGGGTGGTCACAGTAGAGAGGTGGCCGGTTATAGTCACAAACAGTACATAGAGGGGAGGGGTGGTCACAGCAGAGAGGTGACCGGTTATATTCACAAACAGTACAAAGAGGAAATGTAGTACACTGTAATGTAAAATTCGCTACCAACCATCATCTTCCACGTATTAGGTATGGTTACCTAGACAACTACAACTACGATGTAGACCAACACGGACATGGCCAATCAGATTCGAGGACAAGGAAGCCATATTGGATTCCAGATTAAACAGTTCAATGTGTAAACCAGCATAAATCTATCATGTAATGTTCTTGTCAGAAAATTGAATATGACGGCCATTTTGGAAATGGAAATTTCACTTTAGTTGGCTATTAGTGTAGGTGTCAGCCCCTGTGTCCTAATGAAGCCAATTATTAACATTTTATTTCAGTTAACAATATTTCTATGCAAACAGTTTTTCCTCTATGCTCGTTTTTGTTTTCAATATTGTCGATACGTTTTAATTACTTTACACAAAACTACTGATTACTAATTTTTTTATATATGTTTTATACTGATTGAAGATGTTTTTTACCACATAACTACGAATTGATTGTATTAGAAAAATGTATTTTTGACCTTCAGAAAATTTTGCTTAACGTAAAAAGAGATTGTTTTTACTCAAAATCCATCTCTTTTTCCTAATGTACTACAGATTGTAAATTCTCGCTGGCATGTATGATATACATCATGTTAGTATCGGCTGGCGTGTATGATATACATCATGTTAGTATCAGCTGGCGTGTATGATATACATCATGTTAGTATCAGCTGGCGTGTATGATATACATCATGTTAGTATCGGCTGGCATGTATGATATACATCATGTTAGTATCGGCTGGCGTGTATGATATACATCATGTTAGTATCGGCTGGCGTGTATGATATATACATCATGTTAGTATCGGCTGGCGTGTATGATATACATCATGTTAGTATCGGCTGGCGTGTATGATATACATCATGTTAGTATCGGCTGGCGTGTATGATATACATCATGTTAGTATCAGCTGGCGTGTATGATATACATCATGTTAGTATCAGCTGGCGTGTATGATATACATCATGTTAGTATCGGCTGGCGTGTATGATATACATCATATTAGTATCGGCTGGCGTGTATGATATACATCATGTTAGTATCAGCTGGCGTGTATGATATACATCATGTTAGTATCGACTGGCGTGTATGATATACATCATGTTAGTATCGGCTGGCGTGTACGATATACATCATGTTAGTATCGGCTGGCGTGTACGATATACATCATGTTAGTATCAGCTGGCGTGTATGATATACATCATATCAGTATCAGCTGTCGTGTATGATATACATCATGTTAGTATCAGCTGGCGTGTATGATATACATCATGTTAGTATCAGCTGGCGTGTACGATATACATCATGTTAGTATCAGCTGGCATGTATGATATACATCATGTTAGTATCAGCTGGCATGTATGATATACATCTTGTTAGTATCAGCTGGCATGTATGATATACATCTTGTTAGTATCAGCTGGCATGTACGATATACATCATGTTAGTATCAGCTGGCATGTACGATATACATCATGTTAGTATCAGCTGGCATGTACGATATACATCTTGTTAGTATCAGCTGGCATGTACGATATACATCTTGTTAGTATCAGCTGGCATGTACGATATACATCTTGTTAGTATCAGCTGGCATGTACGATATACATCTTGTTAGTATCAGCTGGCATGTACGATATACATCTTGTTAGTATCAGCTGGCATGTATGATATACATCTTGTTAGTATCAGCTGGCATGTACGATATACATCATGTTAGTATCAGCTGGCATGTATGATATACATCTTGTTAGTATCAGCTGGCATGTACGATATACATCATGTTAGTATCAGCTGGCATGTACGATATACATCATGTTAGTATCAGCTGGCATGTATGATATACATCATGTTAGTATCAGCTGGCATGTATGATATACATCATGTTAGTATCAGCTGGCATGTATGATATACATCATGTTAGTATCAGCTGACGTGTATGATATACATCATGTTAGTATCAGCTGGCGTGTATGATATACATCATGTTAGTATCGGCTGGCGTGTATGATATACATCATGTTAGTATCAGCTGGCGTGTATGATATACATCATGTTAGTATCGGCTGGCGTGTATGATATACATCATGTTAGTATCAGCTGGCATGTATGATATACATCTTGTTAGTATCAGCTGGCATGTACGATATACATCATGTTAGTATCAGCTGGCATGTATGATATACATCATGTTAGTATCAGCTGGCATGTACGATATACATCATGTTAGTATCAGCTGGCATGTATGATATACATCATGTTAGTATCAGCTGGCATGTATGATATACATCATGTTAGTATCAGCTGGCATGTACGATATACATCATGTTAGTATCAGCTGGCATGTACGATATACATCATGTTAGTATCAGCTGGCATGTACGATATACATCATGTTAGTATCAGCTGGCGTGTATGATATACATCATGTTAGTATCAGCTGGCGTGTATGATATACATCATGTTAGTATCAGCTGGCGTGTATGATATACATCATGTTAGTATCAGCTGGCGTGTATGATATACATCATGTTAGTATCGGCTGGCATGTATGATATACATCATGTTAGTATCAGCTGGCGTGTATGATATACATCATGTTAGTATCGGCTGGCATGTATGATATACATCATGTTAGTATCAGCTGGCGTGTATGATATACATCATGTTAGTATCAGCTGGCGTGTATGATATACATCATGTTAGTATCGGCTGGCATGTACGATATACATCATGTTAGTATCAGCTGGCATGTACGATATACATCATGTTAGTATCAGCTGGCATGTACGATATACATCATGTTAGTATCAGCTGGCGTGTATGATATACATCATGTTAGTATCAGCTGGCATGTACGATATACATCATGTTAGTATCAGCTGGCATGTACGATATACATCATGTTAGTATCAGCTGGCGTGTATGATATACATCATGTTAGTATCAGCTGGCGTGTATGATATACATCATGTTAGTATCGGCTGGCATGTATGATATACATCATGTTAGTATCAGCTGGCGTGTATGATATACATCATGTTAGTATCGGCTGGCATGTATGATATACATCATGTTAGTATCAGCTGGCGTGTATAATATACATCATGTTAGTATCAGCTGGCATGTACGATATACATCATGTTAGTATCAGCTGGCGTGTATGATATATACATCATGTTAGTATCGGCTGGCATGTATAATATACATCATGTTAGTATCAGCTGGCATGTACGATATACATCATGTTAGTATCAGCTGGCGTGTATGATATACATCATGTTAGTATCGGCTGGCATGTATGATATACATCATGTTAGTATCAGCTGGCATGTATGATATACATCATGTTAGTATCAGCTGGCGTGTATGATATACATCATGTTAGTATCAGCTGGCGTGTACGATATACATCATGTTAGTATCGGCTGGCGTGTATGATATACATCATGTTAGTATCGGCTGGCGTGTATGATATACATCATGTTAGTATCAGCTGGCATGTACGATATACATCATGTTAGTATCGGCTGGCGTGTATGATATACATCATGTTAGTATCAGCTGGCGTGTATGATATACATCATGTTAGTATCAGCTGGCGTGTATGATATACATCATGTTAGTATCGGCTGGCATGTATGATATACATCATGTTAGTATCAGCTGGCGTGTATGATATACATCATGTTAGTATCAGCTGGCATGTACGATATACATCATGTTAGTATCAGCTGGCGTGTATGATATACATCATGTTAGTATCAGCTGGCATGTACGATATACATCATGTTAGTATCGGCTGGCGTGTATGTTTACATCATGTTAGTATCAGCTGGCGTGTATGATATACATCATGTTAGTATCAGCTGGCGTGTATGATATACATCATGTTAGTATCAGCTGGCATGTACGATATACATCATGTTAGTATCGGCTGGCGTGTATGATATACATCATGTTAGTATCAGCTGGCGTGTATGATATACATCATGTTAGTATCAGCTGGCATGTACGATATACATCATGTTAGTATCGGCTGGCGTGTATGATATACATCATGTTAGTATCAGCTGGCGTGTATGATATACATCATGTTAGTATCGGCTGGCATGTATGATATACATCATGTTAGTATCAGCTGGCGTGTATGATATACATCATGCTAGTATCGGCTGGCGTGTATGATATACATCATGTTAGTATCAGCTGGCGTGTATGATATACATCATGTTAGTATCAGCTGGCGTGTATGATATACATCATGTTAGTATCAGCTGGCGTGTATGATATACATCATGTTAGTATCAGCTGGCGTGTATGATATACATCATGTTAGTATCGGCTGGCATGTATGATATACATCATGTTAGTATCAGCTGGCATTTAAGATATACATCATGTAAGTATCAGCTGGCATGTATGATATACATCATGTTAGTATCAGCTGGCGTGTATGATATACATCATGTTAGTATCAGCTGGCATGTACGATATACATCATGTTAGTATCAGCTGGCGTGTATGATATACATCATGTTAGTATCAGCTGGCGTGTATGATATACATCATGTTAGTATCGGCTGGCGTGTATGATATACATCATGTTAGTATCAGCTGGCGTGTATGATATACATCATGTTAGTATCAGCTGGCGTGTATGATATACATCATGTTAGTATCAGTTGGCGTGTATGATATACATCATGTTAGTATCGGCTGGCGTGTATGATATACATCATGTTAGTATCAGCTGGCGTGTATGATATACATCATGTTAGTATCAGCTGGCGTGTATGATATACATCATGTTAGTATCAGCTGGCGTGTATGATATACATCATGTTAGTATCAGCTGGCGTGTATGATATACATCATGTTAGTATCAGCTGGCGTGTATGATATACATCATGTTAGTATCAGCTGGCGTGTATGATATACATCATGTTAGTATCAGCTGGCGTGTATGATATACATCATGTTAGTATCAGCTGGCGTGTATGATATACATCATGTTAGAATCAGCTGGCGTGTATGATATACATCATGTTAGTATCGGCTGGCGTGTATGATATACATCATGTTAGTATCAGCTGGCGTGTATGATATACATCATGTTAGTATCAGCTGGCGTACATCATGTTAGTATCAGCTGGCGTGTATGATATACATCATGTTAGTATCAGCTGGCGTGTATGATATACATCATGTTAGTATCAGCTGGCATGTATGATATACACCATGTTAGTATCAGCTGGCGTGTATGATATACATCATGTTAGTATCGGCTGGCGTGTATGATATACATCATGTTAGTATCAGCTGGCGTGTATGATATACATCATGTTAGTATCGGCTGGCATGTATGATATACATCATGTTAGTATCGGCTGGCATGTATGATATACATCATGTTAGTATCAGCTGGCGTGTATGATATACATCATGTTAGTATCGGCTGACGTGTATGATATACATCATGTTAGTATCAGCTGGCGTGTATGATATACATCATGTTAGTATCGGCTGGCGTGTATGATATACATCATGTTAGTATCGGCTGGCGTGTATGATATACATCATGTTAGTATCAGCTGGCATGTATGATATACATCATGTTAGTATCGGCTGGCGTGTATGATATACATCATGTTAGTATCAGCTGGCATGTATGATATACATCATGTTAGTATCAGCTGGCGTGTATGATATACATCATGTTAGTATCAGCTGACGTGTATGATATACATCATGTTAGTATCAGCTGGCATGTATGATATACATCATGTTAGTATCAGCTGGCGTGTATGATATACATCATGTTAGTATCAGCTGACGTGTATGATATACATCATGTTAGTATCAGCTGGCATGTATGATATACATCATGTTAGTATCAGCCTATTCATGTTATACCACCCCCCCCCCTCCGCCGCCCCCCCCCCCCCCCCCCCCCCCCAAAAAAAAAAAAAAAAAACAAAAAAAAAACTGAAGAAATGGCACTGTAGCATTTTCAACAAAAAAGATATATGTTTTTTTCCCATTTGGCACAAGAGGGGCGGTATATTCTTTTAAAAGTAGGACTACAGAGGCTACCAATAACACATACAAACTATCGTATTTGCTTCTTAGGCCATTTTGAAAAGCGACCTTTCACAGAGTTAAAGTAATATGTGTTAGTTCTTTTAGGATAAAAACCAATGCTCTTCAATCTTGAATTTATTCATATTGCAGTATGACATACACGTAATAATATTGATTTTTGCGTTGAGCTCCAATGAGCGGAAGCGAGTGCATGCATGTTATAAAAAAACATCATTAGTTAGAACGATATTGGGAATGTTGCCAGAACAGTGAATGTAATTATCCAGGGAAGTCATTGATGTCCATTAACATTTGTAGGCCTTATCACCTGGGCCCAGTTGTTCAAAAGGTGACCAGCCGAATCATCTTTTCCCTTCTTTTCATACTATTTTCCTATAATAAAAAAAAACTTAATCCAAAATGCTCCATTTATCTATATAATACAAAAATGTTTTTTCTTCTAGTATATTTGAATTCATTCCAAACATTTATATGTCGTGATCTTTCCCGATGCAGTCATTTAACTTTATATGTACCTATCTCCTTCTCCGTCCTGCCCCCCCCTCTCTCTCTCTCTCTCTCTCTCTCTCTCTCTCTCTCTCTCTCTCTCTCTCTCTCTCTCTCTCTCTCTTCGTTTCTTTATCGAATTTCTGAATATTTGTATATGCAATCATGTGACTATGTTATTGTTAATTATTTTGTTATTATTATGGGAGAAGTCGTCTATAAGTTGGAAAAACTTGCTGACTAATCCCTTTGTCATTATTATATGTCAATAAAATATGTTTAAACTAACTAATCATAATTTAACAACAATTTTACAATCCTTATAAAATCATAAACAAAATTGTATGAGACTATAACACTGTTCAGTCTCTTCCTACTGTACCTGCCCACTTAAAGGAATATTTCTACACAGGTACAGGCATTTCTTTAATGAATTTATGAAACACTTATAATAGCGTATAATAATCGGTAGGTTTGTAGTGCCGATACAAACGGAATTTCGATGTTGAATAAATGTCGGCGTTTACCACCGATCGTTGGGACACAAACATGATACTTCGAGTTACTGATTATTTCAAGTAGAATTTTCATTGTTGGGACCTAATTTTCACTTCGTATTATCCGAGTTTTTGGAGTTTTCCAAATTCTGGTATTCCGAGTTTTTTTTACTAGGATAAAGAGAGATTTCGCCGGGACTGACGAATTAGTAAATCGTACGTACGGATTACTAATTCGTACGTACGGATTACTAATTCGTACGTACGATTTACTAATTCGTACGTACGAATTAGCAGAGACATATATAGAGAGATTGGCAGCTCTCTATTTGCCCTTATGTCTACGTGGTGGCCCCTGACCTTCCCACAATCCATTTCGGTCACTCTGTCCAGTCTTCTCCTGATGCCATAATGGAGAAAACAGTGTACATAATCATCAAGGCTATATCCTATAAGTATTATAGTTTTTGGATTATGTAGTAACTTTTGTAGTGGCCTAATTAAAACCATGTGCTTTTTGTGTGTATTGAAAATTGACGATGTTTTGGTCTGACGTAATGGCGGATTAACCAGAACATGTCGAATAAGTTCCAGTACATCAATACACACATGCGCAAAGCCCGATTTACCTGTGCTCGCGTGTGTTTGATAGGGAACAAGACGCTCTCGATAAGGGATATGCTTGAGTGGTCACGAATGAATAGCGATGTTACTTATCTCTCTTGTATATGTCTCTGGAATTAGTAAATCGTACGAATTAATTAGTAAATCGTACGAATTAATTAGTAATCCGTACGTACGAATTAGTAATCCGTACGTACGATTTAACTTTTTTTTATATAGTGGCCCTAATACGCTTCCGTAGTTTTGTAATATTTTTTTTTCTTTAGGGTAAATGGATGAACTATCATTTGTTCGTCAAATACATCAGCTACTGTTCGTGGAGAATCTCTCCGATTCAAAATTTGGCCAGAATGTTAGAGAAAATGATAAACGGTTCCAACACAAATGAATTATAGATATGTCTGGATTATAGTATAGCATTTGGAGGAAAACACTGGATCAATCAAGCATAATATGTAGGTCAGATCCCCTCACTGTGTTATATTATGTGCATTTTGAGTATTGAGTATTTTACTAACGCAAATCAAATATGTGGTATTGAATATTAGAATTGTATTATTCATATTCAAATGACAACAGTTTTCAGTTATATATTAGCTTAACCTAACGTTGTGCGGTTGCGGATAAAATACTTTTTTAAATGCATATTCATACCATATGCCTTGCTGTATTTCGCCGGATGTTGAGTGATCTATTTGAAACTTCGTTATATATATTCTTATCATATCTACCTCTGGTCAAAAGTTTGATACGAGTTATATACTTTCGCTTATTTAAAGATCTCTCCATCATCTTCATTTTTATTAATACATTAATTTGACAACTGCTATTCCATTTGTCTGTCCGGAGGTAACATAGCCAAAGGACTCTCTATCATGGTATTGATGGACTACCTATAGCTTGTTCAAATAAATAACCTTTAGCTACTTTTGAGGCCACTATGGTCAAATGAGCTAAACTCTTTGAGTTATTTTTTTCTGAGTTTAAATATATCTAGATTGTATTAGTTGACATGTATCAATAATTGAAAAGGAAATAATATAAATTTGGATTTGAAACTTTATTTCCGCCATATGTAGAACACGTGAGCAATTTACGCCCATCAAACCTCTTGATTTCCCACATTTTAATTTTGTTTAGATAGCTTCGTTTTTGAATTTCGTTCTCTTGAAACGTGATTGGTGATTTTTATCATGATATGCAGATGTTTGTTGGCATCTATTGGTACACGGCGATATCCTTTGTTCTAGAGTGCAAGTTTGGTTCCGCCCAATCATCCCCAACGAAATACTAAATATGTCGCCTTTCTAAATTGAAACTTCATTAATGTTGACTTTGCATGAATAATAAAATAATAAAACATTTATCAGATCATTACATTAATGAATTTCCGATATACGTATACGTTAGCAGTTTATTTTTGGTAACTCTATTATGTAATATACAATAAGATACATAATCAACCACCTAAATAAATACGCACCAACAGGTGGACGAATGGAAACGAGGTTGACCTGTTATGTCAACCGGTGTATACAAAATAAACTACTGGTATAAAAGTACCAGGTACAATACATAATACACTACCGGTGTGTATGAAAATATGGAACATTTTGGTGATTGCAATCTATTCTTATTTTCAATCAATCATATTTTACTCTTCGTCGGAGATTTAGTAACTTGAGACAACAAAACAATGATACATAAAATATTTTGAATAATTCGCTACGTCGACAATTCCAGGTCATGGCGACAATACAATGACGTCACGGTGACAATTCAAATTTAAACATTTCTTTGCATTGATGAAACGTCCATATTAGATACATAAGAGGGTAAACAGGGTAAGAGAAAAATAATCATTCATCCCCATGGAAGTGAGACAGGGGAATCTCAACCCTCGGGGTAAGATAATTAAGCTGCCAAACACTCGGCAAGCCTCGTGTTTGTTAACTTATGAAACTTCCCTCGGGTTGAGATTCCCCTGTCTCATGCCCAAAGGGGTGAAAGATTCTATCAATTTTACCGAGATGAAAATGGTATCAACCGAAGTAACATCTTCTCGCGAACTATATACCTGGGACCAATTATTTCCAAGGTATAACATAAATAACATAGATTCTTTAAAGCGATCTGAGGCTAATTTCTTTCTCGGTCAAGGCGGCGAACCAGGATTCATCGAATCCCGGTCAGTAATTTTGGTTGAATATGAATCTGGAATCAACATATGATTATATTTGTACCATTTTCATTACTTATGGGATTACAGAAACATGACCTGAGTTAATATTTATCTTTAAAGCATTGTGTCTTTGAGCTAAGAGAAGCCAGTTCAAACATTTCGGGTAGCGTTATCCCAAATAACAATGATATGCCAGGAGACATAAACTGGTGAAATGAGAGAAATATTATCAGAATAGCACACACTCCAACAAGTGGTTGGAGTGTCCGTGAAATACTCTATACTATCGTATTACGGTTAATCGTACTGTCCAGTCAATAACTGGTGTATTGACCATCTATGGCATTGATCGTTGAAGAAACTAGGTTAATAATTTACATACTTCAGGGTATATCAGAATTCATGAAGCCATCAGGGGGACTTTAACTGGTCAGTTATGTGTATTCCTATAATAAGGATTTTGGCGGTTGTCAGTGCTTGACCCTTTGTCGTTATATGGTCAATATTGTATGAAACACAATCGTTATCAAAATACAGAATATTTATTTTCACAGTAGTGCCATGATTATTCACAGCGTTGTTGTCAATATTTTGAAAAACAAATATTTTTTCAACATACAAAATCTGAAATTATTGCAAACAAAATGCTCGAACAAAATTTTTAATTGAAATTGAATCGCTTTCTTTTGAAATAGATTCAAGGCACTCGAAGGTCAAATAAGATAATATAAAACATGTAAGGGGTATGTTCCTAATCATTTTTGAAAAACCAGCCATGTCGGATCCAAGGAGTTTTCTCTTAGAAAGACTTTGTTTTGCCCTTTGTCTTTTGGCGTTGACAAACGCAGCATCATACAGGTTAGTCTGTATAGGTAAACAACAATATCGATAAACATCTTAATAGGTAGGTGATTATCTTTGTAAAAATAATTGATGGGGAACACGTGCGTTTATGTGTAGATTATTCACAACTAATTTTGGTGACATGGCAAGCATATCATTTTCAGTCTACGGGAATCTATCGTTAATTCCATAAATATAATATGTTGATCAATTATTTTATCCGAATTTGTATAATAATTTTGGATTATTGGACGGGAAGCACTTTTTGTAGGTTTTTGAATCCTAGGTTTGCCGTAATCTGGCATACCACGTCAAAATTCTTGCGTTCAGAATATACATATGTAATAAATTTAGGCCAGTTTGGTTTTCGCAAATTCCCTTGCAGATTTGCAGGTTTTTATTTATCCTTTTATGACAAAAAAGTCTTGGAAGATCAAAACGTCAGTATTTTGTAGCTTTTATTCACAATCATACTGTACTGATTACCAAATTCATTTTTGACAGTTGCCCATGCGGTGTTACGTACAGTCGAACGTCTTATGACTGCGGATTTTGGGGCATGAGTCGTTGCACAAGGTAAACAAAGACAGCGTATCGATTATCGATTATCGATTATCGATTATCTAACGTAATTGTAATGCTACAGTATTAGATATTTTTTTGTATATAAACTTTTGAAGTTAAATGGCGTATCGAATCAGTGATTTGTTGTGAAATTCTTATATTTTTTAATGTAAAACATGTAATTTATATAAAAAAAACTTTGTAATTGATATTTATATTCTGTCATTTACATTTCAGCCTTGTAATATATGTTTTAAAATTAGTTATTTGTATCGTAAAATATTAAGATAGATATTTAACTTCTCTGATTGCTAGCGTCAATTTGACGTTTTCAGTCGTCTAAGCCATCAAATACAATAATAGTTACTTCAGTTCTTATATAATACATATACATATACCAATACAGTAAAACCAATGCCTATCACCTGCTCCACAGACTTGGTTGGGACAGAACTGCTCTGCTTTGACAAATTTCTTGATTTGATGTCATGTTGAAGGCATTTGGCAACGAACATACTCCTTAATTAGGGCTAATGCATACAAAATAATATGTTGGTTATCAACTGTATTTAAACAACCATAAACGCAATGACACTGACGTTCAGTACTGACGTAACAGCATTTTAATGCTATCTACATTATGTATACCAAGTGTTTATGCCGCCACTGAGAGCAGCAATACGTTATTCCGCAAATAACAGCTTAGTATGGCACATATTGTCCTAGATATGATGATAATATGTTTTAAATAAAGGTTATATCGCTTGAGACATTATCAGTCTTTACAACAGTTCTCTTATATAAACTTACTACTTTCCCAATTAAAGCGATGTCGAACTTCCAGTAATATTTATAACAGATGAATTTATTTACGCATATCATATTATCCAAACCCCTGAAACAGGAGCCGCCAGCAATTGTGTTTTATATATTTCATTTCTCTATTTTTAAAACAGGCAAGTTTCGGCCACTAAGATGTGTCAGTGTGGTAAGTATCAAGTACAGCGTTTTACCTATTATATCGTGACAGTATGGAAGTTGTTTCAGACTATTTACGGCTCACTCTTTCACTTTTTACCATAGTTAACCTATGTTGTGACCCTTCCATGTCTGTATCATAGTTAACCTAACCTAATGTTCAATATCGCTTGGAGACGCCTCTTTCACTTCTACTGTAGTTACATTAAGCCATTATCTCCTATTATGTTTCTAATAATGACAACAATATAGTTTGCTTTACACGTTGTAAATTTATCTAAATATTATATGGTCTTCCTTATTTCAATCATCCGAATATAAAATTATTAATTTCATATGAAAAACATATGCATAAATGAGAAAATAGCTCGTTGCTCAGTTATTATCGGAACTATCATTCCACAGTGCACAAACCAACAAGATACCTCCTCACCGGCAAAATAGAATTTATATAATTTCAAAAAGAATGCACTATTCACGTGCTCGCCTCATATAGGCAGACACCACGTGACATTCATCCGATGCCAAAGTCAAAAGTCGTACTAGACACATGCATCACCTGGGTGCAAACGAATTTAATTTGATATAAATAACAGTTTTACGATTCCTAACTATATATATATATATATTGTATTTGAGTGCCTTATGTTGTTGGAATTTTCAAAGCATAGAATACTAGATAAAATCTTAAAGCAAATGTCTCCTTTCTAAATTGTCTGTAGTTGATGGTGGCTGGACTGATTACACAGCGTGG
Organism: Pecten maximus; assembly: GCF_902652985.1. Taxonomy (NCBI): domain Eukaryota; kingdom Metazoa; phylum Mollusca; class Bivalvia; order Pectinida; family Pectinidae; genus Pecten; species Pecten maximus. The sequence goes on from NC_047029.1 coordinate 24,030,155, forward strand.
ACGATGACGTCACAATGCAGTGTGACCTGTGGCGGAGGTTATCGCACCGTGTCGAGGTCACGAACATGCACTAACCCATCACCAGCGAATGGTGGAAAAACCTGTGTTGGCAGCACATCCGAGTCCAAGACGGAAGCATGTAACACACATCAATGCCCTGGTAAATATATCCTCCATCATTACTGTCTGTATGGTATACATATCTGTTGATTCTGTTGTTGATGTTGTTGTGTTGTTGTTGTGCTGTTGTTGATGTTGTGCTGGTTGTGTTGTTGTGTTGTTGTTATTTTTTTGTTGGTGGTGTTTGTGTTTTTATTGTTAGTGGTGTTGTTGTTGTTGTTGCTGTTGGTGGTGGTGGTGTTGTGTTGTTGTTGTTGGTGGTGGTTGTGTTGGTGTTGTGGTGTGTTGTTGTTGTTGTTGTTGTTGTTGTTGCTGTTGGTGGTGGTGGTGGTGGTGGTGGTGGTAGTGGTGGTGGTGTTTTTGTTGTTGTTGTCTACTGCTGAATTTGTTTGGATTTTAGTTGACGGAGGTTGGACTGATTTTGGGCAGTGGGTGGCATCCCAGTGTTCCGTTTCCTGTGGTGAAGGAGTACGGTCACTGTCCAGATCCAGAGCATGTACGAACCCTTCGCCGCAGTATAACGGGAAGGAATGTGTAGGCATCAACACGGAACACAAGACGGAAACCTGCAACACTAGTCCTTGTCCAAGTAAGACCAATTAAGTTTTACATTTCGGTCGCTTTAAACTTCAGTTTATTGGAAGAAATCATGAAGAAACTTGAATAGGTTAAGATAACACATACATACCTGTTGAGAATATGGAGTAATTCTCTCCTTTGTCATGCATCGTTACGTGCCGGGAGTACAGGTACAACTAGGTAATTTACGTAAAATATGATGAATGTATCTGTAAAAAATACTTCTTAATGTTCTCATTTTCATTTCAATCATTCTTCACTTTCTTAAGCATTATTGTTAATTTACGTGTAATCAGAAGACAACAACAAGGTGTTTTGTCTGGTATACGTTTGCAAAAAAAAGATTCACTAAAACATATTCGTGAATTAGATTTCATTTCAGTCATACACTACCAAAATCTATCTTTGCGTCTTTATTACATCATACTTTGGACGCATCCATTTATGTTTTATTTCCCTCATTCTTCAAAACTCAATGATCAATTCATATGTCACTTTATTTAGTGATCCTAAATATTTGAATTTCCTCCCGTACCCATCAAGATGTTTTCGTTGATGAACCTTTACAGTCCCGATGATACAGATTGTTTACAATTGCGGGAGATGCATGTTGATGAAGGCCATGGAAAACTTTTATGTCCGACATCCATGATCCCATTTGGAATTATTTCCTTATTCGATATCCTAGAACTGTATGACGGATGTAGTCAATGATGTTGAAGACGCTTGGTCCTGCGGAACACCTGGTCATATTTTCCCCATACTGTTTCAATGGTATTCCTGCAAATATATATTTTTTAAAGTATTTTCTCATCATTTGATCAGTTTTGGTTTTTATTTTTGTATTCCTTGTTGTTTTTGGCTTGTACCTATCGGCTCCTTGGTAAAGTCAAAGGAATGTCATCGACCTCGACTACTCTAGCCGGGTGGACGAAAGATACCCCAGTAGGTTTCTAGATTGATCTATCAAGGTGTCATTTTTCTTCTCATAACACTTACGATGAATTTTGTGCATTTCATATGACTTGATGTCAAGACCAAAGCGCCGTCTTCAACCCCCTGTCGAAAATTCCTTGTACCAGAATGTCATGTCCGTTGTCAATAGTAGCAGACATATAATCTTCTCGGAACTCTCTCTCTAATGTCTCTAGCTTACTATTTGCAGGGCATCTAGTCACTGGTTATTTTATTGGCGGCTTTATAGGTTGTTGTCTTTTGGCAGTTGGGTTGTTTCCGGATCTTGGTTTTATCTGTTTTCATGCCAGCATCACAGTACTTCGCATTGGGGATTTGTTTCTGGAGCTACCCGGATTATACTGTATCAGTTATTCCGGGACTGTTTCCTTGACTTTCAGTTGACGGAGCGTGGGCTGATTTCGGAGATTGGGTGCCAACACTCTGTTCCGTTTCCTGTGGTGGAGGGGAGCGGTCATTATCCAGATCTAGAACATGTACAAATCCTTCGCCGCAATACAACGGAAAGAACTGTGAAGGGGACAACACAGAGTACAAGACGGAAACCTGTAACTCTAATCCTTGTCCAAGTAAGACCAAGGATTAATTAAAGAAATGAAATGCTATAAACTCCAGTAAAATACCGATGTATAAAATAAGGAAAGGTATAACTAATATGTCCGATCACTTGCTCCTATTGTCGACTTTGTTAGCGTTATCGCTTCATTTCAGTTCATCCTATGTACATATCTTTTTCAACGGTCGCAGTTTGCTTTTTACGCCATTTCTGGCATTTTCTCTTCTGCTTTAGTCGATGTCCTTTTATTTGGTAGAAATAAGGGATAAAATCGCTACCTCACGCTCTACATTGATCAAGACTTTTTGTTTGAATGGACTTAGAACTAGACAGCGGGATCCTCAAAGTGCCAGCTTTTAAATCATTTATGATGATACTTTACGAACATCTGTCTCACATCTTGTTGCTTTTGTTGGTGAGTGATACTTCTTTTATGCTTCTGTCGTCATTCTAACATCTAGATGTAGAGGTAAGATACATAATTTATATTCTTTAATTTTATAAAGAATCATTTTTAAGCCGATTTGCGAAATGCTCATTTTTATGATTGGGAATCATTTGCCTAGGATTCGTATCGAGTCCATCAATATTCTGTCTTTGACGCACCTTGTTGGTTCTGGGAAGAATAATAGATTCGTCATTACTTGTGGTTATTCATATAGAACACCGAATTGGCGGTGTCCTAGATCTTGGCTCTTCTGTCCTATCAAGTAGAATCAACGGGGTATCTCTCTGCGTCCGCTGTTCGGTGAGTTTTGGGCACACATGAGGTTAGCTTTTTACGCAAAGACTAAGGAACGTCTTGGCTCCTTCACAAAACCTATCTTCCAGGAAGTCGTCTCCACCTGAACGAGTTGCTGCATTAGCTCTTTTTCGTCCTTTCCAGCGTCGATTTGCTCGCTCATTTAGTGACGCTGATTAGCTGTAGTATCATTGCGTTCGGTACTTCATCTGTATGTAAGCAAGACCACAGGATGTGTGATTCGAGGAAAGTGGTGCCATTGTTACTTTGAGGTTTTTCCGTAGTGTACCTTTTCATTTTGTTTGGCAATGTCAGGTTTGCATATCTTGTTCATGGACCCTCCACTATGGTAGAATAAATTTGCTGTTGAGGATAATTAGTCCTTAATCAAGCTTTGGTTTTAGTTGACGGAGGCTGGACTGAATTCAATGAGTGGGTGCCGACAATCTGTTCCGTTTCCTGTGGTGGAGGGGAGCGGTCATTATCCAGATCTAGAACATGTACGAACCCTTCGCCGCAATATGACGGGAAGAAGTGCGAAGGCGCAAACACAGAGCACAAGACGGAAACTTGTAACACTAACCCTTGTCCAAGTAAGGCCGAGGATACGTTTTATATTTCGTTATTGTCGTTACTTAAATATTATATTTTCAGTCATACTATCAAACAAAAATGTATTATAGATGTTTCTCCAGTTATTCTATTTTACATTACATGAATTTATTGTCTGTTGTTACTGCAATAAAAATTATATTGAAATGTAGCTTAAGAATTTTGAATTATCTTGAAAGATATGTTACAGTTTAAAGCATGCTCTGAAAAAAGGTCATTATTGATAAATAAATAAATCAATAAAGGAATAAATTATATTATCTGTATACTCTTACCGTATAAACCGTTTCTGGATATATTTTAATAACGTGTAGAAAAGCTGCGATATGTTTATAGTAATGGGGTGGGTTATACAATCAAGACTCTAGCAAACAACACTTTAAAATGTGAATAGATTAATAGATAGCCTTAATGCTTAATAATTAATATAAAATTATGACAAGTTGGTGATTTAAATGTGCTAGAAGTCAAAAGTGTATAATAACTGAAGGGATGCTAGGGGAATCAAAATAAACGTAAACAATTAAAATCGAGGATACATTAACCGCAGAAATAACTAATGCTTGGATATTAGATAATTTTTTTTTAAATATTTTTAAATATTTGTTTATCTCCATAATCGTTAGGATGATTTCGGGCCTATTATGATAATTTATAACCTTAAACCAGTCCGAGATAGCAAATACAAAAAACCTGAGCTTGAATATACCTATCCATAAACGCTATCCATAAATAGTTCTTAAATTTATATACGACATTATATTTGTAAATAAAGATATTAACAATAAAACTTTTAAAACTCAAAAGAGGTTTAAATATGGATGCTAGTTATGATTTGATTTTTAGTTGATGGAAGGTGGTCTGAATTTGAGGAGTGGGTTCCAACACCCTGTACCGTTTCCTGTGGTGGAGGGGAGCGGTCATTGTCTAGATCTAGAACATGTACGAATCCTTCGCCGCAATACAACGGAAAGACTTGTGAAGGGGACAACACAGAGTACAAGACGGAAACCTGTAACTCTTATCCTTGTCCAAGTAAGACCAAGGATTCATTTCATATCTGATATTTCCAAACATTAATACGTAGACGTTGTATCCCATCTTCGTGGAGTGTTTGTCAAAGTTTTTTGTTATAATGAGATCAATATTAATAAAATGAACATTACTTAAATTTCTCCATTTCTTTCTTAATTGCAAAGACGTTTGAAAAGAGGTACTAGTTGCCTCGGCAGAATGTCGTTTTGAATTATATTCGGCTATACATTGGACTCTGTCAAAACCGGACTCCATCGTATCAAATATAATTTGGCCGGTTTGTAGAGCGCTCCTGATTGGACAGGTCCACTTAGACAAAGTCTATTGTATTTTGAGATTTACATTTGATTGTATATAAAGCGATAACTTGTATTGGAAACACAAGTATATGCATGTTGTGGCTTTTTTCGAATAAGCTATATACATTAACTTTCAGGGCGTTTTTCGTATTAAACTGTACAATTATAAACCAGCGATGTATTTGTGCCATACCCAACAAGTTATCTTCTAGGATATGTCTTGTCTTGAGCAAGAAAGTAAACGTTGACAAATCCTGGTTAACAGGGAAAACCTAAGCACATGGCTAACTTGTTTATTCTCCATTAAGATATTAACACGTCATATTGTTGTCAATAGTCTTTCATATATTTCGATAGTCGATGGCGCCTGGTGCGAGTTTAATGAACTTACCTGGACGCAATGTTCAGCACACTGCAACCAGACGGGAACACAAACTCGAGTCTGTGAATGCCCTGCAGCTCAATATGGCGGTGCTGCTTGTGCTGGAACCAACATAAATACCGAGACAAAAGATTGCTATCAGGGAGCATGCCTTGGTGAGTAAAATATACCATATTATCGGTGTCTCCGAATTAATACAACACAATGTATTTGCTATTCTTGCATTTCCCTGGTATCCCCGGGAATATGAAAACATTTGAAAAGCTTTTTTCGAAATAATGTCCATTATTTATTTTTTGTACGAGATATACAAATGCAAATTTTGAAATTCAGTTATGTTGTAAATATCACTTTCTGCAGATTTTAAATAATCTATCTCATGAGGCTGCCACTTTGACGATTGCGTTTGTTCACGATAGTAAGTATACTTACTCTTGGAACAGTGTTGAAGGAGTTTAGCTATAAACGGATAGACTAATGATTAATATAGCTATAGTAGCGAGACTGTGAACGAAAATAAATGTAATATTCAATGTATAATCGACATTACAGTTCTATTATATATTATTCTGTTTAGAACAAGCCTGTGCAGCCACAGATAAGTCCGGTTCCTCCCTCCCCAGGAACTGTGGGGAGTATGTGAGGTGTGACACTAACTCTGTTCCCATAGTGATGCCCTGTCCTGCTGGACTTCATTTTGACGATGACACGGGAGTCTGCGTAGAGGGAGATTGTGGAGGTTTGTACAAAGTTTGATCATTCTCACACAACGAAGAATAAAATTTCCCATGCATTTTTTTTCATTAAATTAGTGTCCGTGTATATCACTGTATATAATGATACATTTTGTTCATGAACACCTTGAACGTCCATTTTATGTATATTTCAGTTGCTGCTGAAGATGAGGTTGAATCTCTGTGCAACGTGGACAACAATGGACAGTTTTTAGCTGATGAGGTAGACTGTTCGATTTTCTACCAATGTTCAAACGGAGATGCCATTCAAATGGCATGTCCTCCCGGAACCATATGGGACTCCACGATGAACGCCTGTGTCATTGGAAACTGTGATGTCAATGATGAAGTAGACGAAGTGGTCGATGACAAAGTTCCTGAATGCGCGGATAAAAACACAGGAACGCTGCTACCAGATCAGAATGACTGTCACAAGTATACATTGTGTGTCAACAACCAAGACCAATCCATGAGCTGTGGTCCCTTGGTATTTGACCCTACGCTGCTGATATGTAACTGGGAAAGTGAGGCCAATCCGTGTACCACTAAGCCATAATTCTACTGTCGTAGACAACAAAAGAACGACTTAAAATCTAGTGATTAAGAAACAAAATAAATAGGTTGCAAATATTATGTTTCGGATAAAAATCTGTGAAAATAGAGACAAGTTTCGTAACGTTAAATCGGTCAAAAGCTTGGTCAACGGATAGCTAACGCTTTAAAAGAAAAAAAAGATAGTTTTGTGCATGCATGAATTTAACTGAAAACAATTGAAATTCTATTATTACGTCGTGTTTTTCGCGAACGTCTATAATATCAACATGTTTAATTCGAGACTGGTATATGGTCTTAATCAACTGGAAAATGAAAAATCAGGTAACCGTTTTATGTTGATTAACTGTGATTTGTTTATATATGTTTATTGTTTCTCTTAGCTTAATGACTTATATAATATCTCGATATATAATGAGATTCCTTTCTTTATATGTATACTGAATATTATGCGCACATTTCTGTCAGTAAAGATTATATGTATTAAAGACATACACTTCTGCTGAATCATTTTGTTGTTGTTGATGTAAAATGAAATTCGAAAACAATACCTTTTTGCGTAGTACGATGACGATCATCCAAAGTTAAAGTATCATTTCTGGAGTAAAATAACATCTTGCGCAATTCCCCTTACGATGGCTCTTACATTATACTCGGTTTTATTTGCGTCACATCCATGACCACTCATCAGAATAAAGGTCCATGTTTTCCCAAATTAAAATATAAATGGTAATATTACTGACTGAAAACACACCACCTTAAAATGTTTCTTATATAATAATAAAAGTCCTTACCGAAATAATATTCGTCAATTGTGTAAAAACAATTATCGATACTACAGTTTTTTAAGTAAACTATTACAACATCCCAAAGCTTCCACAGCTATACGATTACAAAACAATTGGCATTAAAAGTTTTAAACGTGACATTTTAGCAATTCGACTATAGCTGGAGAATATTTAGAGAAAATAAGAAATATCTTTAAAAAAGATAAACGGCATAGTTTTAATGCTAGTGGTTTTAAAGTAAAACTCCTGGTGAAATGAATCAACGAACTAATTAAGAAATGCGCAGTTTCAGCACGGATAACAAAATTATATCAGTCTGAATCATTTTAGGTGATAATAAGACTACTTTTGAATTAGGAACATACTTTTATTAATGTGTCATTTGAAAGGATACATCCACTTATTTAACCTGCATTCAATCTTAACTTTGTTTCGTTTTTAACTGCATATCTGCATTTTGCATTTACCACTACCTTGACCAATCACATACTTCATCTTGACCAGTAACGCCTCCTGTCGCGTCTTATCCGGGCCAAAAGAATATTATACGCTATGCCTAACAACAACCTGACATAGTACAATGTTTGTGTACAATGCAATGATATATGTACTGTGAGAGTGAAGATATATATGTACTGTGAGAGTATAGATATATGTACTGTGAGAGTATATGTATATGTACTGTGAGAGTATAGATATATATACTGTGAGAGTAATAGATATATGTACTGTGAGAGTAATAGGTATATGTAATGTGAGAGTAATATATATATGTACTGTGAGAGTATAGATATATGTACTGTGAGAGTAATAGATATATGTAATGTGAGAGTAATATATATACTGTGAGAGTATAGATATATGTACTGTGAGAATATATATATATGTACTGTGAGAGTAATAGATATATGTACTGTGAGAGTATATATATATGTAATGTGAGAGTAATAACTACATGTACGTGATAGTTAATCAATTTGAATGTGATGAGAGAATAATAGATAATTGTGAGTGTTGTGTCAGTACACTTTAATGACGAACCAAACGGCTTGATGTTATAATGTCTAGTATGCATACAATGTTTGTATACAATTTAATTGTATAGTAATATGTAGTATGTATACAATATTTGTATACAATGTATTTGTAAAGTTATGTCTGGTATTTGTACAATATTTGTTTACAATGTATTTGTAAATTTATGGCTAGTAAATGTACAATGTTTGTATACAATATCATTGTACAGTAATGTCTATCATGTATACAATGTATTTGTATAGTAATGTCTCGTATATGTACAATGTTTGTACACAATGTATTTGTATAGTTAAATGTCTAGTATATGTACAATGTTAAGTTTGTACACAATGTGTTTGTATGATGAATATTTCCAATACATGTGTGCGATATACATGTACACACGTACGTTAGATGTGTATAGTGTCTGTGTATATCTGGACATGTTAGATGTGTATAATGTCTGTGTGTAATTCCATATACATTGTACTGGTGTCCGCTGACCAAGATGCTTATCACAGGGACCTGAGATTTGTTACGGTCTATATTATTTAAGGGTTAACTGTAAACCTTATAATTTAATTAACAACGATAAGAAACATTTTCATTAAGTTTAACATGTTTATTTTCCTCCAGATATTTAAAAACACATCGATAAATACAAAATCCCGTGAACAACGATTACTCCGCTAACGTCACAGTCATTAATGTTATGAGATGATAACATAATTTTTTGGGCCAATGAAAAGGCTTGTTACAAGCAAAATTAAATTATATATCTTTGAACATATATTCTTTATAATCTGTACCGAATCATCTTCTAGCCATCTTTTTACGTCTAAAAAAGTCCTTTACATACCAGGCTTAACTCTAGCACATATATAAGTAAAAATGTCGCCTACTATTATCCACTATATATAAGGCTACTAATGTTGAAAGTCCATTGAACAGATAAAGATAATTCAAGTTTATTTTCCTCCTGTCTCGTTATGACACGATATAGGTTTGCACCTGTCGAAATGATCGAGTTATAGTACGCTACAGAAATATAAGTCTGCATAATTATATCTCCGTGTAATTCCCTTATTTAACCTCATATTACTCATCAACTGACAATTTTTGTCTTTTTGGTCCGGAAGTCTGTCCAGGCGAATGTCCCCTAAATGGGGCCATCAAAACTCCTTTAAATTTTGTACTTATATTGATTGATATTTGACGTGCAGCTTTAAAAATGCGATGAAATCTTGCGGACAGGGGTGTGTGACTTGTAATCGCGAACGTCCGTCTTAAGTGTATATGCCTAAGCCTTATTATGTTAAAAGGAAGTTAAACACGGCAGCCACAAAACCATAAATAGTAAATACACAGGTGAATGGACTACATGTGCGTACGATCATTATGCGCTAAATTCTACGTATAATGAAAATGTGAACTGAGGCCGGTCAGATAGAAGCAGATAGAAGCAGATGTTCGAGGGCAGAAGAAACGTGGTACAACCGGACCCTGTGAATGAAAGCCGACACCGCTGACCCCCTATAGCTACACTTTGCAAGCTTGTGGCGTGTACTCCACAGCAGTCGCAGTCTGTACTATAGAGAAATGATCGATAATTCTGACTTTCTCCTCGCATTGGCGTAAGAATCCATTTGGAATGTTGTTCGGCAGATTTGGAATAAGAATGACATGGAAACAAGTGGTGACGCCATGGTTCGTGGGGATATTATTCCTAGTGTGTGTACCTTATTTACACATCGGTGAGTATTTATAAATAACAATAGCTATTATAACCGGTTTTAGTCCACAGTGGTAGGGTCTTTAGTAGGATAAGATTTGTATTGTAAAATTTCTGCTCCATGTAATCCTATTGTACAGTACTACCAATGTGTTGTCGACTTTTATACTGTGTCGACACTGCTTGTTATGTGACGGAAATCTATTGATATGGTGTTATGTACTTGTCGTTTTGTTATATAATTATGAGTGTGTTCCTGGGGGTGAGGAGGGAGGTGGGTGGTTTGTGATACTGTAGTGAGTAGGTGGTGGTGGGGGTGGTGGTGGGAGGAGTGGTACTGTAGTCAAGTGAGTGGGTGGTGGTTGAGGTTGGGGGTTTGTGTGGTACTGTAGTGAGTGGGTGGTGGTTTGTGTGGTACTGTAGTGAGTGGGTGGTGGTTGAGGTTGGGGGTTTGTGTGGTACTGTAGTGAGTGGGTGGTGGTTTTTGTGGTACTGTAGTGAGTGGGTGGTGGTTGGGGTTGGGGGTTTGTGTGGTACTGTAGTGAGTGGGTGGTGGTTGGGGATGTTTTGTGATACTGTAGTGAATGGGTGGTGGTTGGGGTTTGTGTGGTACTGTAGTGAGTGGGTGGTGGTTGGGGTTGGGGGTGGTACTGTAGTGAGTGGTTGGGGTTGGGGTTGGGGGTGGTACTGTAGTGAGTGGGTGGTGGTTGGGGTTGGGGGTAGTACTGTAGTGAGTGGTTGGGGTTGGGGTTGGGGGTGGTACAGTAGTGAGTGGGTGGTGGTTGGGGTTGGGGGTAGTACTGTAGTGAGTGGGTGGTGGTTGGGGTTGGGGGTGGTACTGTAGTGAGTGGGTGGTGGTTGGGGTTGGGGGTAGTACTGTAGTGAGTGGGTGGTGGTTGGGGTTGGGTGTGGTACTGTAGTGAGTGGGTGGTGGTTGGGGTTGGGGGTGGTACTGTAGTGAGTGGGTGGTGGTTGAGGTTGGGGTTTGTGTGGTACTGTAGTGAGTGGGTGGTGGTTGGGGGTTTGTGTGGTACTGTAGTGAGTGGGTGGATGGGTTGGGGTTGGGGTGGTACAGTAGTGAGTGGGTGGTGGTTGGGGGTTTGTGTGGTACTGTAGTGAGTGGGTGGTGGTTGAGGTTGGGGGCTTGTGTGGTACTGTAGTGAGTTGGTGGTGGTAGGGGGTGGGGTTTGTGTGGTACTGTAGTGAGTGGGTGGTTGTTGGGGGTTTGTGTGGTACTGTAGTGAGTGGGTGGATGGGTTGGGGTTGGGGTTGGGGTGGTACAGTAGTGAGTGGGTGGTTGTTGGGGGTTTGTGTGGTACAGTAGTGAGTGGGTGGTTGTTGGGGGTTTGTGTGGTACTGTAGTGAGTGGGTGGTTGTTGGGGGTTTGTGTGGTACTGTAGTGAGTGGGTGGTGGTTGGGGGTTTGTGTGGTACTGTAGTGAGTGGGTGGTGGTTGAGGTTTGTGTGGTACTGTAGTGAGGGGTGGTGGTAGGGGGTGGGGTTTGTGTGGTACTGTAGTGAGTGGGTGGTGGTTGGGATGGGGGGTTTGTGTGGTACTGTAGAGGGGTTGGGGGTGTTTTGTGATACTGTAGTGTGTGGGTGGTGGGGTATGTGGAGTGGTCTATGTTTGTACATTATAAGGGATGGCGAACCTATCTATCTATTTTATTTACTCCTATATGTATATGACTGTATGATCATAATGTATAATGATAACAATTGTCTATAACAACATGGAGTAAGTATTATTGTATGATGAATATAATAAGACATATCATTGTATATATTGTACCATTACAGGATACGTGGAATGTTGTATGGTGTTATGGCAATGGATTATACTGTATGTGACCTTGTTACACACATGTACAATAGTGTGGCTGAATTTGTGAATAAATTAAATCTTTGAATCATTAAAAATGCCTACGCCTGCAGTGCAATAATATGGAAACCATTCATATTCAGTCGACAAGATAATATATAACATGTATATAGCCGCTAAATTGTACAGCTTACCTGAGTGTTTGCCATTTGACCATGATGTCATGTCGCCGCATATTTTCTTGGATTATGCAATGATGTTAGGCCAAGTGTAAATAACTACCTGTACAATCAACACGTCACCTGTACAATCATCACGTCACCTGTACAGTCATCACGTCACCTGTACAGTCAACACGTCACCTGTACAATCATCACGTCACCTGTACAGTTAGTACGTCACATGTACAGTCATCATGTCACCTGTACAGTAAACACGTCACCTGTACAATCATCACGTCACCTCTGCAATCAACACGTCACCTGTACAGTCAACACGTCACCTGTACAGTCAACACGTCACCCGTACAATCAACACGTCACCTGTACAGTCAACACGTCACCCGTACAGTCAACACGTCACCTGTACAATCAACACGTCACCTGTACAGTCAACACGTCACCTGTACTGTCATAACGTCACCTGTACAGTCATTACGTCACCTGTACAGTCATTACGTCACCTGTACTAGTATATACATATATACCAATTAGAAGACCAAAAGACAAATATACATTTGGACTATAATAGTCTTTAAAAAGGATTTGCGTGTTAAAATATCGCTAATATGTAATCTAGTTGTAGGTAAACTATAAGGAAATAATGTTACCACCGGAAAAGAAACATCAGTCTCGCCTTTTCACGGCTTCTCGTCACAGGAAAGAAATAAAATTGAAATTCAAATCTTGTATGAGTATTACACTGAAATTGAATCTCAAGGATCTCATTGTGTCATGGATTTACAACGTACTGGTATAGAGCGGCCGGTGAAGTCGCTAGTCATAAAACTAGGTGGAAGTATTGTTAGCTTTAAAATATAAATTCAGAATTCTGACTAAAATAACATTAAGATGACGAAGTTTTCGAGTAAAAACGTATGTCATATTTGGATGTAGTAACTATTCTGCGTCATTTCTTAAATAGATATTTTCTCTCTTTCCCCCAAAAAATGACTTGATCTTGATTATATTAATATGACAAGACTGGGTCGGGTATTTTGTACTTGTGATTGTCGTGTTACAGAATTGGAACAAGTTTTAGTCGGATATGTTATTGGTTCAAGGCTGTAAAAAGTCATATTCACGTGAATGTAAATTTATTAGCTCGCCTGAGGCTGTTCCACAGGGACTTCGCACATTTGCCCATCACAGAGTCAATGCTTATCGACAAAACTGTACATGCACGCCGAGTTGAGAATTTTTTTCACATTTGCATACTAGACTGGTCGCCAGCCACGAAACATTTTGTCGAAGAATTGCCCAGCTAAATTATAATACTAGATTATCTCCCCCTAGTACGGTCATCCACTAGACGTCTGTCTATCAGAATGTCCAAGTCTGGTGTCAGGGCCAGAGGAAACACGGGCTAATAGATTAGTAACGTCCACGCTACTGTAATACAGTTGGTAATTACATCGTTCATTTTTAGCCCACCATCATCAGATGGTGGGCTATTCAAATCACCCTGCGTCCGTGGTCCGTCGTCCGTCCGTCCCTCCGTCCGTCCGTCCGTCCGTCCCTCCGTCCGTAAACAATTCTTGTTATCGCTATTTCTGAGAAAGTACTGAAGGGATCTTTCTCAAATTTCATATGTAGGTTCCCCTTGGTGCCTAGTTATGCATATTGCATTTTGAGACCAATCGGAAAACAACATGGCCGACAGGCAGCCATCTTGGATTTTGACAATTGAAGTTTGTTATCGCTATTTCTGAGAAAGTACTGAAGGGATCTTTCTCAAATTTCATATGTAGGTTTCCCTTGGTGCCTAGTTATGCATATTGCGTTTTGAGACCAATCGGAAAACAACATGGCCGACAGGCAGCCATCTTGGATTTTGACGATTGAAGTTTGTTATCGCTATTTCTGAGAAAGTACTAAAGGGATCTTTCTCAAATTTCATATGAAGGTTCCCCTTGGTGCCTAGTTATGCATATTGCGTTTTGAGACCAATCGGATAACAACATGGCGGACAGGCAGCCATCTTGGATTTTGACAATTGAAGTTTGTTATCGCTATTTCTGAGAAAGTACTGAAGGGATCTTTCTCAAATTTCATATGTAGGTTCCCCTTGGTGCCTAGTTATGCATATTGCGATTTGAGACCAATCGGAAAACAACATGGCCGACAGGCAGCCATCTTGGATTTTGACAATTGAAGTGTGTTATCACTATTTCTGAGAAAGTACTGAATGGATCTTTCTGAAATTTTTATATGTAGGTTTCCCTTAGTGCCTAGTTATGCATATTGCGTTTTGAGACCAATCCGAAAACAACATGGCCGACAGGCAGCCATCTTGGATTTTGACAATTGAAGTTTGTTATCGCTATTTCTGAGAATGTACTGAAGGAATCTTTCTCAAATTTCATATGTAGGTTCCCCTTGGTGCCTAGTTATGCATAATGCGATTTGAGACCAATCGGAAAACAACATGCCCGACAGGCAGCCATCTTGGATTTTGACAATTGAAGTTTGTTATCACTATTTCTGAGAAAGTACTGAAGGGATCTTTCTGAAATTTCATATGTTAGTTTCCCTTGGTGCCTAGTTATGCATATTGCGTTTTGAGACCAATCTGAAAACAACATGGCCGACAGGCAGCCATCTTGGATTTTGACAATTGAAGTTTGTTATCACTATTTCTGGGAAAGTATTTAAGGGATCTTTCTCAAATTTCGAATGTAAGTTTCCCTTGGTGCCTAGTTATGCATATTGCATTTTGAGACCAATCTGAAAATAATATGGCCGACAGGCAGCCATCTTGGATTTTGACAATTGAAGTTTGTTATCGCTATTTCTGAGAAAGTACTGAAGGGATCTTTCTCAAATTTCTTATGGAGGTTCCCCTTGGTGCCTCTTTATGCTTATTGCATTTTGAGACCAATCTGAAAATAACATGGCCGACAGGCAGCCATCTTGGATTTTGACAATTGAAGTTTGTTATCGCTATTTCTGAGAAAGTACTGAAGAGATCTTTCTCAAATTTCATATGGAGGTTCCCCTTGGTGCCTCTTTATGCTTATTGCATTTTGAGATCAATTGGAAAACAATAAGGCCGACAGACCGCCATCTTGGATTTTGACAATTGAAGTTTGTTATCTCTATTTCTCAAAGTACTGAGTGGATCTTTCTCAAATTTCATAAGTAGGTTCCCCTTGGTCCCTTGTATTGCATTTTTGGACCAGTCTGTCCTGAAAACAACCTGGCAAACAAACAGCCATTATCGTTAAATCTCAAATTTCTTATATAGCTAGGATTCCCTTGTTTGAAAAGTACTGGAGGGATGTCTCAATTTGCACAGATTAGTAAAATGAAGGGAAAAGTAGAGAAAAGATCAATCTGACATGGAACTTATGAAGATCATTCAATGGTGGGCGCCAAGATCCCTCTGGGATCTCTTGTTTCCGAAGTTATGGGGTTGAAATCTGTTTCATATTTTAAACTGTTCGTTTATTGATACAAACGGATCAGATTGATGCTGTAAATCAAATTATTTTATCGTGGTACTATATAGTTTGTTTGTACACCTGTGTCACGTGGTACTACATAGTTTGTTTGTACACCTGTGTCACGTGGTACTATATAGTTTGTTTGTACACCTGTGTCACGTGGTACTATATAGTTTGTTTGTACACCTGTGTCACGTGGTACTATATAGTTTGTTTGTACACCTGTGTCACGTGGTACTATATACATATGTAGTTTGTTTGTACACCTGTGTCACGTGGTACTATATAGTTTGTTTGTACACCTGTGTCACGTGATTGTTTTATTTCTCATTTCTGTACAGGTTATATTTTGTATACTTCTATTTGTTTAAACTTATGATTCTTCGTTTAGTAACAAACCTTCATGTATCACAAGTAAAGTGCATACACGTGTCTGTTCGTGTGTGCAGAAAACAAAATGAAATGATTCTATACATAAATATCGCTTCAACTGTAAACACTTGGACGTATTTCAGAGTTGGTTTCATATACAATTTAATGTTGAATGTTCATATATAACCACAAGATTGTTCTTTAAGAACCACAAAGTAATTTCAAAGTAAACAAATTAAAATTAGAATAAAAAATAAAGTCATCGACCTCACATATACTCAATTTACACGTCTTAGAACACTACACGTGCATTACTTGTCTAGTTAAGGAAGTTGAATATATGCCAATACGTTGACAGAGATAATGCTACATTTTGAAAACAATAACAACAACAACACCACTTAACGTAGCGCCATTGACTATGCTTTCATTACATCTCAGACATATTTGGCACTGACTACTTGGTGAAGATTGGAATTGTCCAATGTTATTGGAAATACATATTCGTTTGAATGTTTGATGCAGTAATTAATATTCTGTAACTCAATTCAAATTCAATTCATTTATTCGTTAACTCCACTCAAAACATATCAAGACCAAGTTTTTATTATATGCATGAAACAATACTTTAGATACCTATAAAGGTTAAACAAAACAATATGTACGCATCCTCGGCTTTTGAATGACATGCATAAAAATATTACTTATCAGGCTCCAATTCGGACCTAATGTAAGGATGGAGCCCGAGCTTCCTCTGACTAAAACACCAGACTGTATACATTTTGACAGATAGATGTCTTCACAAAGCCGTAGTTTCATCAACGCTCCTTCGCTTCAATTTTTCCACGGGAAAGCAGTTTTGGATTTAGGGAAACAATCTTAGCTAAGGAACTTCCCTTCAATTTTGAAATGATTTCCATAGGGAAAAAAATAGTTAAGGAGTTTTCATAATTAAGGAATATTGATGAAAATGGGGCCAGAGATTTATCCCGTCATTATGTCGATATCGTCGAGAAACTCCGGCTATGATTGTGTGATGAAGGTATTTAGAAAAGAACGTAATAAGAACGAGATTCACACTTGTTTAATTTTGTAAAGGAATTTCTTTTTATAAGACCTTTCGTAATCCATAAAATTTCCCTTTCCTAATCCATGTAATTTCTTGAGCAGATTGTTTTGTTAAGGGCAAATACACTCATGTAAGCAAAAGTTATCTCCCTTGGATAAAGTAACCAAAGTCATGATCTATTACGTTTTAGTCAGGGACTTACCACTAAAGGTGTGGTGTTACACATTAATTAGACTTACCACTAAAGGTGTGGTGTTAGACATATTAATTCGAGGATATTTTCATAGTTGCAATAACATATTTCCACTGTATGAGCATTATTTTGTTTTTATTTTACAGGAATTTTTCACTTGAAGCTCTGGGTACCCGATAAAGGACCAGTAGATAGAGAAAACTGTAGATGCACGTGCTGGGATACTGTTTTCAAAGGTAAAATCGATAATCGATAATAGATATACTTCCAACGTGAAACCCGAGGTAAACCCGGTCATCGGGAACCATCGGCAATTTCCGTAATCGAAAAAATCGTCGACACTTTCCGTAGACGAGAAAATATATAAATAGTCATAGGCCTAAGTCATAAATATTAAATAGTCATAATGAGAATCACATTATAAAACTTAGATGTTCGTGTTACTGATTTTTTGTTTGAAAATTTGCTATTATCTTTTTCAGGTACTTACCAGAATCAGGATGTAATAAAATACAAACATATCTACTTTAACGCCACGTCACAAACTTTCATCATCTGGGTCATCACCGTTTGTCACATGATCGCCGCTTACGAAGCTCTGAAATTTTTATGGGTGACCTTGACCTCCAGGGAAAGTCGACTCTCCATGATGTGTTTGTTTCTTATGGATGTGTACCCGATTTATTATTCTTGGTGGAATTACCTAAATTATTTAAATGACGATTTTTATGATCAATTTATACACCAGTTTTTCTTTACCGTGACTGAGTTTGTATCAACATGCCTCATATTGCAGCTTTGTTCAAGGACACACCAAATTCATAAACTGAAAATCTTAACGATTATCTCGATTAGTTCCGTTCATTTGCTCATAGGGGGCGTTGATCAGTTTTTCGTACAGATGTTTTTAGGCGAAGGAAGGATGCATCAGAAATTACGAAACTTCGGCTTTATGTTACCAGACTTTTTACATATCTTTTTACCTTTGTACGTTTACAACAGATCTCGATTCGATATCAACAGTGATAATTATAAGCAACCGTTTTTTACTAAAGCGGATGCCGTTTATTCACTGATTGCCATATGTGGTGGATTTGTCTTGGGAAAAGTAATCCTTTCCTGACATGTGAGAGAGAGAAATCAAACTATTAATTTTATTGTATGTGACTGCATAAATGATACATAAAAAGGGACAGATTTCGTACCCACTGTTAATATATTCCGGTGATTTTCATATTTATTAAGTGATGTATGATATGGATTTGGGCTGGGAATTGGAGACAAGTCTCTGTACATGTGTATTTCAAAATAGCATCACTATATATATATGCATTCCGTTATTAATAGACATGGCGAAGGATATTACTTAATTGGAAATTGTGATTATGCCATATATCCACTTGCCAATAAGTCGTACTATCTCACACAGAACTGCATGGTCTGTTCTACCATGCAATGCGTCTATGCAATATGTATCGCATGATATACACGTGCAATACACTAGATATCAGAGCCGAAATTTCATTTCCTTACACGGAATAAATTGTTTATTAGCCTTAACTTGTCACGAATATTTATGTTGATGAATAGAATATTACAATCCTGGTTTTAACGGGAAGAGTATATATATATTATAATAAAAATGACCACGGCTGTTGACGGGCCGTGAAACATAATCAATCCATCAATCAATCAACAGCTGGTGCTGAGTGACGCATCGTGGGTCACATGATCGATCTACAACACCAATCGTAACATCTCGGGGAAATTTCCGGCAACACTCGGAAATCAACTCAAGTGTTGCCGGAAAGTCCCCCGAGATGCAACAGCCATATGATCCGGAGGAACTTGATCATGTGACCACAGTGCAGTCCCGGATCGGTGACGATAGAACGAACATTTCTGGTTCTTGTTAAATACAATATGTTATTTGGTGCATGCATGTCTTACGACAATCTGATCAAAATACAGATCAACATTCTCTGCATCGTCGCTACCCAGGGATCTGTCTTCCTATAGCTCCGATCGATCAAACGATTGGAACGTGGAGCGCCGACGATGTGTTCACTACCGTAACGCTAAACAGGTAGTGCGCAATAGGGATCTGTCTGTATTATAATGGGATTCGTCAACTGTTAAAGGGGCATTCCTTCGTTCGAATATCAGAAACATGCACAATTTCTATTGATAAAATCTATGTTCAAACGATGATTATATGAGTGTTTGTGCCTACAAGTAATGAAATAAACACCGAAATGTACAGGGAAAAGGCGTATCGTATACAAATACCGTATGTCTTTGCGGTAATTAGTGATACTCCGGGTCAAATTAAGAATATTCAGGACTTAGTACTTGAAGAACTCTGGTTCATCTTGTATGAATGTAAAGATTATAACTTTTACTATTTGGAAAATAATACATATTTTCCAGTAAGTTTAATTTTGACGAGCTAAACTTTACTTTACACTGACATGTTCCATTTATGTATTTTGACACAATGTACATACAATTCGTTTTGTTAACACGAGAAAATGTATGTGATACATGTTTTAAAATAAATAAAACATGCTTTTATCTGTATATATATTTCGTCAATTACCTGAAATTCCAGCACAGATTTCAAATACTTACTTCATTTAAATACCATTATCAAGCTGCTAATTAATTGACTTTAACATTTCAGAGATTTATGTCTTTAAAAATGCCCTTATATGGAAATACTGCATACTGCCTCAGGATAGCAAAATATAATTCTTATGGTTTGTTTTTGTATAAATTATAAAAAAAGGTTAGAAAATGAATTTCTGTTAATTTTAGCTTTGTTGATTTTGATGTACTATCTAGAGACGACTGTGACGAAAGTAATGGATCTCGGTTTTCAATAAACATTCAGGGGCGTAGCTTGCTATATAAAAAAAAGCCCAGGCTTGCACATAAAAAATCCTAGTATGAGTTATTAATAAGCCATGGTCTTGTAAAGTTAATATATCTAATATGTATTGTCGACCCGTCAAGGTCTTGAATGTAGAATCACAAAAAAATCTAAACGTAGATTAATTAAAATTAATGATAATGAAATACGCAGATAGCCATGCTGTTTTTCGAAGTCCGGAAATGGAAACCTGAAGTCGTATCCGTTTATTATTATAAATCTAGGGGTTTCCGGTGTTTAGTTGTTTGGTGCGTAAATATGAAGAAAGCACAATCAACGATATATATCTAGATAGCTTCTTCAAACCTAAACCGAAAGACACGCAAAGTCAAAGCCCGACAGAAGAAATTGTCGAAAATGTTAAATCGATATCTAAAAGTGACACCTCTCAAATTATAATGACACACACCTTATTTAGAAGTATGGTCCCAAAATCCCAACCCAGAGGAAATGTACAATCTACGATATAGAGAAATATGGATTCCCATCAAGGTAGGCTTCATGAAGACAACGATTCGTACACTGTATTTTTCTATCTTTTCATGCCCAATTATATGAGGCGCCGTTTTTATATTTATTCATTATTTTCACATAGGCTATGCTATGCATGATTCGAATTTTACATGTGTGAAAAATGTGAAACCCTATTTTTGCTGTATGTATTCAAAAATTCGATTTTTACATATGCATAATTCGAATTTCGCATACACACAAAACGATTTTTTATATGCAAAAATAAATATTTTTGGATATCATATGTTGAAATAATTTTACTTAAATTCGACCTTTGGATATCTATAAATAAATTATGCATATGTAAAAATAGGGAATAAATATAAAAACGGCGCCTCATAGGCTCATACTATTATAAAAAAAGGGGAGACAGACATCTTAGTCTAAATGCTTATAATAATGTGAGATTTTGATACTTGAAAATGGAATAGAAACGGATCAAACATCAACGCATAATTATTAAGTTTTCATACAGGTAGAAAACGGACCTATTATTTTGATTTTAATAACACAAGTTTAGTACTATCAAGCATTACCGAAAATCATTTCCAGGGGCTGATCAATTCCTTAACACCATTTTCCGTCGAGGGGCTTCGCCATCCTGAACCCCCCACCAGGGCGCTGCCCTGGACCCGCTGGGGGCCTAGGCGGCCCCCAGACCCCTCGCCTGGGCTTGCACATGTCTGAACCTCTAGCTACGCCCCTGACATTTTCATCAGAGTGAAATATATTGAAAGCAAAATCTGTAATTAGAAACACAGGGACTTTGCCGAAATTCCCAACCCAAGCAATGACGAGATAATTATGTACCATATACATATACGTGTATTTTTATAACGATTGTAGGCTCAGTTGTGTCACTTTAACTATAAACACCTTATATACGTTAACAATCAAACATATTAAAATAAAAAAAAAGGTTATATTATAATATAAGACATTCAGCCAGTGTGATGGTCACGGTATTTAAAGCTGTTTTTTCATAAAATGAACTACAGAGCCTGTTCAAAATTGATGTCATGAAAGGCAGACTATTAACATATCCGGTAACGGAGATGCTTAAAACGAATTATACTATCGACCAGGGGTTTCGGAAGGATCAACGTCATCTGTACTATCAACGGCAACCGGTATATCATAGCTCAAATCCGGTAAATTTCATCTTAGTGTCAACGAATTACTAAATTATTAAAGACTATTATACACCTCGAACTTCATATCGTTTAAGGATCGAAACGAAATGTTTCCAAATGACACCAAGATGGTGATGGTGATATTTTCTTCGGTCTCTTCATCCTTCGGTGTAGAAGAAACCTAGAAACTGATGCAAGTTTTCCCATCAACATTTGACTAAAACAAGCCTCCTGATATCCGATCAAATGCAACATACATGTTCAAGAAATTTAGCATTAAGAAGGGATATTGCCATCAAAAAATAGAAAGTTCACCACAAGTAAATTGAAATCTAAGCCGTTCTTTGTTGGGCACGTTGTAGGTTAAGATCCCCTTGGCACCCACCGTAAGATCTCCATAACTTGATATATATATACAGTGATAATCTGTGTTTGAATCAGACTCCACTTGGTGCTGCATATGAAAATATAAACTTTTCGTGTTTCTTTTATTATGCAAGATCTGTATTTAACTATTCTAAGCTGTTATTGCGGAGCGTGTTCCAACCAGGGGAGATAACTCCCCAATTCAACTCCCAATGCATATTCATGTATTCACAAAAAAAACTAAAGGTTTGGTTTGGTTATGTGTTACTCCTACACGACAATGATTATATAGAAAATTTATATAACATTTCTGAAATAGAGCATATAAATAACATTTCTAATATTGACCATATATATAACATTTCTGATACGGAATATAGATATAACAGTTCTCATATAGACAATATATAGCATTTCTAATATAGACCATATATATAACATTTCTGATACAGAATTTAATTGTAACAATTCTAATATAGAAAATATATATAACATGTCTAGTATAGACCATATTGTTACGTGAAAATAACAGAAAGATGAAACCCCACAGCTAAGTTCAAAACACAATTTAATGATACATACAAAACTTAGCAAGTTGCAGAGATATTCCACAATCAAAATGAAGTGGTGTATGAGGTGGTGTATTAGATTATCACTGTTAATTACTTATCGTATAACAGGTATCTTTAAGTAATCCTTTCCTATCCGTTTCTCCAGAATTAAGAATGTTTATAAGTCCAGCAGTTCACAGTTCCAGGCAATTGATAATCCAACGGAATTCACAAAGCTCTCCGCGACAGGTGTAAATTAGTTCTCAGTATCAGGCAATTAATAATCCAACGGAATTCATATAGCTCTCCTTGACAATTGTAAGCGAGTTCTGAATAACAATTTGTCTCTCGTGGTATTTATACTATATTGCCAAATCTTTCAAATACATTCACGTAGAATTCTCTAACAAACTTCTTGTAAACAACCACTTGTCAATAAATACTTGTAAACAAAACATTATGACATATCTCTCTTCAAGAAGATTCTTATATTTCTGTAAGGGTTGTCTCCCTTTAACCACTGGGTATATGTAACATATAGAAATAACATTTCTAATAGATTATTAATATCTCATGTTTAGAGACTATTTTCGACTATAGTTTTAAAATCCGGTAGTTTCATGGTGCTCGTTCTCTGTATTTCAAGTCGGCAGCTGACTTAAATAGGCCTACGGGCGAGGTAAGCCTTCCTATGTCTCGTCCCGTGAGCGGGATGTTCCGTTGTTTCCCCCCCAAATGTTTCACTAGTACCATCCTGGCAGAAGGATATCCTCACTTTGCTTTCACTTAGGGTTCCCGTAGTTAATTAGTTGTCTGGGATGGGGCCGGTCGTAATTATGTAGGGAGTTGTTGGTCCTTTATACAGTAGTCCGGGTGGGCCGAGTGGGTATTCTCTACACTTTACCCCTATTGGGTAATGTATAGTAATTTCGGTAAACTTTAGGGTTAATTTTGACTTTGACCCACTTTTTTATATTGTCCATCTACATATGTAGGCCTTATAATTACAGAGTTACATACTGTGTAATAGCAAATATCATCATTGTTTATAAATATTAAATTATTGAACTTCATTTTCTTCTTTTGGTATTCTTTTCTCTCTAACGTTATGCCACTGGCACAATGAACCTGAAGTAGTTGGAAGGGACATGACTAAATGTCGCCTGTTTGTCAACATATGACTTAGAACACTTCGAGGGGACGTCCAATTTAGCTGTAGTTCGCGTCCGAATCCGTTTTCCTGAAAATCGGAAATCTATAAGATGTCTTGTTTTAGGACCTCATTTGCATTCTGTACGGTTATGGGTTCAATCGCAAATAGTCGAATTAAGCTTGGTACTGAAGCGTTTCATTGGCTAATTTTCGCGTCGTCCACTATAATTTATTTATGTGTGGAGCAATGGCCGTCAGAAGATGGCGGTTATTTTTGTATGTCAAAATAAGATCTATCTAATTGTATACAAAGTGGGAAAAATAATGAAGCAACATCAAACTGAATACTCCAATAAAGTTTCTGTTAAGTTTGTAAAGTCGAAGTCGGCAGCTAGTAACTAAGAGATTATACGAAGAACTTGTCTACTGATATTTTTTTTTCTATTAGAACTGAGAAGAGTGGGCTTGCATCCAGTATAATTTGATTCTCCACTTTATATTGTTGAAGTGTTATATGTACGGTATGTTTGTAAATGCATTGTCATCAAATTACTTATTTAATTAAAATTGTGAAATAAACATTTGATTCGAATTAAATTGAATATTAAAAATGTCTATTAACACTATACTGTCATTAAAGGTCGGTGTCCGCGAATGAGAGAATCCTTCCTACACACCATCACACAGAAGTGTCACCACTGGTACGGTCGCGTGACGAACTCTCAAGGCCATATTGGTCAGCGTACTGTGTCTAGAACAGAGCTTCTATTATATATTTTACCCATATGGTAATAATTAATTGTCTTCGCTCGTTGTATGCGCGTGTATCATTCAGAAGAGGTGTTTTTTGAACGAGTTCTTTCCCTTTGCTTCACAAAACCTGTAAAATGGATTTACGGGGCTAAGGTTATTTTTCCTAATCCCTTCCTTTGTATCGAATTCGATCGAGGAAAATTCAATGTATAATTTAGTTTACTCGGTACAGGCATTTGATGATATCGTTGTTTAACTAGCCTGTTGACAAGTGTGCACGTTGCCATAAGACCCCTCCACCTCAAAAAAAAAAAAAAAAAAATCACAAACATCAAATTCATTCACAATCAATTTATTCTATCGGTCATTACTTAAATAAACCTCTGTCATGGTATGAAATATTCAACACAATAATGTAAATTTTAGCAGACAAACTTTCATGAAGTTAAAAATCCAATATCATTACGTCTTAATATCTATACATGTAGCTCTGTGAGTTACTTCCCTTACAACATAACTGAGAAACTTACTTTCCATAATGAAAAAAAAACCCACCCCAAAACAGCTATTACATTGTACGTGAAACTATTGTAATACATATAAATTGATAAACTAGATGGTTCATATCATTACAATTAATTAAATTACAACAAATGTGTATGTGATGGAAACACTCTTCCTATTTATTATTTTTGTATGTCAAGTAAACTATCCAGAATTATGTTTATCTTTAACACAAACAGCAATAGCAAACTGTGATTGCGTACTTTCAAAAACTTCTGTTTCCTTAGTCAAGTTTCGATAGCTCACAGAACAGTTCTCAGTCGCTGGCTATTTTAAAGATAGCATCCATTGAATCTCATCCAGAAAGTTATATTAAACGTTCAACCAAACTCTTGTTGTCTGTGCATGTTATTCGAGCATAATTACTAAGTGATCAAGCGTCTGACTGAACGAGACTACATTGTGATGTCGGCTATGATACATCCAGCAGGATTTAAAATCAATTTTCACCAATATTGATGACATGGACCACAAGATTGTCAAGTCAGAATTCGAAATTTGATTAATTAGAAGTAGTAATATTTTCCAAATTAAAATCATTCTCAGAATGAAGCTTGAATTTCTTAGTCGTCTTCAATAGGCAACAAATGAGTGAAATTAAAAATGACATAGTAACACGATAATGGCGTCTATTTGACCAAGTATATATTATTATAACTGTTGCCTGGTCATACTTTTCGTAGAATATTTATTTCTGTTATAACTTTATAAATTGCAAGTACTTTATCAGCGAAACCATTGATTTTGACGCACCTCGTTGTTACTATAGACACACAGACAGGTGAGTGCGCATGCTTAATGGCGCCATCACAAATCATCGTCCGATCGATGATCTGTAACTTCTAAAATTATTATTTTTTCTTTCACAAAGACTCTCCAGGAAAAGCGATACAGACAGGCACATAGTTATGAAGTATGTTCAGCACTCACAATTGAAGTTCTTCGTCCGTGTCAAATATGTTATTGCGATGTATCCTTTAAATCATACTGTTGTCGAGCAAGTAGCTCTTCTCACTAACAGCACGTATTGTCACCAAAACAATCTTAAATCAATCTCGGCAGTAATGTTTTACCAGTGATAGTATCTATTTCTCCTAGAGTATTATATATATGTATGACATGGTTTGGGTCCCACGTACGTATATTGCATTGAACTACGTGGATATTCTTTCAGCAAATGAATGAAATCATATTGAACTAGTGAAACATATAAAAAAAACAAAAAAAAAAAACCCACACATAATCATGAACTTACATATGCATCTATACTACCCAGGTCCCGACGGTTTGACTATTAGAATTGCCCGTTGAATCCTGATATTAATTTGAGAGAGATATCCTCCATATCTCTTAAGCATTACTCTGTCATAAAGCCAGTGACTAATAAAGAACGTGATCTTTATATTATCTTTATTATAAATATTCCTATCTTTAGTTGATCCCGATAACTATAGTGAGAATGAGAGAGATTTTAAGTTTTGCCGAGTTAAATATTAACATACTAAAGTAGATCAAAGACTTGCTCAAATCTTGTCGATGTCGTTGTTTATGATGTCCGTAACCGAAAAACCCGGATCATGGTTCGGTTTGCATATTATTGTATTCATTGAATGTCCGTTGGGTTTCACATCGTCATCTCCGGACTTGCATCCCAGGTCGGACATCTTTGTACATACAACTCTCGGGTTTCATCTGGAAAATACAGATTATAACACTATTTATTCACTACTACTCACAACCTTATTGCGAAGCAAATGTCCCTATGCTAAAAAAGGATTGTATATATAAATACATAATTATATATAATTCAGCATCTTTCAATAAAAATTGAGCGTTAGAACAATTGAACAATAATACAATTGTTTTGATCTTCAAGGACTCGTCAGTTATTGTAAAGACCTAAAACGTTGATAACCAGGTCGGAAAATGTCAAAATCTAGAAAATGGTGTAGAAATATCAAAAGACTATGTGAGGCATCAGGCAATAGCAATATTCACAAAATAATATACAATTTCCATAGATTGTAAATAACAAAAGGACTTAATTTCTTAAAATGATATTGCGTGGGGGTACGATAAAATGTATCATGGGTAAGCTTAATGTATGTCATTTCTGTTCAGTAAGTGATATATACACTGTAATATGGAAACCGATAACAATAACAAGACTATCTGAAGGCGAAAGTAGTAAAAGTAGTCCGTGGTCAAATGTCAGAGGTTACCCGATCAGAACTGTTGGAGGTCAGACACGACCAATCGGAGGCTTTGAAAGCAATAACAGTGCGATGGCGAAGTTTAGTTAGTTCAGTTTAAACAATATTTATTAGAGAATAAGTAATAGAATACAATAAATCAAAAGTGACGAAGTTTATACCGGTTACTATGGTACTAGAACCATACAACTAATGTATTAGTGCTGTTATGGCCTGGTTGAAAAGGCAGTAATGATGATTGACATTAACATTTAGATAATTTACATTACGCATTTAATTCTGAAAAAAATAAGCATACATCCACTCGATGTCAACTAACTGGGAGTATTTCTATGTTGGTAATACTTTACCTACATAAGTACACATTCATTAAAGTTTTAAAATTCTATGACGATTCCTAATTTTATCTCACGTTAACATCTGTGACTTTTAAAGGGGCATTCTTTCGTTTGGATAAAGTTGAGGTCGTCAAAATTAAACTTACTGAAAAATACGTATTTTGTCCAAGTAGTAAAAGTTATAATCTTTACATAAATAATGCAGTTTTACCCTCAAGATAAACCAAAGATCTTCGAGTATTATGTCGTGAAAATTCTTAATTCGACCCGAAGTATTTCTAATTACCGCAAAGACATACGGTATTTGTATATGATACACTCGTATAATCATCGTTCGGACATAGATTTCGAAAACAGAAATTTCGCATGTGATGTTCGAACGAAGGAATGCCCCTTGAATGAAGGATTTCTTAAATATAAAGGGGAGGGTGAGGTGATATTGCCAATGAAACAATTCGACCTTGATAATATTGAGGTTGTCAGCATGATATGTTGGAAACAGAACATGAGAGGACTCAAGAGCCGTGCATTGAGATGAGAAAGGAGAGGAAACTACATGTATTGTATAACAGTTAAGTATATAAACAATTTAGAAAACAAGTCGAAAATATCTAAGATGACTGAAGGGATATTTCTTATAAAAGACACAAATTTGTAAATCAATTATACATCTTTCAAAAAGGTTCGTGCAAAAAATATATAAATCAAAATAAAATATACGCTGTAAATATTCATTGTATATGAAAGTTGATAGATTTATCAAGTTTCCGTTGTGTACAGATTAATGCATTTTAAAATTAAAGCGTTCCCTTTTTTAAAGCAATACAATTTTATTAATTACTTACTTAAATACATTAGGAGTAAATCATTTGTCGTGTAACATGTGCATAATCTGTTGTATAAAACTGTACCTTTGTATTTCTATTAAGGTAGCGTTAGATTATGTTTTATTTGACTTCGTTAATCTCCAATTTACGCGATGTATTATCACACAGGGCATACAAGAGGCAACTTAACGAACAATCAGGGTTGTTCAAAATAGTGCAATACAAATTGCTTCAAGAGCACTATAATATGCAATTTAGATATGAAATATTCAACAAAGAAATGTTTTATCAAAACAATCACCAATCTCATCTTAACTAAACCTCTGTATGACCTGACTAGCCGTTCGTAAAACATCAGAGACCATCACTTGATAGTCATAAACATTTTTTCAACAAATATTTTTCTTTGTCGATGTTTTTTCTCAGGGTAATAAAACTATCCATCGACCCTTTCATAATATTTGAATATACAACTCATAATAACCGATAAAATGTCCTAAAAGTGAAAATATCTCGTTTGTATTGCAAAAAATGAAGCACTTTTTTTAAGAAAGATAAATATATTCCTTGTCCCTTGGCTGTAAGACATTTAAGTTCACAAACACAAGGATAAGTGTTTGGTAACTTAAAACTAAGATTTCAATATTTCAATATTTATTTCGTTCACTGAAGGCACGCATATGCGTGTGTTACATGTCAATCATGTTAAGGCAATAGGATCAGAGTAAAATGAATTATCTACAGTTCTTCATTGTGGAATATTTATTCAATCAAACATTCAATATAAGAATACTGTTATAATAGTGTTAAACCATGTATTCAATAAAAGATCAACACAGAACAATTTAAACATTGATCGCTCATGTCAAATATAGCCAAATATAGCCTCCAACAGTTTAAAACTAACATTATAGTAAACAATATCTGGTAAGTATTGACAATAAGCGGGATATTATGTCAAAGTTGAAAATAAAATAAATACAAACAATTCACGACGCTAAAATAATATTATACTGATAATTGTTATATTATTTTAGGTATAATTAACTTGTTAATGATATTAATTATATCTGTTTGTGTTAGATTCCTTTTTCCTACTGATTTATAAGGTAGGTAAATGTATCTTAAACTTTCCCCAGTTGCTCCACGTTGCCGTTTCTAACTCAAAACGTTACTTATAACGACTTTACGTTGTCTCTTGACATCTTTACTTCTAAGTTGCTTTTCTATGCTTGATTTTGCCTAACCACATTCCCATAGATTCGACACTTTTGCAATTCTAGTTATTTAATTTTAAAAGTAAAGCTGTATCGTTGACCAATTGGGAAATTTTCATGTTTTATTTTTCTTCAATGGTAATTCCTT
Organism: Pecten maximus; assembly: GCF_902652985.1. Taxonomy (NCBI): domain Eukaryota; kingdom Metazoa; phylum Mollusca; class Bivalvia; order Pectinida; family Pectinidae; genus Pecten; species Pecten maximus. The sequence continues at coordinate 24,060,104 of NC_047029.1, forward strand.
TACTGCTTGTATTCCCCACTGTATTAACGTGAGTGGTTAACATTCTCATCATAACAGTGGTTCTATCAGCATTCAGTATATATAATATATATTTACATATGAAAATAATTGGTTGGATGAGATGTTTACGAACTATGTCAGTTGGTACTTTGTGTAGGAAACAGAAACGCTCTCAGCTTTCTAACTACTCTTACAAGGTCCGCAGACTGCATTATACTCGATACAAGTTCCATGTCCCAACTACCAGCAGCTAATAATTCAATGTTTTAGGAGCCTTCCTCCTAATTATATTATCAATACCTTACTATGTGGTAGTCTAGACATGCCAGTACAGTACAATGGAACTGTTTTTGATTGTGTCCAAAACTTTATCAGTTAATCTAAGCGCTTTTAAAATCTAACTATCCTTTATCTATGATCTGTGATATCTATTTAGAGTTGTATCTGCAGTATAGTTTGTATACGTACTATTAACCACAACAGGTGCAGCCCTGATGGTTCTATAGTCATACATTGTAAATGAAATACCCCCATTATCATCCCTTTCGAAAACCCTTTCACCCTTTCTTTTTCTTTTCCCTACACATATGAAATTGTCAGCACTGTTTCATTAGCTATCTATAAACACAAGGAGACGGATTTACATAAGTACCAAGTACTTGTTTCTGAATCCTTCATGTTGTAATCATGTATGTACAATTTCAATTGATAATAATAAAATGAAGTTTAAACTAAAGATACAAAAACAAACTAAATCATATCTCTGATAGATGATACTGGACTAAACGAGAAATGAACAAGTTTTTGGAATCTCCAGTTTACATGACAGAGCCGTATGTGGTCACCACGTGATTTTTCTCTCCGGGTACACCGGTTTCTACACACAATAAGACCCCTCATGTGCTTCCATCCAAGCCAACAAAGGCGATTGATATAAATTTAAAAAATAAAAAAAATGAAAAAAAATACGACAAGAATTTCAGATTTATGAGAATGAAGACAAATATTATACTACCAAATTTATCATAACAAATACTGGAAGTTATTCTTAGTGTGCTACCAGTAGCTTCATTTATCAAATAAATTATAACCATGATAGCAAAGCAACTATCTAATTCACAGTCAGATTCGTGCGATTTTGAACAGCCTATAACAGCGAAAACACAAATATATACTGTGTAGATATGAGTTTAAACGCTTAACAAAGCGCACGTGGTGAAGTCATTTTGCGGAAATTGTCAAGCTTGCTTTCCGTTTCCCAGTTCATAAGTACTTTAACAGCAAACAGCTGTTCAGTCATTTGAGGAATGAATGCATTTGTGTTCAAGACATAATGCATTTCCGATTCTATGCTTTCGATGTGCGATATTAATTATTATGCTGTTATTACAACTTTAAACAGCTACAGCTAATTATTATAAAGTGTGTCTAACTTGATAGGGTACATGTACTTCGTAATTCCCCGTAATTAGGAGATTTATTCGGAGTTGTGGATGTTGTTTATTTGAAATTGACAAGTGTTGTGCATCAATTGATACTTGATATGTCAGAAATGTGAAGCATTTGAAATTAAATATACGGTGTCTACACATATATTATATATCTTTGGCAAAATGTCCTTATTTTCTTTTGATACAAAGTATAGTGACAAAGAATAAAGAAACATTTAAAAAATGCTATATACAAAGACTTCTACATGTCGAAATATGTTGTAGAAATTTCAACAAAACCTGATACATACCTTATCCAAATAAAACCCAGTGTGTTCTTATATATAATGTAGTTAAATATATAATAAGTCTAGGCCAGCATAACATTTATAATGTACTTATATTTGTTAATTTGATATCCTGTTTAAGGATAAGTAAATGTTTAAATTTACAATGCTGATACTGATATTTCTATAATTTCAACTAAAACTAGATAAAAAGAGCCAACTATGAAAAATGTTAACAAGAGAAAAACCGACATCGAGATCAATAAAACAGAAAGAGTTGATGGGACCAGGTGTTCGGGAAGGCTCAGCGTTTTTTTCTTCTCCATTGCCGCCATTGTAAATCTAGATAAAATCCAGTCAATGTAACATTCTCAAAATGAATCGGAGCTGTCAGGCATCATGTCAATCCTAAAATCGGATAAGACAGTCAAGATAACGATGACAGCAGATTTTTCATATGGTTTCAAATCCTTTTAACATCCAATTCATGTGACATACAAATAGTGTAGGTTAGGAAAGCGTCTAGAGGTTGGAAATCACAATGGAGAAATTGAAGAGTGGTAAGTGGTCCCTGTTTCATCATTTGTGAGTAAGGATCGAGGTGGGCAGCTGATATATAAAACGCAGTAGTGTCCTCATGAGAGCATATCCAATCGATGTTGTCAATATTTATGAAAACCGAAACCCAGTTCACACTAAAATTTTATTAGACGAGAACAAAATATGAATTTGAAGAAGATGTATGGAAATGCCCTTTTTACATTTTAGGTTAAAAAGATATGGAAATGCCTTTGTTACATTTTCAGATAAAGGACATGGAAATGCCTTTGTTACATTTTGGTATATATATATTATACACTATCCACCTCGTGTTAAGTATAATTGCAAAGTATTCTGATCCCCTTGTTATAAAAAAAACAAGTGCTTGATCTGAAGTCCTCAGATATTTTATCAATTGAAGATTCACGTTGAACGTTTATGAGAGAGTAAATTAGCGATGTCGATAACATGGTTTGCGACGTTGCTAACGAAATATCTTAAAAATCGTTCCGTATCGATAGGATAAGATATTTCAGGATATAGGGATATTCTCTCGGAAGAGCTTTGCCCTCGGCTATAACCTCGTTCAATATACAAAAGAAGAAACCTTTCTTCTGTGTTTTAAAGAAATGAAATACACACCGACAATTCCAATATATATGATTGAATTATTATATTTTTTTTTGTGTGGTAAATAAATCAATGATTGATTTCACTGGCTCTTCAAGGCAGGAGTGTTTGGTTTGAGTTTGTTTCCCTTAATTTATCATAATAAGGTCATTGAAGGGGGTTTTCTCACGGTACTCCGGCTTTCTCCCATAGTAAGACCATTCGAATTTCCACCCGGGTCAACAAGAGTGATTAATATAGAGAGGATATTAAATGGTTTCTCGTTTAATATACCATATATTTCATGAGTATGACAGAATATCAATATATTATGTCATACGAGTGAAATATATGTTATAGTAATTGGGAAACCTTTCAATTTTCTTTTATTTGCATTTTATATGCTGAAAACAAAATCAAAATCATATTAAGAAAATAATGTAATTCATGACGTCATCTCTTTGTGACGTTGCTTTACATCAACTTTGCCGGTGCCATTTTGAAAGGACTGATCAACCTAATTTAACCGTTTTCTGCTGTCATCGGAGAACGTGTGCATGAACAGCTAACGTCAAGTGAGTAATTTGTCAAAAAATAGTCTGAATATTTCAGAAATACAGCAACATAACCTATTTATCTATCTTCGCTTCGATTGGACAAACCGGCCAGTTTCAAATACGTGAATACAATGGTTCGCTCTGATTGGTCAAAAACGAAAACTTATATTTTCACTGCAAAATGTTATTTGTTGACTGCAAAATTTTATATTTTCACTGCTCATCGCTGCAGTGAAAAGATAAAGTTTTATCTCTTTGATATATTTCTATATTTCACTGGCAAAAATGCAATACAATTTTATATAACAGACACAAAAACAATAAACTTAATGCGCTCGAACGAAATATTATTATTATTATTTTTTCATTTTTTTTGGTAAAATACATCAAGATTTAAACTTACAAACTAGCATGGTAAACACTGCCTCTTACATGTACGTCAGAAATGTAACATATTTTGTAATAAAGTTACAATTTACTATCTTTACGTTGTTCCCATTTCTCAAATTAATAAATCATAGCTATGACATAGATGCTCGTCAGACTGTTTCTATCAAAGTGCACACATGTGGAACACTGGCAGTCAGGCGTGACGCTGAGCATGAACTCTCTAACGCTTGGAAGGGCGTAAAGATACAGTTGTTTCAACAGCTGAAACGAAAATTAATGACTTACCCGAAAGAACACGATGTTCGTCCACACAACTGTGTGCACGGCGTTGTCATGGAAACGAGATAAAAAGAGATTGACAAGCTCTCATTGCCAATTCTCACCCACTTATCTTAAAACAGTTATATTTTTTCTCGTTTTATAAATGTTAGATATTCATCACCTGTGGCAAACAATCAAATTGAAAAGTGGGTTTATCGTGCGATTTGCAGGGATTAAAAGTGCATTGTCGTTCTCTTGTAGTTTATGTTTACGGGCATATATCATTGTTTATCAGAGCTATCTTTGGTCTGTTAAAATGAAACTGGAGGCGATCAATGCAGATTATATCAACACCATATGTATATTGTCTGACCCTACTCAAACAACCAAGAAAACATTTCATTTTGTTATTGTAACCACAGAATGTAAAACAGATCTATGTTCAAGTTTTCAAATGAAATTCGATCTATATAAACCGTTGGCTTAATCCCTTTCTATCGTTATCAGATCGCACCAATCCTTCAAAACAAACAAATGACTTCTCGTTATACGGTTCATTTGGCTACATATCAGTTAGTGTTATTTGATAAAGTACTATTGGAATTGTAGATTGTTTCAACATGGTCGTCATCTTAATCTCTGAAATGGTTTCTTTTTATGTGTTTATGATTGTGTCCAGGAAGTAAACAAAGACGAAATACAAAATAATACCGACATAATTACTACAACATAAGTCTAACTAAAAATCGACAAAAGAAAGGCAAAATATGTACAAAAATAGAGGTTTGCATGGAGACACTTCAGAAAGTGTAAGGAGAATAGGACCAGGTGTTTAGGTTGGTTAAGCGTCTTCTGCTTCATCGACGACACCCGCCATACGAATCTAGGTAAATTCAGGTTACGTCACATTCTCAAGATGAAAACAATTGAGTGGTAACACTTTGACTTTAAACATATTTTACTGCCAAATAGAGAAAAAGGTTAGGACACGTTTTTTTCAACTTATGGACGCGCTCTTTCATCATACAATTATATTACATGAAAACATTGATATAGGCATGAACATAAAGAAGAAATAGAATATTTAACATAGACACAGGTTTGCCTGAAAGAGTAAAAAAATACATATCAAAATATCTTGTTGGATTTGATGTTGTTTTGCACATGTCGGAACACAAGAGAGTTTAGGGCTACAGAAAGATCTGAACTTCCAAACAAGAATTGTTCTAAATCCAAAAACAAACCTCAGGCATTTAAACTTTGAAACATATTTAATCGTTCCAATTTATACAATTTGCATTCAAAGAAAAAGTGAAAGCTATTTTCGCAAGGATATCGACAGGTGCAAAACGGATCATCAGATTTACTCGATAAAGATCATAGTTGAGAACACTACATGTGTGCCTCAATCTAGTATGTGAAATGTTTAACTTTCTTTCACCATAACTGTAATAACTAGGTGGAGATGGTTTTATATTTGAGTCTAAAAACAAACAAAGGAAAGGCAACGATCGTCCAGATAGATCTAACAAGTTCCAGCTACGACTAGTGGAAGGTATAAACGGGATATTTGTTAGATAAAGCCCAAAAGGAGGAACTCGATAATCACTGTTATTTTCTGCAAATTTTTAAAAGTCTATTTCGATTTAGCAAAACCTCGATCTTCTGAAAACATTTATTTTCTTCATAACAGAAGTGTATATGGCATTTATATGTATATTATTCCAGGTCACTTGACGCTCGCGTGGTGACAATGGGACCACAAGGCATACCAACAGGCACATGTTTGACTTTAGATGGCATAAGGACAAATGATATTTCAAAGGAGATCATGATGTCGTCAGTAAAACTGTATCATGGTTATCATCAACCTGCATCTCTCGAAACATAAATGGCTGATCTGGTAATCCACAGCCAACAAGTGACCATTTCTCAATGGGAATAAATACGAATATTTAACAACAACTCACGTGAGGGATTGTACAGAAGACGCAAGAGCAATCGAGAGAAATGGACAGATACATTCAGTGAGTATAAAACTACATCATACATGTACAACGGCTAATCACTGTGGGACTATTTAGTGATGCTAAGGGTCTAAAGTGTGGAAATCTAAGAGGGGAAGTTAGGAAAACAAAAATGGGTCAGCAACTGCATGTCAAGGTACAAAGTGTATGTAAGGATGTGTGTATTAATTAAGAAGTTTAATGAATTCCATAAAATATACTCTCCTTATCCAGATTAAAAATAATAAAAACAATACCACATATTTTGACGAAAAACGCACAAGAACAAAAAGTAAAATATCTTACCCAAAGACATGATCTACTTGATGTACGCAGTGTTTGAACATAACCATTGTGAGCAAGATTTATTTGAATAAATATAGTTCGATATCGCGTTGCGTGAAACTAATTCATACATAAATCAAGCTTAAAAATATACCAGGAAATGTTTCCTACAGTGAAATGTACCAGGCATATTTGATGAGAGAGGGAGCAGTGATTATTTTTAAAGTGTAAATAAAATGCTATAATGCTGAAATGCGTCAAGGTTCCTCTCTCAATGATTGCTTCAATTAATGTTAATTAATATCATGTAATTAAAATATAAATTGGATATTTAAGAAATAATTAACGATGACTCGTGTATTGTTGCAGGATATACAACGAGGACGAGGATATTTTGCAATTAAATTAATAACGAAGGCCGAAGGCCTGAGTTATTAATTAAAATTTCAAAATATCCGAGTCCGAGTTGTATATCCTGCAACAACACACGAGTCAAAGTTGATTATTTCTATTCTACCATGTACTGTTTAGTTCTGAGATCGACCTCTTTCTAATAGAAAAACAGCAAAGAAACCCCGGGAAAACCTTGTAATTTATTTCTTGAGTATTGCATTATTTGTTGATGAAATATACATTTCTTTACAGGCACTACAGTACTACGATCAAGAGCATATATAATATGGCGTTGAATATGAAAATTAAAAAAAAGGGGATAAAGAAAAGAAAAAAAGGGGGGCCTCCGTAGGATTCGAACTCGCGTCGTGATAAAAAATTAATGAAAGACTAACCTATTAGCCCACTCGGCTATTTTAACCTTATAAGAAATAAGTGAATATTAGATATATAAAGTTGTAACAGCCGTGACTCACGAGCGTGTATTATTGGCACGAGCGTGTATTATTGGAAAATAATACATGGTTTTAAACCAATCAAAACTGCCGTTGCAAAGCAAACATGGTAGAATGCAAAATAAAACACAACATACCCTTGTATATTGCAGGAAAAGTAATAGCGACGGTACAAACTATAAAAATCGTCGATTTATTTTCTGTATACAGTGTATATCTTATATAATGTTTGAATATAAGCAATTGACAAATTGACGAAGACTTTTTCAAATGATCACGTTTTCAAATGTATCACTTCAGCGTACTATTCAAATTGATTTAGAAACCAGAACAATACATTCTAATATTTTCAGCAAAACATGTTGAACCCTTTGTCAATTAATGTTTTTTTGATAAATAAAAATGAATCATATATTTGTAATAGAGGTCATCTTTTGGTGTGAAATCCAATTTGAAGTAATGTAATTTATAAACCATATACCATTATTACCGTTAGGTACCTAGCCGATACCGTTGGCTCACCAAGGTACAGAACGGCGACGACGATTTGTATCATGTTACAAGAAAAGAAAACCTGCTATGTTCAGACAAGATACGAGCTAATTATTCAAAATGATTCAAAAACGAATGCTGATGAATATATTTACAGCGCATTTGATTTACAGCATAACACTTGAAAATCTTTTCACGCAATTTTATTTATTCTGATTTCTTCAAAGTTCAGGTCTTTGCAGCTTGATTTGTTTTATTGCGCCGACGTTTTTTTGCGACAATGAATTGAGATAACTTGCGTGTTCTTTCTATTCAACAATAAGAAGGTGCAAAAACGACAGAGAAAAGTAGATTTGAAGCAAAATATTTAGAACAACATAAGAAATATTCAAATTGTTGGTAAAATTAAGACTTATCACTAAAGGAACTGGTTCAGGATAAAACGCTGCTGTGCAAAGTTAACCTTCGCGCTTTAAACATTGTTTTGGTCGATTTGGTGTTTCAACCCTCTCGTCCGTATGACGACCATTTACTCCCCAGAATCACTGACTAGTCCTAGAGAACAAACTTAGTTGTTTAAATCATTATTCAATATCCAGCATATACTCTTTTTTTCCTAAATTCATGTTTTAAATGATATTCATTTGGATGACTTTTGCTAAGACATGTTTTTGTTTCCTCGATTTCCCATTCAGATTTTACATCTGTTGAATTCTGACATCAATGACGAGTCGTAGAAGGAATTTTCATTACTCAGATGATAAAATCCTATTTACGAAAATGAATGTGTTCCGTGTCATATCAAGTATATATATATATATATATATATACTGCAATAACTTCATTTGTTGCTGTTCTGTTTACGATAGTGTATATCTAGACAAGTTACTGGTTCGTCTTGAAATAGTGGGTATCTTGTGTGATAATGTACAAAATCAGAAAATAAAAAAAACCCAGAGATATGATGTGTCTAGATTTCTAGATAGTCTACAGACGATAACATTGACGAAACAATCGAATCATACTGTACAGTTGTTAAGTCACGCGGGGCTAATATTTCGCAGTTGTCCCTTTCGGACCTATTTCGTGGGTACTTCTTTTCGCGCTATATTTAATGACCGCCAATATAGCAAAATTAGATTCCCTGCGAAAATTAAAAACTAAATAGTACCCTTGTTTAAAAACTACTAGAACTTCCCAAATAAGATATCCCAGAAACAGTTTTATTGAATTATCCTTTGTCTGGAAGACAGACAGTACACGCTTGTCTGACATTTGTGTTGTTTACTTATGTCAGATTCAATGGTATCTCAACCACAAAACCGAGCTGCAAAACAATTCTCTGCTCACACAAATTCTCAAGTCCAATTATATCAGCTTTTAAAACAAGGCTTATCGAGGTTTCAGTCTCAAAGTTTGTGTTCCAATGATGAATTAAAACTACATTTATCAAGCATTTTGAAATCTGAATCATTAAGATGTTTACTCTGGCGAGTCCGTGTAATGTGTGTCTAGAGAAGACAAATGCATCATGGGAAACAGGAAGTAACATGATCTGTTTTCTTACACTATATCGGATTAACTAAGGTTCATCCAATCTCGGAACTCGAGCTGCGTCTAATGGTGCCAAAGATATGTCAAACTGTCATTCGGAACAGATGGAGAGTAACCGGATATGGCTATTTGTCATTCTAAACCTTTTGTAATGTGTATGAAATTAGAAGAAAGAATCCGAACAAACAACTGGAAATATTCGTTTTGGTAACGGTACTAGAATATAAATGGCTATTTATGTCAAAAACCGAATAGAGAGTTGATTTATGTCGACTTTCTGATACAAAATGTTTCATTTTACTCTTTGAGCGGCTGCTTGCCATAGGTTTGTTGTATTGATAGCGTCTTTTCGAGCGAGTTTCTTTTGATGAAAGGTGTGGAGTTTTTATCACTATCTTTAAAAATACAACTGCTTCATGCGTATGTCAAGGACTCAGACGGTGTTTGCTATGCAATGAATGACAGAAAGATTTTATCTGAAAGCCCCAAGTAATTGGTAAATTAGATAGGACCCGCCAGCCCTGTCGATTGGATGTATCAGAGGGTTGTATATTATACGGAACCGGCGATAAAGTACGACGGATTCCGGAAAAACTGATCACCATATGATACCCTAATAAATCTAATAATGTAACGACATGCGATTATCAAAATGACAATGGGTTAATTACTTAGATGCCGTATTGTATTGTGTTATATTGTAAATTTACTTGCTATTTTGTGATTGGCCTCATCCATACAGTTAATTGTGATGATGATGTAAGGGCATTGTGACGTCACGATGTACATTCTGGTCGACACACGGAAGTCCGATTGGTTTTTCTTTTATATAAGATAGGTGTAACCTATCATTCTACACTTTATTTCTTAAACATTTAACGAAGAGGAATATTATTTTTGATAAGATGTATGTAAAAGGTAAAATAATGTGGAAAGTGAAACTTCAGAAGTTCTCGTCGGAAATACATTTGAACATGAAAAGCAATAGTAAGTTTTGAATGACAGAACAAATACATTATTGGAATTAATATCAGCTCAACGTTTTTACATTGCTAAATTGGGGCTCTGATTTCAATTATATACAGAAAAAAAAATCAACTCACGACCCAGAAAATTAGAAACAGAATTTACTTTTATGGTTTGACCTGACTTGTGTTGTGGACACGTAGGGTAATGTCCGGGGCCATTTCAGTTCAGCCGTCATACTCATCAACTTTAGCCCTCGCCCAGAACTAAATAAACATCATAGTCGATGTCCAGTTCCTCCTAATGACCATGGAGGTATTTAGGGTCATGACCCCTTAATGGTCAGTGAAAACGACCTTAGCGTTTGTTTTTATGTGGGTTTGTTTCTCATACCGGAGTAGTGGTGAGAATTTGTGGTTAGTGGCTATGCTTCAAATTTAAACACACTTTTATCCTAACACGCTTTTGATTTTTTAAATTGTACATATTATCTGGAAATAGCATTACGGATACATTTAAAATTCAAATGATTAAATAGAATATATATTCGATGGCTGTACAATATGACAATTTACTTGAGATATAATGTGTGAAACGCTTGTGAATGTTTGTTTCCTTTTTAACTTTGCATGGAATACTTAATGTTTAAATCGAACGATATTCGAGCTTTGAACTTGTCTTTTCTGTAAGGTCAAATCATATATAACCTTAAGTTTGTTAATAAAGTTGATATATGTAGTTGCTGCTACATTTGTTAACCGATGTTAAGGTTGGTACACATTTAAGATTAAGTAAGTTACGCAAATCTGAGGTTTTGAATTAATTTTGGTAACGGAACTTAAGTTTTTAAATTGAGGTTTAAGTTTGGAATATGACATTAAGTTATTTTCAAGAAGTTTGACTAACCATTTGAGGTTTTGAATTAGGTTAATTTGTTAATTGAGGTTAAGCTTATTTTGTGAGGTTTACTTTGTTTATTGGATTACGTGTTCCATGTGTGGTTTAGTTTGCTCTTAAGATTAAGTTTGTTAAATAAAGTTAAAATTGTTCTTTGAGGTTAATTCTTCTATTTGAGGTTAAGTTTGTTAATTGGGGTTAAGATTCCTTTGTTAATTTTTTTTCTTGGGGTTAATTTTGCTATGGGATAAAGGTTTATTAATTAGGGTTATAATCCCTTTGTGAAGTTGAATTTGTTCAAAGGGTCGCTACCAGTTTATATTGTTACGTGTATGCTGTTGTTGTTTGTCAATTAATGTAAACATGTATGTTTGAACACTTAGGATGAAGCAAAGATGGTTTGTTTATAAAAACAATAATAGCCGTTTGATGGCCACTTGGGGCAAATATTTACATAAACAAAGTTGATACGGTGTATGTAGTAACAAAAACACGGACTCTGACGTCAGGGCAAATCTAGACTGGTCAACAGCCCCTAAGGTGTTGTACAGAATTGCCCAGCTAAATTTTAATACAAGATTATCTCCCCTAGTTTGAAACCTGGGTTAGAATCAGACAATCAATGGACCAAAATCATAAATCTCTATTGTATTTAAAGGTTTAATATTCTTATGACAGGGAGCCAGTCTAGACAAATATTTCAAAAATAAAATCGCACCGGGTGTATTTATTCAAAGTGTTTAAATAAGACATGGGACGTTTCAAAACACATTCCAATGTATCATAAAAATCATAAATTCATCGTATCAGTAAACGAAATGTAACTTAGTTTTTCAAACGTCTAATCTCTAAATGAAATGCTAGATAGTTTTTCTATAGTTTATCAAAATTAATTATTATTGTATAAATGAAATATGTGTTTTACATACATGTACATGTATGTGTTTTTCATTATAAAATCTTGAACAGTTTCTTTTTATTCTCTATATTCCTTCCAATAAAAGAAAGTATTAAACAAATCAGAACATTTAAAACCGCCTTAGATCTAAAGAGAAGATTTCACAGAACTACAGCGTGTTGGACGGGGAGTCCTTCTGAATGATACCGACTTTGGATACCAACTGAACGAACATATTTTTATATCTTAAAATTAACGTTTGTGGTTATATTATAGATAGGCATGGTATAAAACATTAAAGTAAATCACAATGTAAATTGTTTCACAAACATGGAACTAATGTAGTCAAGTTTATGGTGCATTTCACTAAGTTTTTAAAGAATAAAAGTTTTTCGTAAACAATACGTTACATAGTCATAGGATCAACTTAATCAATCAACGGAAGTACTAGGCACAAGGAGACATACAGATTTGGGTCATTTACAGAAACATCTATAAATAGCATCATGCACATCACATTAAAATGTGTTTTTTTTGTACTGAAACTGACTGACATATATACGGAACGTGTGAGGATAAAAAAATACAAATCAAAGTACGATTATGCTTTTTATAAAGTAGAAAGTTTTATATTGACACAAGAGGTTCATCTTTACATATAACAATACATTACTGACACAAATAGCGTCATTATTTTTTTATATAATGATACACATGTCATAGTAGAGGGTTTTCTTTGAGTACAATAAGGTAATTCTGAAAACCTTTCCAAACGTCATACTCTAACTTAGTATTATATGAGTGCATAATCTGTTAATAAATATATTTCCTGGGAAGCTGGTATCTGCTAGGTATGTCGGAATTTTAGAAAATAGTATTAAGATTATTGTTTACAAAATAAAAAATGTGGAAAAGAACAATGAATTTAAGACGTATTTTGTTGAGTGATACGCGTAACCCGTACCGTTTTCGTTAGAGTATCCAGTATATTACTGGTTTTCAACGTTGGCATTTCCCTGTCAAAAGTAATTTTGTTGTGCGGGAAACATCTGAATCAATTGTATACATTTGTAAAACATTTGACATTTAAAATTGAAATTGATGATGTCTGGTGTTAAATACAGCGGTACCAACATTTGCTGTAACAAGCGTTGTATCCCCGTAAATACCAACACGCACGCGCTTCCTCTTCCCGTCCCTATCCGTCTCTCTCATTCCTTCCAACGTGGTATTGTTTACAAGTTATGTAGATGATTGTTCATAACAATAGCATTGTAATGTATCTATATATATCCAAATATGCATATTTCAGTGTAAAGCCTGCAACACCTACACAACAATGTATATCATTTCATATTAAATTGACACGTGTCGTTTTAGAAAGAAATACAAATTGTAAACTATCTACATACCCTGGTCAAAACAGTAAGATATCTTTCAACATTTTTTTTCCGAATATCGTCATAATTAAATGACATTTAAGATATGGAATTTCTTGACACATATCCCTTTACTTGTGGAAAACAATTAAAGGTCGATCATTAGGGTCAAAGCTATCATTTGAAGTGATATTTGAATATCAACATTTTTTTCAGTATCACAGTTAAGTACGGCGATTATTCCATTTATTCATTATAAAAATGAATTATCCCTATTACTTTCCTTATACCATATAATTATACCCTACCGACTTTATTGAAAACAAATATAAGGCCATTTATCCCTTGTCTTCCAGTTGACCCCTCATCAGATCTCAGTAATTAGCACGTGGGAAATTAAACAGATTCCTCAGGGACATCTCTGTTGTTTACGATATGGGTCAATAGAAAATCCCGAGGGACAGTGAACGGTCATGAATGTTGCAGCTGCAGACTTCAGCAGTTGGAGAAAATGAATTCTACGCGGTTGGTTGGTTTACGACCAAAGTAATTATCTATAAATATTCCACCAAATTAAATATCCCGTATGATCATTAAATGGAACGGTATACTGAGACTTATTTGTCAGTGGGCCGAGAAATTGTCTCGTATTTGTAAGTCAAATACATAATAAGGGCCATTTGTGTATGATATTTTGGATACACACGAAAATTCACAATATTTATCAGTTGTAGTAATGTAGCGGTCGTGTTATAAAAACATGTAAGGTAGATTTATAAAATTATACAAAATCACCCTTTGGTTAATATAATATGCTAATGCCTTATAATATTTTTGTAATGAGACTTTTGATAGATAAAAAAAAGGAAATTCATTATTTGTATACAATAAAAAAATATACAAACGCTCCCTGCTTACAAATAATAGCATATGCTTTTATGATTTAAACTAAAATAAATAAATGGTGTTTTTAAGCTAAAATAAATAAAACTAATTCCTGTTTGTAGATATAGGTAACATAAACCAGATACATTTCAAGCTCGTAATACATTCTGTATCGATCTTAAATTGTTGTTTATTTATTTTCATGTATATTATTATGCATGTACACAAAACATTTGTCAGTGAAAAGAGTGTGTATTTTTAATTAAATCTAATTCAATTCAAGTTGATTCCGGGGGCCTTACAGCCCATTGCAAGAAAAATGAACCCTCAACTATGATACATATATATGATTTAAGATATTTTAGCAAAATTATTTTGATTTTTTTTGTGAAACTTATATTTTCCCTGATAATTATGTTTGAATATTATATAGCTTTCTGTCACCCAATATGATATAATTTCGATAACCGATTTAAAAGAAATTATCTAATTATATGTTTTAAATTCAACAGCTTCAGCAAATATTTGGTATATATCTTAAATATCAGGTAATGTTCATGAAGTAAAAATTGTAATTGTCTTCTAAAACTGTTGTAATGGTATGCATAGTTGTATATGTAAAAACGAAACTAATTTTCGGTGTATATGTTCCAACAATGTTCCTTAACGGACATTTCATTCCTTGAATGCACATCGTAGGTTTTAATACATTTCAATTATATAACTATCTATAATTGTAAAACGATTAAGCAGTGTTTTGACTTGACCGCTATACCAGATAAAGTTATGTTAAACTTCTGAGGGAGATGGATTGATATAAGTTTTAAGCTTGTTTCCAGATCATTTTGCAAATCCTGAACTGATATTTTTGTATTTTTGTATGTAATGTCTATGGATTAAATAAAGTACAGTTTAAACTATAACGAAAGTTATGTCTATTATTGGAACTGAATAATCTAATAACAAAAAACTCAGGTAACAATATCAACGAAAGCGGACAGCTCTTGTCCAACTTCTGAAGAATCCCGACCAATTTTCTACATTCATGACGCTGCGTATTATTCGGCTAAAACTTTTCTTGTTGTAAACGGAAGACTGCAAGATTTCAAAATATCCATTATATACCTCTTTTACTACTTAATTTTTGTCAAATTAAAAACAAAGAATTTTTGGAGAAAATCCGTATTCAGCATTCGTGCTATGATGTTCAGGATAATTTGGAAACGAAGAGTTTTAGCATACGAGGCATTTTCTAATCAAATGTAAATCTTTTATTTCTAAACACACTGTTTTAGATTATTTTCCTCTATAATTAATACTGGTAAATTAAATGAAATTGAATTTTATTGAATTATTGGGAAATAGTAGATTTAAAGCTTGTAATATTTCTTTGTATTACAAAGTGTTTTCTGAATAAATGTTGAAATAAATAAATAAATAAATAAATTGGTAATTGCATTAATCTTTTCATCTAAATACACTACCTTTGCATTTAATACCGGAAACCATCAAACATCACTATAGTGCCTTTTGTAGTTTTGGGTATTCTTAAGATGAGATCATCCGGGTACTTACCGTTCGAGTCCTGGACGCGCTGAGACAGAAAGTACATACGGGTTTAGGTATATTGTCCAGTCCCCCACGTAACATCGCTTGGTGTTTTACACAAGGTTGGTCAATACACTCAGACCCCACCATTAATACAGTGTTCAGGTGAGCGATGTAGCTCGTCGCTAATCTCAAAGTTTCAATTTTGGACAACTTCCGGTCAGCAGGTTCCGTCGGGATCAAAGTCCGAAGCGTCACGAAAGCCGTGTTGACGCTATGGGTTCGATCCCGCTCCCGTGCATTGGCCGCCAGCCTTTGTTTCGGTTGGGATTCGAATAAAAAATCGGTTTGGTTTAGATCCAACTCCCCGTCGTCCGGAGTTACGATCCGACACTTTTTATTAGTAGACTTCTTGTTCCCTTTTCCGGTTGTAATACACTCCTCTGTCGATCCTATGCTGTCACTGCCGTCTGAGTAATGAATGCTGTCCTCGTTTTCACTTTTTTGCTTATTGCTACTACAGTACTGACTGGATACTTTCATAGCCTTTCTCATTTATAAAACTTCTGTTGTGCTCTTTCTCAACGACACAATGTTATGAAATTTACGATTTAAGAATATGGTAAAGAAATTGAGGAAAACTTCTGAAATCAACGTACGTCCCTCATAAAGCGACTTGTGTGTAGATCTCTAAATCACCATTCCATCTGCCCTCCTCTTATGCTTGAGTACAACAGGTTAGTCTTCAGTGTGTCAGACCCTGAACCTGGAAACGATTCCCCCTCTTGTTCCCTCCCACTCTCCAACACTAACGGACGGGGTAATCTATGCCACAATTGTGACTGTACATCTACAAAAGTACCCAACAGTCACGCCGGAACAATGCAAAATTACAACTAGTTAGAATGGCAATTTCCTGACAACATCAGAGCTACTTGTACATTTGACATTACATTTTCGCGAAGCCCCTTTGATAATTGCTTGTAATGAAAATGACGGCTAGAACAAGCTCCGGTAACTCGTTGATGGAGATTTAGCGATGAAAGGGGGCGTGGTTGCCAGGGTAATTTGTCATTGGGCTGTCAAATTTGTCTGCTTCCTCATGCCCCGGTATGTTTACATCCACCATCAAGCGTCAAAGCGATATGGACAATTTACTGTTTCACTTGTTTTCTTACGGAAATAGCTATCTTGCTTTCGAAACTGCATGTTTTATAAACCAGGAGGGAAGTAAGGAATATTATAACATAATACGCCGATTTGTTGATAATTCTTTGGAGTTGGACCTTTGGAGTATCGATTATATGTAATCGGTCGGATACAATTTTGCGAATTTTAATAAAAACGTCTTGTTTTCCCCGTTTCATTTCTAAACGAATATAGTTAAACCAGAGAGAAGATGCCTATTTGCTTAAAGCAAGTGAAAACAAAGGGGCATGGCTGCTGTCGGCAGACCCTAGTTCAGACCGAAAGCATTGTGTCTTTCGAAATGCATAAAGTACGGACCAATGTTTCTGTGTAAAAAATACACAGTGTGTTTCATGTACTGTATCTTCAAGATGTTATTTGTACAAACATATTATTGATACTTTCTGTATCTAGTTCTTCTAACTAAGCCCATTGATTATAAATTAAAAAGTTATTTAGTCAGTTCTGCATGTAAGGCCACAATCTTGATATTTAATCTGGGCATTATGATAACGCTCCTGGAAGTCAAAGACTATGCACAGTTTGCGACAAAAATTACGTCGTGGATGAAGTACATACATAAAAAAGTCCAAATGTCTATAAATTAATATAATCGTTTTCCAATAAAAGTGTTAAAAATGGAATAGATTAGGTAGATATCATTTGCAGGCTGCTGCTAAAAGAAAAACTGTTTTCATTGATATTAATTTATTGATAATGGTTTGGAATGCTACTTAAAACTTTATTTCTGTAAAGTGTATATTTAGACAATTACATGTAGGTATTGATACTTAATTGATATTTTTGTCCCTTTCTGTAGTGTTTCAATTATTATGTCATAATTTCATGACGTCACAGTGAGTCTGCTTTTATATCGTTGTTGAATCGTAACAAAAATTAATAAACGATATAAAGAAAATGTCGTTGTGTTTTGTTCATGTATATACGAAAATTGAATTGAAAAACATAATTTGTACATTTAATTCAACACTGGCAATACGACACTGTATATTTGTTTCCTATATGCACGCATTGCATTTGGAAGAATACAAACTTGTATCTCTAATGCACATTGACCCTGTACCATATACGAAAATGTATACTACAATGTATATACGACGTTTGGCCGAAAATTAACGGTTCGTTTACTTCCAACAACCATATAATAGCGTGTTAATTAAATAGGACACATATTAACATATCAAAAATAGCCACATAAACGCTTTTCCTTTTTTGTTTCACAGAAGTGATAAAATATTACCATTGGGATAGTTAACAGGTCGTTAAAAAACTTTTCTATAAGCGGCACGATTTCTAAAGAAAATTTAAAGTATTTAACATATATTATCATTTAGGCTATTTATTGAAAACAATCAAATTTATGATGTAGAAAAAGTAAATTCGTTGTTTTCCGACTCTGTTTCAATGATATGAAAGACTATTGCATTATGAATCCTCGCTTTTTTAGTCGAAACTTTCGCAGGCTTTTTGCCTGCTGGAATTATGGCGTCATCGGTGTAAAATGTATATATTACCCGATACAGTCGTACAAATTGGATCTATTATTACTCGTGGGATATGCAAGATCGCAACCAGGGATCTAGGAATATCAGTTAAAAAGTAAAACAGACGGGATGAAACTTGCTGTATCCAGGATCATCAGTTAAAAAGTAAAACAGACGGGATGAAACTTGCTGTATCCAGGATTATCAGTTAAAAAGTAAAACAGACGGGATGAAACTTGCTGTATCCAGGATTATCAGTTAAAAAGTAAAACAGACGGGATGAAACTTGATGTATCCAGGAATATCAGTAAAAAAGTAAAACAGACGGGATGAAACTTGATGTATCCAGGAATATCAGTAAAAAAGTAAAACAGACGGGATGAAACTTGATGTATCCAGAAATATCAGTTAAAAGTAAAACAGACGGGATGGAACTTGACGTATCCAGGAATATCAGTAAAAAAGTAAAACAGACGGGATGAAACTTGATGTATCCAGAAATATCAGTTAAAAAGTAAAACAGACGGGATGAAACTTGCTGTATCCAGGTATATTAGTCATTTGTAAGGGAAGCAAAGTGGTGTATTGTTGTCCATTCCGGGTGTCAAATATAAGTAATACTTAAGTTTACGAATGCATATGAGTTCAATAATTAGAAATATGTCATCATTGATAATGTACCTCACTGGTGGGCGTAGGTATTGTTCCCCGAAAATGAGGAATACAAGAAAAACAATCATGAAAATGATTTCAATCTTTGAATTTAAATGTGTAATATAATATTAACATCTGAAATGTTTATCTTAATTGTCCCTAAAGTTAATCTAGTACAACCTTTA
Source organism: Pecten maximus (assembly GCF_902652985.1). NCBI lineage: Eukaryota > Metazoa > Mollusca > Bivalvia > Pectinida > Pectinidae > Pecten > Pecten maximus. Next base: position 24,079,468 of record NC_047029.1, read on the forward strand.
GGACTGGCAAGGGGGTTATATACAATACATAGAACAGCAAAACGAAATCCCAACATACACTGTATACCTTTGTAAGGGAAAGATAGACCTGTTTTTATGAAAATTATCACTGACCGTTACTTACAGGAATGATATCAGTATCTATGATAGTTGAATTCGTTGTTTTCAGGCAGGATCAGTAGACCAACATTTTAATTTGCTGTCTAGGGGAAGGTAACGATGATATTGCTTCAAGAGATATCCGATATTACTGAAGACATAGAAGAGAATTTTTCGTTTTCAATGTAAACGATTAATGTATGCTTTTAATACAGAATATGATGATAATTAAATGATAACAATTCAATATGTTAGAGCAAAATAAACATGCTTAGAAATATAATATTAACACAAAATACCATCAGGTATAGACAATAGTTTTGGGTATCTTATGTATAATAAAGTATGACGGAAAACCTTAGGTATTTAAGGATTTAACTTTCTTTATTTGGTGTCTATGATCGATATAGATGCCAGAGCTTTGCAAGCAAACGTCATATTGTCCGCTAGCACAATATGACACGTTTGTTTGCAAAGCTCTGGCATCTATATCGACCATAGACACCAAAAAAGACAGTTTAATGCTTATATTTACATTTTCGACATATTTGTTTTGTTATTTTTGAAAATTAAAGTTGAGTTAGCATAAAATATGCCAATATTCAGCGACTTCGTCAATGAGGTTCGACAAATAGAACAGCCGATTTTTTCAAAATTCATTTGTCTCGTGCAGTTTAGCAAATAAAAGAGTGCATTGAAATAATACGAAATAAAACACAGTCTGTTCAATTCTTTTTATTATTTGTGTAACAATATTGTATAAAATTTCTTTTGGTACTTTTTAATTAACATAAAAAACGACGTAGTCCTATGCTTCTTTCATAGAGCTATGATTGTTTACGTTAGTTACACGTAGTTCCGGTGAGTGAATATATTCATGCGCGGCATGGATTGATGTCATGTTTTGGGTGTCAATTATGGTCACATAGACTGCAAATCTTTTTACTTAGTTTATATCGTGGCTTTGCCACCAAAATGTAAATATATAAGTATAACCAAAAACCTTAGGTATAATAAAGCATAACCGAAAACTTTAAGTAAATTAAAGTATAACCAAAACCTATGGTATAATAAATTAAGTTTTTACATAATTATGAAGACAACTATGATATACGGAGTGCAAACACGAATCATACAACCATTATGAAAGTTATTAATAATCATCATTGATGTTCTTTTGGTACAAATTGATACTCTTCCAATGTGGTAATCAACTTCTACAGCAGAGAGCAGCAGTCGTCAAATAGTGCATTTACTAATTGTATTCAATTCATTCTTTTCATTTACCCCTCTATCAGAACTCATATTTAGTTCTTCCACAAACACTCGTTTCAGTTCTTTGTCATTTATCTACAATACGATAGAAGTGATCACTTCGCTATCGACGACGACGAATACATTTACTGTTTGTCATTCTTTCCGATTCTAACCAGAAATGTCAGTGCCTCTACATTTTCTCGGTACAGACGCACATATAGCAAAAATTCTGTACAAACATTTCTTTACGTCATTTTATGATTATCGTTGTTATTTGATTTTCTGATGATGTGCCATAACGCACCCTAGATTCAAGTTAAAAGTGTTGTCGACAAAGCAAAGACGCTCACCTTTCCGGGCCACATGGTGTTACTCTCCATGTATCTTTGTCAGTGGCATTTACATCTATGTTCTGTTGAAAGTATTACCTATTATTTATTTCTAATCATGTCGTCTATTGAAATCAATCATCATGTTTATTACAACTACAGAATTACATTTGGTTCCATTGAAACAATCATGAACCTATTGATTCATTGAATATATTTTCCGGATCCATAAACTTTGCCTTTCATTAAATGTTGATCAAGTGGTGCATATTTGAGCTATCATAGAACTCAGAAACACCCTTGTGTGTTACCGCGCCTTATTAGCCCTGTCTGATTTACTAACTTCTTAGACAAAAATTCAAAAAAAAAAAAAATTGCCAAATCAATAAAATGATATCACTTCCAGATTTTATCATTTGATCATGTTGAATTTTCACATCCCCAGTCCCTACTGAGGAGTGTAAGACAAAACTGCGACACGATTAAGGTTTTTTATTATTATCTATTTTATTGTTTAAACTGATTTTATTGCGAAGGAAAATGACAACAGGATTGGACATAAGTAGTTACAACATTATTAACGTATTTTTCGTGCTACATTCTTATTTACGGTCGGTATTCACTCGTGTATCCTATTTGTATGTACAGTCGTTAATGCTTATCATCAAATTAGTGATATAATTTATTTTGAATTTATTTGGATTTTTTGCGTTTCAAAGTTTCTAGTTATCAGATAAATACATAGTGTTTAATCTATTGTTAAGATGTAGTCCTCAGTATCTCATTATTTGACACACGAAGGAAATTAAAAAAAAAAAAAGTTCCAATCCCAACTTTTGAATTTTTATTTTCGTATCTTTTATATTTGTTTTTATGAATTTTAAATGATATTTCTTTTAGAAAAGCAATGCGATCTTCTATAATTCTGCACTTATGTAATCTGATTTGTTGAAATAATTCTGGACTATTTAATTAATGTTTATTATTCCGACACAAATATGATTACATTCAAAATTAAATCTTATTATTGATTATCATGGGCGAGAATATATAGCCAAGAATATATATAGAATAACACGAAGATACCTACCTAAATGTAGAAAATACATCACTTTCTCTTACTGTTGTCTCATTTCTAAGATAATTATAGTGGTATCCACATTGCATACTTACTATATCTTCCAAATATGTTCGCTCAACATTTTCCGACAACATAAGATGCAGTAAAGCACAAACTTATATGAACAAACGGAAAAAATAAAATTGTCAACATAATTTTCATCCCCGTATCACATAATCCCTTACAAAGAGAAAATGTGTTGATGATAATATGACGAAATAAGACACATGGAAACAAGTCCTTTTAGGTAAGAAATAGCAAGATCAACCCGTTTTCTTCCTACTCTGATTTGTTTTTGTTGCATTTGTTAACATCAATACATTCCACATTTCCACGTTTTATTATCATTCTATATGAGACTGTATTGTCTCAGAGTCACACAGAATATAATTGTATTTTATATTAATTTTACTTTTTAACAAGAACAGAAATTAATTTGCAAGTGGTCATATGCAAAACATATGATAGTCGTAAATTTCTGTATCGTACAAAACAGCAGTAAATGGGATTGGATCAGTTTGTGAGGTCTTGTCCCAAGGGACGAGGAACAGGGGAGCCCAAACCCTCGGTACGATGAAACGTACGTTTCCTCTACAAATAGCAAATTACATATGCAGATGCTTTCATCCACCGTTAAATCATTTCACCAACTCTCTAGAAACCATCCGTTCATAGTAAAATCTCACAAGTACCGTCAACTTCTTTTCAAAATTAGAGAGGGCGCTTTGTTATCCTACTTTTTTATCAACCATTCTTACACTTACATATATTTGATACTGCATTTGAAGATTATGGAATCTATATCCGAAAAAGATATTAGCACCATTTTATATCAAACTGCTCGAATATATTCTGTTACTTCTATGTGCAAGCATACGATAAAGATTCCAAGGATAGGCCAAACCTTTTCCTCGACAAAAAACTTCCCATTTTTCCTAATTAGTTCCAGTACTGAATGGTATCAAGCTTTTTTGAAAGCTCATAATCTCTTTCCGTTCTTTTGCATATTATCAAGTTTCCAAAATAATCATAAACTCAAATATGTTTTCTGTTTCGTTTAGGAAGTTGTAAAAACTGAACTGGTTGATTCTTAAGACACACCAAAAGTAACAAGGGAATAGCAATATGAGAACGAAACAGATTTACGGAGATACGGGCGCACTAGGAACAAAGGATGGGTTTGTACGGAGAATACTGGAAAATACCAGGTGTTCAGGAAGGATAAACGTCTTCTGTTTTATCGACGATAAAATTATGTCAATCTATCAAATAATAGCACGATCTCAAAATGAAAACCGGGGTGATGATAACGGGATAACCTGTTAAAGAATCAAGCATCTAATATGTGTATTGAATATGTATGAATTGAATGAATAAAAATATTAAGCATCTAATACGTCAATCTTTGTATTGCCCAAATTGATACTTTCCATCACGATAAATTGCAATTTATTTTCAATTATCTTACTCATCAGTGTATATATATTGTACATAAGACTACATATGATGGATTCCATTGTTCCTAACTATGAATTGGCTAGTTCTGTACGGAAAAGAAATAGACTTGTGTGTCATCAGATTTTCAACTGAAATTTTCTTTTTTCAGTACAGTATATCATTATTACCACGGCTCTTGGTAAGTACATAACTGTCGAATCACTGGCGACAATTTAAGGTATAAAAGTTATTGTGAAATCAACTGTAATGAGTCTTTTATAAATACTTGAATTACATTTTTTTGCGGGAGGCTGGATGCATTTACTGAAAATGAAAATGAACTTAGTTTGATATTACGAAAACTTCACAGACTGAGTAAATAATACATCAGGAAATATTCCACACCGTCGAGGCAAAACAGGACACGTTTAATTGCGAGGATACTGAAGTTGTATGAGATAGACAGTGTAGGTTAACAAATGATTCAACATAAGCCCCACAAATGGAAACAAAAACAATAACGTTATATACATATATGTTGTACTAGATGCAGTATATGTATATAACTTTAATGTAATTGCACTTGTTCATGACGTCTTGATTATTCATGTAAGTGAGTATGAAGAAAGCAACTGCGTGAACGATCATATATTACTAGTATCTGATATTTTTTTGATAATCCGATTACTTTTCAACAAGTATAATCAGCGCCTTAATAAACGTTTGCTGTGCACTTTTCAGTGTCAATAATATTCATAATCTTAATAGCTTGGATACAACATGGTCTAGCTCTTAATTTACGACACGCCTTTATCATATATATTTTTTGTTTTCATTCCAATTATAGCTCACAGGTGACAGTTTGCGCACATGCGTGACAGGAAAAGTCGAGAGAATATTTCGTTCTATCTGCACCCGGCCAATTATTCTCTGCTCTCTGATCTCAGTTTGCAGGAAGTCACGCAAAATTTAACTCATCAAAATATTTCAAATATGTGTACAATCAGGTGTTCTTTACCGTCCAAATCGATTTTACAGATCCGTATATCGACAACATAGGTCAGGATATCAGTTAAGACTTTTATTTTTGTTTGTTTAATTATAATATGTCCTCATCATTCTGACGCGTATTTATACGCCTGCAAATATACATCAGATAATGATTGGCAGGATTAAGGGGCCCTGCGTACAACCCCACGAACAATAAAACGCTCTCAAAGGTTCTTAACATATGATATTAACAAATCTAATTACTTTTATTAAACTTTTTTGTAGGATATAATTTATACTATAATGAAATCATATTTTTCACACTTTCTGATTGGCTAAAATAGTGTTCCCGATGAAAGTCATGTTGACCGGTCAAGCAGTAAAAGCTTGTACAAAGTGCCGGTTGACTGGTGTTTCTAAATTATGAATTACTTCCCTTTGCTATTGTCTAACAGTGTAAAGTATCCTGTACGCTTTTGAAACATGATAAGCAATCACTTTCATTCTTAGAATTAGCGCATTGAATGCATTTTAATGCATTAGCTTCATTTTGATTGAGTAATATCAAATATATCAGATATTATGAAATATTTACAAATTCTTCGTAAATCAGTCTCTATATATATCGTTACATGAACAAGTGTTACTCGCATTCGTCATTTCATAATAAAACTATTATATTCTTTTGTATCGGTTAAATAATAATGAAAAATATCAACCTCGCACTTCGTCCTCGGTCGATATTTTTTCAGGTTAATAAAATCACGTATCAAGGGTATACTTGTATGTTTTAAGAGAATAAAGAATATAGTTTATATAGATACAACTGTTATCAACTTTATCGTAATATGAGGAAAGGACCATTCTCTGATAAATACTGCTCACTTCCGTTCATATTGTAGGAGTAATCAAGTAATCATTGATTAGATTGATAGAATTGATGATTTTGTGTTTATTTCAAGGAACTGAATTTTTCTGCCTAAAACGGTTGCCTGTAAACAGACATATATCACAAATTCATATTGTAGTTCTAGTTATTGTTATATATCATGTGATTGTATTTGTATTCTTAGTGTCTTGATAAAGGGGCAGATTGCCTCGAAAATTTAACATTTTCATTGTCCAACTGTTGGAAGTACTTCTTTGCCTCATACACACAGTATTAACATTTTGTAAGTAATTCGTATCTCCAGTGTCATCCGGAAAATTATGATTTACATTACTTCTTTGACCTATATCATGAAACACATATACACGTATGCAAGTAAAGCACTTGAACGTATGATTTTGCAACAGCTAGAGTGATCATCAAAATTGTTCAATCTACATAATAAAACATTGTCGTCCTACAGTGATGAGTAAAAGCAATTTTTAGTCCAGAAGCTCATCAGGACAATTTAAAACGGCTGAACTGAAGTATTCATATGTGGGGATACATAAACCAAATACACATGTTGGGTCTATCTATTTGATAATTCTGACAATAAAAAACATTCTTTTTATACATCAAATTACGTGTATTCTCAACGTTCCATAGACTACACCAGTAATTTCATGGTTGACTAAAAAGAAAAACATGCAATTAGCATATCAAAAACTAATTATTATGAAACCGACAATAACATTATTATCTCCTTCTTAAATCTTTTTCATTGATTTATCCAATATCCTGAAATGAAATGGTGGAATTTCAGAGTAAATAACTTTTGTTTAATTTTGGTTTTGGCTAATTTGGATTTTCCTATCAGCCCTCTTATATTTCCGATTGTTGTTTCTGGCATAGTTGCTAAGTCATGGAAGAACTAGATAGCTCTGTTTTACAGTATTATTTTTTATGTTATTTTTTGTTTCAGGAATGGAAAAGAGAATATTGACATTATGGAAAAATTGTAATTCCAATTTAAAATGGATGAACAGAACACAAAATACAAAAAAAAGATAGATCAATAAATAAGTAAAAATAAAAAAAAATTAAATCGCAAGTGCAAGAATAAAAGACTCAGGTGCTGTGGAAGAGAAAGTGTCTTCATATAGGACATCAGCCATACAAATCTGGGTCAAATCGGGTTAAGCAATATTTTGTTAATGAGAACTAGGCTGGTGACAACGGAACCACAAGACATATCAACAAGCATCGAACATATATGACTAAATATCGTACAAGAAAATAGAAAAAATTCGAGATTACCTTGTCGACCAAAAACATTCCATGGTCTTTATCAACTTGCATGTTGCATCTTTGTTTAACAGTAGTCGACATCTGTTACGGAAATAATGGTGACGGTGACAACACGTTCTCGTTCATGTAAACACAATATGTATTGGAAACAGGCATGTTACTATCTAGAAATGGAAAATTAACAATTTTGATTAAACTCATAGACTGACTGTACAATACATAGTATACAAAATGTTACTAAACTATATGTATTTATCACTTCAAATATTAAGAATAATTGTATTTATAATCAAATAGCTTCAATATTTCAATAATACTGTTATAAGAAAATAATTGTATTGTGATTATTATTGATGACTCTTGCTACATTTTTTGAAAATAGTAGTCTAATCAATACTAACATTTAACATTTCTACAACAGTATTAACATCACGAAACAGTTTCCTCAGTATGGTAAGTGTATGTATGTATGTGAACAAATTTTCGTTTAGCAGCCAGTATTGGATGTTATGCTTGATTGTTTGTGACTACACTCTCATCATCCAAAGTCCTGCTAAAATTCAGTCTGAATGGTAACATGTGTAGTCACCGAATCTTAAGGCAAATCATCAATACTGGTTTTTCTATACCAAAATTTATCCGTTAACATTATCAATAGCTTTGAATTGCTGCATTTATATGATGGTCTGTGTTACGAAATAACTTCATTGATCACATAATCTGTTATCCAGTTAATTCGACCGTGTAATACAATATTCATATATTACTAGTGTAATATGCACAAGAATATTAAATGTGACGTCACGATATGGACAATAATTGTGAATGTCTGTTTTATTTTGTCCATTACATTTTCAATTTAAAACTCGTCAAAATATGAATTTCTGAGTTATGTGATGAAAAGTATGTTTAATTTGATTTCATTTTATATCAGATTTTTTTTTTCTTTTTTTTTTTCTTTTTATAAAACTCGTCTCAAAATAAATCGTCTCATATTAAATGAAAAGTCAAGATCCTTTCTATAAACACCAAACGAAGTGCCGGATTCTTCTTTAGTGAAAATTAAGATAATATAAAATAAGAAATAATGATTTTTTATAACCTTTATGTTTCTTAAAAAAATGACAGGTATGATCATTAACGGTGTAATATTTTCTGTTTCCAAAATCATAAAAGTACCACAACTGGCAGATATTATTATTTTTTTCATTTGTTTTGTATCTGTTATAATTCAATCGTTGTAATTAAAATGAATAAAAAAAAAACGTAGTGATAGAGGTAGTCTGTATACAGCCGGATTATATCGAGTTGCCTCCCTTTAGCTGGGTACCCGAAATCAAAAGAAAGGGACATAATTCTGTCAATGCTAAACTGCCAGGCTCGCTGTTTCTGAGTATTTGTAGAGATCAGGTAAACTAGCTACTAAAGATGATAATGGTGGTTTATTTCTATCAGTGAATATCCCGATTTGAAGCACAATTGAAAAGGGAACTATTTTAAATTACTAGGGCATATCTTTCCGGCGTAGGGATTTCGCTGATCTCATTGAACTGCTAATTGATGCACCACATTAAATATACTAATATTCGGGGGAAACAATACAAGTACTTCCTTTTACGGCTTGTCAGTGATCTTAGGGAAATTCAGGCGGGAAGTCGGGAAATCGAAATGGAACTAAACAAATGTTTAATTTTATAAGGAGAGGAGGTGGATTGTTCCAAACTTTCATCAATGTTGTCTCTGTGGGAAAATTAAAAATATAAGCATACAAAGTGCGCTCGACGAGCCGTACTAAACACAAAAGTGTATTGGTATATTAGTATGGTGTCAAATACTGGTATCTTGGTTGAAACAAATATATCCATGCTTATTGTTTTAATTTTTATAGTGATTTAATGCCCCACTATCACATAGTCAAGATTATTCTACCCATGGTGCTGGTAAATGACATCAGGTGACTTACACGAGATTGAATGTAATTAACAAGTACTCAATAACAGATAGACTTACCAGACCCACGACAAAGAGTTTTGTAATTGCAGTGATTTAAAAAGTGATAAAGCTACAAACATATTAAAAATCATTCGTATATAAATTAAGCTTTATAGTCAAAGTCGTATATCATTGGGATGTGTACCTTGTATAATATCAGTATGGCTATGTCGATGTTCACTTTATATATGGATATTGCGTTACTATCACATTGGTTCTCTTTTAGAGGACGTGGCATTAAACGAATATTATCTATATTTAAATTCGAATTAATGTTAATGAATAAGATTTCAATTACCCGTCCAGAAGTTGTAGTCTTGCGCCTCAGGTACGTTTGCGAATGGACCTGTTTTGGTATGTTAATAGGGTGGTCAGGTTGCACAGTGGTAACACACTTGCTTTACAACTAGATGGCCTGGGTTCGATTTCCCGATTTCTATTGATGAAATCTATGTCCGAACGATGATTATTTGAGTGTTTGTGCCTACATGTAATGAAATTAACGCCGAAATATAAAGGAAAAAAGTGTATCGTATACAAAATTGTATGTCTTTGCGGTAATTAGTGATACTTCGGGTCGAATTAAGAATTTTCAGGAATTTTATACTCGAAGAACTTTGGTTTATCTTGAGAGCAAAACTGCGTATAAATGTAAAAATTAATTCAACTTTTACTTCTTGGAAAATATATATTATCCAGTAAGTTTAATCTTGACGACCTAAACTTTATTCAATAGGAAGGAATGCCCCTTTAATACTTTCTTGCCTATATATGTAGGTGACCTGGTACATTGTCGTAATTAACATGTTTACACTGTTTTAGCATAAAGATGAGGATATTGATGCATCGACCAACAGACGTATATTTATAATACAATCTATTAATAGAATAGATACATTTACAGTAACTAACAGGTAAGGTGATGAATACGTTTTCAAGTATACATACACCTGTACGGTATATTAATACCTCTGCCAATTTTCTTTGTTACATTAAAGTATATTCATGAATATCTATAATAGCCTATTAATAGATACATTTACAAAAGAGAACTTGTAAGGTGATCAATACCGTTTCAAGTATACATACACCTGCGATTTATATTAATAATTCTGTCAACTTTCTTAGTTACATTTTTTATTCTCTTCAATTGTTATTTTAACACCTTCACAACGCTCATTGTTTGATTGGCAAATGCTTTATTTTGCATGAATGCTACTACATCTAAATATAAATACACGGCATTTGTAATCATCTAGCCAGGAGTAACAATGATTGACCAGGTAATCGTAGTTTTTCTTATTATTCTCGGTGTACTTTTGTTGTTTCGTTTTTTATCAATTTATAATATATTCTGACGTTTAATTGATGTAGCTAGCTATAACAATATGCCTATTAAAATGCACCTCTATACAATTCAGCCACCCTAACGGTTTCTTTAAAGGTAATCAAATATATTATACTCCACATATTTGTTAATTTACATAATGTTATAACCATATGAATCGCCCTATTGTACAATGCTCTCCTTTACTACACAATGTCTATGTTAAAATAGTCGATAATAAAACTCCCCTATGACACAAATGTTTCAACAATTAACATACTGTGTGTCAGGATAAAAAAGGATACGAATTGGATATCCTCAACAGATACTCCTACCACTGTCACTAGTGTAAACTTGTACCACTTGGAGACAAAATTCTGTTACCACATCTGACAGATAATTGAGACAGGATCAATATAGCACGGTTTCACACCGGCCTCAACCTCTACACCGCTTTCACTGTTGTCGATTGTACGTGTAAGCGGGTAGGGAAGACGGCTCGGTAACGCTGTTCATTGTCCTGCTAGCCCAGCCCACCCTATCACAGAGCTCATGGAGTGTTGAGAGGTCGCGTGGCGTTACTAAAAATAGATTTCCTTTACAACAGACGTGGATATATACAAAGTTCTCCGCTGAAGGACACAGTTTAGCCAGACTCTTTCAGTTTAAGAAAAATCTACATTACATGTAATTGCTCTTGTTGGCACGTGTTAATTATATCTAGATATCAACTCATCTTATTTCGTCTGGTCCAATTGTTATTATATATCAAATCATGGAGAAATACTCAACTGATGTTATACAGATTTTGATCGCTTCAAAAATATGAAAGTATAAAAACATACCAAAGATATAATTCACTTTTATATGAATATAATAGCTATATAAATAAAATAAAACTGGCTTTTTGAGATATCCATTAATCAATTATTTTGAAATGTTACATCGAGTTATTTGGGCCAATGGTTGTACCCTTAAATGTGACGACCGTTTTCACCATCTCTATAGGACATTCTGGACCGGTGAAGCTTGGATTCAAACGATATGGCATGCTTCATCCTTAATAACAAATTTGGAAGCTCAGGTGAATATGTTTCCTGCTTTCATCTTTACATGTTATGAATCAGGTTTAAAATTACTATTGCTTTATAAGCTGTACAAAAGGTTATATCTTTCTTACTACATAATGCCTTTCAATATTGCGATTAATGCATAAAACGAAATCAGTCAAGATAATCGAAGATATAAAAGGATAATATATTATCGTGTCAACTTCCTCTCTAATAAGTTGAATCATGACGCTCTATGGGAATTTTCAGAGGTCTTTAGAAATGATATAAAAGTTCTTAATTTCCGGATGAAGAATATTTTTTTGATATTCTTTTCCTGGCAGCTTATCCAATAACTGTGGTGCTGATAAGAGAGCTATCTATGAAGGTACATTTGGTGTTTGATCAGGACTGCATAATAAAAGTCCAGATGTCTTCAGGCAGGATACCAAAGAATGACATCGATACAGACCTGGTACAATATTAAATGACCCTGTATGTGTTATACCAGGGTGATACCTAGGTATGATATTGATATTGATGTGGGTCTATATAAATAACCCTGTATGTGTTCTACCAGGGTGATACCTAGGTATGGTGTTGATATTGATGTGGGTCTATATAAATGACCATGTATGTGTTATACCAGGGTGATACCTAGGTATGATATTGATATTGATGTGGGTCTATATAAATGACCCTGTATGTGTTATACCAGTGTGATACCTAGGTATGGTATTGATGTGGGTCTATATAAATGACCCTGTATGTGTTATACCAGGGTGATACCTAGGTATGGTATTGATGTGGGTCTATATAAATGACTCTGTATGTGTTATACCAGGGTGATACCTAGGTATGGTATTGATGTGGGTCTATATAAATGACCCTGTTATACCAGGGGATACCTAGGTATGGTATTGATATTGATGTGGGTCTATATAAATGACCCTGTATGTGTTATACCAGGGTGATACCTAGGTATGATATTGATATTGATGTGGGTCTATATAAATGACCCTGTATGTGTTATACCAGTGTGATACCTAGGTATGGTATTGATGTGGGTCTATATAAATGACTCTGTATGTGTTATACCAGGGTGATACCTAGGTATGGTATTGATATTGATGTGGGTCTATATAAATGACCCTGTATGTATTATACCAGTGTGATACCTAGGTATGGTATTGATATTGATGTGGGTCTAATAAATGACCCTGTATGTGTTATACCAGGGTGATACCTAGGTATGATATTGATATTGATGTGGGTCTATATAAATGACCCTGTATGTGTTATACCAGGGTGATACCTAGGTATGATATTGATATTGATGTGGGTCTATATAAATGACCCTGTATGTGTTATACCAGTGTGATACCTAGGTATGGTATTGATGTGGGTCTATATAAATGACTCTGTATGTGTTATACCAGGGTGATACCTAGGTATGGTATTGATATTGATGTGGGTCTATATAAATGACCCTGTATGTATTATACCAGTGTGATACCTAGGTATGGTATTGATATTGATGTGGGTCTATATAAATGACCCTGTATGTGTTATACCAGGGTGATACCTAGGTATGATATTGATATGGGTCTATATAAATGACCCTGTATGTGTTATACCAGGGTGATACCTAGGTATGATATTGAGGTGGGTCTATATAAATGACTCTGTATGTGTTATACCAGGGTGATACCTAGGTATGGTATTGATGTGGGTCTATATAAATGACCCTGTATGTGTTATACCAGGGTGATACCTAGGTATGGTATTGATGTGGGTCTATATAAATGACCCTGTATGTGTTATACCAGGGTGATACCTAGGTATGGTGTTGATGTGGGTCTATATAAATGACTCTGTATGTGTTATACCAGGGTGATACCTAGGTATGGTATTGATATTGATGTGGGTCTATATAAATAACCCTGTATGTGTTATACCAGGGTGATACCTAGGTATGGTATTGATATTGATGTGGGTCTTTGTAAATGATTCTGTATGTGTTATACCAGTGTGATACCTAGTTATGGTATTGATATTGATTTGGGTCTATATAAATGACCCTGTATGTGTTATACCAGGGTGATACCTAGGTATGGTATTGATATTGATGTGGGTCTATATAAATGACCCTGTATGTGTTATACCAGGGTGATACCTAGGTATGGTATTGGTGTGGGTCTATATAAATGACCCTGTATGTGTTATACCAGGGTGATACCTAGGTATGGTATTGATATTGATGTGGGTCTATATAAATGATTCTGTATGTGTTATACCAGGGTGATACCTAGGTATGGTATTGGTGTGGGTCTATATAAATGACCCTGTATGTGTTATACCAGGGTGATACTTAGGTATGGTATTGATATTGATGTGGGTCTATATAAATGATTCTGTATGTGTTATACCAGGGTGATACCTAGGTATGGTATTGATGTGGGTCTATATAAATGACTCTGTATGTGTTATACCAGGGTGATACCTAGGTATGGTGTTGATATTGATGTGGGTCTATATAAATGACCCTGTATGTGTTATACCAGGGTGATACCTAGGTATGATATTGATATTGATGTGGGTCTATATAAATGACCCTGTATGTGTTATACCAGGGTGATACCTAGGTATGATATTGATATTGATGTGGGTCTATATAAATGACCCTGTATGTGTTATACCAGTGTGATACCTAGGTATGGTATTGATGTGGGTCTATATAAATGACTCTGTATGTGTTATACCAGGGTGATACCTAGGTATGGTATTGATATTGATGTGGGTCTATATAAATGACCCTGTATGTGTTATACCAGGGTGATACCTAGGTATGGTATTGATATTGATGTGGGTCTATATAAATGACCCTGTATGTGTTATACCAGGGTGATACCTAGGTATGATATTGATATTGATGTGGGTCTATATAAATGACCCTGTATGTGTTATACCAGGGTGATACCTAGGTATGATATTGATATTGATGTGGGTCTATATAAATGACCCTGTATGTGTTATACCAGGGTGATACCTAGGTATGGTATTGATGTGGGTCTATATAAATGACTCTGTATGTGTTATACCAGGGTGATACCTAGGTATGGTATTGATATTGATGTGGGTCTATATAAATGACCCTGTATGTATTATACCAGTATGATACCTAGGTATGGTATTGATATTGATGTGGGTCTATATAAATGACCCTGTATGTGTTATACCAGGATGATACCTAGGTATGATATTGATATGGGTCTATATAAATGACCCTGTATGTGTTATACCAGGGTGATACCTAGGTATGATATTGAGGTGGGTCTATATAAATGACTCTGTATGTGTTATACCAGGGTGATAC
Source organism: Pecten maximus (assembly GCF_902652985.1). Lineage (NCBI taxonomy): Eukaryota > Metazoa > Mollusca > Bivalvia > Pectinida > Pectinidae > Pecten > Pecten maximus. Next base: position 24,094,623 of record NC_047029.1, read on the forward strand.
CTAGGTATGGTATTGATGTGGGTCTATATAAATGACCCTGTATGTGTTATACCAGGGTGATACCTAGGTATGGTATTGATGTGGGTCTATATAAATGACCCTGTATGTGTTATACCAGGGTGATACCTAGGTATGGTATTGATGTGGGTCTATATAAATGACTCTGTATGTGTTATACCAGGGTGATACCTAGGTATGGTATTGATATTGATGTGGGTCTATATAAATAACCCTGTATGTGTTATACCAGGGTGATACCTAGGTATGGTATTGATATTGATGTGGGTCTTTGTAAATGATTCTGTATGTGTTATACCAGTGTGATACCTAGTTATGGTATTGATATTGATTTGGGTCTATATAAATGACCCTGTATGTGTTATACCAGGGTGATACCTAGGTATGGTATTGGTGTTGGTCTATATAAATGACCCTGTATGTGTTATACCAGGGTGATACCTAGGTATGGTATTGATATTGATGTGGGTCTATATAAATGATTCTGTATGTGTTATACCAGGGTGATACCTAGGTATGGTATTGATGTGGGTCTATATAAATGACTCTGTATGTGTTATACCAGGGTGATACCTAGGTATGGTGTTGATATTGATGTGGGTCTATATAAATGACCCTGTATGTGTTATACCAGGGTGATACCTAGGTATGATATTGATATTGATGTGGGTCTATATAAATGACCCTGTATGTGTTATACCAGGGTGATACCTAGGTATGGTATTGATATTGATGTGGGTCTATATAAATGACCCTGTATGTGTTATACCAGGGTGATACCTAGGTATGGTGTTGATATTGATGTGGGTCTATATAAATGACCCTGTATGTGTTATACCAGGGTGATACCTAGGTATGATATTGATATTGATGTGGGTCTATATAAATGACCCTGTATGTGTTATACCAGGGTGATACCTAGGTATGATATTGATATTGATGTGGGTCTATATAAATGACCCTGTATGTGTTATACCAGGGTGATACCTAGGTATGATATTGATATTGATGTGGGTCTATATAAATGACCCTGTATGTGTTATACCAGTGTGATACCTAGGTATGGTATTGATGTGGGTCTATATAAATGACTCTGTATGTGTTATACCAGGGTGATACCTAGGTATGGTATTGATATTGATGTGGGTCTATATAAATGACCCTGTATGTGTTATACCAGTGTGATACCTAGGTATGGTATTGATATTGATGTGGGTCTATATAAATGACCCTGTATGTGTTATACCAGGGTGATACCTAGGTATGATATTGATATTGATGTGGGTCTATATAAATGACCCTGTATGTGTTATACCAGGGTGATACCTAGGTATGATATTGATATTGATGTGGGTCTATATAAATGACCCTGTATGTGTTATACCAGTGTGATACCTAGGTATGGTATTGATGTGGGTCTATATAAATGACTCTGTATGTGTTATACCAGGGTGATACCTAGGTATGGTATTGATATTGATGTGGGTCTATATAAATGACCCTGTATGTATTATACCAGTGTGATACCTAGGTATGGTATTGATATTGATGTGGGTCTATATAAATGACCCTGTATGTGTTATACCAGGGTGATACCTAGGTATGATATTGATATGGGTCTATATAAATGACCCTGTATGTGTTATACCAGGGTGATACCTAGGTATGATATTGAGGTGGGTCTATATAAATGACTCTGTATGTGTTATACCAGGATGATACCTAGGTATGGTATTGATGTGGGTCTATATAAATGACCCTGTATGTGTTATACCAGGGTGATACCTAGGTATGGTATTGATGTGGGTCTATATAAATGACCCTGTATGTGTTATACCAGGGTGATACCTAGGTATGGTGTTGATGTGGGTCTATATAAATGACTCTGTATGTGTTATACCAGGGTGATACCTAGGTATGGTATTGATATTGATGTGGGTCTATATAAATAACCCTGTATGTGTTATACCAGGGTGATACCTAGGTATGGTATTGATATTGATGTGGGTCTTTGTAAATGATTCTGTATGTGTTATACCAGTGTGATACCTAGTTATGGTATTGATATTGATTTGGGTCTATATAAATGACCCTGTATGTGTTATACCAGGGTGATACCTAGGTATGGTATTGGTGTTGGTCTATATAAATGACCCTGTATGTGTTATACCAGGGTGATACCTAGGTATGGTATTGATATTGATGTGGGTCTATATAAATGATTCTGTATGTGTTATACCAGGGTGATACCTAGGTATGGTATTGATGTGGGTCTATATAAATGACTCTGTATGTGTTATACCAGGGTGATACCTAGGTATGGTGTTGATATTGATGTGGGTCTATATAAATGACCCTGTATGTGTTATACCAGGGTGATACCTAGGTATGATATTGATATTGATGTGGGTCTATATAAATGACCCTGTATGTGTTATACCAGGGTGATACCTAGGTATGGTATTGATGTGGGTCTATATAAATGACTCTGTATGTATTATACCAGGGGATACCTAGGTATGGTATTGATATTGATGTGGGTCTATATAAATGACCCTGTATGTGTTATACCAGGGTGATACCTAGGTATGGTATTGATGTGGGTCTATATAAATGATTCTGTATGTGTTATACCAGGGTGATACCTAGGTATGGTATTGATATTGATTTGGGTCTATATAAATGATTCTGTATGTGTTATACCAGGGTGATACCTAGGTATGGTATTGATGTGGGTCTATATAAATGATTCTGTATGTATTATTCAGGGTGATACATAGGTATGGTATTGATGTGGGTCTATATAAATGACTCTGTATGTGCTATACCAGGGTGATACCTAGTTATGGTATATGATTAAGAATCTAGAAGTGGTATAGAATGGCCCTGGTTTCCTTGGGAGGATACCCATGTGTGTAAATCTAATTGTCTGGATAACATATTTTAATAAATCTGAGGAGAATAAATGTTTCTAGGTTTTGATCTGGATATCATATTAATATTAAATGCCGAATAGATCAGGATACCTAGATACAGTATAATTATTGATATGATTAAACATATATGTAAAATCAAAATAATGTAAAATTAAGTCCTAATAATGAGAGACAAGATAGTCAAATTGGAACTACTAGTGAGCTTAAAATACGTCCAATATCATATAACAAAAGGAAAGAAGATTAAAGTGTTTTTTAACGTCCTATCAACTGCTATGCTCATTCAAGGACATCATTTTCTTTGTGACAGATGCATGCGTGTAGTGTATGAGTTTGTTTTGGGAGGCTCCGGTGTGTTTGTGTTTGTCGCATTGTGATTACGTGGAAATGATGCAGACTTCATAGTGCTACCTCACTGAAGCATACTGCCGAAGATTTTCAGGAAGAAAGTCTACCCTGGTAACATTACACTGATAACGGGCGAACCAGTCACCCCACTCCCAAAATGCTCAGCGCTAAGCAGAAAAAAAATCCTATAAGTGATGTCAACCAAAAGATGTCACGGTTCTGTATGGTAAATAAGTTTTCTATTTGTCAGCAATCGACCCAAAAATCGATAAACCGCGGCCAAAAACTTAACAAATACATAGTTTTTTATTTAAACTCTTGAAAAAGTACAAGACCAGGGGATTCGGGGAGTAAGCGTCTTCTGCTTTATCGACAATAACCTCCATAGAAATCTAGGTCACGACGACAACCTCCATAGAAATCTAGGTCACGACGACAACCTCCATAGAAATCTAGGTCACGACGACAACCTCCATAGAAATCTAGGTCACGACGACAACCTCCATAGAAATCTAGGTCACGACGACAACCTTCATACAAATCTAGGTCACGACGACAACCTTCATACAAATCTAGGTCACGACGACAACCTCCATACAAATCTAGGTCAAATGCGGATTAAGAAAAACAAAAGACAGCAAAACATTCTTATTTTTTATTTTGTTTTTTCGAAAGAGATTATATTGTCCCCATTGCTGTATAGGAAATTAACAGCGAAAAACATACTTCAATCCATTGGCAAAAGCTTGTACCACCTAATATTTCTTTCTTTTGAGTACATTTTGTTTGTTTTTGTTAAATAATGCCGGTTATCAATGCTCAATATTTGACCCATGTTGATATCCTCATAGGTTTAATTAAGTAGAATTATCATCTTCGTGAATATCATATGAATAGTTATCCATGGAGTGTTTGACTACTCAACCGCAAACTTACAGTGTAGTTCAATTTAAATATCATAACCTGGAGGTAAACGACTTAATCTGTCCTGACTGCTGCCTATTTTTACACTAAAATGAAAGAGGGAGCAAAACTGTACCAATTTAATGTTTTTCCTGGTCACTCGATAGTACCCATCACCTAAATTGAACGGTCGCCCGTTATTCAGGCCAAACGATATAGCTAAATAGATGGTTAGAAATCAGAAGTTGTATAAAAGACACAAATCATGTGAGAATGTTTATTACACGTTTACATTTACTACTCATACATTAACATAACTAAATGCAGTCATTATGACGTCAGAAGTTAATCAGAATTTTCACATCATAATGAAGATCTTTAGTGTAACCGATTGATCCATTTTATCTGTAATCGACAGGATCATATTCCCTTAACTCTTTATTACGTCACACCATCTTTTGTTCTTAATCACAAAGATAATGTTTTTAAGTATTTTAGATCTTGTTACTTTACTTTACTTTATCTGATGTTGATTCGCTACAATGTATTTACAACTGCTCGGAGTAACAACCGGATGCTGTGATTACAAGAGGTAGCTCATATATCCATACATTATATCATTGTACTTTTTTCTCCTGGGGTTGTCGAGTACGGCGATCTAAAAATAACTTCATGTCACTTTAATATATGTGTGTTTTTGAAATGACATTCGGACGTTTTACGTTATGAAAACAACTGTAAATCAAAACCATTACATAGCCTAGCAACCTAAAAGGAAAAGCAAATAACATCTTGTTAATTTAACATTTAGTTAGCTGAGTAATGCCCGATTAATTTATTAAGGGATAGTGATGTGAATTTGTTAATGTTATTTACGTCATAAAGGTATATTGTGTGCAGCTATCATCTGCAGCAATTAAGGTCAAATGAGGACGGGTGTCAAGGAGAAAACAAATCATAGAAAAAAATGAAAAAAACAACAAAAAAAACACGATAAAAATCAAAATCATTTCAATCAGGCACAGGTAAGGCATTTTATACACCTCTTCCATATAATTTATGTAAATACATTTATATATCCACACCGTGGAGATAATACTTATATAGGAAAAGCTATTTGTTCTTCATCTCTCAAACTCACTAGATAACTCGTATCATTACAAGCTTAACCGTTTTACAAAATGAAATTATTTCTAGAATTCCGGATTCTGACGTCTCGACAAATCTCTTATTGAAAAGACAAGGCAATTATAGATTGTACGGGTACATGAACTCGCCTGGTAACCTACACGTCCCGTTTTTACTCCGAGCAATTGTATAGACAGCGTGGTAAGTCAACAACGGGCCAATGTTAAGTGACAAGATTGAAAAATGTGAGCTGAAGGTAAAACACAATCTTTGTGAGTAAGAAAAAAACCCGTTAAGTCGTTAACGTGACGTAATAAAGGCTAAAGAAAACTGATCCCATCGAGCACGGGGAATTCCATTGCATTTTTTTCGCCAAGACATTTATTATGGATAAATGGATAACACTAAAGAGTTTTATTTGATTGGAAGTAACCCATAGTTAACAAAATGTCGCCGTGAAATTGGATTGCTGTGTTATGATCGTACACGTGCAATCGAGACGGAATACAGGATGTTATGATGTCACTTTTGTTGCAGCTGTAACAAATGTTTTATTGTTTTGTTTTTTCATTGTTTCGTGTGTTACCTGTTGGCAATAAAGCGATATTCATATTATAGTTTTATGCTTATTCTATATATAAATTTTGACGCCGCCATCAAATCAAATATCAATATGAGATAATTACCAATCGTTTTATAAAATAGTAATATATTAACGAATCTGTAAGGAAAATTAAAATATAAGATATGTTTGTATTAATATTTCATAAATATATCACTAAAACAGACCCAAAAACTGTTATTCGATGTTAAATATCATGTGATGAATGAGGTTATCAGAGCACGATGCAGTCATACATTTTTAGCGTACATGTCATACACATTCTGGAGAACCATCGGCCTCACGGTTACGCCTATTGGTTTTATTTCGACGTGTATATGCTTGGCTATTGTTAACCTATTCGGACGATTTTCTATAGAGAACAGGACGTCTGACTCTTTAGGTCATTATGCATACAAGGTACACACGTGGCTGCATATCCATTATTATGAAAAATATTTATACAATTTTATGGAAATTTTTGGTACATATATGATAATGGTCATTATTGATGACCGAATTTAACAATTTGACACGGTTTGTTTCGGGATTTTGAACATAGTACAGAATGCTGTAATATTATAGCCCCGTAATTACTTTCATAATCTCCGGACATTTTCTACTTGAGATGATAGGTCGATTGTCATTCATATTTGATGATATCTTCTTACCTTTCAGATAGAAAACGGACGCATGAGAGGCACCACAGGAGCCATGACCTCAGTAATATGAGCGTGAATAGTATTTCGACTCAATATTAGCATTGCCTATAGCAGTTATCGGCCAGTAGCTTTGCCAACCCAACAAGCGACAGATGGGGACTCGGCCAGATACGATTGAAGATGTTTCTTCACTAACATATATCATCAAACAAGACAAAGTCCCTGACACTCACATATAGATTATATATTTTGTTAAACCGAGAAAACATTGCGATCCATATGGATAAATCTCCTACGTGAAATGTTACTGATTTCTACTTAAAATGACATTAGAAATAATTTCTTTTGTTTAAAAATATAAGAATGTCATATTTCTTTTGAATGTATCATTACAATCGTGTTTAAAAGTTACACCTTGATGTTTATTTAAAGCAATTAAAGGAACATATTGCTTTAAGTAATCACTTGGATAGTTTGAACAGACATCAACCGCTGCACACTTAATACATACTAACATTGATAAATTAGCTTGTGGCTATCCTCATCCTACATTACAGGCAGTAATTTCTTTGTTTGTCGATAAATCCGTTTCCCGACTTTTAAGTAATTAATGATATCGCTAAACTACATTCTTACTCGCCACTTTGTCCGCAAACTACATACCCGTCACTTAAGCCCTCTCTGTATTTCCACAACGCAAATATTTCGCCGACACCTTCGTTCATTGTAATGCATGGATGGCTTCCAGCCGAGACAGAGCTGCTGTATGTGACGCATGCGCGTGTGGTCTCCCTTTGTCGTCGGCGGAGGGAAATTTAAACTACTCTAAAACTTTCAAAGTTTTTCAAAGTTTTTGCGTTACTTTCGCGCCATATTTTGACTCGCTGAAACGTATTAAACTTCGAATTTATAAACCACCGACTACATTAAAGATTAATATAGCATTTTATGATGAACGTGTGTACAAAGTACTTGAAATTATGTCTTTATTAACGCTGTTTTAGAGGCATTGTTTGCTGTGAAATGAACACTAAAACAGCTGTATTTCCCTAGCACACGTCCATTTTTCTTGTTTCAGAGACAATTTAAATTATTTATATAACCTTTGACACTAAATCTCTCTTGGCTTCACTCTACCGATGGAGGTTAGCATTGACAACCATCGTCTTACGAACTAGTGCGCACACTTCGTGCAAGCTCCCAAAAGCCTCAAACACTTGAATTAAAATTCATTACTCGAAATAAAACTTCTTTATACTGTGATAACCTTACATAACCAAGCAAACACTTGAGGTATCGTTTGTTTTCAACTAATTCATAACTTTGCTAATATTCTCTAAAGAAAAACATCTGCTTTTAACTCTACTTGCATGCAATAACTCAATGAAAGACGTTTCTGCTTTTCACACATGCATCCTCTTAATAATTAGAAAATAACAAGGGGTCTGTTCTGAAATATCAGATTCCTTTTATCCCCAGTTTGATTAATTGGAGTTGGGTCTATCAAGGTTTGAACAGGGTGCATTCATGACGGGATGTTGAACCGCTCGGCCTAGCCAGGTGCTTACAGGCAAAACGCGTGCATGGGTGGAAGGAAAGTTACCCTTAACAAAGAGAGCCTGCGTGATATTAGATAATGTCTAGTTTGCCCATATCTTCTACGTAATTTTAGCGAAAGTTTCACAATATCCAGCGACGTATACCTATTTTCTCTTTGGCTAGTTGGAAAGGGGTATGACGCAATTATCCTGAAGTCGCGCGCGTATATTTGACGCATAAGTTTTGCGCCCACGTCCAGGCGGGCGTGTCTCCTGCACGAGAGAACGATTGAAAGTGGTCACGGGCTCTTAAAGACAGAAGTAAAACTAAACCTTTCTAGTTTATTAGTCTGTTAACTCATTGTTTTATAAAAGAACGACGCCATATACACGCAGATGTGCCGAAGGGACCTAACTCGCAGGTATGTAAAAGCTGCCCAAAACACGTGATACAAATTCGCAGCTGGTTATAGGAGTTAGGAGGGTATCAGAAATTATTCCCAGGTCGTCTGCCATGATGAAATTTTATAAAAATATGTATTTTCCATCTGCAAGAGCCTCTTTTTCAGTTGATAACATGCGTTAGAAGAAGTGCGACTCAAGCGCTCATGGACAAAAAGCCCTTGATGTTATCTAGATTTTGAGATGTTTGTGACAGCATAGTAAACAAACATTGTACATAATCAGGCACCTGCTCCGATGACCCTGAAACAAGGGTCAAATTTGAAATAAAACGCTCTATTCCAAGGCTGGATAGGATCATCAGGTGCGCTCTTAACACAGGAACTTTGTTTTAGATATTGTTGATAATAATATTTAAATTTCTTTAAAACTTTTAAGTGCGAACAGTTGTTATAACATAAGGAAGAATTTGAACCACTTAAAGAGATCAAAAAGAAAATACTGTATCGCGCAGATTTGTTTTCGCGTGCGTTTTAGATCACAATGCTTAGAAAATCGGTCTCAGTTTTAAGTAAAATAGCCTTAATTTAAGAAAATAATAATAATAATAAATATTGATGTTTTTTCCAGGCCTATATAGATTCAAAATGTACATAAAAAACAAACCTTAAAGTGGTGTACATTTGAAAATGTCGCCTTAATATTGACACCAAGAGCAGAAACTGTATGGAACATGGAGACAATCAATAAATTGCTGTTTTTTAAAAAGTTTTTCTTGTGTTGGATGACATAACAACCTCTTGAATGTCATAATAACGTCTTGAACTAAAGCAAAACAAATACAAAACATAATGACTATACATCAACAGCATATCGAAAAATGGCGGGAAAATACCGATAAAGCCAACTTGTCTTGACAGAAAGTCAGGCGTTAGCGAACTCGCGTGTATACCTGTAGATATGAGGGTTGTCTCCTCTTCAAAGATTATGGGGTGTTCAGGGTTGTTCAATTGCTATACTTGACATACACAAAAGTAGACAATGCCGATACATTCTTGTAGAGTAATATATTTTCAAACCAGGTCCTGATTAAACGTCATTATGGTAATACATCAGTGTTCAAGAGGACATCTAGGTTTAACACAGTTTTACGGAAATACAAATAAACTACTATTCTTGATGACCGAGTCGACAATGAGTCTATACATCAATACATAGCAAGGGTCTCTGAAGTTCAAAAGGAAACATCATGCGCATTTGTTTCAAACAGAATATTGATAGTGAATCCCGTCATGGCGAACAAGGTCAAGTCTATTTAAGATCTTGAGCAACCCTGTTTTTATTGTAAAAACTATTTGTTTACGTGTTTTGGTGTGAAGAGATCTTCAGTTAAATTTGTTTACGTGAATATTTTATGTTGACTTACAGCTATTTAGCTGTATTGACTACTAGTGTTTGCATGACGTTATGGTTCTCTATGTAAATGATGAATATTTGCCTTATTATAAAAAACCATAATGTTGTTAACTAAGCTGTACAATGACCTTGACACTGAGGATGAGTCACAATAAACAAGACACGAACATATTTCCCTCAATCATGTACAAGTATGTTCCATTTACTAAAAATCACATATATTTCGCGTGGAATTTATTTTCGCGTTAATACGCGACAGAGAGACAATCGCGAATCCAAGTACTTTGCGAGTATTTGTACGTAAATATACATAACACATATGGATTACGACCATGCTATCCAATACCAGTAAAAGAAGTCTTGCACATTCTCTATCTATTATTGCCCAATATTCACGAATTTGAAGTAATTTTTTAGATCAGCGTTTGCGAAATCATGTCGAGGTAAATTCGCGAAAGTATATGCATTATCTAAATTATATCAGAACGTTTACGTTGTTCTACTTTGTTTCTACTTAGAGATGACTCTTAAAAATAAAACCTTTCTGTTCCAAACGTTCCTGGTACAGGTAAAAAACATGGCAAAAATCGTGTTCTATAAGAAGGCCTAAACGGTAAAGTCGTAAAATTTACCAAACAGGGAATTGTCGTTCTTATCTTCAAGTTTTATTTGGCAACACTTAAGTTTGATGCATATGCGATATGACACCGACAAAATACATATCAAATTGTCTAAACATCAATGTATATCTTCTGGTGAACATCTAAAGCGAAATCCTTAAAGGGCCTTTGGTAATTGGATCCAATTTGAATCCTTCATATGACATTCCCGACGGACGTTCCGATGGATCATCGTGTTCCATTTATCATTCCCTTTGTTCTTACCTCGCTGAATATTTCGGATAAATGGAAATCGCTACTATTATCCGTATAATATGCTGATATTTTCGTATATGAGGATATTGGAATTGAACTTATGGCTGTACAATGATTTAAGTGTGCTGACTATAATGGGATAAAGCATGCGAATTGTATCCTATGTCTCCATTGCATGAGGCGACTGAACTTCTCTTCTTTCTAAACCACAAAATTACAGTATCCTTTCAGCCTATATGGCACTGTCGCATTGGTTGGACATAGCGTTTGCGTCTGTGTGGAAGACTTAGTGTTCCCCAGTCGTTACAGAATCTGATTGATTTAAAATGATACCTGATAATTTCTACCTGAAGCCAATCATCGATATATAATCCTGTTGATTGTGTTGAAAAAAACATTTTATATTTGTATTATAAACTCGCAGTATTTTAGTTATTAATGTAGAATAACCCAATAACAAAATGTCTTCATACCCATACATCGAATACTAGATACTTTACAGAAGCATCATGCTAAAACCCAGGCCACACTCTACTGTGTTGTCAAGGAGTTGGCACGGCATTGTTAACGCAGGATAATACTGACAAAATACTTTTCAATTTTATTTAAAATTTTCACAAGTTGATATGAGGGCGTCCCAAGAGAAAGGTGTCCATACAGTAGATTACTTAATATAATGGTCTTAATATCCACACAAAAGGCTTACATGTAAATGAGGCTGAAAAGTTCAACAAAATGATTTTACGTAGATATGTGAGATAACGTACAGAATAAGACCAGATGATCTGGAAGAGTAACCGTCTCCGCTTTCTCGACATCCCCTGTCAGTAAAATTAAGTGTTTTAATGTCACGTTCTCAAAATAGGAAATGTTTGGTGTCAATGGAAAATATGTCCGTTAGGAGATCATGAATACGATCGTAAACAATTCTCCAAAGTCTTCAACGACTGGTGTTGTAGAAACCCTGTGATGTATCTGTAGTTTTTAATGCAGTAGTCCACATCTATCGGTAACAATTGGTAACAATTCCTGAAAACCAAATCAAATCGTTAACATAATATATATTTCAAAAATGAGAAACATGGATGTTACATTCTTGGAAATGGACTAATTTAGATTTTCACACTCAATACTGTGTAATGTAACTGAAGATCGAGGTAAGCGGCTGCTGTTGAAGTACGTTTAGTGTACTTGGAGCAGTATGAGGTTCTTAAGGGTTCGTGTTTCAAATCATACATGTCAATACGAAGTCCTGCTATTTAAAGACGGTTCATCATCAATATATCTATTGGCGATTATGAAGGACGTGGCTAGGTCATTTTTGCCTTCTTCGTATGAAAAAAAAACGTCGGTCGAGAGGTAGCACAATGGTATACCAATAGGTGGAGGTCTTTCAATCAATCTCATAAAGGAGTCTTCCAGACATCCAATTACTATTTTTTTGCAGTTCGTTGAATTTGAATCGATAACAATTCAATTCCTCACTACATGAAATCGACAAAAGCAAGATCCAATCTCAATAGTTCAGTTAACACGTATTTTTTCTAATACATTGAAAGAGTACAATTCTACAGTTACTAGAACTTGTGAAAGTCAAATGTTTTGTGTAAAGTAATATTCCGTTATTAGAGGATGATCAAACAGTATCATTCCGACAAAAATACGACTATGCCACATATTTACCCACAGACAATATAAAAACTTTGAATGAATTGTTGAATAGTCGACTCCCAGTCCACTGTCTACTCGGACGATTTTTATCGAGATAGAATTGGACAGTCCAAGTGATGATAATGTATATATATATATTAATTGTAAATGGGTATATATCTAAAACACAATCAGCTTATTCTGATAATATTCCAAATCCGTTATCACTCTGGGGCGAAAAGTAAGGTTTTTTTTGTGTGTTTAATTAAAACTCTATTAAGATTTTCCTCATTATGTACGTGCTGGGTTACAGGATAGGGCAAAAGCGGTCGGTTTAGTGCAGTCAGTTTTTTTCATACGAGCATATTGCTATTATTAATCTGGTCAATTCATTACCAAATGATACAGATTAAATTTCGTAACTCCATTGAGTCCAACTGAAGAAGAAACTGATATATTAACGGATTTGTGTTTCGCGAAAGTATTAGTGAACAACGCTCGAGAGTAAAATTTTCTTTGACGATTTCACACAACTTGTAATGAACGCTATCTGGGATACGATACCATTATACTTACATTGTGTTCCTTTATCAGGTTTCGTACCAGTTGTATCAAAAAGGTACGGTATTATATAATGGAACGCATTGGAACACCAAGCGAGTTCCCAAGATGGCGACCGTCGCTCGTTTCCAAACATAAAAAACCGATTATTTTCCTTTTCTACAACGTAACGGATGTAAAATGAATAAATAGTTCCGTCAAACATTGACTTATATTATTTATAAAATATCACCGCGAAAAGAGAGTCGCCGTCTCGTTTTAACAAAAGTACTTTTGCATGACAAATGAAGAATCGCCGTACGGCCATCTTGGATCCAAGTGGTACGTTTAAAAGAACTGGTTCTGCTCATATACAGCGAGTTCCACTTTGAGTACAACTGCCAAGGAACCCGATAAAGGAACGCACGGAATATTTTAACTATCCAAAAAAAACTCGTAGGTGTACTACAAGTAAAGAGGTCCTTCCACTGTAGACAAACACTCTGATATCGAGTACACACAGTTGTTATTATTGTTTTTTAAAATCATACCCCTGCACCTACTTTAGTGATAAGGGACAGCATCAGGTGATCTTTAACCAAACAGTGTAGTTAGATCAGAGTTAGATAAAAATGCGGCTATGCTGAATATACGATTTTTTTGCAAGACAGGCAGTGAAATGTCACATAAATTATCTTCATTTTTCTTAAATTAACAAATATATGATACATAATGTATAAAAAATTATTACACATTATCTGCATATTTTAATACAATATTTGCCAAAGCAGCCTTGATTACTAGTATCACTGAGGTGTTATAGAAGACAAAACAGCCGTATGATGTCCCTCACATCACTGAGGTGTTCTAGAAGACAAAACAGCCGTATGATGTCCCTCACATCACTGAGGTGTTCTAGATAGCCGTATGATGTCCCTCACATCACTGAGGTGTTCTAGAAGACAAAACAGCCGTATGTCCCTCACATCACTGAGGTGTTCTAGAAGACAAAACAGCCGTATGTCCCTCACATCACTGAGGTGTTCTAGATAGCCGTATGATGTCCCTCACATCCCTGAGGTGTTCTAGAAGACAAAACAGCCGTATGTCCCTCACATCACTGAGGTGTTATAGAAGACAAAACAGCCGTATGATGTCCCTCACATCACTAAGGTGTTCTAGAAGACAAAACAGCCGTATGATATCCCTCACATCACTGAGGTGTTCAAGAAGACAAAACAACTGTATGTCCCTCACATCACTAAGGTGTTCTAGAAAACAAAACAGCCGTATGATGTCCCTCACATCACTGAGGTGTTCTAAAAGACAAAAATGTATGTCCCTCACATCACTGCCGATTCCTAGAAGAACAATACAACTCTATGATGTTCCCAGCATCACTGACGAGTCCCAGAGGACTAACGACTGTATGATGTACCTACCAAAATGGACGAGTCCTTGAAGGACAAACAGCTGTATGATGTCCCTAGAAATCACTGACGAGTCCTAAAAGGACAAACAACTGTATGATGCAGTTTTATAATCGAGATATACATGTACTATATATATTGCTTAATCTAAACTTAAATATGCTATTCACATTTGTGTCTCATGTACAACTCTTGACTTTAAATCATCTGGAACATAACAGTATTGCTACAAAGTCGAAGTGGAAATGTAAAACATGGGACTGCACTCAATGACCAATTTAATTCAGCGCACCCGTATAACGTGCCGTGGTCTGTTTTGGAGAAATGTTGAAGCCCTGGAATATAAAAAAGGAAAGATGAACAAGGTGTGATGTTTCATATTTGTATAAGGTGACGTTTGAACGTTCGGGAGACTGATAGCGGTACTAGAAGGAGTGGTTTGATAGTCGTTAATTCGGTCAACGTTATCGCCAAAATCTGACGGTAGTGTGGTTTGTTTCCATAACGAGTAAATGCACCAGTCGACCAAGCGCAGGCTTCGCACAGACAATAGAAAAGTGCACCTCTTGATTCTTGGAAATATATCTCTCTGAAATTAGGATTTTTTTTTAGCAGACTTGTTTTTTGTCTTAGTACTCGGGTCAGACAATCGGACGCCTGTTTAATGGGCGAATCCCGTACCAACACGTGGCCGGAGTAATTATAAATGGTTTGTTTCTTGACATGTACCTCTTTGCAGAATAAGAATTTAATTTAAATATCATGTGCACTGTCTGATCGGATGCTTTTTATTCTTTGTTTCTCTGTCCAAATTGTCTCTTTCTCAACATTTAGAAACAAGTACCCATGGTTTTGGGCATTAAACAAAACATCTCTAAGTAATAAAATCGGACCGGTTTGCTAAACATAATACCCGACACAGAGGTCAGTAGGATTATAATTACAGCCTATAGCTAGACGGCTTAGCTGCCCATCGGTCAGTCTAGTGTGGACACAATTCGGACACGGATCAGCGGATAAAGGATGCAGAAACCATTGCCGGTCTGTCATATTATATTAGTCACGTGCCTGCCTCACCAGATCGTGTACGAGCGCGTGGCACGTGTTGGAAGGTCATTCGAGACAGAAATGACGAGCAGTAACCACTTGAAAGATTTCGTTCGATTGTATCAGTTCGTAATTTGAAACAACCTTATGTCCGGTTGTCACGAACGCTACTTTATAAAGATTAGCAATGTTATCCCATATGAAACATTCTTCACGCAAAATAATGACAGAGTTTTACGATTCCGTGTTATATGTTAATGACCATGGGTCATCCATTGGTGTGTAATTGGGGGTCAGTTATATTGTTAAATTGAGATAAAAATGACCAACAGCGACCATAATTGATAAAACGGATTTTACGACACCTCTATTCCCCTTTGACAGTTTGATACATCAGCCCCCTGTGTCTATAATAATCAGTTCCCTTTTGAGAGGATGATGATCAGGGAGGGGATTGAAAACACAAACCAATCTGGACACAGTGTAAACAGATACATGGGTACAATCTTGACTAAGTCATTGTTTGTGAACAAACATATAGCTCCAACGGTCAAGCCTGTGGCTACGAGATCACCTGCCGTATATACCAGCCGTTATTTCACTTATTCAGACTATTGTACAAAATATTCATAATCGGTAGCACATTTAAATATGAATCTAGGGCGGATTGATTGCAAAATAACCTGTTTAGGTTATAGTGTACATTTTCAGACTCGTTTTCAAACTGGTTCTTAAACTGAAAATACTTTCCTCGTGAGAAACAAATGGAAATTTCCCTTTTTTAAATTGCGTTAAATGAAGAAAATTGTGAATGAAGAACACGTTCCTGCATTCTCCGTATTCAGAATTACACTGTACGAGAAAAGAGCACATATAGATGGAGATTTTCACAAATATTAAGGATGGATGAGGAACCGTTTGCTGCTCTGATTATCATTATTATCGACGCATAAAGAGGAAAATAAATACTCTTACCAATACAAAATAAATAGATAAATAAATAAATAAATAAATACTCTTACCAATACAAAATAAATAAATAAATAAATGCCATTGTGCCTTATATAGTAACAACAATCCACCTGATGACCATGGCTTTTCAAAAAATTCAAATATACAGTATGCAGTCATTTTATTGAATTAGAATATCCATTGTGTCGGCGGAGAGCATCCTGCAGTAGTGTCACATTCGCGATCTTGTTCTTGTACTGAAACCATTCATACCAAACCATTGGTTAGTTCGATTGTTGACAAAACATTTTTAGTTGATCGGCAACATTTTTTTTACCGATTTAAGTTAAAAACTTTGTTTTGAAATAGGTTTGTGAATCAAATGTGAAATTTGCAGAACCGAATGGAAACCAAAACCAGTTTTTGGATAATGAATTCGTCCTCAATAACATATATACTTTATTGATTGTGACATTCGGTTGTCCTTTTATAATGTGCTAGTAATGTTATTGGCCTAGATCACGAAATCACGTAGGAAGCCAGGAAAATCAAAATAATCTCAGTGAAATGTCAAGATGCACAAGGGAAGGTCAAATTAACCTCTATCTGAATTGATTCGCTACATTTTGGAGAATTATACAAGAACGTGAAATAATCTGAGTCGGTGCCGAAATTCATAACAGTCTAAACGTGGCATGCGGGGTAACTGCAGAGCCTACCACTCAGAAACGGCAAAAGGACACACATGATTTCCTTAATAGATATCAAGCTCATCTAGTTCTCATAGAACACTAAATACATAAATAAATGAATAATAATAAAAAAAGTAACTAAATAAATACAGATCCTTTAATAAAGCAATCATATAACTATGTATTCTTTGATCTTTTGTTAAGATCCGCAAGTCGAAACATTTTGATGTTTTCGGTCTTTATGTAAGAAAGGGGCTTCAATTGTGACTAAGAGTGAGCTCCCCTGAAGACTCTGACACTTTCTGCCGTGTCCTCTATTAAAGGGACATTAAAGAGACCAACTAGATCCTCTGTCCCCATTGTTACATCACTTCATATCTTAAATCTGTTGTTTCTTTTATTACTACTACGTCTTTCTGTTCTTTTTTCTTACATAATGTGTCTTTTGCGAGAAAGTCAAACCCCTTAAAACAAACAAACAAACATAGCTTATCAAACTATGTATAACAAAGAACCTTACTTTCACCCTAAAATAATCATATATTGAAGATGTAGAACGTACACGTATTGACCATATCGATAGGATATGCCCTCAAGAACATGAATCCGACCACTTTCGCCTTAGCACATAACAACTAAGCAGTATAATATACGAGGTTATTTTAAGTTACATTTAGCTATTGTAAACTTTCCGTTTTTTGGTAGCAACATCACTGTTTGCCATTTGTTGCTTCAAAGTTACACTCCAAATATTAGTTTTTACCTGGTAGGTCCATAGCTAATAGAAATATTCAGGCTATTGTAAAGTATCGGTTTGTTTTATCGTCAACACCGTTATTGGTAATATAACAGAGAATACCGACATTAAAGAGAAGGTTAAATACGAACAAAAAGTTTATATTTGTACGTAGACCCTTAATGATTTACAAAATTTAGATCAATGTCTGTATTCATTAAAACCGTATACGTGTTTAAGTATACATTTTGTGTTCATGATCAAATACTGATCAATCTGATGTTTCAATTAACAATTTTGAAGGAATTTCAGAAAGTTTGGGTGCTTCTTTTAAGTTGCTGTTTCCCGATTTAAGAGGGTTTGAAGGAGATTGGTTGAGCAGATATTTCAAGCTTGAGTGTGAGAATGGTTTCATTAATACGGGCCCCAGATGTTCCGGAAGCGTTAGCGTATTTTGCTTCATCGACGACAACCGTCACATTCTAAAAATGAGAGTTAGCTTGGTGATAACGGAACTACTAGCCTTATCAACAAGCATTGTACACCTCTGACTTCATATCACATAAAATTATATAATTTCCAAATGAGATTAAGATGTCAACCATAGGTTTTTTTTTTCACCAACCGGCATCTATCGAAACTGTGTCGTTAGTTTTCCCCCTCAGTTGTCGATATTTGTCGCGGAACTCGTCATAACGGAATCAAGTCATTGGATAGCGAATCGCCTGGGATATATATATATATATATAATCACCATTGGTACGGGGAGCAGGGAAATTGTGTTTGTGACGTGTTTGAATCCCGATAATTTTAACACTTTGATGTTATCACCTTGTTAATTTTAATTTTGGGAGTGCGATATGACCATGGATGAAACAGAAAACGCTTACCCTGTCTGAACACCTAGTCCAATTCTCGGTATTTCCTGAATATCATTGTTTATTCATCGTAATCGTAAGATTGTATTTTGGCAAGATTTTACCAATTTTCCGTTTGAATAGAATAGTTCTGTTTACCTGTTATATTTCAATTCGACCCATCAGTATAGATGATGTATAGTATTTTATCGGTAATAGTCTTAACAATCTTATACTGTGATTACGATGTGTGCTGTAGAATCGTCCTCATCAATAAACAAATGTCTAAACGCTTACGACTTAGCCTGCCACACTATCAGACGATTGAGCTAATGCGATATTATAAGCCAGTTATCCGTATCTTGTTTTATTTGACAGTTAATATATATCAAACATATTCTTTAAATAGGATTTAAAAAAGAATAAATAAAATAATAAAGAAAACAGCAATAGACAACAATTCCGGTGTATGAGACGAACCGTTCGACTACGGACGATGGACTTTCATTAGTTCTAATATCTAGTAAGTGATGCTTGATATTTCACGCTCAGCTAATAAGTAATTAAATAAGTCAAGTAATAGCATTAATTGGAGTAAGGATCTAACCTTGTTTGTTGATCTCAACCTTACAACGGAATAAACAATTTACGTTAGATTCCATTAGAATAGAAAACCTAAAGTAATGATAAATAAAATAGAAAATAAATATTTCAATAAAAGTTTATTCAATCCAAAAATGTATTGAGATTTTTTTTCTACATATTGTATTTATTTTGTTTTGATTTTGATTTTTTGTTTTGATTTTTTGTTTTGATTTGATTTTAAAAAAAAATTTGTTGTTGTAATGTCTGTTTTCTTATTTCATCCTTTAATATCGTGATTTTATGAAACTTCCACTAACGGGGCTGTGGAATTTAGCGAACACAAATCGCGTGAGATGAAATCGATACTTCCCATCCAGATCCTTTGCGGTATCCTTTAATCCTGGCGTCGTGATTACACATGCATGGTTGTTGAGATAGGGTAGCCGCCAAACCTCCGTGTTATAACAATTAGGTAAATATTGAATATTTATTTACCATCGGATATTCCTCCTCGTCTTCATCTAATTTGAGAGTTGTGAATTTAATCATCATTGATTTCATTTTTAAACATTTGCACGTGCGTTACGCTTACTCGATAAATATTTAGTTTCCGTTATTATTTAAACATTGTTGGAAACAAGTTAGCATTATGGCGAAAAAGGATATTCCATTCCGGATTCAGGTATATTGACATTGAATCCAAGTTGAGAACGATTCCGTCCTGAAGTACGTACTCACACTCCACACTGGCTTTGTTTTGCCAGTCCTAGTATAATGCAGTACAATTCAGTATTAGCTTGAGTATACGACACCGCTCAGGAACCGGCATTGAAGTACAATATCCGATTCTGTTCAAATAAAGTTTATTTAGATTGGGGAAATGTCCGCTTCAGTGTCCGGCAGCGATCAGCCGTTACGCATTTCTAATCAAATATTTATAGCAGTTAAATTGCTACTTCATCGTAAATGTTCGAACCACCATTGAAATTATCATTTAATTTTTTTGTATTCATATTGAACTTCAGTTTTGGTATTTGGCATAATTCGACCAGTATCATCTTTTGAAGTTAACGTCATATTTCTGTGCTTGTGTACAGTGATGAGTAGATGGCTATTGCAGAGATTAATATTGATTAAATTTTACATTGTTGAAAAAAAAATGTCCGAGATGATAAAGATAATGACATCGTGAGGTGATTTTCGTAACTTTTCCGAACGACCATAACCGGAAGTACAACTTTAATTTCGAAATGTCGGACATGTCAGCAAGTCGTAGTATGTTCGCAGCAGTGTGATACAAACAATCGAAATAGAGACCAATTTGACAATCCACACCCAACTTTTAATTATCTGAAAGATATTCTACGATGTAGTCCGAAAACGGGTCAGCCCTGGTCAGCATCCGGGTCTTCATCCCCAGACGTCAGAATTGTGGAATGATAAATGCAATTATGGACCTATATTTTGGTAAGATGCAAAGTCATTAGGGTGAAGGGTTGCTTTGATTAATATAAACACGAGTACGAGAAATAAATTGTAGAAATTTTATAAAAAAACTTCCATTGTAAGATTGTACAAACTACTAAAAAGAAAACATTTTTGATTGATAATTTCACAAATAACGTAGGCAGAATACGAACGCACCATGATATGATATGATAATTAAGGGATGTAGACAATATATGCCTCTATACCATGTCTGAATTGTTGGTTTAAAATGTTAGTATCTCTTCCGGATATTGTGTTATAACCCGCCAAATGGTTGTATTTTAGTTCAAGGTCCTTCCAGTGGTTATTAAGGTTGATTTCAAAGTTTTTATCATTAATGCATCATCATTATCGCTATTTAATCCTTTCCAGGACTTTTCAACGATACTACGGACCAAACGTGTTCAAATCAGAAAGAATGTATTTAAATAGATTGATATTTTCTTTCACTTCTTACTCTCTCTAACCATAGAAGAAAAAAAATCTATATCTATATTCTTTTCAAAGTGCCTGGGACACATGACCTCGATACACCTCTGGGTGACTAGCGATCTTAATACAGTGGACTCTGTCTAAACCGGACACCTTTGGGACCACAAAATAAAGCCGGTTTGTAGAGAGTTCCGGATTGTAGAGATTCTACGTTTGTTGAATGAAAAGAAGAAAAAAAAAATGAATAAATAATATGATCATGAAGTAGATGTCATTGTGAATTATTAGTGCATATAAAAACTTTGAATTGAATAACACAATTTAAATCAACACTGGCAATTTGACACTATGTGTACGTTACATTGGTTGAAAACAATCACTGATTGTTGTTTGTTTTGAGAGGCCTTCCACTGAGTCCGAACAATCAACTGATCTGACACTTTCTACAAGTGCAGTTTCTCAATTTGAGGAATTTGCCTCAATTTCTAATTGGTCCTTAATGTTGGCGACTGTCGCGAGATCATGTTTGTTAATAACATAAACGGAGTAATACAAAAGGTACAACTGTAGCTTGTACAATGTATATCGGCCTGAAGGAGTTGGTCACATAACAAACTGTCCAAAGTCATTCACGTCCTGTAGTATTCACACGCGAAACAAAAATAGAAACATTTATTATTTTTAAACAGCATGCTTCCTAAATGATCCACGTACTGATTTCCTTACTTACGAATACACACATACCCGTTTTAATTAGATAGCTGAGGGAGTTAGTTGTCTTCGGGGAGCTCTCTCTCGTTAAACATCAATTGGCATTGATTTTGTCTTCTGGCTTTAACCAGCTGGTTCCGATCGGAAATTTCCCGCGTCGATCCATCGAAAGAGCAAAGGAAACTACAATACTTTATTATTGACAAAACCCTACTGCGATTGTAAAGCATTCCGTATGAGGATAACGGAAAAGGTGATTGTGTTTAATTTGTCGGAACAATCAATTAAAGGCAATCAGTTCGAACGAGATCTGATAATCGCAAACAAAATGTATACAACCCGACCAGATCAATTAACTTATAAACACACCCCATTTATCAGCGGTTGGATCAAGATAGAATGCTCTTTTTGTGACGAAGGTACACTAGTCTACAAAGCTGCTAGGATGGACATCGTTCTGAGTTGTACCTTAAAAGGGCAAATGATGACTAACATGTTGGCCTCTCCTAGAAAATATTTATTAGGAACTTGAGACGGATATCAAAAATATAAATGTAACCTAATTCAATAGAATACTCCTTTTTCTCTAAAGCTACCTTAGAATTGTGAGTTACGTCATAACAATAAAAATATAAGGCCCTATTAGGAACTGGCACCGACCTCTAAACTACGGTTAAACTTACATGTTTCTGGAATGTTGTGCGATCACACAACTGTAGTACAGGACCGAGTGCTCCACAAAAGAGGGATACTCCCTCACGCAGACAGAAACTAACTAAAATATTATTTTCTTTATGTATATTCTATATATATTTTTGTCATTTAATTTTTAATAGTTAATTGTTATATAATATTTACAGTTTAAATGCATAGTTTTAAAAGCGAGGAGATAAAGTCACTTTAGATGACAAAAATCGTCTTACGTGAAGTCACTTTAGATGACAAAACTCGTTGTACGTTGACTTATAATATGGTATTTCTGGTCCTTTGACTGCCAATCATTTTCACAAAGGATGAAGTGATATGCCGACATCTTGATTTGCTACTGTCCAACCTGTTTTAAGTTCAATGGGCGATGTAACACACGGATTTGGTCAGGAGGTCAGAACGAGGGGAGGGCGAGGGATTGAGTTATTGTTGGGTCGGTGTTAAAGGGAGGGGTGTTGCAGAAATGCGTTTTCTTCACCACGTGTGATTAATAGAAATATATACCTGCTCAAGC
Source organism: Pecten maximus (assembly GCF_902652985.1). Classification (NCBI taxonomy): domain Eukaryota; kingdom Metazoa; phylum Mollusca; class Bivalvia; order Pectinida; family Pectinidae; genus Pecten; species Pecten maximus. The sequence goes on from NC_047029.1 coordinate 24,117,791, forward strand.
ATATTAACATAACAACAACGATATGAGAGGCAAACGTAGAATAAGTAAATCGCATCTTAAACGATACATTGAAATTCTATAGTTTGGTAACGTGCGTATTTTTTTTATTAGGAGTAGACCTAGACGTCTCTGATATAAAACCTTGGATACCGTGGATAAACTGAGGAAACTTATGTGTATCGGAAAATTTCGTATTGGACCACTTATTAACATGAACATAGTTTTGAACAATGCAATCGATCCCCTGGCAACACTTGTAATAAGAATTTATAAAAATACGAAAGGAGTGCGACCGCTGGTTGATTCCAGTAGGACCAGTATTTGCATTATCCATTGGATAAGGCCCGATAGGTTACGAAACAGGTGATACGGTCCTTTAACTTGTAACATGATCCGAATAGCCTTCCACTATGTAAACATTAGCGTTATTAATGATGCAAGGGGCCATTCAGCGAGTATCTTATGACCATGAAAATTAAGCTTTGTAATAACGGGTTAAATCCTGTGGTCATTTGTTTGTGTCCGCCGCTGTTTAATGTACACGGGGTTTTGTTTGCATAGCGTTGTTATGGCGTCACGGGGGATTACAAACTGCTCAACTTTAAATACAGGTAAAGCGGTGATCCGTCATCGCCGCCATATTGACTGTTGATTGATGGGATAATTTGTTAGAGATATCTGTAACCAGACAAACACAACCAGTCGTTAATTTCTCTGTAACATTTTATCTTTATGTGGAAACAGAATGACGCCGACTATTTGTTCGGAATCGGTTACCTAGATTTGAAAAAAAACGAAAGTGATACACGGGAGTTTTGCATATGTTATACATGCATGGATACCCGTTTAAATAAGTGTTATAACTCGGCCGTGAACATTATAAATTAACCGTGACAATTTCAGAGTTACGCTTCACGGCCCACTAAAGCCTCCTAATAATTACCTCCTCAGTGGGTAGATCTCCGGTGTACCAGGGGAAAAACACCTTGAATACAATGTAGCGATGAAATCCGAGTTGGGTGATTACCATCGAAAACGTTGTACAATGTGTGTATGTGAATACCGAATACTCTACCACTAGGCTGGCAACTGTGTAGCTGGTTATAATCACGTCTCGTGACACTTGCTTGAACTTTTCGCGCCCAATTATTGATATTTTTAATTCTTTTGATATATTATATTTCTCAAAATTATTTTTTGCATCATATAACTACACAACTTCCACAATCCGAGACATCCGACCTCATTCAACTTAAAAAAAACAAGAAAAAAATCCAACTCTCGTCGCCTTTCTCTTCATTATGTTGACATGCCCGCCCACCATTTTGATAACTTTACACAGAGCTAGCTTGGCCCAACTAATGAGTGACGTATACCAAAACACACTTTTTATCGTCTCTCTGTAGTTATACATGTATTTCCATTCGCTCTGCATTGTCTTTATACAACCTTACCAAACAAAACAAAAAAATAAATAAATTATCAGACCATAATATCCTCTCATAGTTCCCATTGGTGTAGTGATACGAAGAACAATGTTTGTGACGTCGTCAAGAAATAACGTCGTTTTACCTGACGTCACTATATTATGTGCACAAGTATATTTGACGTCACGACAATTTGTAGTACCAGATGAAAAAAAAACCCTCGATTAATCATTGTAACTTACAACAATGTATGTAGTTCTGCTGCATACAAGTTAATATTCTCCGGAAATCAATGGAATTCGCACATAAACTAAAGGTTTGTGTCTGAATCAAGGCTTGACAGGTAAGCACTTGCATTGTCCAGTGTACTCACGTCATACAATGTAAATACATTTTCATTGTTACACGAAAAATAATAAATAAAGAAATAAAAGCAAAATGTTCTTTAAGTAAAATATTTATTCCTTTAGACTAGAATCAATATGTTGATAGGTATATTATAGGTATAGCATAGGTATACAGGTAGAGAGATATCACTTTATACATTGCATTAGTCCCGGGTAAGACACACTTGTTACACAATACCATATACACTGCTGTACATCACATAATATGTACTAGCACTACTTTACGACAATCTTAAAATATATCGGTATTTATACTTTATACATATTATTTAGAATTTAAAAATAAAAGTCGTGAAATAGAAAAAATACACGATAATTTATACCATGACGTAATTCCATAGTTAATCCGTTTTTTTCAAATCTCTATAACATTGTCTGAAATTTCAACGTGTTTGAATCAAAATACAAGAAACCGATTAAATGTAATCGCAAAGATTCCTAACTAAATTAATTTTCATATACTCCTTACAGATTTCCATTAGTTCTTGTAGATTGATATACACCACATTTTCCGGTCAATAATTGTATCACATATGCTATTGAATATCCATATATAAGCTATGTCACAATGAAGACGTCTTGTATACTTGGTAAGTATGGGACATTCGGTGTGACAGTTCCTCTATCAACAGTAAACCTCTCACCATTACTTAAATATAAGTCACGTAGTAACAAATCACTGGGGCGCACTAACGATGGGCGAGAATAAGAATATAGCGCAACCCACACAAGCCTTAAGGCTCACTATTAAATCATTTCAATTTGTCAAATCATTTGTCACTGTTCAACATCAGATCTCGAGTTGTTCGACAGTTAGTGAAAAAGAAGTTAAATTAAAGTATATATAATTGTCTTAAATATTAAACATATTGTAATATTTACGTATTAACAATATAGTAATTAGATATAAATATAAAATCAATTGATAAATATATGTTTTTCTAGATCACAAGGGGTTGGTTGAGTCAGCTAAAACAGGAAAGTCCGTCTCTGTCCGAGGACTGTTGTGGGATCGAGGAACTTCCGGTGTCCATATTTTTGCTACCATTATATTTTTTCGTCCATCCATGGGCATTTTTTCGTCTCTCCAAGATAAGGAGTGTCCGGTCAGGGGCGGTAGTCCATACATTTCACTGTCATCCACGGATGAACCTAAACACGTGCAAAAACAAAAAATTAGTCACGTGGTTGTCGACAGCAATTTATCATTACAAGAGAAATCGGCGAGCGTTTGAAATGAGCCGTAAATAAACATTGCAGAGAGTCGGTAAACATCGGCAATCGTCGGCAAACAAATCGTGCGTTTCAAGTAGATAGTGATGCTCGTTTAGTTGCTTTAATTAAGACTTGCTTTACCAATAAATTGTAGCATCGTGTTTGTTTGATAAGTTTGGGAATGCGAAAATTCCCCTATAACGACCTCTAATAAACAGTGTCACCCCATAAGTCATGGGGACGTTGCCCCGTTTGGAAACAATACATACTTTAAGATGACACATATTGGGGCCTAAATAGTGGTTCGCTTGTGAACATGTGCTCTTAATGTGTTTGCTTTTTAGCACTATTTTGACTCTGCAATTATATGTGAAATATGAAAATGACAATATTTTTCAAATTGGAATATTCATGGCTTTTTCTTCTCTCCTGATATCATATTGATTATCTTAATTTTTTTTCATTTTTCTTCAATCTTAATACAGTAGTTAGTTTCAAAACGGGGTGTACTTTATGATGAGAGTACACTCGTTGTTTATTGTGTTACATCTCCATAACATAAAAATATATTCAAATCAATCCTTATATTTTGATTTACCATACACTAAGTGACGAACTCTTTTTTGTTAGAAATTATTACGCAGCTGTTTATTCCAGTCAAAGGCGACGTTACAAACGGCAACGCCATTTTTTACGCAGTAAATTGATAACATAAGGTTTTAAGCCAGTGAAAATGCTTGTTACAAGCAATTTTATTTTGATTAACGAGTCATTTTCGCTTATGAAATAATGATTATGGAGATAAAATGTTGTATTAGGTAGATATGTAAAACCTTTCTACATATAATGCTTTTCTTCCTACTACACATTCCTATAACGTAAACCGACGATTTGATGATTCTATTCATCATAACTCACTTCTGTTGTTAAATGTACTTTACTAATACACTACGGTACATATATATTTGTTAATTCTTCCGATTTCGACTCAAACTCTAGACACACACTTCTCGCAGAGCTTATTTATTGTTAATAGTCTTATTTTCAAATTGTTTTAGCAGCAGCACAGCTTAGAATATACCGTTTCACAATACGTATGTAATTTGTTAAAACAGGGACTATAAATTGTCCTGATATGGGTTTTAAAAGTTAGCCACGGGTAATCTCCCCATGGAAAATCTAGTAGGTTTACAAGTATTCTCCAATTGTATCTGCATTTGATTCTATTTGTGGTTTGGTTAATATTACTGACTACGGATACTTTACACAATATGTTACCTGCTACCAGTATCTTACCTATTTATATAAGGAGTAAGTGTCATATGTGACATTTACATTATGCTTTTAATCACGTCTGTATCTTCATTTCCCCGAAATAATCATTATCTTTCAGATTTAAGGTGTATTTCATTTCAATATGTTTTTCTCTGAAGATGACCCTTTAATCCGTCTCAGTACATTGTATATCTCAAAATATTTTAACGCCCCTTTTTAATTATAACATAACTGACGAATTGCGGTATTTTATTTAAAGCAACTCAAAGAAGGAACTCAATCTAAAGACTGAAAAAAGAGGAAACAGAGTGTATAGGGAGTGAGTTTAAACAATACGAAAACTTAATGACGTTTTAAATTGATCGACTTACTTGTATGGTAATGGATGATAACTTTCCGCGCCTGTAATCCGGAATTCGGATTTAATCGTTCCTGATTATCGGAGTCTGTTTGCACTAAGTCTGACAGGAAGGATATATATCCTATAGCAAGCCTTAACGTGTCCACTTTGGAGAGTCTTTTTTCGTAAGGTAAAGTTGGAATATGTGTACGGAGTCCTTCAAACGCTTCATTAATAGACTGCATTCGTTTTCTTTCTCTTTGATTAGCGGCTTCTCTCTGTTGCACAAGCTGATACGGACATCGTCGTCGTTTTCGTCGACGTAATCCATCGTCTCGACTCCGACTATTGGAGGTTAAAGAGTCATTTGAAAATGGTGATAGACTGTCACTAAGTGAGGAGTAAGGTGAAACAGGAGACAAGGAAAATTCATCGTTAAAAGCAGCATCAAAATCGTCAAAATCCGTTTCATCCATGTTTTATAGATATTTTGTTTATAAAACAGTTTGATTCATATCAAACCTACTAGCCAATTTATCCTGGAAACATCTTAACAACTACATTCTCTGTATGGAAATAATTCTTCTTCATCTTAAAAATTAATGAAAAATCTGTTTATATTATAATCCTGCTATGTAAATAAAGCGCTCGTGCTGATCCCATTTGGCCAATCAGAATCGTCGAGTGTCGCGTGCCGGGTTGGATATCGAGGTGGTAATGTGCATACACACGACCTTGTCGACCAGATACGCCCCCACTCATTCGGGGAGGAATCTGAATTATGAATTGAATACGTCGGAAAGAGGAGACTTACAGTTTTTTTTTTAAGTGGCCACTTTACACTTTGTCACAACAGGACGAACGGCCAAGTCTTAGGGCTACTTATTAAGACTATACTGAGTACCCGTGCTGACCGACTCGTCAGATAAATACAAACCGGATATCTCGTGCTCATCAATTGATGTCTAAATTATCAAAAATACCAATGTTTACTTAGTGGTGAAACGCAAAGATGAAAAAAATAAAAACTGTTAAGTGATTTGTAATTTTTTAAGCATAAGTCCAGTCTGTATTAAGAGAGTGTAAGTTTAACCTTAAACTGAGCATGCAATATCGATATGTATTATTTATGATTAAAAGTATATTATTTTAGAATGAATATTGAATGAAACAGTCAGCTTACGTTTACTGAGAGAAAAGATTGAAATACCTTCTTGTTCATGCCATGTTGTACATGTTTGAAATACAATGATGAAATATATCAATATCATTCAAAATAATTTGAATTTATTCTCAAATTTATAGATGTGGATGTAAAGGCATCTATCAATCTAGTGCCCCGAGGTAAGTGTATATATACAAATATATACCTAGTTAAATGTATATTAGCGAGGGTATATATCTATCCAGCCCCCTCGAGGTAAGTATATATTATATATAAATATATAGTTATCGGCCGAGGAGGGATCGTTTTTACAACATAACGATATTTATTGTTGTTTATACCTACTATATTTGTGTAACTGTTCCATGTTCTATGTCTATACGTGATCGTTTGTAATTTATCTGTGTCTTGATAAAGTGGCAGATTGCCTCGAAAATTCGACAATTTTACTTGTCTGTACTGTCGTTATTACTACATATGTACTTGACAATTATCTATTTCTAGTAATACGCATCCAACATTTGTTTGTTACGATCCAGTACCTATATTGGATTATACCGTCGTTATTACTTACTAGACCCTAGATATATAGTTAAATGTATATTAGCGAAGGAATGTATGTATCCAGCCCCCTCGAAGTAAGTGTATATATATATAAATGTATATTAGCTTGATACATTTTTCTCTATCCAGCGTCCTGAGGTAGTATGATATGTCTTACTGAAATGACTGTAGCCTGTTTGTGTTATGAATAGTTACAAGTAATATATGGCATTCGTATAAGTACACAGCAAAATTAACTTCTTATATCTTATTTACTACAGTGTATGTAAAAAAAATACTGCATGATATTTCTATTATATCCTTTACCATTCTCGTCTTTCTTCTACATCTATATTTCAATTTCCTAAGATACAGTACCGAAATGATGCTGATAGATTCTGAATTATGATACAGTTTAATTTATTTTCGCTCTATTTTATCAAACTCCCAACTTGAAAGATGCTTATATCCGGGGGTGCCTTCTGTACAATCATTTTTCTTTTGTAACTTCTGTAAGTAAACAGGTTGACAACACTTTAACATACTGTTTATTGATCACATTCAATTGTTGAAATAACAAATCAATTGTTCATGCTGTTTATTGTTTATACTGCAAAAAAGATATTAATAAGGTTATCATTAAAACTTTATATATTTAAGATAATTTTTTACCTTTACATTTATCGTAGAAAAAACTTATCTGTGTCAAGATGACAAAAATAATGAGAATATGTAACTGATTGGATAAATAACAAGATTAATGAACCTCCCTCTCTATATTCAAATAATAGTATCTGCCATTGTGATTTTCGTGTCTCCTTTCTGCATATCCACTCGGTTGGTCCTTAACATCACTGACGAGTCTTAGAAGGGCGGAACAACTGTATAAGGTAGTTTGATATTCACCATTCGACATATACTGCATATATCACTAAATCACTAATTCTGTATAGTTTAGATACTTATGATGTTTTATGTAAAATTGACATGCGACACTTTCATAAGACTGATTGTATTGTATTGTACTAAATTAATATTTAATGGTGCCATGCACTCGTCTTGTTTTCAATCATATATAACTCGGAAACATTGAAGTTTTTTATATAATACAACACATGATTTGATGAACTGAACAACGGAAACCACTGATTATAGATCTGTCGTCCTACTGTCAACAACTCTGCCTCGACGTAACGGCCGATATCGACCCACCCTGGGAAATTTCTTAGATTCCGCAAATGGTGGATGACAAATCACTTCTTCAAGAACCGTTACTTGTCTGCCGGTTATATCATGTGGTTTTAATGCTGTTTGATTTGCCCAGAACAATTTTTATCACTGACAAATGTTAATAGCGTCAGGTTAGAAGTAATTTGATTTTATTGATAACTTTTCATCCTCGTGATTTTTGGTGATCCTTGTCATCAGGGGCCAATGATTAGATAATTAATGATTATAGATCTAATTTTGAAAAAGAGGATTTTATTTGTATCATTATTGTGCTGTTGTAACGAAACTCGACACTTGCAACACAATGTATTTGACACCATGATGTGGATATATACATATTTGTAGTAATGCTCTTCGAATTTTACATATATTATACTATTTTCTTTTTAATTAAAAGACATTTTTTGATATATTCTATTTTTCCTTTTTTCCCATTTCTGTATTTTTTCATTGTAATTATTTCAAATTATGATTATTGGATGAAGTAATCAATTTTAATAGTTGATTTTTCAAGATAAAATGCTTTCATTTTTAACAATGGATTTGTAATCATAAAACGTCGCTATTTTTTATACATTTTTATTGTAATTCACTATAATTTCACTCCATTATATTATGTTTGAATGTTCAGACATTGTAAAACGTCATTATTTTCTACAAGTCATTGATTGCTGTCCATTTAAACATGATATTATCATCAATGTAACACCCGTTTTTCAGTACTTTTGCAATACCAATTTCCTTTTTATTACCTATAGCAACCTATATCTATTTTTCTGTATGGCCGTGTACTTGTATTTATATTCTAAAGGAATGTATGAGAGCATACTTGTATGTATATTCTGTAGGACTGTATGACATTGTACGTGTATGTGTTTTCTGTAGGACTGTGTGACATTGTACTTGTATGTGTTTCTATAGGACTGTATGACATGTATTTGTATGTAGTTTTCTATAGGACTGTATGACATTGTACTTGTACATGTGTATGTGTTTTCTGTAGGACTGTATGACATTGTACCTGTATGTGTTTTCTGTAGGACTGTATGACAGTGTAATTGTATGTATATTCTATAGGACTGTATGCCAGTTTACTTGTATGTGTTTTATGTAGGACTGTATGACAGTATTTGTATGTGTTTTTCTGTAGGACTGTATGACAGTGTACTTGTATGTGTTTTCTATAGGACTGTATGACAGTATTTGTATGTTTTTTTCTATAGGACTGTATGACAGTGTACTTGTATGTTTTTTTCTATAGGACAATATGACAGTGTACTTGTATGTTTTTTTCAAAATACAGTTTTAGATGCATGATATGCCGAATAATGAATATAAGCATCATACAAACAGGTTCTTCCTTCTAGTACGCAGAGGTTCTAGGGATCAAACGTGAAGAAATTCAATCTGGAATCAAAACAAAGTTGAGACTGATATTTAATGATAACTTAAAGATGTTTTATCGTTCTTTTCCAAAATCTATAAAATAATTCTGAGATTATGAATTTGACTTAGATTTGTATGGATGGTGTCACCGTGACCTAGATTTGTATGGCGGGTGTCGCCGTGACCTAGATTTGTATGACGGGTTACGTCGATGAAGCCGAAGACGCTTACCGTTATGAACGCCTGGTCTTATTCTCCTGTTTTGTGAAACCATATTTTTGTTGATATTTTGTCCTATTTTTACTGATTTTGACGTTTTCTATCAAGGTTTCGTTATTATGTCTGTATTACTTCTTTTTAGTAGTGTACATATCGCATTATAATATGATTTGATCTTATCTGTGTTACATAAGATTGTTTAATAGCACTAAGTAGAATACTTGTGATATACTGTGACATGTAGTTATTATCAAAGGTAGTTTCTCGAAGTTTATCTACTGACAGGTTACCTAATCATTATGATAAGCAGCGAGAGTAGTGCGTATCTACACTGCTCTCGTCTTTGATGTGGTCGGCTTTCAAGGAACTCATGCAAGAGAATCGGTATCAACTATTTTTGAATCTAATTTGTTGGATAAACCTCACACAAGTAAGTTGAAAAACAAGCAAACTATACCAGTCTACGGAGTGTCTTTTGCCCTTTGAATGAATAATGTCTTTTCCTAGCATTAAAATGACAAACGGGTGAAACATGCCAGAAATTTGATTGTTCCCTATCTTTCCATCTAATAACCATCCTAGACACCCTAAGCATCTTGTGAAAGAGGGAGTTTTCACCCTGGTATTCCGGCTTAAATATTCAACCGACATTTCTATACTTTTTCTCTCTCTGTGATTGATATTTATCCGTATTTTATGATTACTATATGTGTAATAATTTATCTGTGTCCGACGCAGCAAAGCTATACTTCTATACATTAAAGGTGATTATTTTGATTTCTTGAGTTATTGTTCAATAGTTTATTGTTCTTTGGTGTTTTTGTTAGATCAGAGACATCATACATTCCTGCTGTAAACATTAAGTATATTTGTATTTCTTAATCTAAATATTTATCTCTTAAAACGAGAATTCCTTATACAAATACAACTGGCAGGGTACTTCTCTTATTGTTTAATTTCCGATTGATATCAAACAACAGTTAAATGAATTTACTGAATCTGGAAATAAAATTTTGAAGTTCATGTAAATTCTTTGTCTAAAAAAAGTGCTCTCATTGTGATACTTATTAAATATTCTTACTAGGGAACATTTTTGGCTTAAATGAAAATGTGTATATAAAGCCGTCATTTCCACCTGAATATCTGTGCACGTTACTTTTAGTATAGAGAATATTTCGTCTGATGCATCTATTTTTAAATTTATAAACAATTAAATTTCCTTCTTTCGCCGAAAAAACTATGCAGGTCTCGTAAATATAAGACGTCTGTCTTTTTTATTTTGTAAACTGTCAAGTTGTTTCTGTTGATGTTTTGTTTTATTAGCTTTTATTCAATTTGATCACTGAATAGTTGTAGTGCTGGTATCATAAATATTTCTATTTCAACTCAAACAATCACTGTGATAGTTATTTATTTGAGTACTTGGCTGTTTTTAACTTTCATTTATACACGTGTATGCAATGGAATCATTCCCATATCGTGAATAAAATAAATAATTATAAAATTGATTGCTATTTTCCTTCGAATGACAAATCAAAGGAATCGATTTCATCACAGGTGGTGTTATATTGTTAAGGAGTATTGTTGAAATCAACAAATACATAATACTAAAAATCTCAGAAGAAGAAATTGTCTTTAATTTATTTCATTAAATCACCGTTCGTTTTTATGCAATATTAATCAGCAATTTAAAGTCCTTGGTACCATCTCCTAAATGTCGTTATTTTGATATAGTCAGCATTTCACAGCTTTTAACAAAAAGGCTGATATTTTTACAAAAATTGTGCGATTCGCTTTCTTTTTCGTAAGTAATTTTATTTTCACAGTATTTACTTTTTTATTTTCAAAAAATCATTCAAAAGGTGAAAGACCTGAAATTAAATTAAAATACGTGAATAACACATGGACATATTAAAAGTAATAAATAGCTATGAAAGCGAAGTTTGAATTGCATATTTCTTTCAGTTAGCTTAGGGTTGCACTCCTTTCATTAACGGTCAATATGGCTAAGAAGACACTGGACATTTTAGATTAGGAGTATACATGTCAGAATAGGGAATTTTAATTCATCATTGCTGTTACGTAAGTATAGTACCGAAAAAACCACAATTGGTAATGTTTGGTCTAGTAGTTCAGCGTCTGATCAACAGCTAAGGTAGACGGCCTTCCCTGTGTACGAGATGTTGGAAGGCTGTGGTATGTTCGTGTTCGGCTCCTTGTGATAGCGCGGGCTTGATGCTGACTTTGCAGCGCTTCATTATCACTGAAACATACTGCCGAAGACATCCCGCAGGACATCATGTAACCTTCTACTGACAACTGGCGAACAGTACAGTTGTCAAACATCATAAATGCTAAGCGCTAAGCAGAAGCAATATTTGCCGTTTTTACTACAGACTCTGGTATATCTCGTCAAGAAGACAGAACACAGGCCTTCCTCACAGGAGCGAACGTTCAACCAAGGGTCAAAAGCGAGGTGGTGTCAAACAGACATTAGGAGGAAGAAAGTTGTTAGGAAGAGAGAAAAGATAAGATCCAAAATATAGTCGTCTCCTACGATTATTTACACAAACATGTAACCCTTTCTTCTGGACAAATGTGATAATTCACTCGAAATGGGCATTATGCGAATCAATTTACTGTGACAGTTGCTGTTTTCATGGGGTAGTTTTTGAGAAATCTGTAAAAAACGAGTTAATTAAAAATAGAATAAAATAGTACTGTGTTATATGACTGTGTTGTGGTAACTTTTAATAATAATTGACAGATAGGTTTTTACAATTACGATTTTACTATTTGGCCCAACCTTGAAAAAAACTACTTATCCACGAGTCAGCCAATGTTAACTTAATATATCGGTTCATTGTAAACGTAATGTAAACAAATCGTTAGAGAGTTTTTAATGGTCTGATAGAAATACAGTCCATCATTATTCAAAAGGAACATTAATCAATATCAAAATTCAATGAAACTAAAATCCTTTTCTGCAATACATTATAGTAATGATAAAACATATTTCTTTAAATTTAACCAAAATATTAAAAAAAAGAAATAATTTATGACAACAATTGATATGCGACACCTAAACTTTATCAACCACAAACGGCTTTTACTAACTACCCCCGATCGACCATTAGTCCCGTATAATATCAAATTTGAAACTAATTAGGATTTAGATATTGAAAAATTATTTTTTGTCTGCTACAGTTCAATGCTTTTACAAAGGACTGAAAATGAAAAGGCCATATTGATTTCCGGCGGCCCGTAGGTTTTTATTCTTTGAATAGGAAAGCCTCTTTGTTTACAGCTATCATGTTATTGACCAGGGTGTTTGGAATCTTTGCTTACAGTGTTTACACAAGAAGAAGTACGTTCTGAAATCATTGATTAGTTAAACATTACATATATAATTTACTGAAAGATTGACAGTCAAAGGGGAGATCACTCTAACAACTGTGAGGCTATATGTGTACTAATTATACACAAATTTTACACAAAGAAAGTTCGGTGATTTATTGATCAAAATATTCACATGTAAATGCGGAGATAGTTATTAAAACTTGTAAATAGTTATTGTTGTTTCTAAAATTCAAAATTGATAAGAAATGATCAATGAAAAAGTTTTCTGTCGATTGTTATCAATCCTACTGGTACAGATGTTATCTCTTTTTATTGACATCTTTTGTTAATACATAAAGCTCATTTATATCGCATGCAATGCCTTTTGTTGTTCGTAATACATATATATATATTATTCATATCAGCCTGAATAAGCCTGAGAGGGCAGAAAGGCCTAGCGGGAAAGTATTGTTTTTTTGTTATTTTTTTTTTTTATACATTCACCTTCGCAAGGACAGATTTCTTTTTCTTATATGCTATATATACATGTAGTGTTAATGTCCATGCATATTAAATAGACCTCCCTCAACAACATATCAACGAGAAAACTTTACTTACATAGTATTATATATAATGTTAACCATCAAGGGAGTATCCGGAATCTGTCATTTTTGTATGTTAGTGTACTCCATTACGTAACTTATGTCCGTCCATCACCGGAAGTTGTTTTTATGTTTAGTTGAAAGAGGAAAATGGTTGAATTGTTACCGTGTATTTGGCAATTTTATTAATTATTCCCGTACATACAATATCAATACTGTTACCATGGGAAATCAAAACCGATAAATAATGTGCTAAACTAAGTTTAATCTTACCGAGAAGGCCCGATGATTGAAATAATTTGAAAATCTTAAAGATAACTGTTTATAAGGAAACAATAGCAGCTCCATTGTTGGTTGATATCAATTGTTAAAATTTAAAAAAAAAAAAAAAACTCCTATCCCTTATTCTTATTTCTATGTTTATAACTGGCTATTTTTAACTGTCTCCACTCAACTCATCAAAATATTTACGGGTGGTTCAGTACAATTTCTAACAATATAATTAACATGTAATAACAGTTTATATTTCTGTCAAAATCCTACTTAGAAATCAAAATTTATCAATGATTCTGGATTTGTTTTAGATTGTTGAAATGACATTCGTTGGACAGAGCTTATTTCAGGTGCCACATGCCAACAGTGTTGGCTGTGGTCCAAATCCTGCATGCCGCATCATTTTTTCGATAATATAATTGAGACATTGAAAAGTACACTTTTTATCTTTGGCCGTAACTCGACACGAGACCTCTGTGATTGTACAGTGATAAAAACGTAGCTGTCCGTTTTGTAAAATGGAAAAATAAGCACAGAAAATTATCTTGAAATCTGTCTTGTACTTTTCATTTTTGTTACGTGGTGCATCGACATTCGTCCGGAGTTTGCATCTAATGTTATTTTTGAAATTGTGCCAAATTTCAAATTGTATTTTGGTTGTTCGCCAAGTCAAAGAAAATCCACTTTTTATTGATTAGCTAGTCTTAGTGTACAAAGCAGGATAGCACTCCGAACAACAAAATTACATGATTATATACAATTCAAATCGTTACATTCTGGTCGCTGAAATAATTTCAACTTTGTAACACAATTCCAAGCCCAAAACATTCTGTTCGTGAATACATAGCTGCTGTATGTACACATGGGATCAATATATACATGTTTTAAACCAAATTCGGTTGATAACAATTTATAATATTTAATTTATTAATGTTTGCATACTTTGCCATACTGCCTATTAAATAGCACCTTTCAGATTTGTTTATTGTGTAATCATCTCAACGCAATATTAAACATTGCGTAAACAATGGTGAAAACGTCAACAAGAACAAGAATCAAGTGTTTATTATTACCTAAACAAGTTACACCCTTTTGATACCATTGTCTCCACGAAGAGACAAAACTTATCAAAATTATTCTGGTATAGTATATTGATAATGACACTTTATCTCTGAATAGAAGAATCGTATAATCCTCAAAACTGTACTAGAAAACCCCAAATCTGTAAATTTAGAATTATATACCACGCGTTCATGATATTGTGGTTAGAATGTCACCATCCAGGTCCATGAAACGTCCGCTTGGTGTTTGTACTGTACACATCACTATCTCAGAGTACCTGCGCATATCACAATATTATCTTTAACTAGGAATATCAAAGCTAAGATGTTTATACTGGGTGTAAGTTTATTATAATACTATACATCGTGTCACGCTACCATAAAACTGGATCAGGAGAATGACTGCATTATACAACTCTCGTATCATAACACTATCTACTTTAACAGTACATTACGATCTCGCTTGATCCCCCTATATCAATAACGCCGAATGATTTCTGATCTTCTTAATGATAGAGAAATTCTGATGTTTTTTTGCATTTTAAACTGATAGTAGACAAACAATTGGACTTTAAATAATCAAATATGTTCTTACACAGCGGTAAAATAAATTCGTCTTGACAAAAAGGAATATTTGAAAATAATTAGGTTTTAAACGACATCAAGATATCTACACGATGGTTTTTAATATCATTGACATTTTAAAATATCATGCAGTGTCTTATATAAAATAAACATTTTGTTTTCAAAGTATGGTATTTAAGATAAAGATTGAATGGAGCAAGTAAATTGGGCATAATGGGAAATAAAACTTCTTATGAAATGTTGATGTCTAATCGAAACAATTAAGTTATGATTGAATTCGATGGCAATTAAAGGTGATTTTTTAATTCTAATTTTGCATCAAGACAATAAGTAAATCACATTAGCAGAGCTCTTCATGTCTGACAGATGGGCGAACATTTTCATTTTTCATATTGAACAGAACGAAATGTATTTTGTAACTGAAGAAGATATGAACGGTGATTAAGTAATAGAACAATACATAACAAGGTAATAATAACGAAATATTCCTTATGTAGTTAACAATTAATCCGAAACAATGCAATACTTAGGAAACAGATGAATCATAATCATAATAAGTAAAAGAAAATCAACTGACTTGTGTAGTATTTATCTTTTTTAATATTATTTTCTCTCGTATGTGCCCTTTTTATTGTGATTAAGCAGTCATGTCACAATTGGTCCTTGGTTGATTCTGCCAGGCCGGAAATGGACGACCCTTTTAGCTCCTAATTAGTGGACTACCATTCCATTGATCAGTGCTTGTTAACATATGATCAGGTGCAGTTTATCTGATGTGGGCTGAACTACAGTCCACTACGTATATGGAAAGCCGTAGATGTCATATACAGCAAATTTGTTTCTGTAAAGATTTCTTTCAATAGAATTCATACACACAAATATATCATTATATAAAACAAGAAAAAAACTACAATAATACTTTAAATAACGCGATGGAATAATATATTATTTTTGTATCTAAATAACCACAAAAGAATGTGTATTCATTGCCAACAATGCTATTGTAAAATGTATAAACATCAGTGTTGAACAAATATCTAGTTTTGTGTAATGTCCGTTTGACATATTTCTACAAATAACATACCAGGGAAATGGAGATTACTCAATACTGTACATTAACACACATTGAAGATAGTTCATCTCGCTTTGTATTATTGATACAGATTGCTATGTAAATACATTACCATTAATATCTGTGAATATAAATCATTTCGGACCACAATCAGCTTCCCCTTTATACAGTCATCACTGGCTTTCCATAGTCCAAGATATTTGTGACGACCCGGCAACACATTTTCTTTACAGCTATGACACGCGTCAAAGTGTTAAGTAGAAACTTGTGAACGAATGTCATTTAATGAATTTCGTTATAAAAGGCTATAAAAATAGCTCTAATACAGTTTTCTTCCCTTCATGCTCCAATGAATCGTAACGAAGTCGACTTAAAGATGGGTTTTGGATCAGATATCGTGCTCGAACGCGCCGTCACCATTTTGATTCATTTCAATGGTAGATGAGATTACTCCATTTGAATGATATGCTATCAGTGTTTTTCCATAGTCCTATGTTATTCGTTTGATCAAGGAATGATTAGATTTTATGAAGTAACAGAAATGCAGTTTCGTTAACTTTTATTTGAAATGTATATTGTGCAGCATTGTATGAATATTAACATTGTAATCAGTAGAATATTACTGCACCCGTACAAACCTTGTTGTACATGATTGAAATATCAATCTCCATTATCATAAATTTATTCTTGTACATCAAGCTTAATAGCCAATAAATGTGTCAAATCGCACACGACATTGTCATAATTTTTGTACACAATAACACTCGGACAAACCAAATGGACACAGGTCATTTATTAAAACCACTCACTAATTTCTGATTGTAGCAGTAAACATGTCAACATTTTACTAATTAGCATACCGAATATGATTCAATGTGGGCAGGCAGTTGTAGCAAGCGGCGTGTCAATGGCTTAAACAAACAGGTTTGGTGCATGGGTTGGGGTCGTGGGTAGGGGTGATGTTTTTTATGTTTAGCATTTTATAGACCAATATTGCTCCTTGTACTTTAAACAATATTTTTTAACATTTAAGTACACACATCACAATACCAACCATATATACATATAGGATTGGAAAACAAACGAAAAGCTTATATTAATTCCTTACTTCTTTTAAAGACATAAATTATCATCTTCGCTTTCCACCCATATACATATAATGTAATGCAGACTGGAATGGGGTTTTTGCTTTTTGTATGATTTAAAAGGAAGTTGATAAGCACTTGATGTATCTATCTTCAAAGATCAGGTTCGTTAACTTAAATGTGTGTTTATTATGAATCGCTGCTACTACTAAATAGAGTTCATGCGAGACTCACAATCCAGAATATCTATACATCTGCTATAATGAATAGTTACGTCTGGTATTGTGTTAACATACTTTTTAAATAAGATTTGTCTTCACATACCTGAAACTACTCATTACCAAATCAAACCATTACACAAACAAAGATATCATCTTTTTAAAAAGTCCTCTTATATGATTTTTTTTAGCCAAATTAGAAGTGTTCTTTGCCTTCTTGTTGCATTTTAAGGCCTAGTTCGATTTTCCCGACTTCCCTTCTGAAAGAAGCAGTTTGATACTCATTGAATGATATGCATTACTACACCCTATATTTGATAGTGCTATCAACTTATCTGTCTCTATGAAATCCTTTGTTTTATTTTCATTTCTTGTTTTTTTTGTCAAGTAGGTTATATATAATTTGGCTATTGTCGCTTTCTGATTTTGCGATGATTTTATTTTTTATTTGTATTTTTTTTATAAAAATACATTTTCTTTAATTTTTTTTAAGGATTTGCTGATTACATCGTCCGCTTTTGCATACCATGCCTTAAGCATGAAGCATATTAAGAATATGCAATGAACATAATGATGATATTTGAATTTTCAAAGGAAAAAAAATAATCTCATAACGAACTCTTTGCCATTAACCAATGACGATATGTACGATTAGGAAGGAAGTGCTGTTTCATGTGCTTCGCGGATGCAAGGCACATGTTTCAAATTTAATTCGTGGTCTCAAATGATTAATAAATTACAAAATACAAAATACCAACCTTTGAAAACCCTAATTGAATCCTGCTTGATAATCTGTTGAATAAGTCTTCCACGCGTTGTTGAGACTGATGATCGGTGAACGTCTCTGATCCTCTCGATCTTCGGCGGTTTGTAACATAATATGAAAAGCTACTTATAACTTTGATTGAAGTCAAATTAAAATCACACATGACAATTAAAAAGACATCATTACAACTACAGTGGTTTAAAACATTTGCTTTTTGTCTGTAGACAATTATGGTTCCCCGTGATCTGGTTTGTGCGTGTTGTACACATGATAGAATGCCTTAGAGCGTCATCAAGTTCTCTGTAAAAGGATCCTTGCAGAAGGCCAGTTAAATTGATTTCCTAACGACTTTTGAAGAAAGGAATTAATTAGCTTTCAGTTGGTTTTAAATACATCATTCGTTGTCTTTCCTGAAACGCATGCTCCTAACATAATATACCTTGCAAAGAAACGAGAATTTAATTTTATAGATCCCTATGGAGATTTCATCAGACGTGATGATTCTGCCATGATAGATCAACCACCCAGTTTTGTTCCACGTTTCATCTTTAAATGAGGAAATCTCTCATTGAAGTCCTAACATTATTTGAGACTCATATACATTGTAATATATTCAATATATTCTATATGATAGTTGATATAGTTCAAGAAAAAAAAAGTATTTCCCCCCTAATTATGCCAATTTCTCGTGAAGTCCTACTTCATTAAGGTTTGTTGATATTTTCAGACTTATCTCAAGCGTTCTCCTGCATACATTAAAAAAATAATCTTGAGGGATTGGTGCAGAAGATTCACCCGTCATGTCATAACCATTTTTCAAAAACATTCATCCTCCCTTGTATATTTTCACAGTTGTTTACCCCCATTTTGATCTGCCTAGTTCCTAGAACAGCTGTCTGATGTTCCTAGCATCAATGACGAGGCCTGGACGGACGAAGCAGGTTTATGATGTCCCTTACATCAATGACTAGACTTGGAAGGACGAAACAGGCATCACTGATAATACCTAGGACAAAACAGCTGTATGATGTCGCCAGCATCACTAACGAGACCTAGAAATACGGAACAGCTGTATGATGTCCCGGGCATCACTGATGAGACATAGGAAGTCAAAATAACTGTATGATGTCCCAAACATCCCTGCTGATTCCTAGAAATACGGAACAGCTGTATGATGTCCCGTCATCACTGACGAGACCTAGGTGGGTAAGTAAAACAGCTGTATGATGTCCTTTGCATCACTGACGAGACCTAGAAAGACGGAACAGCTGTATGATGTCCCGGGCATCACTGATGAGACCTAGGAAGTTTAAATAGCTATATGATGTCCCAAACATCCCTGCTGATTCCTAGAAAGATGGAACATTTGTATGATGTTCCTAGCATCACTGACAGGTTCTAGAAGGACCAAACATTCGTATGATGTCCGTGACATCACTGAGGAGCTTAGAAAGACGAAAGGGATGTATGATGACCCTAACATCACTGACGAGCCGAGAAAGACGAAAGGGCTGAATGATGTCCCTAACATGACCTCCGAGTCCTAAAAGGACGCAACAAAGATACTATGTCCCTAGCATTCCTGACGATTCATAGAAAAACGGAACAGCCGTATGATGTTCCTGGCATCACTGACAAGTTCTAGAAGGACGTAACATTCGTTTGAAGTCCGTTGCATTACTGATTAGTCCTAGAAGGACGAACCAGCTGTATGATGTCCCTTGCATCACTGTCGAGTCATAGAAGCAAACAACATCTATATAAAGTCCCTATCAGCACTGCCGATCCCTATAAGGACGAGACAGTTTTTATGGTAAATGTATGTATTATGTATATATACATTATTTATTCATTAGCGCACAATTTAAGGTGCTAATCATTGTTGTTCAATCCTTATGGATTGCTGGATGACAAACCTGCTGGTGGACTCTAGGTCTCTAAGGTTTACCGTTACCCAGCATGTCACATGAAACTGTTATGAATAGTATCACGGTACAGAATAGACACATGTATTGTATATTCTTTTAAAAATTGTCCATTATAAAGAAATATTAAATTGATTAAATCTTATGATATATTCCCCTCTGCTATATTTCATCAGTTTTACATATCCGTTTTGATTCCCGGACTTCCGGACCTCGCATCATGGACCTAGAAGGATACACGTAGTTGAACTTTTATATTGATTATTCGATCTCTCTATTACTAATGGAAATTTAATAGTGCTATATTCTGTGCGTTTTTGTACAGCTAGTGTATCTAAATCCTTTGGTTTTGAAATCTGCATGTTGATAACTATATTTTCTAAATTAAAATGTGTATGAAACCCAAAACAAATTTTAGTTTTAAGCTTGTATATATACGAGAGCAGATGGTTACACTTCCAGAATCCAATGGTTCATTATACAGAAGTTTTCTGCATCATCTAATTAATGCAAAATGATTCCATTTTTTTTGTGTGTTAACATTTACATGGATGTGACTGCTCCCTGACCCGAAAACACGTGACTCCACCAGGATAATACTTGATTCGGACATGGCATATCCCAAGACAATAGACAAAATAAGTATATTAGCAAAATATCCAATATATGTAATTCATAATTCAATTGAAAAGGCCGTACGGTTATATTAATGCTGAAACAATTGATCTGTGAATTCAACTTATGGGGAATACATCGTTGGAATATAATTCAGAAAATAGATTTGATTATATTATTTATTTCAATAAATTAATCTCTTTTATTTATTGTATACAGAGTAATGTTTGTGTAATTAAGAATTGTATCAATAAATTGATGCAGAAAACAAAACTAAGATTTTTAAAGATTGGTTCTGAGTTCAAATTTTGAAATTATTTTATTTCGTCATTTAAATCACATCAGAGGGGTTGTTCGAGATTGCACTTGTTAAAATTATCTAGGCACGTGTATCGAAGATTGGGTGGTCCAGATGAAGAAAAGGTGAAAATTTGCTATCGCGAATGGTATCCAATCTTTCATTCTACATAACATCAGGCGAGATAAAACAAAGATACGAGCTGTATCACCCAGTTCGAACGTGCGCCCAACGTAACCATTTCCAATAGAATGACACGAAATATTTAAATATTTTTTTCTTAAATTAGTGTGCGAGATACCGATGTAGATTTTATTACTATAAAAATTAAAGTTATCATTGTCGTTGCTATTGATTTTTATAATCAAAGTCAACAGAGAAATTGCTTGTGAAAGCTGTCAGAATATTGCTCTCTGAATATGTTTTAAAGAGTTGTATATATCGAGTTATGCCTATGCCATCAAGATTATATCACTCCGCACTGCATGCGGATGATCGTGCAAATGGATGAAAACAATCCCTGTTGAATATAGTCCCACAGTACCGCCAAACTCTTGATTAACATCGCATTCATGCTTGCACAAATAAACATGATTGAGAGCATGCGACACGTCATACATGTTCACGACAATGAACCTGACAGTTGCAGCCTGAAACATATCGGCATTCAATCTCATTTAGTGAGTAGGTCAGAATTATGAAGTTTAATTGCTTGCACTTTTTATATTGTCCTTTTTTCTCAATAAACGTAGCGCTTCGACAATGATCACTGAAGATCCATGAACCTGCTTTCGTCAGTAGATGATTGATTTGTAGAACGACAATTCATCGTACCGATGACTCCTCTATGCTTGAGGTATTAATTATAAGGAGATGTGTACTTTTCTAAAATTATCAATAACCATCTTCGAACAGGTGATTTTTTGACGCTAATCAGTTGCGTGATTCGGATCGCTTCATTGCTTCTGACGGAGATTTTCCTAGGGGGAGATAACTCGGACTAGTTATTTTGGTTCACTGATGTGCGTATTCATACAGCATAGCACAAAAATCTGCGTTGGACATTTTATGCGATTAAAATGATATTAAGAAGATGGAAAATACTGAAAACTCATCTAAGCTGCATAAATATCAGATACAATGCATTCCATCATAAACTATTACATTTAATCGTTTTTGAAAACTAAAATGACGATGTATTAAAATTCTGTAATAAACTATTTGAAATTAAACGTTTAAAAAAAACTAAAATATAGTTTGTACAAATGAATTAAAAAAAAACCTTTGAAATGTTGGAACATTTTCTGTAGAAATTCCATTTTTATATTCATTACCAGTTGTGGTGAATGTACCATCTGAGTCGAAATTCTTCTGTCTGGAAGAACTACTTCTAAGATTGTATTTATTTTCTTAGAAATATGAATTATGTGGTTAAATCTTTTGTTGTTACATTTTAACAGAAGTCATTTTACTTTATATTAGTATAACATACATGATATTTAAATTCAGTAGTTAAACTTGTAGTGTCACAATTTTAATTATTGTCATTAATTTAATAACCTTTAACAACCATTACAGATCTGTTGTTTTCCCCCAAATGTGAAACAAAGCAAGCTTCAGTCTCTGAACAGAATACGTAGCTGCCATGTACATTTATTAAACTTAAGTCCAGTAACATAAAAAAATAATTGTTTCGTCAATTCTAGAATAAATTCACAATCTTGTACCTTCGGAGGCTCTTTCTCAATAAATATACGATTTGTTTTTCAGAAATTTCAAAAGAATGGTTAAGTGTTTTTTGGTGGGTTTTTTTCTCGGACCCATTGTATTATATTGACTGACCTCCGTGAAATGACCATTGCGGTCAGTTGATATGCCTTCGTGTTAAACATCCCCTAATTAGAGAGCGTGCCCCTCATCAGACCATGTGTGTGTTTTGGTCAAACCTCAAACAACCCTTTGAACTGCACTATTTTGTCAAAAATGTTTTTCGCCACATTAAATTCTAATTGGGGAAATATGTCGATTTCTCAACAAGAATTTTAAAGATATGATGAAGATTATTACCTCAGATGTGAAGCGAATACATTTCACGCCTAACTAATTTGTAAATTTAAACTAAATGCATGTCGGCCATGTTAAAACGTAATTGCTATCATATTGCCGTTATTAGTTGTATTATTGCCCGACGACGGTCGATATGCCTGTCAAGTGGAAATAACATATTTCTATCTTTGCAGTGACCACGATGACCATATTCCAGCCAAACGTTGACCACTGGTCAGTGACAATAGAAGACAAAGGATTATTTACCCTCCGATAAGCGCGAGCAGGTGATAAAGGGTCGGCCTAAAGGACAGGTCAGAGGTCAAGTACAGAGCTTAAGGCTCCCCTCTCGGTGATCGTCACCACACCAAAAGGTCGTCTCCCCTTCTGATGGCTGATCGCTGGGCCACTCACAGAACGCTGTCTCCTTATCTTCCTTTGTCTTCTTTGTCTGCGAATCCAGTGATACTACCAATTATTTTCAATTTATATATTTTCTAGTGTTAAAGTTCAGTTCATTACTGGTACAGGACCATTTCTGATTATTTGCATCAGATTTTATTACGACAATTGCAACATTAATATTAACATGTACAATATCTATATGTGTGCTGTGGGTATGAATGGTTCCATCACATGTACACTGACTATATTATTTAATGTTTAGTACACGGTGGTAAGTCTGCATAATTGTCTGATATTTGTTTTACTGGTCATTGTAATAGCATACGTGAACTGTAATAAAGAAAATTTAAACTTATTAAAACACCTAAAATTTTCAAATTTCAATTTCATTCACAAATCGTAACAATTTGTTATAAAAAATACTAGTACAGCGCAATCATTATCGACCGTTATCATATGAAACAGACATTTCTTCACTGGCTTCCCGTCATATTCCATGAATCGCGATTAATGGAATATAGGAGCCGCTTGACTGTGTGGTTAAGGTGTCCCGGCACCTATGGGTGTTGAGTTCGAAACCCAGGTGGGGCAGATGTCTGGTACTGAACGTAGGTCAATTGCTTTTCTCTGGGTACTATGGTTTTAATATCCTCCATCTACAAAACCTGAAACGTCCTTAAATGATCAAGGCTTCTATAGCACGCTAAACAAAATAAACGAAAATAGAATATGTCCAGAAACTAATGTTGTTATGACCTCATGAATATTGATATAATAAATTTTATTCCATAAAGGAACGCCCATGCCTTCGCGGTTCATTTTCCTATAATGCAGTGGACGTGCATCTGAAACGGGATGCAGTTTCATTCTTATTACAACATTTACGTCCTTACCCGTTACCGATAATAATTATTATGGACGCATTTCCAAGAACCCCTGGAATGTAGAAATGGCGGAACAGCCCATAGTGCGTGTTCCTTTGTGTTTTCTTATGCATGTACATGTACATTGTCATATATCTATATATCATATCACAAATGTCGCCATTTGTAAATACATGTACCATTGTATACAAGTTCAGAAAAAGGACGTTTACAAGTTAAACATGTACAACTTGTGTCCAAATTCCTTTTTAATATTTTCAAATGAAGATAAGTTCAAACTAAAACTCCCTTTCCCGCGACAGCAACTTTTCACGCGCTTTTTCCTGGAGCGGAGACTTTAAATAAGGTCCATGGAAAACAGCTAGCGTAAAAAAAAAAAGATTTTATCATGCTCGGTTCAAACATGTTCTTCTGTTGCGCTGTTCTTGTCCAAAGCAGACTCGGAATGATTGTCGTTATTGTTAATGGTATGGTTTGTTTACTACGTCATACCGCGGAGGCGTGTCTGGAGTGATGCGGTCGATAATGATAATATACGATTGTTTGTACAAGCATATATTAAGAATACCAATCGTTTTCCATAAACTGTCAAAGCTAAAAATAACTGTAAAATACTATGTATAGTAAAATTAGAAGTGATTTATTTACAATTTGCATACAATAACTTATTTATTCAATGTTTTGTACTTAATGATTACGGTACATTAATTATTCTTTGTATTCACTTTATTAAATTTTACAAGTACTAGTTACAAACTCATTTAATTCTATGCCATACTAAGTTGGTGTTATTTATGTTTATATATATGTTAAATATCAAATGAATAACTAGTGCTGATAAAGGAATTAAGGATTGTGAATCTACACCAGAGTATGATAATGTTAAGTTTTCTGCTCTATCTAAATATATGTATATATCAAATTTCCACATAAAATGCTGCCATGTATTTACCATTGTATAATAGTTTATGAAAGAGGACGTTACTGAGTTGTATAACTTGTGTCCAATTTCATTTGAATTTTTCGTATTACGATTGCTGTACATGTATATACATATATGTACTGTGCTGGATGAGAACCCAGATGCATGCATGCTATCGCTAATTAACTAACCTGTTTAAAGGGGCGGAAACTGATCGACTTGTGTTGTACCTTTTTCTAACAAGTTTATTTGATTCTGTCCGAAAGTTCTAAAAAGTTATACATTATGTTAATTTCAAGATAACAATACTGCGATGACTTTTTCTATAACTTCTCGTCCAAACGAGTGTCAAGATTAAATTCGTATCACGCTCGTATTCATATTTATTTCGGTCCATAGCAACCGCAAAAGAGCTATGTTTATATATAGTAGTACTACAGTGTCAATGTTAATATATTATATGTTATACACGTCCCTGATATTAATATAATATCTTAAACTTGAAATATACTTTACATGTTTTAGTGGATACTCAACTATATAACGGTACAGTTAATGCCCAATGCATAAAATTCACAGCATAATATGTATTTGATAGATGTAGATTTTTGTTAATGTCAACATTTCATAGTCATGGTCAGTTGAGCGATTGACCACTCGAGGTTTAACGAGATTACAGGTAAGTCTCACCTGTCCGATTATCCTGTTATCACGTCACGCGACTACTCAAATTGTAAGAGCACGGATAAATTGCTTTAAACTACCGTTAATCGCTGATAACCATTATCATCAGCTTTGAATTCTTGACTTATTTCTATATACCAAAGACAGCCTCCAGACATTAAGAATTAAGCCTGCCATGTTGATGTCAACGCCCGAAGAACAAAGCTGACTTTAAAGACACAGTCATCCCCAATATTCGATGTGAAGTGTCCCTTTTTGACGAAAAAAAAATCTTGCCTCATTTAAAGGGACATTCTTTCGTTCGGACACCAGAAACATGCACAGTTTCTGTTGATGAAATCTATGTCAAAAACGATGATTATATAAGTGTTTTTGCCTGCAAGTATTGAAATTAATGCCGAAATGTACAGGAAAAGGCGCATCGTATGCAAATGTCCTATGTCTGTGCGGTAATTATTAATTCGTCGGGTCGAATTAAGATTTATCAGGACGTAATACTCGAAGAACTTTGGTTTTATCTTGAAAGTTAAACTGCCATATTAATGTGAAGATTATAAATTGTACTACTTGCAAAAAATACCTATTTTACAATAAGCTTATTTTTGACGACCTAAACGTTATTCAAACGAAGGAATGCAACTTTAAATTGTTTTCGTATTACAACACAATGCACACAATTCAGCAGGTAATACATTTGTATCTGAAGTAGGCAACAGCGCTCTGAAAAGAAACCATTTGTTTTCTGCACGTATTTAACACATACATACAAATGTCCCCGCCAGTTATATTTTGTTCTCTGTTTTACTGCTCTAGCAACTTCCCTTAGATCAATTTTCCCTAAAATGAATTGTTTCTGCTACAATCAATGTTCTTGGTTACCTTCTACATTCTCGTTCCTATTTTCCTACCGCAGGAACACCAAGGAACACAAAGTGCTCCGCATGACAAGGACACGCGTCTATTTGACCCTTGACCTTGTTGAGAACTGGTGTTAATGCCATCACGAGGACGCGAGCAAACAGACGATACAGACCTGGGAGGGTAACGGTTATTAAATTCTCACAAATCGTGACTTTTGTTTAGTCACTGACCATCATGTCTACTGACCTACGTACTTGACCGTGTGTTTTGGTCAGTTATACCGGCCAAGAGTAAATAGCTGGTCCTCTCAAGTCAAGGGATACACATCCTTTCGTCGAAAAATAAGAAAATCTCCATGAAACAAATTAAATAGATGAATTTTCTACATGTATCGCCATAGCCAGAAGAAATCTCGAAAATACCTTTTAGATATGTTTTATACATGTATGTATACCCTAATACCAATTTAATTGATCTGATGATAAATACAGTTTATACATATAAGTATATAAGCTTAATCTAGGCGATGACGTCATATTCATTTTCATCAGCACTTTTTGTTCAAAGTTTGTCCTTATCTAATCGATTTTGAATTATGACAATTCGTTTTCCTGTTGGTGTCCTCAATTTGTCCTCTGAATCTTTTTGTTTTATTTTTTATATATGTATATAAATACATATACCATAATTTTGCGGAATATACATCACAAGCGGTCAACATCAATAATTTATGAATATGTTAAGTTTCAAAATCGACTACTTTTGTAATAAACAGGTTTGAGTTGTTAGGATGGGAGGATTGGCGGTGAGGATATGGCCATAGCACCTGTTTGATTGTGTCGTAAGCCGACAAACGAATCATATTAACAAAATTTCTACCCCCATACAAACGCAAAACGTTATTGAATCCAAGTGTTATTTACCTAAAAACTTACACAGGAAATTAAGAAAATTTGAAAATTAAAAAGATCTCTAAAGAAATACACTCATGGCAACTGATTTTAAGAGAAATTAAATGCCTGTTCAAATGCGACCATCAATATCGCGCTCATTCAGGCGTTTTACAAAGCCCTATCCACTGCTAAATCAAATTGACTTAACACCGTAAATGTTGACTTTCTGTAACAATTACTCCGACCGGCTTCCCGTCCCGTCTACAATGGTTCTTGTGTATACGGCAAAGCTATTTAACAGATACTAAAGGCTGCTCAATGGCGGATAAAGTACTTGTATTGTGTTATATTGTATTGTGATGAGGCTGCTCTTCACGACTTTATTTACGAAACGATGTTTTCGTATTTCAGTTCTGAGCCTAGCTCCACATCACAGTGGTGTGTCATATGATGATGTATTGCTACTATGGCTGGCCTGGCGTACTGACTTTGTTTGTATACCACTATATTACATATAGGTATTATTTACAACAAACAACATGTATCCGTTGGCAGTTTACAGCTTTATAAATGCCTCGGCGTTCGTATAACGGCAGGGCACACCAACAATAATAAAAGTTGCAAGGCCCAGGGGTTCCGTAAACTTCTAAAACCTTCGAGAAAATGTGACATACAGTTATGCAAATCGAAAGTAGGAATATAGGTACATGTATATCATAAATAAAAATATATACCTGATTCTCAAATTTGTTATACGTAGTCACCGCATCACTACAAACGCCCTTACTCCAACAGCCTATCGTCATCTAATATTTGGAGATTTAACAACTTATCGTGTTGAGCGAGGCCTGGATAGACGCCATCAAAACATATGCAGAATAAGCTACATGAACATTCATACCTCAATAAATACAGTTTGTTATGCTCAATTAGATCTGTTTGCAGCGTTTATCACCCCATGAACAGCCAAGGGCATTCTGAAGAGGGGTTTCCTTGTAGTAGTTGATGACTACCTCATTGAACAACATACAGAAGGATTTATAAGAAAGAAAGTAATGTATACAACTGGTAAACGTATCAATTATCAGATTGATTGATAGATTGATTGATTGATTGATTGATTGATTGATTGATTTATTATGTTGAACTGCCTAATGACAGCTATGACCATTTTGAGCATATTACGAGACTGAAAATCGGATCATACCAATCAGTAGAACTATGAATACGCACATTTCCCTCTCACATCTCGATTAGTCAAATACACATACACACTAAATCACAATACAATTGCATCTATCAGTAGGATTAGAAAATTAAGCTATAAGCGTATATCAATTCCTGACCTACCCATGTAAATAAAATTTCGCTTACTGACTCATATATGTCTGTCAATTGCTGTTAATTGACAAAAGATATTTCCATAAGATTCTATTTACTAAGTTTTTCACTATCGAATTATTGCCCACTTATACGAATAAGTGACATTTACAACAAGTGATTCCCTCTACACCCCTCCACTCTCCGCCAGCTTTCATTTTTCTTCCGAAAAAAGGAAAGGAGGGAGCCTAACGTATACAATGACTTTTAAAGTATTAACAAGAACACTTCAGGAACAAGTAAAAAAGCAAACTTTCTGAATAAACCCGTTCATTTAATTCTTCCTAGCCTTACGATCGTGAACAATAATGATATAATTGACGGTACCGTTTGGCATTGAGAAGTAGTTAAAACGACAGATTTACAATGCCTTCACTTGACCTAAGTATACGCATGCGTGACAAATTGAAGAGACTCTTTAAGGCGCCACACTTTCTCCGTGAGTCAGTTTGTCTAATAAAGAAATGTAATATCCACGATTCCAACGAATTTCACAAAGGATGAACATTTGTCTGTATTTTTGAAGTTTTTATTGTAAATTGTTACCTAGCGTTCGCTCCCAGCACACGTGTCAATAGATAGGAGACAGCCCCACTTCAAACCCCCCTCCGACATATTGTGACGAATCTGACAATACACTGAACGATTTTGACTTTTAATATTGAAAAATAAACAAAGAAAACATCAAAGCACAAAGTAATGCAATGTGGTTATTGTTATATTGTGGATATTGTATTTCAGTTTTTTTATTTTATATTTCTGCGATTTTTACCTTCATTAGCCAACACACGTACATCTGCAATTCATTTTATCATTTTGAAAAATGATACAATATATTGCCATCAATCTAATAATGTGATATCGACATATATGTACACATTAAAGGGACAGGTATTGCAGAATTGTAATATATTTGCTGTCAAATATCTTCCAAATTGTAAGACAACCACCATTGTGTCGTCTATTTGGGAACAGGAAATTAACGAAATTACAGCCCTATCATTTCAAATGTTTGTGGCATTCTCTTCTCTCCTAGCTGTCTTTTGTCATTGAAAAATTCCTTGGGAACAAGCCACATAAACGTTTTATCCTGGTCGTCCAAAGTGTTGGAGAGAAGGCTTTTACTTACCGAGC
The DNA here is from genome assembly GCF_902652985.1 of Pecten maximus. Classification (NCBI taxonomy): domain Eukaryota; kingdom Metazoa; phylum Mollusca; class Bivalvia; order Pectinida; family Pectinidae; genus Pecten; species Pecten maximus. The sequence continues at coordinate 24,148,046 of NC_047029.1, forward strand.
TATTTCAACGCCAGTTCATTATTACCAAGTAACTGGTCTGAAACTGAAATCTGCCACAGTCAGACGCTTTGTTTTGGGACCGATACTATGACTACTATTACAGCTTGATACTCGGAAGTGCGCTCCGAATATTTGTGAGCCGATCAGAAAGTTTTGTTAATTGGGAGCGCGCTCCGAATATTAAGGCGCCCGCTCTGAGAATTTGGAAGCTGTCTGCACCCTCACACGTCTGCCTAAGCAATGAAAGTAATGGGTTCTGTCTGTAGACCGAGAGAAGTTATGAAAAATAGTCATGCTTCACCATACCTAACGCTCAACAACGAAGGAAGTGGTGATACATACAGTTTATGAATATCGGTGTCTCGCTACCATATCAAGGTTTGATATTTCAGTGTGGCCGCACTATAAAATTCATATCCATTGTGTGGCCAAATTATCTACGGTCGCCGTCATCATACGGCGGTATCATGACCATTACAAACACATCAAACAACAAACTGATCATCTCCAAACAAAATCTGTCTACAATCAAAAGCTCGAATAACAGAGTAAAGCTGTCATTAACAGGCAAACACGGTGATGGACACATTAATTTGGAATTTCATACATAGCGGATCACATGTTTGAAGTTATAGATTAAGATTGTTCAAGTCCATCCAGCCTGCCTGTCCGTCCAACCGTCACACTTAAGTTTCGTTCTATGATTACTTGAAGGGTTTAAGCATTTCGGGATAGAATATATTTGTTATTGTTTAAAATTTCTGACACATATACCACTGGATAAAGTATAATATTTAATTTATTACCTTTAGAGTGGGGGCACCGATATGTTTAATTTCAAACTGTGTGATAATTCTCACAAATTCTCTTATTTATATTCGATGTCAAGTTCCTTCTCAAAAACCGAAATATCTAAAGGTAAAAAAGGACCAGGAGAGTAAATCCGGATATTTTATTATTTTGATATTTCCCTACCTGCCCAGTTTATACACGTATGCGTTTATATAACAATTGCCATGCATTAAATGACTGTTTTGTTCCCCATTAAAACGATAGCTTAGAACATTGATTAATCACAGAATTTTCACTTCGACGTTGGCTTTACAATTTCGACCTTATATATAGTACTCGATACTTACATTGTATATTAATAGATATATATTTGTGATGTCATCAGTTAAACAGAGCAGAATTCGGATAAAGCAGGTGTTTTCTTTAACTTTAAATAATGGATAAACAGATTCAATGATATCCGGAGTTGTGTGTGTGTTTACGATATCCAGCCAGAATACAATATGCTTCATGTTGTTGACTTTCTAGCCTATCTAGGCTTTGACACATCGGTCTGTGTAAATCTCTCTGATAAGACATCGTATCTGTGATAATGAACACGCGACATACAGAGGCACGCGTCCCTTATAATTTACACACACGTTATATACCTGTACATACATTTTGTGAGTGAAACCACACCTCGTGTCAAATATAACGGTGTCACCCGTAGTCTCGGGCTGCTCCTAAGTAGCCGTCAAATCTATCACCAAACCGTCGTATCAACATTCATATCTTAATTCCACGATAACAGGTGGGAGGAGTCGTCACTTTTCAAATAGGCAAGGTTTAAAACCGCTATACTCATGACTAAAATTTCTCCAAATACTCAGATGGGAATGGGCGGAGCAACATATTTAAATTAATCGATTTAACAGGGTCTGACATATCGAACACGAATTGGAATTAAAGCTGACTGTATGCAGGTAGCGGGTTTACAGGTAGATAGTACTCAATTCGAACTTGAGCACGCGCCGCTGTTTTGATTGGTTGACGCGCCCGGTGCATCCACGTGTGTGTTGTTGACAGCGATCAGGATATTATAAACCGGCACTGCTTGCTATCGATATTATAACTCTCTGTTACATTAAGAGCAAGGTTGGATATGATAGTAAATTTGTCTGTCAATTAATATTGAATTTAGATATCGTCGACACAGCAAATATTTACGAGTGTGTTTATATACTTACAATACCGAAGAGACAAAACCTTTACAAATATGGAGATGGATACGTACTTATATGGAATTGAAGACGACTTTTTGGACTTTTATGATCCGACAGTGGACTATGCAGATAGTTTAGAATCGCCTTGTTCTACGAATGAATCTGATTCGGAAAATTTCAATTTGGAACATTCCTGTAAAACAAAACATAGCAAGCGTCCAGTAAAAAGAATTCAGCAACGTTCTGCAGCAAATCAAAGAGAGCGAAGACGCATGAAATCAATCAACGATGCCTTTGACATCCTTAGAGACAGTATACCCACAAGTGTCAATGCTGACCGAAGGTTGTCTAAAGTTGACACTCTAAAATTAGCTATCAGATATATAAGTTATCTTGCGGACATGGTGGAAACCAGCAGCGAATATTCTCAGGACAGTCAGTACTCAAAAAACAACAGACCACAAGAGAAAGTCATCGTCCGGTGTCATTTTGACGGTAAGTTTTGAATTATTCATATTTTCAAATGCATCTTTTATAAATTATGCCATTAGCAGTGATATATTGCCATTGTAAAGATTGGTATTTTAATATATTTTTTTTTGCTTCGGTTGTAAAAGCACGTGTCTTTTCGTTAGTTGTTAATGTACGGAGAAGCATTGAAATCAAAGTTGTAAGATTTATTTGTACGTTTGTTTCTAAACAAACGATTCAGCAACAGCGATGTGATCTGCAAGCATGCATATTTATAGTCTAAATTAACGTGTTCACATAGAAACACCTAAAATATAGCTCAGCATGTTCATATAACAAAGTCGTCAATGGTCTACCTAAGTGTGTTTACAACAAAGTCGCTTATGACCTTATTAAATGTGTTCACAACATATTCAAACATTGTTTTAAAATGTGCTTTCAACACAAAGTTAGTTGTGAATAGCAAGATCATTAGTAGCGATATATATTGAATGCAGTTGATGATAACACCTGTTAAGACAATATTTTGCAAATGAAAAATGATTCAATGTAAAACAAAATATATTCGAGATCTTTCTCATTGAAATCAATTATACAATAGCGCTTTCTATACAATGCAGTATTGTGTCGCCCCACCCTCGTCTAAACGTACCTTATTGGGGCGCGTTAGAAATCTTTATGAATACAACAACAATATTAGGGTTGTATACTGATGATGAATCTTACCTAATGTGTTAATCAAATACTTTTATGTGGGGGTAATTGGTATTACTATTAATACAAATAATAATAAATAAATAAATATAAATAAATAAATAAATAAATATAAATAAATAAATAAATAAATAAATAAAGTGTTCATCTTATGTGTCAACAAAGTCTGTCATGAAATGATGTCTATAGAGAACAAATCTATACTGATAAGGCCGAAACCTTGAAGGACAGGATTGGTTTTCATGGTCACAAGTTTGCGTGTGTGTGATGGATATAGTCATATCTGGCACGAGTGGGCCACGCGCCATACTGTTCTGTTATATCCTCACCAGAAATCGAGCTAAGAATTATACTGAACTTAGCGGCAGTATGATGTCATTTATTACTGTTACGGTCATTATATTATAAAACACTTATAGCAATACACGATACATTTATAACAAAGCAAAAACACAATAGATCTTAGAAGAAATACATTGTTGTTTTTTGTCTTGAAAACCTGGTATACTTTTCTGCACACCTAGTTGTTAATAAATATTGACATTTAGGTATTTGTAGACAATCGATTCTTATGAAAGTGTTGACTAAATTGGGGAACGCGTCCCACTCTTGTTTGAGAACCGTAAACCAAATGTTTCTTTATAATGTATCGATTTTATCATGTTAACAGTCTTTACAGTATGTGTTCAATTTAAATACCCACTATAATACATATTTACATTTGCTCAAGGGCTCACTGTTCAGTATTGAGTTCCTTTATCACAAGTAATGCACGTGTTGAGAAGATATTCCTAAACACCAATATCCGACTTCCGGGCTTCTTATATATAAACATAGTTAAAGGTCCATGGATGAAATGTATTGATCCACATGATAGAAATTTATACTTCCGAGTCTGTTTCCTGAATTCTCTCTATCATTATTTGATAATGTACTAATTAAGATAAAGAAAGATAATGTAATTATAGAATATCAGTATCTCTTTTCCTTTATTGAATTGCATGCGACGTCATTGATTTTGTTTGATCCCGATATCTTTAATGGCGTTTATATAGCGATGACATCCTTTCGGATATTTGATAAGGAGATCGCCCATATTGCTAGATTTAAGGCAATCGGTGAACATTTTATTAATCGTCAACTCGTCTTAACTTTGTTGATAGGAGATATTGTCTAAAACAAGCCTAATATATATTAGAAATATAAAAATTGAAAACATTAATTTTGGGTATATTTGAAATTTTCCGCATCACGAAACTACCTAATCTTGTATCAAAACAAGCTTAATAAATACTAGAAATACTCAGAATACGAAAACACTGAACATTGTATGTTGATACACAGAAAGATTTATTTGAAATCTATAACGAAACTATCTTATCTTGTAGATTATGCCAGCCCGTCCGACGGTACGACGGATTACATGGGGCATTCCTTATCATGGGACCACGCAGACCAAGAACCGGTGCGAACTGTAGATAACAAACAATGCGCTAAAGTTTGGGTTCCAGGACATCCCTCAGAAACAGACTTATTAAACCTCTCGGCCACATATTCTGGTGACTATGGGACACTGTCGTGACAAATGGATGGTTCAAATCACAATGGGACAATCACGTGACGCTTAGATGGTTCAAAATCATTTTGGAACAATCTCTTGACGGTTAGATGGTTCTTATTACGAGAAACTCGGGTGACGGTTAGATGGTTCTTATTACGAGACACTTTCGTGACGGTTAGATGATTAAAAATCAGTTTGGGACACTCTTGACGGTTAGATGGTTCTAATTACGAGACACTTTCGTGACGGTTAGATGGTTCTTAGCACGTTCGGACACTGTCATGACGCTTAAATAGTTCTTATTATTATGAGACACACTCGTAACTGTTAGATGGTTCTCATCTGCGACGACGTGACAGGATTTTACGCTAACAACGAAAATGTAGTTATTCAATATGACAGATTTATGCAAATAATGGTTCCAGGATCTCAATTCACCTTATATTGTGAGCTCGTAATCGTGTTAAAGATGGCGAATAATAAATATTTCTATTGTTTATGCAAATAAGGATGGGGATGACATGGAAATGACATTACATCTGTTCGACAGATAATTTAAGTTCACGATTTCATGCATCATTTGACAAGAGGCTGGACCTCGAAATCATTGACCAATAATCGCACATGCTCAATAGTTCAATATCTTTATCTCTGTACGGATGTGTCAAGCTTATTGAATTCATATCAACAAGCGCAGAGACTTAGGAGGAACTTTGTTATTATCAATATTATATATGAAATATCTATATTCACAATTATTTATATATTTTTATATGTACATGATTCTATTTAAATCCATTAAATGGTAAAGATCAGTTCATGTGTTAACTTATTTTTACAATTAATATGATGCTAATTGAGTGTTTAAATATATTCGTTTTCCCTATTTATTACACATACAATAGAATATATATATATATATTATATATATATATATATATAGTATTTATACAAAGGTAAAACATTTTCTCACCTTTTCCACAACTTTAGCATTTTACAAATATTTCTCATGCTGTCTTGCGCACCCGTCCCTACCTCTCACTTCGAATACCCCTTTGCGTCTTAGCATGAACACCAAACTCCTCTGCCGTTTACAGTTACAATTGAACCATATTCTATATCATTCCCCTTGAACCATCCCCTTAATTGGAAACTCTGACAACATATAAATAATCAGCAAATACTGAAATACCGTTCTGTAATTCTTAAATTCTCTCTGTTGGAATATATCTGCTTATCATTGTCACGTTTCAACTGTTCGACACTCAATTCATTCAGAGCAGGTATACTCCTCTCCGATGAAATACATTTCATTTCTATTAGAGCATATCAATACCTACTTCATTCTTTAATTTTTTCCAATAAAACCCGTTCTACTCTCTGTTGGGATACCCTTCTATCTTGTCACCATTCACTAACAAAGTGAATTTAGAATCTTGACCTTGCTTACACGTTTAACTCGCTTACACATGCAATACTCTACTATACCTGGGGCCGTGCACTCCTTTTACTCGCTTATACTCTACTATACCTGATATAGTATATACGGTGTCTCCCTCACTGACTTCATTTTATTCGTTTACAAGTTGACCTTCTTTGAATCGTTTATATACTTAACTCCCGACTTCAACCTTTCACCTTGACCTCCTTTGATTCGTTTATATGCTGAACTCCCGACCTTAACCTCTCACCTTGACCTCCTTTGATTCGCTTACATACTGACCTCCCCAATTTAACCTCTTATCTTGACCTCCTTTGATTCGTTTATATACCGACCTCCCCACTTTAACCTCTCACCTTGACCTCCTTTGATTCGTTTATATACCGACCTCCCCACTTTAACCTCTCACCTTGACCTCCTTTGATTCTCTCACCTTGACCTCCTCCTTTGATTCTCTCACCTTGACCTCCTCCTTTGATTCATTTACATATATACGGAACTCCCAACTTTAGCCTCTCACCTTGACCTCTTTTGATTAGTTTATACTGAACACCCTACTTTAACCTTTCCCTGCGGAGTTTTTATTCGTTTTACAAAAAAAATAAAAAATACCCTTCTTTATCTCTATTTGGATTGTTTTTAAATCTGCTTCCCGCTAACATGCCATTTACACCGCTACACACACTTTACTTACAGAAATCTCTTGTTTTATTCTCTCATCTTAAATATAATATTGACCCACTAATACTCTCAACTCTTATAGTACTCATTATCCCTCTATAAGCCTTCCATATTTTCCATCATTTTCCTCAGCTTTCGTCTTTCTCCCCTTCATTTTACATGTAACTCTCTTAACGTTTAGACAGTGATATCATACATTTTTAATAAAAGTACATAGGAAAACGAATGGCGTCAACTTATACTAATCTCCCTTGTTGGAACCAATAAAAGCGTGCTAGGGATGTTGCGTAAAAGAGGACTAACTGGTAAAAACCCACAGGTACACATAATATATGCCCACATATTTTCAACATGTTCAGAAGAGACATACGGAGATATTCTATTATGAAATCGAACAATCATTTAACGTTAAACATAGTTGTTTCCCACGCACACATATGACGTATTGCGTCTTTTATCTACATCTGTAACTCTGGATGAAAGGGACATTCCAGTAAGTAAATAAATAAATGAATGAATAAATTAGAAATTGAAATTGTATTTATTGTTTTATTTATCGTTTAATTATTCCATGACGTTATATTTAAAAGTTAACATAATCAATATTTAGTACATGTATCTAAATTTTCACCATGATAATTCTAACAGTCTTTCAACACAGGGCAATTGCGTGAAACAATTGTAAACGAATTACATTCAAAGCTGCACAAAGACAAATATCAACACATGTATAACTTAATTAGAAAAAACTTATATCTTAAGATTTTTATGAAATACTTATATTTGCTTTTACAGGCGTACAATAGTATATTGTAAAACTATAATTATCATCGTTTGTTGAAAATGAACTTTACTGGTTTTAGTTAATTTTGATTGTTTGGATTTGAAGAGAACAAATCACAAATAATATTCAGTCAAACATTGTAGACAAATGACTTTAAAAAATACACAAAATCTGAACAGTTGAAAGGTAAATTCCATCAAAAGTATAAATAGCAAAGGAGTTGATTATTTTCTTAAGAACAGAATCTCTATGTTTATAGAGTATTAATCATCAAGACCAAAATAAAAATAAAAACACTATCAATGTTCCTTGAACGCATAAAAAGCGTCCTGCTATCAACAGGCACCTGTGATATAAACATACAAACGGAAGCACATATGTAGTTAATGTGGAGTTTTTCACTGCAATAATTTCCATTGTACAAATAATACAAAGAATTAGACAACAGACAAGCCTATATAAGTCTTTTTCTACAGTTATTGTGTTTCGTGCCATAATAATATCTAACTTCAGTGTGTGTAAACTGTATTACATTAATTCGTGCAGTCTTTCGTTTGTTAATAATGAGTGAATTTTATTTGAGGTTAGGCACGTTATATTCAATTAAACGCCATTTTTTTGGCTATCGGTGAATAGCTTTTCCATTATTGTTTGTTTACTGGAATATCGAAAGTCCTTGCTATTTCCCAAAATGGCGATACTTGTAGTTGTGTAAATATAACTGCGGTTTGATTTGATTTCCTGCAAAACTTTTACCGATCATTTTGACGACGTACTTAAACTAGATGAGATGATTTTTGCTCTTAATTTGACCGTAAAGCACGTGCCAGCTGCCCTGGTCTGAAGTAGCTTAGCTAATTATAGGCCACTGTTATGCTCAAATACCACGCTAGATGTGTCTAATATGTTTACACTGTCTTGATAATAGCGCTATCAATTTAATGAATATCACATATTATTGACACAATTTTCGTTAAATGCATGCAATAGAAACTCCATCCATTTTTACATGTTCCAGATGAGTTTCTGTCAAGGTGTACAATAGAGGGCTCGATTTTGGGCGTATCTCGCCGATCCTATGACCCTTTTGTGCCTGCTGGTTGGCCCGGTGAAACGGTATTGGATGTTAGATTTACAAACATCACAGGTACATGTAAAGGGGTAATTGATTAGTTCTGTATTTGAAATACGTTTATTATTAAAATGAACTGCAATCGATAATGTGATAATTGAAAAAATTTGAACGAAAAACTGTTTTATTGTGAGACATGATTAGAAAACAACAAACTAAACATATAACAATATGATAATTAAAGACGAACAATTTCAAGTATCCTTGTTATTTAGGAAATATATGACGTTCACCACTTTATGGTGTATTAATCAATATGTGGTACATAATCAAAGTAAAGAAAGGTTATACAAAGTACACAATTACACGACGGAACGCACATAAATAGACACTACACATGTATGTGCAAACTCTGTTTACTGTATAGTGGGTAAAATTCGAAGGGGATTCAATTTCGCTTTATTTGCGGTCGGTCATGTTATGTAAGTATCGCGAGAATTAAAACCCAACCTATATTTACAGAAGTGTTTACTACAGAATGTTAACAAAGGGTAGTCGTACGAATTTTAATACTCGCGAACGAGGTATGACTGGCATTACCGCGAAATGTAAGTCCCGCGAAATTTAAACAGCTATACAGTACTGTTATAGCTTACAGTTGGAATCCTCTGAAGGCACACTTCTAATACATTTTCAAAATACCGAAAGAATTTTGGTGACTAGTACTTAGCCTTTTCTTATCCTTTATGACATTATGTTCTAGAAATTATGATAGCACGCTGAATAAGGACGAAACAGCTGTACCGGACAAGTATCATTTTATGTTTTCAGTATTCGGTATTTACTTTATGTACATGTATTCCTAAATTCACATGTAAGGTGTCATACAATCGCATGTCCTTTAACGCCGCTACACCGCCAACAGCAGGGCGCATAAGTTGCCTCTCACAAAAGTACATGGAAGGGCTTAAAACTTTTGAAAGATTGAAATTGAAGCTCAAAGTTCCTGAGGCTGGTATTTGGTTTGGTTTGGTTTGTTTTGTTTTGTTTAACGTCCTATTAACAGCCAGAGTCATTTAAGGACGTGTCAGGTTTTAGAGGTGGAGGAAAGCCGGAGAACCAGGAGAAACAAAAAACAAACAAAAAACACCGGCCTACGGTCAGTACCTGGCAACTGCCCCACGTAGGTGTCGAACTCGCAACCCAGAGGTGGAGGACTAGTGATTACAGTGTCGAGACACATTAACCACCCAGCCACTGCGGCTCCCAAAAGTGGCTGGTAATAGTGTAAATTATTATTGCAACATTTGGTATTGCGTAAACATACATCATTGACTATTTTGTTTCTAAGTGATGATATTCACTCTTTGTCAGCGATGCAGCATCATTAAAGTACAATTAAACATACTAATCAACAGGATGAAATAGAGGGATTTTATATCAATCGTGAAGAATGCCAGGGTGACATGATTCCTTTATCAAAACATAGAATGAAAGTATCATAAGTAAGCTTTCGATGACTGTCGGAACTTTTTGTTACAAACGAGATGTACGCACGCGCTTGATATAGCTCGAAATGATGGAATTTAACGCCCTATTTCTAAGTAAGTCAACACTTTTATGACAACACCGTATTAAGTCAAACTCTCTGAGATCCTATAAAAAACTTCCTGTCACGAAGGAGAAAAATATCATGTACATAAGAGGCAGATAATATGCATGTCATAAAATAAAAACAGTTATAATAGGGCTGTCAAAATCTTATTCAAACACCTCAAGTTGAAGTGTTTATGATAATGTTAAGATATGAAGTATCTGATGTATATACAAGGTGTTCTAAGAACACGAAATGCAATTTCTAGCAGTAGTTTATAGCGTTTTAATGTTCTTCACGACCTTTCGAGTCCCCACTCTGGTTCTTATGACATTTTGAATTCATGACACATTTATAAACCCCAATGTGAATATTTACTTAAGTTATTTTGTTTGGTTTTAACACTTCAAAAGGTCTCGTTATTCTGTTTTATGAACTTTGCTAAAAGTATACACACTAGTTAATTTGATATCAAGGAAATGAAGAAGTTATAGTACAGCCGTACTTCTTCAGAAAATACTTGAGGACGTCTGTTGGTCTGTATCACAAGATTTCATTAACAATAGCCAGTTTTTGATTCTAAACTAATCGTGAGTGTTCCAATATATATTTACATGTGTTATTTGTTTGATGTCGTTTCGTCTTTTGGTCATTTTATTGAAAACAAATCTCACTATTGTTTGGCCTTACGACTTCTATAATGTTGATGGACCGTTAAGATCTTATAATTAACTGACTAACTTCTTCATTTCAATATCACCGGTTATTTACATTTAATAATCAACTTTGAAATTTACTTTGTATGGTACACCATATCGTCTTTCTCCATTTTGGTAACTACTTAGGTCCTGTTATAGTGTTATTCAATTAGGGAAATGGTTGTCAGGGTAATAGGAAAATGTTTAGAGAAACACTAACATTCAGGGAAAGACGGGTTAGTAGTGAGACACCAAGAGAAAGAGTGACAAGGGAGAGACAAAAAGCTAGGGTAACACACATGTTGGTATGGAGACAACAACAGTAAGGACATCACATGTTGGTATGGAGACACCAACAGCCAGAATGACAAGGGAGAAACCAAGAGTAAGGGTAGCACTTGTTTGGAGGAGGGAGACAGCTGTAGTCACAATAACACGTGTTGGTAGGGAGACACCAACAGTCAGAATGACAAGGGAGAAACCGACTGTAAGGGTAACACTTGTTCGTTCGGAGTGAGACGCCAGCACTTACAGTAACACTTATTGGTAGAGACACCTCCACCAAAACAAGATATTACAAGATATTTTTCTTTTGTAACCTCTATTTCGGAACTCTTCATTTTATGTTGTAACATCACTGATGAACCAAGCATGGCACAACAAATATATGTTGCATTTTTTTTACTAATGAAATGTCATGATATATATTGCTTAATTCATATCTAAACATATTCACCCTTTGAAAATTCATTTATAATCCTTTGACAAAGAGCCCACATTTGAAACAATTGAAGATGTATGTTTTTTTTCTCCTTCAAAGACCCGTATCTCGTACTATAACAAAAACGTACCATTTGTTTTTTTCGTAAATGACGAAAATATACATTATATATTATTCATTCGTTAGGTTGGCATATTTATCGAAAAATTAAATTGAAAATAAAATCTGAAAAAAAAACAACAACTTTCATATAATGTCACTACTAAATACATGTATGTTTGTATGTTAAACAATATGAACAAATGTATTATTAAGTTACTTTAAAAAGTACAATCATTTCATTGTTAGAACAATATAATTAAACATCATATGAAAAACACACATCTGAGGTGACACGCGAAGTGGTGTAAACTAACAGACGTTTAGCGGCCACGTGGGCATTCCAACAGTCAGATGTGCAGTTCCCACTTATCCAGCAAATCGACAGATACCCTGAAGGGTACTCAACAGAAGATAACATCATGTGAAGTAGATAGTAAAATAGCTATACTTAAACATATCTACTTTTAACAAATGGTAATTAAATAAAGAACAAAACAATGCATAATTTCAACATTAATAGATAACTGATTATTAATATCTATAATTACATGTACATTTTTATAATACCGATATAATGTCTAATTTAACATGATGTGACGAAGAGACGGAAAATAGCTATACATCAACATTTTTATTTTTAACAAAGGATAAAAAAAGAGATAAATAAAATAATTAATAAACTAAATAAAGAAATAAAGCAATCATCAGTTCAGTATTTACAGGTAACTATCTATTAATATCTAATATTAGAATTAATATTGATATTTAAAATTATATATTTATATTTGTATATCGTGTGACATTTAAATAACATTTTATAATCCTTGCGCAAAGCTTTTAAACACAACTCGGATAATATTTGCCGATTTGTACACTAGTTGATGGCTATTTATGTACTAATATACATATATTTCTGATCCTCCATCTCAAAAATAACAAAATACATATGGACGTTGAACATTGACAATGTAGGTGACTTTTAATGATAACTATAGAAATGTTTGGAGAATTACATAGCATTGAATAAAACAGAAATACAATTTACACAAATGTGTTACATGGACAACCATTACATATCCTACACGTTACATTTCGCCCAAGTGGGGTTTGAAAAATCTGTCAAGCAGATTAAACGATACTTGTATGAAGTAATGCCTTATCTGTTTACCCTGCAGATCACGTTAACATTCTAACAAATAGTGGCACCAGTTATAATTATACACGTGTTCCATGCCACTTAAAATTATCCAACATCCGAGATTTATCAAATTGATGAAAATCATTTGGTTGGCATACGCTCTCTTCTATGCATCTTTTTTCTAATCTTTTTATTCTTAATTTCTGTATCTTTTAATATTTTAGACAAATTTTGATTTCCCCGTCTTCCTTTCTATTTTTTGACCCCTAGCGTTATTCCGAGAAGGATGTAATAAAACTGTATGATAAATCTTCATATTCTTTATTCAGCATAAACTGTATCTTTTACTTAATTCATATTAATTTTAAAAGTGTCTAAATACAAAATGTCTAATATGATAAAATGCATCGATACACATATGAAATCAACTTTCAGAATAGTTGATTCAAATTCGCAGACACCTGCTGAGCCCGATTTCATAAAAACCAATCTCATGGTCAGGCATGGAATCTGTGCTCTACCACACTTTCTTTACACTCGCTAAAATCAACAAAATCAGGTATAAAGAAAATCTTATAAACATCAAAATCAATAGCTCGACGGTAGTTTCTCCGAATTTCTTGAACTCATTGAAAAACATAGCACACAATAATTCAGATGAGCAAGAGCACAAAATGTGTGTTTGGGCATGAGTGTGGTTTAATGAAAACGGGCCCAGATTTGGACAAATATAGAACAACTTAAGTCGTATATTCATAAAGATACATGGTAGTGACTGTTATACAACACTGTAACCGTTTCTTATAAATTCTTGGATCCCTATTTCATATTATGGAGTTATATGGAATAAAACATTGACTTCGTGTTCATATGAATCTACAATGTGACAAACCAATGCTCATATAAATATTGACAACATGCTGTATATTTCTCTACAAATCCATGGCATTCACATAATTTTAAAGACACGTTTACTATTGATCACCTCATGCTAGCTCGACACTGTCCCCTTTGAAACTGACTCGCTTTTGGTCTTCAGTTCAGCGTTCGCCCCCGTGAGGAAGGCTTAGGCTCTGTGCCTTTACCGAGACATACCAGAGTCTTAGAAATGGTAGTTACTACTCCAGCTTAGCTTTCAGTATTTTTGGTGTGTAACAATGTGATCGGATGCTCTGTCCTAATTGCGGCCTTCGACATTTTACTTCACTGAGGTAGCACTATAAAGTCGGCAGGGGGTTCGCGCTGTTACATAATAAGGAGGTAAGCATGAACATACCACAGCTTCCTAAAAACACACACTAACCACAAGCCTTCTTCGCTGGCCAAGGCTTATGATTATGTTACACTCATCGAATATAACGTTATCAGAAGCCTTGGCTAGCGAAGACGGCCACAAGCATGCAGCTCATATATATGGGAGAGCGTCGTTAAATTACCATTACCAATTGATATTAAACAACGAAAACCAAACCTTATTTACCATTACTTGTATTTATAAATCGCGACGTTTGGATTCGTGACGTGTCTCTAGAGGTGTTTGTTATAATATAACTGTATTAAGAACATTGCTTTATTGAGTTTTGAGATTGTATTGAATCTAACAATAGATAGACGAAAATTAAAAAAAAAAAAAAATGTTGCGGTGATGTCGTTATAAACGATAAAGCTTTCACACAAAATACACTGGATTTATTGAAATCTATAAGATGATCGTTGAATATTATTTAAAAAAAGACTGACATATCGTTTGACATTTGGTTCTGGGAACTAGATCATCGATTGTTTGTTTTAAAAGAAAACCAAAGATTTGATTTGTGGTTCTATTTCGCCGAATGCGGACACAGTGATGCGGTGTTGTGTGTACATGTATACATATATTTTTTTACTTTGATGATACAACTGTACGTCAAACTTGCTGCTGCTATGTCACAAAGTTATAATCAGGACAATCTGTTGGTTATTTTTGTCTAATATTAAAACAAAATAAACAAATACTACCTGGAATCAAATTCAAATTAACCGTTATCATTGTCTGTAAATACAAATATATTTTGTCAGTATGATATTTTTCTGTAAAACTATATTCAGACAATTTCAGGCACAGTGAAATATAGAAAGGCACATTATTTTTGTAAATACTATTTTATATATATCTCACATTTATATAAATTATCATATTTTTTTTCTTATATGATGTCAGATTTGTATGCTATCGTTTCTGTTTTAAGGGTGAAGAAGTATTATACGATGGTAAATATGTGTTGATCCCTCTTAAAAAAACAGTTTTAAATCGAGACTGGGGCCCGGAATACCGTGTAACACGGCCTCTGATTGGCTAACGATAAACAATCTCTCAGACTGCGCGGCGGTCCCTTCCATTATGGAATGCATTACACATTATGTAAGGAGCGATAACTCCTTGAAAAATGTCCAATCAAATCTAAACACGTTTCCGAGAAATAAATTTATCTCAAAAATTTCAAAGACCTCCGGACACTTTATAATTTTACTGTAAGTTTTTTTTTTAAACCGACGAAAAAAGTTCGTCCATCTAGGTAGGACCCATCAGTCGTATTAAAGGCAAAACGGTCGTAGTAAAAGAAATGAAAACCATTCGCAGTAAAGATCAAGTAACGGTCCAAGGGAGATAAATCCTATATCGTATGCCTAATGTCACGAATCACAACAAAGCCATTTGTCCCCCACAGGGACCTAATCATTTGTTACGGTCTACGTGTATTTTGACCTTCCCTAGTGTTTATCACAGGACCCGAATATTTGTTACGGTCTACGTGTATTTTGACCTTCCCTGGTGTGTATCACAGGGACCTGAGAATTTGGTACTGTTTACGTGGAAATATACCGTTTCTGATATTTTCTTGGACTAGATTAAAATTCGGTTAAAAATGATATCCCCGGTGTACATTATATATTTAAAGTTCAGGTAAACTGTAACAAAGCCTCAGGTCCCTGTGTATGTTCCCTAACTTCATTGTTTTCTTTATGCATGGTGAAAAAAGACACACACACGTCTAATCTATAAATAGAAATAAAATAAAATAAAACAAAATGCTAAAATTTCACTACTGTTGTTTAAATTATAGTTCTTGACACCCGTATTATTCTCAATTCTTTTGTATTTTTCGCGCTAGCTTATTCTGTCGTTTGAAACTTCGTGATATTTTTCTAGCGTGATAACTTTTCAAACATTTCATTCCAAAATTAGAATAAAAGAAATGTTTTCGAGAAAATTCAATTCATCTTCGACATCCTCTAGGTAACATTCAAATTCTAAAAATAATTTCTTACAATGTAAAAGTGACAACTTTAAAAGAAATATAAAAAGATACTATATTTTTATTCATAAAAAGCTGAAAGTTCGTTTAAACATTATTTTATTCAACAAGACACAATAACATTACATATACAGAAAATAGCAAATGGGATGGGAAAACAAGCTTAAAGCTTATATTAATTCCTTTCCCAATCACACAGAAAAGCAAATACATCTTCGGAACTAGGACACCTTTTTAATTTTGATAACTAAGAACAAAATAATATTTTACATAGTTATATAAATATACATGTGGTGAATATAATTGACAGACATGCTTTATGACGCCATTTTATTGTTAGACTATAGATAAATGAGTTACCTTTAAGTACGAAGTACAAATGTAACATTTTACATAATTTTGTAGAAGTACATGTGTTGAATAGAATTGATTATAGATGATTCATGACACCATTATATTGTATGACCGTGGATATATAGAGGTTACACAACGAGTGGTTGTTGGATATGGAATTTATTTCACACGAGTAAGTTATTTTTTAAAAGTTACAAAAGACGCTTTAGCGAGTGTTTTTTGCAACTTTTAAAAAATAACTTACGAGTGTGAAATAAATTCCATATCCAACAATTTCGAGTCGTGTGACCTGTTTCTATCGGCTTGATTCAAAGGGAAACGTGGCCAAGTATAATTTCGCGTATGCAAATAAAGTGTACCGGTGACGTCCGGGACCCTGTGATGTGACGTCATTAGATTATTGATGACGTCAATAACAATTGCAGCTTGGGTCAAAGTTCACCGTGTTAGCCAATCGAAATGCGTACAGAGTTTATACCACGTGTGGTATAAACATATTGTTAATCAACAGCTGTAATGAATAACTGATGGTCTGAGAGTTGAATAACACAGGGTATTGTGGTAGAAATAAATTTACCCTACAGTACGAAATACAAATATGTATACGATACCATACAAAACATAAATATTAACTAAAGCGTTTACTTAGATGAATAAATTTTTGTACTGCTAAAAATATTTCCTCATTTTTCTGCTTTGTATAAACATCATTACCCCATAAAAGTGTTTTTTCAGTAAGAATAATATCTAACTGTAATAAAGTATTTTGTCTGATCGTGGTGTATTTTTCACATGAGAGTAAATAATGATGAGTACTCTCAACTGATCCACAGGTACATAATGGACTATCTTCCAGATTTCTAATGTACAAATGTTGATTTAGATTACTACATTTTAGTCTTAAACGTGTGGGTAAAATTTGAAGATGTCTACTTCCAATGTTAAAGTATTTAGGAATGATTACTTTGTCTTTTTGTAAAAAACCTTTAATTATATTGGCCGAGGAATTTTCGCGAATATCTAAAGGTAATAGATTCCATAAATGTACTGACGAGGATAAAAAAGAGTCTTTATAATACTGAGTTCTACAATTAATTAAAAGTAAATTATTTGAATTTCTGGTATTATGTCTGTGGCTTTCTGACACCCGGCATGGGATTAATTCAGATAGATATGATGGAGTTTTTTTATGATACATTTTGTGAAACTGTAAAATTTTATGATTTTCCCGTCTTTTAGATAGCTTTTCCCACCCAACATCTTTATATAATAAACTTACACTTGATAATTTTGTAGCAACCGTGACTATTCTCGCAGCTTCTATCTGTATGTTTTCTAAGTTTTGACTTAAATATTTTGGTAAATTATCCCAGACAAAATCAGAATACTCCAATATAGGTCTTATAAAAGAGAGATAAATTGTTTCAAGAGAATTTCTATCGAGGATGTTTTTTAAATTTCTTAATACAGCCAGTCTTGGTGAAACTTTCTTCAATATATAATCAATATGGTTATTCCATGTACCATCATCAGACAACAATACTCCTAAATGTTTGTGAGATTTTACACTAGTTACATTTATATTATTCATAGTTATAGGGTCATAAGTTCTTTGTGAAGTTTTTTTTGCTGAATAATAACGATTCTGTTTTGTCTGGATTGAATTTTACTAACCACTTGTTCGCCCATGTATGTATTCTGGATAAATCATTATTGATAGTGTTAATAGCAACTTTAGGATTTTCAACTAAAATGTACAATGCAGTATCATCTGCAAACAATTTTATTTTACAGTTAATATCATTTACTATATCGTTTATATATACCAGGAAGAAAAGAGGGCCTAAAATTGAGCCTTGAGGTACGCCTGCAGTAATATTTTGAGTTTCAGAAGAAATTCCATTAAGTACAACTCTTTGACATCTGTCAGATAAATAGTTTTTACACCAAGACAATAGTTTCCCAGAGATACCCGGTTTTTGTAGTTTGTGTATAAGACCCCTATGCCAAACTCTATCGAAAGCTTTACTAATGTCACAAAATACAACTATAATTTCTTTACCCGCATCTAAAGCCCTCGTGATATCATCTCTAATACTTAATAACTGGTTACTTGAAGAATCCCCTGGTGTAAATCCTGACTGACATTTTGTAAAAAAATTTGTATCTCTATAGAAATTATAAATATGTTTAAAAATACACCTTTCCATTAGTTTACCTACGATACTTATCAAAGATATAGGTCTGTAATTTGATACAATACATGTATTGCCTTTTTTTAAAGACTGGCGTGACATTTGCTTCTTTCCATATAGAAGGATATATACCACAATCGATAGATTTATTAAAAAACTTGGAAAGAATTGAAATTATTGAATTTGATTTTGCTTCTTTAATGGTTTTAGGACTGATACTATCGGGACCTGATGCTTTAGAAGTATCTAACATACATATTGCATCTTTAATATCTTGTTCAGATATGAAAATGTTTTCCAGTTTATTTTCTGGAGTAACTATATTACGCGGAAGTGTTACATGGGAGTCATCAATTGTAGACTGGCTTATAAAGTAATTATTAAAAATATCTGCCTTTTGTTTATCGTCCCCATAATTTATATCGTTATGTAATAATGTAGGTATACGAGATTGTTTTGTTGAAAACTTTGTAAAAGTATTAATTAGTTTCCACCAGTCTCGTGTCGAAGTAGACATAATTTTTATTTTACCCGTTAACTTTAAAACATATTCACTTTTTGCTTTCCTTATAGCATCTATACATTTATTTCTTGCATGTTTAAATTGCTGCCAATGATATGGAGTTTGTGTGTTTTTAGCTTTCCGATGTAATCTTTTTCGAACCCTTATTAGTTTTCTTACTTCACTATGTATCCATGGTGGCTCACTATGTCTTATTAAAATGGTTTTATTAGGAATACATTTTTTTGCTATTTCTAAAATTTTTGAATTAAAAAAGATAGCGAATTCATCAACGGTTAAATTTTCAAGTGGGCCACTCCAGTCAATATCATTCAAGCTATCACAAAACCTTTTATAATCACCATTTTTATATAACCAAATACGTCTTTCAATGTTAATATTCAAAGTATTATGGTGTAGATGGGACAGTGGTATCTAGTATCAGCTGGTAAAAACGATTCGCCGACAACAACTTTCTTAATAACATTTAAATCATTTGTCAAAAGTATATCTAGGAGAGACGATGAGTGTTCAGTAAAATGAGTAGGCTCATCAACAAGTTGGATAAGATTATATCTATACATTAAATCAATAATTCGACAAGGGTTAACGGCTAACTGGTTTTCATTAAAATCACCTGTAATTAAAATACTATCAGATTTACAATTTGTTACCAAATCAATATAGTGGTCAATTAAATTCCAAGTTTCATTTCCAGAGTTTGGTGGTCTATAAAAAGTTCCCAACATGATAATCCTATTATTGATATGCAATTCAACCCAAATACATTCAAGATTATTTACTTCAAATTCCGGGCGTCGAAATGCAGTAATATCTTTATTGACATACACAGCAATACCTCCACCAATTCTATCTGACCGTGATTTTACAAATGGATCATGAAACTTAGAATTCAAAAGTTCACTTGAATTTTCTGTATTCGGTGTTAACCAGGTTTCAGTAAATGATAAACTGTCATACTGGTGTAATTCACTGAAAATTAAATCAGTTTTTGGTAATAAACTCTGAACGTTGTAATGTACTAATGCTAAATAATCTTGGTTAAAAATAGTAAAATCAGAACATAGGGAGGAATTTTCAGGACCTGGGTTACTTTCAATATCTCCACAGCGAAGAAGCATATTTATGAGACTAAAAAGATGTGAAATATACATTATAGGTGAAAAGCTTTCAATAACGTATATGAAGTAATAGTACCATTCGCAACGTAATAGTAGGTAAACAAGACCTGACAGTAATATACAGTACACGGTATACTTCATGATTACAATTGCAGGTACAGTATCAAAATGATCCTCAAATACATGTATCTTATCATTACGTATGTTTTTGGAAAGCTTGTCGCGTACAAGCATATAAAGAATCAATATGATTGGTAGAGCATTGATTTTGTATATACAAAATAAATTGGTCGCTAAGACGCAGAGTACATCTAATTGTTTACTGTAAGGTAAACGACTTGACCTCGCATGATACAAACCAGTACGGACACGGTGGGAAAGATAATCAACGGGCATTATGTTATATCATACAAATAGTAGGGATACTCCCGTGTCCAAAAATAACCAGTTTGAAAAATACGAGGTTTAGGTGATATAAAATGGTGCATTTCATTAACACGGTAAGATGTGTTTACTAGTACGACTTATATGTAAATACGCAAGAAATAAGTTTCATTATTCACCACAATAGAGAAAATGAGTTGTAAAAAAATGATAAAAAAGAAACCGAAAAAAGAAAATTTCCTAGAGTAACCATAGGGTTTTGAGGTAAATTTAGTTTGGCCTGCTTTCTACACATCGTACATCCATGTGTATATAATAACAATCAAATATATAAATTTATTTATTAACATTGGTAGATTACTTAGACTTAAACATACATATTACCACATATACAACAACAATTGTGTTCCAATATTAAAGTTTCGACTCACAATAAAGCGTTTCCTCCTTGATCTGCCCCATTATACCATGTTTTCCAAAATATCCATTTAAACTTAGTAATGTATCGAAAGGTGTCCCGAAACTTTAACACTAGCCCCCCACCTCTGGGTTGCAAGTTGGAAACCTATGTGGGACAGTTGCCAGGTACTGACCGTGGTTTTTCCCCGGGTACTCCGGCTTTCCTCCACCTTCAAAACCTGGCACGTCCTTAAATGACCTTGGCTGTTAATAGAACGTTAAGCAACAACAAACCAAACCAAAGTACCGAAAGTAATTAAAGCAATTTACAATTTTTGTAATCGTCCTTTGCGATAAGTATTATTATGTAGTTGATGAATATAATTGTCTGTAGGTTATTTTAAAGTGTTTGATATCCAAATAGACCAAATCCTAAACTAGGTCACTGTGACCTTATATTTTCAAATCGTGACATTTTTCCATCTGTTATTTTAGAAAGCTGATTTTTTTCTTATCAGAAATCACAAAAAATATCATTTTTAAGACAAAATATATAATTTGTTTGAACAATGACAATTCTATTTTTCACTCTATGACCTTGGACATCCAAACTTTGTTTAACATTGAGGAGACACAGAACGCCTCAAACTGGTAGCCCTCCTTAATTACACAACCTGAAAACAGTTCTTAAAGAGGCGCTATAGCTATCATACGTATTTACAATTTTGAATGTAAAGCACACCGGGTTTTAGTAAAGGCGCGCATTTCAAAGAAAAATAGTCCATCCTTTCACGCTTTTGTTCCGAAAGTTTTATAGCTGGTCAGGAGCGCGAGCCATCCATAAATGCATGAGCTCCTTAAATTCTTGTACGACTGTCTTAATATTAAGTAACAGCATTGAAATTTAAAATCTTTGTTCTGTGACTAGGCTCTGCTTGTTCGTATGGAGAAAGTGTAGCAATCTGATTATATGAATGGTCTTAGGAGTTTTAAAACAGTTTATTCCGACAACACCATGGATATTTTCAGTACTCGCACAGGTATTTATGTCGTATAACACATGGCCAATCGTTTAACTTGTACCCATAATGAATACCTACGCATTGCTCATATTCGAGTCCATTTGGTTCACCTGAGCTCCAGAAGGCGTCCGTTAGAGGTACTGAGTTACCATTAGCCATTACGTAGTTGTTAGTGCTGTTGTAGTCTTCTCCGTCTACCCAAACGTAGGCAAGGCTATCTGTATAAAAATAGACTTTGTAATTCAAGATTGAAATATATATTAAAGTAGTGCATATGATAATCATTGATAGAAATGCATTTTATTCATAAAAATAATATGTCAAAGAAAAGTTGCAGACGGCACAGGAAATAAACCTTATTACCGGAAATTACGTCCTAAACATAGTGGCGGATCGCATTAAAATTTCTCCGGAATGCATTTAATTATCAACCCATCTCTTCTCTTTTGCTTTTATAGCATTCTCAAACATTTGGGTGGTAGTAAAAGCGAATAGTTTGTAATATTGTTATGGTAAGGAAATATAAAACAGCCTTATCCTGATTTAATGTGCTCACTCTTCCATTAGGCTTGAAACGCAAAACCCAATTCGTGTTAATTTGTTTAAAACATTTTTTTATAGTAAGTCCATACTTATAGGTCCCATCACATACTCTATACTGAAACCCAACTTGAACCACTATTTATACGAAGACAAAATCATAAATTAATTTTCATGTACAAAATTCTTAATAATTACGCACCAAATTATCTTACTAACAGTATCCAACCTTTTATAAATGTAAATAATACTTATAACTTCAGAAATAATAGAGTTTTTAATATACCGCAGTCAAGAACTACTAATTATATGAATAGCTTCTTTCCTTCTACAATGGTTAAATGGAATGAACTTGATCCCTCTTTACGAGACTCTATGTCAATTTCAACGTTTAAAAAGAAGCTTATAAAAATACCTAATAAACCTGTCTCTAATACGTTTATCAATTGTGTTCCGAGAAAACTTAATATCATTTTATGTCAATTAAGAAATTCTAAAAGTGATCTTAATTTTGATAAATTTCAAGATCACCTAATTGATGATACTTCTTGTAATTGTGGTGCACCTAGGGAAGATCTTACTCTTTTTTTCTTTCAATGTCCTTTGTATGATAATATTAGACATTACATTTTTAGTATTCATGACTTATTAGGCTACTTAGATTTGCACTGCCTATTATATGGTATCAATAATGATTCTGACCATTTAAATAATATCATCCTTATAAATGTTGACTCTTATATAAGATTATCAAAGCGTTTCTGTACTTACTCGTGAAAAATACACATATATGATATAATATGATATTTGTATATTAATAATGAAAAATATGTTAACTGTATATTAACAATATTCTCAATGGGAATTACATACAAAAGTGTGTAAGTGGGTGTGCGTGTGTGTGAAAGCTGAATTAGGTTATAGTTAGAAATGTACATACATTTGTGTATCTACCGGAATAGAAGAAGACTGATATAGGCATAGCCTGTTGTCTGATTATTTTGTAAATACTCATTTAATGACTGTAATTAATGTACTTTGTTAAAATGTATTTACAATAAAATATTTTTGAAATTGAAATTAGGCTTGAAACGCAAAACCCAATTCGTGTTAATTTGTTTAAAACATTTTTTTATAGTAAGTCCATACTTATAGGTTATTTCGGATACCAGTCTTATTAAGATACAGTACTTGATGGATTATGTTCGATTTCGCACTCTGCGCCCCTCGAGTCACCACCGCTTTATATAGATATATATAAATATATATATAAAAACGAAAAAAAAAAAAAAAAAATATTAAACAAACAAAAATACTCAGAACATAAAAAAAGGAATAAAAACAAAGAAAACCCAAAAACAAAGCATACTGGTCTGCTTCTTTGTTTACATCAACAGAACCTGAGGTCGTCATGCTGCTAAAGTGACTACCTTTGATCTTGGTTGTAGCTTCTCTATGATCTCAAAAAGGAAACGCATCTTTCATGACCAATTAAGTTGCTAGTTGGTGCATTCAATTTTCCCATGAAATATTCCAGGTGTGCAGATAGCGAAATCGAACGTAATCTAAAGAGTATCGCCGATGAATCTATATACATTTGCTTCCATCTTCGCTAGCCAAGACTTCTGATAACGTGACACTCCTCGAACCCTTGGTAGTGTAGAGTGTAACGTAATCAAAAGCCTTGGCTAGCGAAGATGATTACGGAGATGATTTTGTCCTAAATATCGAATTTTTCGGTAATCTGAGCATATTGACTGTGTGAATATATATATCTTATACATATTGTACATAATTCCATTCAGGAGTGGACGTACTGTTAAAGTAGTCTCTAAGAACACCCTCCACGGCCAAAAGTCTCTCGAATGATTCCACCCTAAAGAGGTGTCCATTGTCCCGTTCACACTGGGCAGCTGCGCCATGCTTGTCCTGGTCGTCCGTTTTCAGTGAATAGCAAAGGCTAGTGTTTTTGTCATAACCGCACATATGATCAGCTGCAATGGAATACCATCAATTTAAAGAAAAAAATACTGAGTAATTCATCAACTTATATATATATATATTGTTTTTATTTGATTGTGTTTTGCTAGAAGTAAGAGACATATGATAAAAGCATAACAATTTGAGTCAGCATTCAAACTACTATCACAGGTGTTTGATTTACAGTTATGACACGAATGCTAATATCCGTTGTGTAAGTCTTTATGAAAAAAACCTTTACAAAACATTTGTTTGACAACTGTATACTATAGAGCACTAAAACATAGCATGCTATCTAAGAAAGAACCTTGGATAATAGAACAGAAGACGCTTATCATCTGAACCATCTGGTCTGGTTCTGCATCATCTTTTCAATGCCCCTTATTAATTTGAGATTTTGTTTTTCACACATGGAAACTTTCTTCTTTTTCAATTTTGTGATGTATGTAATAATGCATGATAATGTATAACAATGAAACTGTTCAATTAATATATATGATAAACATTTTCATTGATTATCTATAAGCCTGTTTATGCAAGTATATTGTACCGTAAATCAATATTTTAATCTTTGCACTTTCTATTATTACCTGTAAATCAATGTATTTATCTATACACAATTAATTATCACCTGTAAATCAATATATTCATCTTTACACTGTTTGTTAGTATATGTACCTGTAAATAAATTTGTATATCTTTACACTGTGTGTCATTACCTGTAAATCAATCTTTTTTCTATCATGACACTATTCAATATTACATGTACATCAAAATATTCATATTAACACTTTCATATTTAAGAAATAATTAACGATGAATCGTGTATTGTTGCAGGATATACAACGAGGACGAGGATATTTTGTAATTAAATTAATAACGAAGGCCGCAGGCCTGAGTTATTGATTAAAATTGCAAAATATCCGAGTCCGAGTTGTATATCCTGCAACAATACACGATTCAAAGTTTATTATTTCTATTCTACCATGTACTGTTTAGTTCTGAGATCGACCTCTTTCTAATAGAAAAACAGCAAAGAAACCCCGGGAAAACATTGTAATTGATTTCTTGAGTATGGCATTATTTGCTGATGAAATATACAGGCAATACAGTACTACGATCAAGAGCATCTATCATATGGCATTGATTTTGAAAATTAAAAAAAAAAAAAGGGGTAAAAAAAAAAAAAAAAAAAAAAGAAAAAAAGAAGGGGGACCTCCGTAGGATTCGAACTCGGGTCGTGATAAAAATGTATTGAAAGACTAACCCATTAGCCCACTCGGCTATAGTAACCTTTTATAAAATTGTAACAGGCGTGACTCACGACCGTGTATTATTGGCACGAGCGTGTATTATTGGCACGAGCGTGGGTTATTGGAAAATAATACATGGTTTTAAACCAATCAAAACTGGCGTTGCATAGCAAACATGGTAGAATACCTATTAATCAATATTTCAATCTATACACTGCTTATTATTACCTGTGTTCCTGTTATATTCATAACCCCGCTAAGTAAAAAAAAAAAAAAAAAACAAGGAGCCGCAAAACTTGGCATTATCCCCCGCGCCCCGCAGTTGG
Organism: Pecten maximus; assembly: GCF_902652985.1. Classification (NCBI taxonomy): domain Eukaryota; kingdom Metazoa; phylum Mollusca; class Bivalvia; order Pectinida; family Pectinidae; genus Pecten; species Pecten maximus. The sequence goes on from NC_047029.1 coordinate 24,174,413, forward strand.
TATGAAAACCCAAATACATATATATATTTATTAAAGACTAGAACACCAAATAGACATTTCAGGTCATGGCTTTATTTTCGATTTGCCCTCATCGATGAGTGCTTGGCAAAATCGACAACATTAATAATATAAACAATACAACATTTGAAATTGGTGTATAGGATAACCATCATACACAGAGACTTAAGTGAAACAGAAAAGTTGTTAATTGATCATACTGTTATTAATTAATTCATCAGAAATTGATAATTACTTGAAATGTATTTGTCACAAATATATGTCTGATAATCAAGAAAACAGCATTATCTATAAATGCCTATTAATTTTTCAATCAATTAAATGCACTATCGATAAGTGCCAACCAGCAAATAATAAACTGCACTATCGATAAGTGCCAACCAGCAAATAATAAACTGCACTATCGATAAGTGCCAACCAGCAAATAATAAACTGCACTATCGATAAGTGCCGACAAGCCAATAGTTGATTGCACTATCGATAAGTGCCAACCAGCAAATAATTAATTGCACTATCGATAAGTGCCACTAAGCAAATAGTAATTTCTTAAACACAAATTGATAATGTTCCACTACTATGCACCATCACTAAGTGCCAGTAGAAATCAATAGCTGTGATAACTGCAAAAAGACACTATCGATAGTGTCAAATAATCCAGATTTGACGTGGTTCCGAATGTCCTGATATATTGAACATGTTACACATACCTTACCTTGTAAACAATACAAATTGGGCTCAGGATCACCAACGAGCCAATTAACCATGAAGAAACTTTAGCAGATACCAATAGTCTATGAATTCACATTGTCTGCTTACTATACCTTCCCAAAGCACCAGGAATTACCACAATTGAGCTTGGTAAGTTACGAATGATTGTTCAGGTTTCCAATGTGGAATGTCATTTACACGTAACTGAATGCAATGCTGCTGCCCAGATGTTGATGCACCAAGTAATGTAGCCGAAATATCAATCAGGCAATTTCTGAAACACAAAACAAACCCAAGAGCAGTATCTGACAAAATAACGACCTAAATATATAGGGTTGGGTGGGTGGGATGTCGCTCATCTAGTAAGTCGCCATGACAGAAGTGACTAATATGCCACTCAACCGGAGTTATAGAATCCGGAAAATACCGGTACAAAAATTCCGGAAATAATTTTTAGAGAAATTAAATGTACTTTGCTTTAATAAATTATTTTATTGGTGAACAATAAAATGTCTTATTAAAGACTAGAACACCAAATAGACATTTCAGGTCATGGCTTTATTTTCGATTTGCCCTCATCGATGAGTGCTTGGCAAAATCGACAACATTAATAATATAAACAATACAACATTTGAAATTGGTGTATAGGATAACCATCATACACAGAGACTTAAGTGAAACAGAAAAGTTGTTAATTGATCATACTTTTATTAATTAATTCATCAGAAATTGATAATTACTTGAAATGTATTTGTCACAAATATATGTCTGATAATCAAGAAAACAGCATTATCTATAAATGCCTATTAATTTTTCAATCAATTAAATGCACTATCGATAAGTGCCAACCAGCAAATAATAAACTGCACTATCGATAAGTGCCAACCAGCAAATAATAAACTGCACTATCGATAAGTGCCGACAAGCCAATAGTTGATTGCACTATCGATAAGTGCCAACCAGCAAATAATTAATTGCACTATCGATAAGTGCCACTAAGCAAATAGTAATTTCTTAAACACAAATTGATAATGTTCCACTACTATGCACCATCACTAAGTGCCAGTAGAAATCAATAGCTGTGATAACTGCAAAAAGACACTATCGATAGTGTCAAATAATCCAGATTTGACGTGGTTCCGAATGTCCTGATATATTGAACATGTTACACATACCTTACCTTGTAAACAATACAAATTGGGCTCAGGAACACCAACGAGCCAATTAACCATGAAGAAACTTTAGCAGATACCAATAGTCTATGAATTCACATTGTCTGCTTACTATACCTTCCCAAAGCACCAGGAATTACCACAATTGAGCTTGGTAAGTTACGAATGATTGTTCAGGTTTCCAATGTGGAATGTCATTTACACGTAACTGAATGCAATGCTGCTGCCCAGATGTTGATGCACCAAGTAATGTAGCCGAAATATCAATCAGGCAATTTCTGAAACACAAAACAAACCCAAGAGCAGTATCTGACAAAATAACGACCTAAATATATAGGGTTGGGTGGGTGGGATGTCGCTCATCTAGTAAGTCGCCATGACAGAAGTGACTAATATGCCACTCAACCGGAGTTATAGAATCCGGAAAATACCGGTACAAAAATTCCGGAAATAATTTTTAGAGAAATTAAATGTACTTTGCTTTAATAAATTATTTTATTGGTGAACAATAAAATGTCTTATTAAAGACTAGAACACCAAATAGACATTTCAGGTCATGGCTTTATTTTCGATTTGCCCTCATCGATGAGTGCTTGGCAAAATCGACAACATTAATAATATAAACAATACAACATTTGAAATTGGTGTATAGGATAACCATCATACACAGAGACTTAAGTGAAACAGAAAAGTTGTTAATTGATCATACTTTTATTAATTAATTCATCAGAAATTGATAATTACTTGAAATGTATTTGTCACAAATATATGTCTGATAATCAAGAAAACAGCATTATCTATAAATGCCTATTAATTTTTCAATCAATTAAATGCACTATCGATAAGTGCCAACCAGCAAATAATAAACTGCACTATCGATAAGTGCCAACCAGCAAATAATAAACTGCACTATCGATAAGTGCCAACCAGCAAATAATAAACTGCACTATCGATAAGTGCCGACAAGCCAATAGTTGATTGCACTATCGATAAGTGCCAACCAGCAAATAATTAATTGCACTATCGATAAGTGCCACTAAGCAAATAGTAATTTCTTAAACACAAATTGATAATGTTCCAGTACTATGCACCATCACTATGTGCCAGTAGAAATCAATAGCTGTGATAACTGCAAAAAGACACTATCGATAGTGTCAAATAATCCAGATTTGACGTGGTTCCGCCAAAGGGAACTGTAGCTTTAACTGCTACAGTGACCACCGCCACACCAAAAAGGGGGGTGGCAGGTCCACGTCAAAAGCCATGCCTGTATTGAAAGTTGTTTAGGGATATGCCCCCCTCCCCAGGAATAGAACTGTTCTAATGCCCCTTGTATTGTATTTAAGAATAATTCATTGCCAACTTCACTTAGGTGAACACCATCTTCAAGATACAAATCGTTGTCCAGTTTCAGGTCAGGGTACTTAATATATCCACCCCCCAGCCTATGTAACAGAAAACTAGCAGCCTCCCTGTTCATCCGTATTCTCACTTGATTTGATGCAGAAATGTCAGCTTCTTCCCCCAAATGAAATCTTGGTAATATCTGAGACCAAATCAATATTGTATGGGGCAGAACTTTAGCCAGATCCACAAGAATATCCTTAACAAAGGAGCACAGCTCCAATACAGAACTGCCTTGCCCAATGCTATTGCCCCCACAGTGAATGATTAGCATATCAGGTTGACCTTTCAAGTGCACATTTTCAACTATTACCTGTATAAGCCGGTCTAGTTTTAAACCGCCAATGCCTACCCACTCTATGTTCATCCCAATTCGTTCCATAGCTAACATGGTACCCCCAGGCCTATTTAGGGCATGCTCCTCCGCTCTGCGTATTATGGAAGATCCTACTATCCTCACATTGCAGCCATATACAAATCTGTTATCAAAACCTATCGAACAAAAGATTAACAGGACAAAGAGACCATATTATAAACTATATAATTCCTGATACAAGAGAAGCTAGCCAGTAATTAATGACAGTCAACTAATACATGGTGTATAGCGATTATTAACGAGTTATTTGCCCTTGAAATATACTGTCATTTATGCCGCTATGTGCCCTGAATGGAATAACCCGTGCAACACTTAAGCCAACTGTGGCATAACAATACTTTTTGTTCTTACATATTTGGTGAAACATGATGATCGCCATCTACCAGCCTGCATTATAGTCTCTGAATCCATTCCTAATTGAGCACAACGTGACGCACCACCTATCCTGAATGAGTGTGTTTTGTAGTGGTTTGTATCAACATTGTTGAAAGCCAGTGCCTTACGGAAAACAGAGCTAAATTGATATCGTGTTAATGGTGCAGCATCCAAATGACAAAACAAAAGACCTTCAAGTTTGGGACGAACCTGTAAATAAGCCTGTAATGCACGCAGTGGGCATACTGCTATGTTTTTTGCCTTGCTTATAACTAGTTGCACAGAGTTGCCAGATTGATCAGTCTTGGAAAAACGTATTTTAAGCATGATTTTTTCATGTGACAACTGCACATCCTGAATATGTATAGCTCTGTCTGTATTTCTTCCATTGACAGTTAACTCACCTACTCTCAATAAACCCCAAAATGCCAGAAAATATGCTGCTGTGAACATCTTCGCCTCGTATATTGATTTACATACCCTTATTAAAGTTGTTGGCAATTTAACTAACATTTCAACTGACACAGGGGCACGACTATCCCGCCGAAATTTTTCTCGTCTAAACCCCTCTAACAATTTTTGAACAATAAATGTGTTAGTTGGATCTGTACCAGAATGAGTCTTAGCATAGAAGCTTATCCCACCCAAGTATGTTCTGACTGTTGAATAAGCAACTCCCTTCTTAAACATAAATAGAATAAAATTAACAATATGGGAAGTAGGGGGAGGCCAAATTGCTGGGCGCTTTGTTTGTGACCTGAACTGCTCAAAGGATAATCTTGCGTTTCTATAAGTAGACTTGGTATTATCAGCTACCGAACTATCTATCAATCTGTGGAATTCTGCATGAAAATTGTCCAGAACGCCTGTGGAATGACACAAGCCTGTTGGGATGAATCCTGGGCCAATTCCCGAAAACGCTGAAACTGCAAACGAGAGAGTGCATCTGCCTTAGCATTACTAACCCCTGGTACGTGCATTGCTTTGAACTGGACATTATGGTACATACACTCTAATAGCAAGGGTCTGATAAGGGACATAACTCTGCAGGATCGAGAAGATTTTTTATTTAAAATTTCCACCAGGGCCATGTTATCACAATGAAAAATAACTTTCTTGTTCTGGAATTCCTGGCCCCACACAAGAAGAGCAAGAAATATTGGAATCAGTTCAAGATAAGTAATATCCCTAAAAACCTCAGCCGAGAAGTCAAATTCTGACCACTTCACTACCAACCATTGTTTCTGAAAGAGTGCCCCACAACCTAATGCACTGTTGCCTGAACTGTCTGTGTACAGCTCACAACTCACGTTTGACAACCATTCCTTATCTGGGAAATAACAAACACCATTAAAAGAATGGAAAAACTTGTGTAATGTCCTAAGATCTTCCTTCAAGTTTACACCGAGACGAATGTAATGGTACGCCTTTTTGACACCCGACATGGATTCGTATATCCGTCTACAGAAAGCACGAGCACTAGGTATAGCCCTGGCACAAAATGCAACTTTACCTGCAAAGGACTGTAGGTCTGCCAACTTAATTTTTGACTTACCAAGCACTTGAGTAATTAAGGAACACAGCTCTTCTACTTTCTTTAAAGGAACCCTAACCACCATTTCCACTGTGTCTATTTCCAAACCTAGAAACACTAGACATGTTGTAGGACCTTCAGTTTTATCATCAGATATAGGGACACCCAAATTTGCACAAACCTTATCGAAAGTATCCATTAAACAAGCACATTCAGCCGAATTACCAACAGACCCCAGGAGAAAATCATCCAAATAATGTTCAATATTTGACGTTTTAGCTTGTTGACAAACATGCCACTCTAGGAAAGAAGCAAATTTTTCGAAACGTGCACAGGATATGCTACAACCAAATGGCAAACACTTGTCTATGTAATAATTCCCACTAACTTTGTATCCTAACAAACAATAGTCACCAGGATGAATAGGGAGTAACCGAAATGCCGATTTTATATCTTTTTTACCCAGTAAAGCCCCTTTTCCTAGTTTTTGCACCATTTCCAAAGCCTTATCAAATGAAGTGTACTTAACTGATATTTTAGATTGATCTATAAAGTCATTGACACTGTTTCCTGCTGGGTATGACAAGTGAGTAATCATTCGCATGTCACCACCTTTTTTAGGAACTAGCCCCAAAGATGATATTCTAAGGTTGCTAATGGGGAGCTTAGGGTAAGGGCCCGCAACTCTACCTAACTCTATTTCCTCCTCAAGTTTTTGTACTAGTTGAACTGGACTGTCCAAAACAGACTTGAGATTTTGGGTTTCGATATGCTGTCTGGGGCCTAGATAATTCAAGCGAAAGCCATTATGAAAACCTGCTGCTAATTCATCAGCTATAGCTTGGTCTGGAAAATTGTGAAGCGCCTGTACCAGATTGGACACCCTAATTGGGGAATTGCCTAACTCCCATATTTTGCTGGTTGAATGTTCTGGGCCGCATTTGGTAACTGCCGGGGGAACGAAAGCGAAAATTATTCTGGTTGGCGCCCCGTAACATATGAGGATTATGGCTCTGACGGGGACGGAAGTTCTGGGATGGACCTGCCTTATTACTAGCCCAACATCTAACTGCTGCGTGATTCCCAGAGCAACGTATGCATGTGTGAGAGTAAGAGCACTGTGTACGATGACAAACACCCTCGTAATTGAAAGCATAGCATTTGCTTGAAGGTGCGGGACTGGATGTATTACTAGTAGACCTAGCCGTGCTAGAGGCAACCGACACAAACATTTGCCACAACTCATGGTCAATGCTGGACCAAGTTCTTAGTGGGTTACGAACCTGGCGTAGTCTGAATTGTACATCATAATTTTTCCACCCAAAGCCATTGAAGTTTTTGGCAGCAAATCGCACGGTGCTCATATACTTAATCAACTCCTGGGCCCTTTCTGGCCATTTAACCAAATAGATACTAGTGTATATCAAAAATGCATTGGTCCATTCTTCAATATTATTGACCTTGGATTTTGCCTGGGCTACCCTCAATTGTAATGATCCATTAATGAATACTACATTTTGTCTCATACCTAGCTCAGGGTCTAAATCTAATAGTACCCCTATGTCCAAATATTCATTTTTCCAAATTTTTTCCTTAACAGAAGCATGTACATGATCCCCTAACTGATCACTGACACTGGGAACCATTGGTGGTGGGGGGATATCTAATAATTGGTTCATACCAAAGTTAGCTGAATCCTGTTCTAGCCCCTGGTGGTCCTCCTCTGGGACCTCTTCTGGTTCCTGGTGTATGTCTTCCGGTTCCTGTTGGACCTCCTCCGGTTCACGAGGCAAAGCGTCCCTGGTAGGTGGCCTTGACCTTCTCCTCAACCTTGTATTGCCTCTCGAGGCCCTTCGTCCACGCTCCTTAGGCATGTTATAGGTAAATGGAATCTAAATCCTCGTTGAAATTCAAAAATATCCATATTAGTATCTAATATAAATCATATATTATATATTATGTCTATATGTGATCGTATGTAATTTACTTGTGTCTTGATAAGGGGGCAGATTGCCTCGAAAATTCGACAATTTACTTGTCTGTACTGTCGTTATTACTACTTGACACATATTAGTATATACATATGTATAGAGAATATAACAATCCCTTAAATGACCAGGAGATGAATCAGTTTATCTAGCGTGTTTGATTTCTGCATTAATTCGAACTTGAGCATTCTGTTTTGTTGTTGTTTATTGTTTACGGCACGTGCTCTACTTGGCTAACCGAACCTTTCTAGCAAACATTATCAGGAAATTGGAACAGTATTAGTGTTTTGTTATAATTCTGACCATGAATAAGTTACAGTTTTGTTTATTTAGTTTAATTTCATATAACAGTACAACACATGTACGAGTGCGGTGTAAATGTTTCCCTTCTAAATAAACTTGATAAGATTATTTCAATATTCCAGATTAAATCTAAAACCGATGTGCTGAAACCTACATGTAGCCTATGACATGATCAATAGGCCTAAACCACATTTCGCATATTGGAAATTTGGCGTGACCCCGTATAGGACACATTTTAAACCGTGGGGTATTAATCATAACATCAACCCACGACATTTAAATGCCATTCCGAATATGCACACATGTTCTTACTCGTTTCGACCACATCCTTTGTCTTTGAACCAAAATACATATCTAGAATGATATATAGGCTAATCAGCTATTACAAATTGAAATGACACTACCTTACCACACTGTATACAATACCGATTACTTGGATTGAATTTGCCGATCTCGTTGATGTCGCTCATCTAGTAAGTCGCCATGACAGAAGTGACTAATATGCCACTCAACCGGAGTTATAGAATCCGGAAAATACCGGTACAAAAATTCCGGAAATAATTTTTAGAGAAATTAAATGTACTTTGCTTTAATAAATTATTTTATTGGTGAACAATAAAATGTCATATATCAAGCTCAAAGTAAGAGTTATTAAGGAAACTGTAATTTGGTATTTTTGATTATGTTTCCATGGTAACAGAAAAAATACCGAAAATGGAAGGTCCGCAATATCAAAAGGCACAACTAGGCACTAGTCTGATATATACAGAAAGTTTCAATGAGCTGCGTTAAACGGTTTTGGAGTTATAGCCCGGAAACAAAACGAAACAGTAATTTGGTATTTTTGATTGTTTCCATGGTGACAGAAAAAATACCGAAAATGAAAGGTCCGCAATAGCAAAAGGCACAACTAGGGCACTAGTCTGATATATACAGGAAGTTTCAAGGAGCTGCGTCGAACGGTTTTTGGGTTATAGCCCGGAAACAAAAGGAAACAGAAATTTAGAATTTTTTTATTAAGTTTCCATGGTGAAAGAAGAAATACCGAAAATAGAAGGTCCGCAATAGCAAAAGGCATAACTAGGCACTAGTCTGATATATACAGAAAGTTTCAAGGAGCTGCGTTAAACGGTTTTGGAGTTATAGCCCGGAAACAAAAGGAAACAGTAATTTGGTATTTTTGATTAAGTTTCCATGGTGACAGAAGAAATACCGAAAATGGAAGGTCCGCAATAGCAAAAGGCATAACTAGGCACTAGTCTGATATATACAGAAAGTTTCAAGGAGCTGCGTTAAACGGTTTTGGAGTTATAGCCCGGAAACAAAAGGAAACAGTAATTTGGTATTTTTGATTAGGTTTCCATGGTGACAGAAAAAATACCGAAAATGGAAGGTCCGCAATAGCAAATAGCACAACTAGGGCACTAGTCTGATATATACAAAAAGTTTCAAGGAGCTGCGTTGAACGGTTGTGGAGTTATAGCCCGGAAACAGTAATTTGGTATTTTTGATTAAGTTTGCATGGTGACAGAAAAAATACCGAAAATTGAAGGTCCGCAATAGCAAAAGGCACAACTAGGGCACTAGTCTGATATATACAAAAAGTTTCAAGGAGCTGCATTGAACGGTTTTGGAGTTATAGCTCGGAAAGAAAAGAAAACAGTAATTTAGTATTTTTGACTAAGTTTCCATGGTGACAGAAAAATACTGAAAATGGAAGGTCCGCAATAGCAAAAGGCACAACTAGGACACTAGTCTGAGATATACAGAAAGTGTCAAGGAGCTGCATTGAACGGTTATGGAGTTATAGCCCGGAAAAGAATCTCGGACGGACACACGGACGGACGCACGCACGCACGCACGCACGCACGCACGCACGGACGGACGGAGCCCAATTTAATATCCACCACAAACGCGTTTCGCGGGGGATAAAAAAACAACAACAACAACAACAACAACAACAACAACAACAACAACAACAACAGACAAATAAACAAAAAACACGACAGTACTCAACATCATGTCAACATGTTTAACATACGAAAAAGAAACAACAATTAACACCACAGAAACACACCTGATGTATCCCCTCGCAGATATAGCTCTCTTCCGGCGTCAGATGATAACTCTTCTTCGATTGTAGTATTTCTGCAGTATCCTCTACATCCATTAGTGTTTGGGTTATACGTCATTGTCTGGCAGCATGATTCCATAGAACACCTCACCGTACAGTGAATACGTCCTCTAGCCGTGATTTCAAACATTGGATTATCATACAGCTTTCCCGATTGGTCATAATTACGTATCCATGACGTTGATGGAAGATCCGCGGAAGTTCGACCTAGGGATTCGTTAACATTATTAGTATCATAACCAGAATTATTTGTGTGTGAACGCAGAAGAAGTTCCGAACGGAAATATGTTAACATAACGTAATATACTTCTACATATATGAGAGGTAGACATCTGAAAATAAGTATTTTTTCTCACTAGCTACTTGATATTCAAGAACTCGCATTTACAGGAACACTTTCTTTCAGAACGGAACAATATAATAGAGGACGAAGGAATTACAATTCAACTCTAAACTGCTAAAACATGCTAAAATACTGATTTGTATGGACAATGTTGGTAAAAACAATACTAAAAGACGAGGTGTTTCGGAAAGGGAAGACATCCGTTTCAATAATGGGACTAGGCGTATATTTGGATCAAATACATGGATACCACGCCCTCCAAATAAGAGTCGGTGAAGTGACAACGAAAATATTAATCCTGCATCTACCTCTTCTCACAATTATATGCCTCAGTCTTATCAAACAGAAATATTAAACCTCTTGTGAATAAAAAAAACCGTACAAGCTACAGTGTATTAATTCTGATCTGTGTCATTATTCAAATGGATTAAAACGTGTCATGTAGGCCATGACTTGCCTTTGAGGAAACGTCAACCAGCAGTGTCTGCCATATACAATTCCAAAATATTGTAGAAAAGACATAACAGTATACTAATACTAGTAGATTCTAGTAGTTTATAGTTCATACTTAAACAGAAATCTTACCAATCCAGATCATCAGGAGAGAAAGTAATATGTTAATCATGGCTCGCTATACTCCCGTTTGTAATCCCTCCTGTTCCAGAGCATCCTCTGAACTCCTTCACCGGTAAACAAGAGATACATATTTGAAAATGGTATTGATTTTACACAACATTTTGCCAGGTATTTCTTCATAATTATTTATGTTGTATCTAATAGGTTTGTAAACATATGTACACACCAGACATGTCAAACCAATACATTTATTGTATTCTCCGCATGTTTTGATAAGTTACACATTCACGTTAAACAAATCATGACCTAGAAAATGACTTTACCAATATGTTTCAATGATATCATTGTTAATTATATCGATATAGATTATCTGTTGTATAGGGTAGCAAAATTAATGCATTCTCTTCAAATAATGCCTTGTTTTTGTGATAAATTGATATTCAAACATATGTTGTTAAGTTATATGCACAGCCAATAACATCAGATAATACCGACACCTGTATAACAATGACCACGAAACAATATTTACAAGCATTACCCCATCATGGTCAGTGCTACAGCTTTACTTAGTCATTAGGTGTTTGTTTGCACGTACTTTAGCGGTCCGATCACACGCTGTATTTTGTCATTTTTGGAGTTTAATAGACTCACAGCAGTAGATATTATAAATTACGACAGTGGCAAGTGAAATACAAAGGGAGAAAAAATGGTAGCATGTAAAAACGGACAAGGCGTTAGGGCGGAAAGCCGACTCGCCCTCGGGACAGCACTTCAGCGTTTGTTTTCGATCATTTTGGATATACCTTGCCATACAGGGATACATGTATAAGTCACCACACATAGAGATAGAAAGATAGATAATCTTTATTTCCTCATTTAAATGAGATTACAAACAAATATATATGGTGCAGTGAAATGAATTACATAGGTGATATATTATTGATATCGATATTAGCAGTTCGTTGTTGATCTAGTTCATGTTTTAATTATCACTTATAATATTGCGTCAATTTTCAAATACATTTTAGGTATCAATTTTGCAATGCATTTTATCATTTCAATCCATTCTTTTTTGATAGAGTCTCCTCATCTGCCCGTTTGCCAAGGATAAATTTTGCTTGTGTAATTTTACTCATCTCCGTGAATTTCACGTAGTCGGTGACAGGGAGGAAATTCACATTTGACACTAGAATCAAGTCTCTTTCAGCGAAGAGAATGTGGCATTCAATGAGGAAATGGACCACTATATCAGTTACCGTTTTACCACATAGCTTATAGACGGTGGGATAGACTTCCGAGACAAATGACAGTTGTATTAGTTCTCCCAACAGCCATGTTTCTCTAACATTAAGTTTAGATATTTTCCAAAGGGGATGTATATCTAGTTTGACATGAACACTGCTGAAAACACGCATGGACCTTTAGATGGAATGTCATCATCTGGATTGCATAATCTGAAAAATTCCGCTATATTATACTCTCACATTATCTTAAGTACGTCCGGTATAAATACTAATTAACCCTTGTTGTTGGTCAAATGTGCTGTCAATCTTGTGTCGAAAATTTGTTTCCATAAAAAAACATCCTCTCCTGTTGAATTTCCGTGTAAATCTCACGGAGGCCTAATGAGGCTATGGTTACTGCGTCCATAGGACGAGTGTCGTAACCTATTCTACGTGCGGCTTTACGTTGGAATATTTCGATGTTATTTACCGAGTAGTTAGACAAATTGCTCCACAATTCACAACCGAATAAGAGAGATGGTGAAATTATCCTTTTCCATATCGACACACTTGTGACGGGGCTCATTCCGTTTTTGTGGACTCGAATTGAAATGAAACTATTCAGTTTCTTTCTATTTTATTAAAGATTCTCGTTTAGCAAGATCGCTTTTGGGGTTTTCATTAAAGATGATTACTGCGTATTTTTTTTTTTTGAATTTTCAATTGGAAGTTTTTCCTGGTGGAGCGATACTTTGCATTTTTGCAACGTGGATCCTTCTTCTTTCAGGACGAAAAAGCACAGCTGCACATTTGGTGGAGTTGTAATTAAGTCTCCATTTACGCGAGTAGTTGTATACAATATCAAGGAGCCGTTGCAACATTCTGTTACATCCAGATATGATACAAGTTTCATCTGCTAGTAGTATACAAGGGACGTGTATGCTTTCTACCATTATTCCGTTTTGCGACACATCTAGTTCCTGCGCTAGACCGTCAATCATGACGAGAACCATCCAGGTAGATATGGTTCGGCCTTGACCGACGCCCTGTGTGACGAAGAAGGGTTCCGACATTTTTCCCACCAAAGAGTACTATGGCTTTCACATTTTGAAATGAATGAAAAGACCTGTTATCCAAACACCATTAAAAGCTTTCTGGTTGTCCAAAAAAGCTATACATACCGGAGAAGACGTCTCCATATAGTGAGATTTACTTTCATGAAGAATGAATCCTACCGTGATACTACCACATCCCCGGCGAAAACCTTGTTGGAATTCAGAAGGGAAATTGTTCATTTCTGAGAACAGAACTAACCGCCTATAGATTATTATTTCGAAGAGTTTCTGAATTACCGACATTAGTGTTATATCCCCATAACTGTTAATCCTGTCTTTGTTATTTCCTTTATATAACGTTACAACTATCCATAACTTGAAATGTTCTGGACAGATTTCACTTTGTATAATATTGTTATATATTTTCACCAGTAATTCCACAATAATATCAGACAGACATTGAAGATGTTCGACAGATATCCTGTCGTGACTAGCTGCTTTCCTCTACTCATCAGTTTCAGCTCAAACAAAGTATCTTCTATTGTTATTGGGGTATAAAGGATCGTTTCAACGTTGTTAAATGTCTGTACGCGTAAATTTGCTATTTCTGATTCAATGCGATTTTTGAAATCTTCGTCATAATGATCCATGTGTAGACTACTTACATGTTTATAGTGCTGGAACCATACCCTCGGGACGGCACTTCAGCTTTTGTTTTCAACAATTCAATCTATAGATAGACAACACATATATATCGGACCATCGATCATTTTTGGACATACCTTGCCATACAGGGATACGTGTCACCACACATAGACATATCATTCCACTAATTTTATAATCCACTCTCCGAGCTCCGGAAAATTACGCGTATAGTGGATTCTTACAAAAGTTTGCAAGCAAAAAATGTTTCATACCTGTATTAAACTTAAAAATAATTGACATCAACGCTTTGTGATTAATTTTTGAAATTGATTTTTAAAATGAAAAGTTGTTTAATGTACAATTTAACTGATCTTATAAGGGATTCTTTTTCACAAATCAAAATGCAACGTCAAAGACCGTATTGTGACATCACAATTTTCGCGCCATTTTCGGATTTTTCATTTGAGGTATAATTAATTTTCCCTTGTTTATATTCGGAATGGGGCTTTCTGATTTTGAGAGATTTTTTTCATACCTATAAAATGTTTTGATTTTCAAATTCGATATAGAAATTAATTGATTTTTGAACTCCTTTTTGACAGGGCAGGGTCCTTGGATAATGTTGATAGAAATGTCGTTTTTGTTTGTTTTTGTTTGTTTTTGTTTGTGCGTTTTTTTGTCTTTGAAGCAGTGTTAACATACTGTCAGTTAATGAAGTCATGGGATGCAGAGTCTATAAGTTCTGATACGGATTATAAACTTATGGCATATACCATTTTACTTATCGTTTCACAATGCTGACTTCGGCGCGGAGCTTCATCTGCCCCGACATTACACATTAAGGCTTATGGGGCACGATGAAGGGGTATTTATTTCACTGCAAATTAGAACATAACAAATAAAATAACGGCAATAATTTACAACATTAACCAATTACTAACGACGATAATCACGACATCGATATATCGCATTTTAAGATGATGTCAGATCTATCATTTACTTCCTTATCCTGTGCGCATTTGCCTGATGAAAAAAACCTATTTTTTAAAAGAAGATAACAAATTAGATATTGATGTCAAACATTTTTGTATTGCATCGAGTAACAGTTATCGTTTGAGAGAATCCATCTTAAAGTAGTTTAAAAGCGTTTTTAAAATGTTGCTTGAGAGTTATAACATAACTGACATTGTAGTTTAAGGCAAACTTTTTACATGTCAAAAATGACCTTAATAAATATAAATATGTATGATCTTTCGCTCAGGTATCAAAATTGTTTTCCTGAACAGGTTTAACAAAGAGATAATCTACATAAAACCATGTGCTATACACGATTAACGGCTTGTAGATTTGCTTGCATTTAATGGGTTTTAGTGCAGAAATTGTCCAATAATTTGAGGCCGTAGGACATTTGTGTCGTGCGATATATATAGTCATATTTTGTGTATAACTGAACTCGAGTGGTCTCCCTCATACCAAATATGACCTTTCCATTCATCGTACAATGTACCGTGTGGCTGTGGTACTTTTATAATTATCATGTATACATGCATTTTAACACAGTCAATATAACATGATGTCTGTCGCCATTCTCGGTCCGGGAGTGGCATTTGTGTGCGGTGAAAATTAAGGATATTTTCATTTTAAGCAATTTCCTCTTCCTGGTGATCTTTCGACTCTACACGGCTCTTAAGCTGAGCCTTGGTCACTACGACGAAGGCTTTTGGTTGTGTCCCCTGGCCAGAACATACCAAATTGGCAGCTACTGTACTTCTCCAATCATATACTATTATAGTAGTGGGACGGCCTGTTTGCCCATTGTCAGTGTAATGTGAACTTGTGTCTTGCTGGCTTTCTTTGGCAGTCTATTTCAGTGAGGTAGCACTATAAAGTAGGTATCAGCTCCGAGCTGCCACACGGACAAACATAAACATACCACAGCCTCCTAGACACACAAACATACTTTTCGTAGACAGGACACCGTCCTTAAAAGATAATAGATGTTGATAGGACATTAAACAATACAAAACCAAAGGAAGTTGGTATTGTTTATCGTACAATAAACACACCAAGGTATGTTATATACTTCACGTGACATACACATATAAAAAAAACAAAAACAAAAACATCATAGTTTCAATGCTGAATCCTTAAATCGGTTAATAAATCCGTAATACTTCAAAACTAGTCGAAGAGCCTTGTGAGGGCGATAGTTATTGTCAGGTATTTACCCATGTCTGTTTACTTATTAACAGAGTTTTTGATCGATACAAAAACAATGGTCGGTGTCATCGTAATGTTCATCATTGCTTTTTGTAGTATCAGGAAAGCGTTTGATTCGGTGACAGCGGGTACAATAGGGCTTTAAAACAATAGGTACAAAGGCAGAATGGATCGAACTAATATTCCGTTTGCATATTTTCTAACAAACTATACTCCGAACATTGATTTCAAATCACATACAGTTCGTGGTGAATCAAAAAAGGATTTCAAAAAGAAGAAATCGGCATTCATCATTTGAAAGCAACTTATTTCCGACGGTCATTTTTTATGGAATATTTAAAATTTGCATAATATCTGCTGGAGTGGTTTTTCTTAATTTCTATTTCGAGATAAAGAATCCAGGTGTTGAAAAAGTTAGAAAAACATGGATACCTATGTACTTATTATCATAGTGACATGTGTTGGTAAGTAGATGCTAGTTTTCTTATGAATGCATTCCAATTACTCTCTATATCGATATCATTGTATTCTAAATATCGATATTACTGTATTCTTTATACAGATATCACTGAATGATGACTGTATACTTTATATATATATATATCACTGAATGATGACTTTATACTTTATACAGATATCACTGAATGGTGATTGTATACTTTATATAGATATATCACTGAATTGTGACAGTATACTTTATATAGATATATCACTGAATGGTGACTGTATACTTTATATAGATATCACTGAATGGTGACACACTGAATGGTGACTGTATACTTTATATAGATATCACTGAACGATGACTGTATACTTTATATAGATATCACTGAATTGTGACAGTATACTTTACATAGATATATCACTGAATTGTGACTGTATACTTTATATAGATATCACTGCATATTGTTTCTGTAACTTAACATGCGTTTGTTTAAGATACCGTTATATCGTCTCGGATATATAATCAATGTTGTACAAAAGACGGCGGGTTATATAGAATATAGAAAAGCCTATTCCCAATCCGAATATATTACTACATTTTAATGATGTATATTTTCTTCTAAATCAAATTTGTAGATCAAACATCCCCTGCACTTCATCGGTATTGTGGAAACGAAATGACGACCTAGCAAACAGGGTGTTCGGAAATCCTCAGTTCAACACCACAGAGCGAAGTCGCCCTGAATGTGCTCAGAGATGTTCCGAAATTCATTGCTGCAGGACAATGATATTTAACCCAATAACCAGCGTTTGTCTTGGGTACATCAGTGAAATCACAGTCGGGAATGCATTTATTTCTAATACCGGAAGTAGATGTTATCAGCTGGACACACCTCCAGGTTTGTTGTTTAACAGATTGCATATGAAACGGAACACAATTTTGAAATATATATGGATTGGATTCTCATAATTTCAAGTTATGAGAGATGACTTACTTTATCCGTTTATCAGTGAAAACATAATTTACCCTTGACTTCAACGTAATAAAGTGCTATAGATTTTAGCAAAGCATCAGAATTTTACAATTGTTGTTAAACTTTTATTAGTCTATAGGTAATTCCACCTTTTGAAGCTCAGGTCGATGTTATGTTGATGACATTGAGCATAAAGGTATTTTATTGCAGGCACAGCTTTTTACAGGTACGACGATAATGCAAATGTGTGCTTCTCGCTGAAAACTAACGTACAGACACATGCTGATGCGAAAATCTATTGTCAACAAGAATTTGGCTCCCTCATGAGGATCGACACTGTTGCTAGGCTGACGACCGTGCAATCCGTCCTCTTATCGTATTATAACCGTAAGTGTTTTTAAAACACAATCATACTAGTTGGGTGACACCTTAAGGATGTCATAGATGGAATGAAGTGTAGTAAAGAGCGGTAAATCTGTTGAATAGCTGTTTAAGCCTTGACCAAACAGAGTTATCGCCCCTTACAGTCATATCCGTGAGTTTATGTTATCAATATGTTTTCCTTGGTGTGCTTATATTTAGAGACAAAAGAGAACATTTAAAACTCTTAGTCGCATTAAGATCGTAAATATTTCTAGCTGATATTTGAACCCCTTTGAAACCACCTATCAATGTACATATAAATGTATAACCGGGTAAACTACTGATATTATAACCTTTGTTATTATTTGTTTTAGATGTCTATGTGAACGTTTGGGTTGATGGAGTTGACTACAGTAATAACAACAGATATATCATGAGTAATGGCAATTCTGTACCACTTCTAAGCTCCCTTTGGGTTTTAGGCGAGCCCAATAGTCCTGCAGAGTGTTGTGTGGGTTTATACGATGACTATAAGTTAAATGATTTCACGTGTACGAATCTTATGGTGTATCTATGTGAGTATTGAATTCATAGGATCTACGATGTGCAAGTGAACGAAATACGACTAGTTTTCTCAAACTCATGCATTTGATTAAATATCGCATCAATAATAACTACCTACCCATTTTCAACTGATACAAATCGGTAGTAAGATTCACAGTTTCATACGTATATCAATTAAACGGACGAATGTGAAAATATCGTAGACAGCATGCGCTTAAATGCATTGTTACTTTGTTGGATTCGTGAGCTTGAAAACAGAAATGAGCTTCGTGAAGCAGAAGACGCCTTTCCTTTCAGAACACTTGGTCTGGTTTTCCTTGTACGTTTGTAAGTGTGTCCCAACCAATCTAAATTTTGTAAGTATTTTGTTGAGTTTTAGTTGCAGTTATGGCTTCGTCTTAATGTTATTGATGTTTTTATTCCCGTTGTCATGGAATCGGTCAGTAGTTTATATGGAGTCTTTAACTGAGTACCATATACATTGTACCACACTGGCAATAACTTCAGGTATTATAGGCTGCTGTATTTTGCGCAAGTGAAAAAAGACCTTTAATCATCTTCCAATCAGCCTTTCGGTAGCCCTACTGACAAAAAGACTGTACCAGGTAAGGAGGCTTGATCGCGCATTTTTTATGATGGTTTCTAATTGTGTCAGAAACACACTTGCCCCTTGGAGGGATATTTTCAAATTTTGAACTCCAGTGTCACGCACCAGAAAAGTGCATCTAATCTAACTCTTGAACATCCGATCTTCATAAAAAATAACCCCTCTCATCCTTCTTGATTCTCGGATGGGAGAGGTTTTCGTTTTGTGTCATAAACACAGCAGCTGAATTTGTAATTTATACAATGTATCGACCATATATCATGTGATAATTGTTGAAACGTAGAGCATAAACAGCCAGTACTCATCGAACGATTTTACACTGAGTATTCATACAGTGTGTGTTTGGTTTTACTTTGTTTTGCAAACATGGTCAATTTCGATGTTGGTTTAAGTGACAAATCAATGTTCATTTATCAGATATCCATCAATATTTTGTAAGCTATGCACATATCTATGAAGATACATTGTCTATGCATTTTATCTGCTGTATATTTCAATGATGTTGAAATTAATTCGCTCTTAAAATCTCTTATATAAACTGAAAAAAGAAAGAAAAAAAAACCTTTAGGCGAGCGACATATTAGACGGGTATCAAGTCACTGAACTATTTTTTGGTTATAAAAATAAAAGTAAATATGAATCTAGTAATTTGATGAATTCGTTAAAGTATACCGTCATACAGCACACAAAAGGTACTCAAAAGTTCTTCATAAATTTATTATTTGTACTTTCATCTTCGAACCAAACTACAAAATTTAATTGCTACTATTGACTATCAATAGGAGCATGCGCAGAAAAGTTGGCAGAGTGCCATTTCTCAATAGTAAGCGATTAGTTAGCATATCGCTAATGGGGAAAAACACACAAAATAAGCGAAACAAGTGAAGTCCTTTCAACCAATACGTCGCTGTGTGCAAGCTGCTTTGGACATTCTGAACTCTATTACTAATTTTGCATGACGTAAGTCCTCGAGGAGAACAAGCTATCCATGCGATTTTAATTGCTCGCCATACTCTGTTAAATGTTGTGTCATTTGATATCTAAATATTCAAGTGCAGTCACACTGCAACTGCGCTTTAATGTATATAGGAATTTTCTGTACAAATTTGATATTTAATCAATCACAAACTAACAATTAGCATCGACGCATCTTTTAAGTGTATATACATTTGATAAATAACAGTTCAACATATATCCGCCATTCGAACGAAGAAATCTCCCTTTAAATTTTATTCTACGTGTGTAACTTATATAGAGGTACATGTACTCATCGATCACGGAATCATTGCCTAACAACTTGTATGCATTTCGACACGTAATAGAATACATACAAAGGTATGTTGGACTGCGCTATAGGGTGATAGTAAGCATGTTTCTCACTTGCTTTGGTGAATAATGGTATAAATGACAAGAGTTTTGCAAGCAGAACTATATCAATCGCTTTCAGTTTTTCGTTTGCTTTCAGCGTTCTGTCAATTAGAACTGTAAATACAATAAAATATAGTAATACAATGCTATGGTTAAATCTATATTCCCTGCATTTTGTTTTGTCTGATAGTGATTCATGTCCGATTTAAACTATCAAGTTTAATTCCCGATCAATATCATTACCATTTAAGATGATTGTCATTTTGACGATGAGTTGTCAACGTCTATATCATTTAAGCTATGAATCTATAACGAGCGTGGATAATAAAGTTTGTGTGATCTTTTGTGAATATCTTATATATTTTCTGCCTTTGATTACAATAGGAAGGACGATTTACTTCCCTTACACTTTAGCAATTCAATAGGGAATCCAAAACGCGACTATATGATAGATCAAAAAAAGAAATGCCAGTGTTGTGTTCGAAGATTATTTTTATCATCCTTCCTCCTCTCCCTAAATTGTGATGATGTATCTTTTTTTATGCAAAACTGTTTTCTTTGTGTTTAGTTATTTTTTTTTTAATTTTGTTAATCGAAACTGTCCTTTTGCTGGTTTTCAACATTTTCGCGAAGCCCTTGCCTATATCGATGTCGAGGCCTGGCCATTTTTGGTTCCGAACCTTTATTTAGAGATGTTTTGAAACATTTATAATTGAGATTGTGCATGCTTTCTTTATTGTTTTGTTTTGTTATTTTCCCAGATGTCCAGTGGAGTCATGGACATTTTAGTCATTTAATAAATTGACAATCGATCTCAATTTTGTTTTTGTGATATGTTTACATTGAAGTCTACACAGTCTTTCCACAAGTCTTAAAATTTCCCCGGGAGAGTTTATCTTTTTCATGAGACTTTGTTTGAGTACTGACCACGCAAATAACTTTAGAGTAAAAAAGTTGGTGAAAGTTACAAGCTAAACAAAGCCATTCTGGTCATTCTCATTTATATCATTGAATATTGAGCGAATTTTGATTGATAATTTCCAATCATTGAAAGGGTGATGCATCTGTGAATGAAACCGTGGCCTTAATCGCAGTGTGTCATGTTGACATTCAATATCAACAATGCGATGCATGACAGCACTATCAGTTTAACGTACGACAATGAAACGAAAATTAACACAGAAACACACACCTGATGCATTCCTCCGCTCATAAAGTTCTCTTACGGCGTCAGATGATAACTCTTCTTCGATTGTAGTATTTCTGCAGTATCCTCTTTGGGTTATATGTCATGGTCTGACAGCAGGATTTCTAGAACACTTAGAACAGCGAAGTCCTCTAGCCGTGATTTCAAACATAGGAATAACAAACAGCCGTCTTGATAGGTCATATGAACATTACGCTGAAGGGAGTTTTGTGGAAGTTCGACCTAGGGATTCGTTAACATTATTATTATTATCACCCGAAATCTATGTGAGCAAGTACGTCAAAAAGGTAATGAGCGGAAATATTGCAATATTACCTAAATACATAAATATCCGGCAATGAGGAATGTGAGAATTAATATTTCGTCTCACTAGCTATTTGCTATTCAATTACAAAGAGCGCATAATTACAGAAACACATTCTTTAGGAACGGAACAATAAACAAGAGAATGAAGGAATCTTAATTCTAACTTCTAACTCTAAACTGTTAAAAACAATCACAGAGTAGAAACAAATCTTTTTTTTTTAAAGATAGAATTTCTTAACGACAGAGATAAAAAGACGAGGTGTTCCGAAAAGGAAACCTCTGCTTCATTAATGGCACAAGTCATGTAAATTTTGATCAAATACAGATATGCCACGTCCAAAATGTAAGACGCAGAGAACGGAACTATGTAACGTATATCACTTTCTCACAATTAAATGCCTTAAAGTTATCGAAAGGAGATATTATACCAAATTGTGATTAGAAAACCAGACAATCTATTACTTTGGAATGATCCTGATCTGTGTCAAATGGATGAATACGTGACACAGACAATGACAGGTCTCTAGGTCATTATCCACCAGCAGTTTCCACTACGTACAATTTCAAATTATTGAAGGAAAGAGAAACAGAATATTAACACAAGTAGTTTCCAGTAGTTTGCAATGTCTACTTATATAAATCTTACCAATCCAGATCATCAGGATATGAGGTAATATGTTAATCATGGCCCTCTATACTCCCTTACGAATCCATGCCGGAGCATCCTCAGACTCCTTTACCGGATACGAAAGAAATACATGTTTGTCTTAAAGATTATTTCACACATTTCATACATCAAACATTCTGTAAGATATTTATTTATAATCTTTTATATTGTATCTCATTGGTCTGTAGACATATTTACACATCAGTCAAATAAAAAACAAAATATCTAATATCTCACCTATTTTGACAGGTAACATAATAACGTCAAACAAATTGTGAATTAGAAAATGACTTTATAAATATTTTCCAGTAATATAATTGTTGATTATATCGATGATGCTTTGGGTTGCCGATTTGTAATGCCGAAGACACCCAGCAGAACACCCCACTAGGTCACAATATGCTGACAACGGCCAAACAAGTCGTCCCACTGCAAAATGTTTAACGTTAAACAGGAGTTACAACTACAATTGTTCAAGCCTCTAGTATGGCTCGGCCATGGGACAGAATCCAAAGCCTTACTCACAGGGGTGAATACTCAACTAAAGGCCAAAAGTGAGGCATTGTGAAGAGAGCCATTAGGAAAAAGAAAGTTGTTACGAAAGAAGAGAAAAGATAAGATCACAAAGTTCGTCGCCTCTTACAATCATGCAAGTTCTGGATTATCACGAGGAGACTAAACACGATCATACCACAGCCTCCCTAAACACACGATACGCATTTACCACACGCATGCATGTTGCACTCACCTTGAATGACCTTTACTGTTGTTGAGACGTTAAACAATAATAAACTAAACCAAATGGGTTGGGTTAGTATTGTTTAACGTCGTCTTATTAAACTTTGATTACATCGATGTCGTAAAGATCATAATTATGTTGTATGTGGCAGCTTAATTAATCCATTTATATGCATGTCGTAAAGATCATAATTATGTTGTATGTGGCAGCTTAATTAATCCATTTATATGCATGTCGTAAAGATCATATATTATATGTGGTAGCTTAATTAATGCATTTATATACATGTCGTCAAGATCATATTTTGTATGTGGTAGCTTAATTAATGCATTTATATACATGTCGTCAAGATCATATTTTGTATGTGGTAGCTTAATTAATGCATTTATATACATGTCGTCAAGATCATATGTTGTATGTGGTAGCTTAATTAATGCATTTATATGAAACCAATGATCTACGATTGTGATAAATCGATGTTCCATGTAACGTTGTTTAATTATTTACAATGACAATAGAGAATAACGAATGACAATGACAATAGCGAATACTGACATCTGTATAACAATGACAACGAAACAATATCTACATCATTACCCTGTATACCAGTTCTTTATACAGCCAGCTTTACAAACACGTGCTAGGTTACATACCTGTATCTAGCGGTTCCATCACACGTTATGTTTTGTCATTTTCGGACCATCACGAATAAGTTTATAATATAACTTAAGGTCTAGTGACTAGTGGAAGACAAAAAGAGGGGAAATGATAGCATGTAACAATTTGGAAAAGGTTGGGGAAGAAAGCCAACTCGCCCACAGGGCGGCGCTTCATGGTTTCTTTTCAACAATTCAATACCGTTGTGCGACACAATACCACCCATAATCTGAATATTCGCCCAGTGAGGAAGGCTATTAGTTGTGTCCCTGGTCAGAACATACCAAAGTCTTTAAACACGGTAACTACTGTACTACTTTTGTCATATACCGATATAGAAGTGGTTCGACCGATTTGCCCGTTGTCAGTGTTATTTGACCATGTGTTAACGTTGTGTCCTACTGGATGTCTTCGGCAGTACACTTCGGTGTGATAGCACTATAAAGTCGGTATCAGTTCCGAGCAACCACATGGGCAAACATAAACATACCGCAGACTCTTTAAACACATACATTTGCTACACGTAGGTATCTGGTGCACATGAGAAGCCGTCTTTAAATGACAATAGCTGTTGATTGGATGTTAAACAATACAAACTCAAGCGAAATTAGTGTTGCTTGTCGCCCAATAAACACATCAAGGTCTGTCATATTTAATGATGTTAAGAATGGAACGAACGTGGAAATAACCAAACACATTCCGCGAGTCATACATATTTATAAAAAAAAAAAAAGAGAAAAAGAAAGCATAACCCAAATAGGTTTCATTAGTAACGGAGTTGTTGGCCGATGAATTAATAATGACAATCCTGGAAGTCTTTGATTCAATGGCATATAGTAGCACTTCAAACCGATGGAAATGAGGGCAAATGGGATCAATATTTCATGTACATTTTTGCAAACACAACGAGTAACAGCTCACATAGATTTTAGATCATATACAGTCCGCGGTAAATCAATAAGGAATATAAGGGAAAAAATCACCATTTGAAAGCATTTATTGCCGACAATCTTTTTAGATGGGATAGCCGACATTTAAATAATATCTTCTGAAGAGGTTTTCTTATTTAAAAAAAAAACCTAGATGTTGGTAAAGGCAGAAAAACATGGATACCTATAGCATCATTATTCTTGTGATTTATGTCGGTAAGTAGATATTATTTTGTTATTATGATAAAGTGAGTAAAATTCTTATACGGAAGATACGATAAGAGAATGAGAAACTTTGGAAGGAAATTAATAGTTCTAATAAATACATCCAAATTATTCTTCAAATCGATGTCACTGTATTCTGTATACCGATACCACTGTATTCTGTATACCGATACCACTGTATTCTGTATACCGATACCACTGTATTCTGTATATCGATACCACTGTATTCTGTATACCGATACCACTGTATTCTATATACCGATACCACTGTATTCTGTATATCGATACCACTGTATTCTGTATACCGATACCACTGTATTCTGTATACCGATACCACTGTATTCTGTATATCGATACCACTGTATTCTGTATACCGATACCACTGTATTCTGTATATCGATACCACTGTATTCTGTATATCGATATCACTGTATTCTGTATATCGATACCACTGTATTCTGTATACCGATACCACTGTATTCTGTATACCGATACCACTGTATTCTGTATATCGATACCACTGTATTCTGTATACCGATACCACTGTATTCTGTATACCGATATCACTGTATTCTGTATATCGATACCACTGTATCCTGTATATCGATACCACTGTATTCTGTATACCGATACATCTGTATTCTGTATATCGATATCACTGTATTCTGTATATCGATATCACTGTATTCTGAATACCGATATCACTGTATTCTGTATACCGATACCACTGTATTCTGTATACCGATACCACGGTATTCTGTATATCGATATCACTGTATTCTGTATACCGATACCACTGTATTCTGTATATCGATACCACTGTATTCTGTATACCGATACCACTGTATTCTGTATACCGATACCACTGTATTCTGTATATCGATACCACTGTATTCTGTATACCGATACCACTGTATTCTGTATACCGATACCACTGTATTCTGTATACCGATACCACTGTATTCTGTATATCGATACACTGTATTCTGTATACCGATACCACTGTATTCTGTATACCGATATCACTGTATTCTGTATACCGATACCACTGTATTCTGTATATCGATACCACTGTATTCTGTATACCGATACCACTGTATTCTGTATATCGATATCACTGTATTCTGTAATCCAATACCACTGTATTCTGTATACCGATACCACTGTATCCTGTATATCGATACCACTGTATTCTGTATACCGATACCACTGTATTCTGTATATCGATATCACTGTATTCTGTATACCGATACCACTGTATTCTGTATACCGATATCACTGTATTCTGTATATCGATATCACTGTATTCTGTATACCGATATCACTGTATTCTGTATACCGATATCACTGTATTCTGTATATCGATATCACTGTATTCTGTATACCGATACCACTGTATTCTGTATACCGATACCACTGTATTCTGTATACCGATACCACTGTATTCTGTATACCGATACCACTGTATTCTGTATACCGATACCACTGTATTCTGTATATCGATACCACTGTATTCTGTATATCGATACCACTGTATTCTGTATACCGATACCACTGTATTCTGTATATCGATATCACTGTATTCTGTATATCGATACCACTGTATTCTGTATACCGATACCACTGTATTCTGTATATCGATACCACTGTATTCTGTATACCGATACCACTGTATTCTGTATACCGATACCACTGTATTCTGTATATCGATACCACTGTATTCTGTATACCGATACCACTGTATTCTGTATACCGATACCACTGTATTCTGTATATCGATATCACTGTATTCTGTATATCGATATCACTGTATTCTGTATACCGATATCACTGTATTCTGTATACCGATACCACTGTATTCTGTATACCGATACCACTGTATTCTGTATACCGATACCACTGTATTCTGTATATCGATACCACTGTATTCTGTATACCGATTCCACTGTATTCTGTATATCGATATCACTGTATTCTGTATACCGATTCCACTGTATTCTATATACCGATACCACTGTATTCTGTATACCGATACCACTGTATTCTGTATATCGATACCACTGTATTCTGTAAACCGATACACTGTATTCTGTATACCGATATCACTGTATTCTGTATATTGATATCACTGTATTCTGTATACCGATACCACTGTATTCTGTAAATCAATATCACTGTATTCTGTATACCGATACCACTGTATTCTGTATACCGATACCACTGTATTCTGTATACCGATACCACTGTATTCTGTATACCGATACCACTGTATTCTGTATACCGATATCACTGTATTCTGTATACCGATATTACTGTATTCTGTATATCGATATCACTGTATTCTGTATATTGATACCACTGTATTCTGTATACCGATACCACTGTATTCTTTATATTGATACCACTGTATTCTGTATACCGATACCACTGTATTCTGTATATCGATATCACTGTATTCTTTATATTGATATCACTGTATTCTGTATACCGATACCACTGTATTCTGTATACCGATACCACTGTATTATGTATATTGATACCACTGTATTCTGTATACCGATACCACTGTATTCTGTATACCGATACCACTGTATTCTGTATACAGGTATCACTGTATTCTGTATATCGATACCACTGTATTCTTTATATCGATACCACTGTATTCTGTATACCGATACCACTGTATTCTGTATACCGATACCACTGTATTCTGTATATCGATACCACTGTATTCTTTATATCGATACCACTGTATTCTGTATACAGATACCACTGTATTCTGTATACCGATATCACTGTATTCTGTATACCGATACCACTGTATTCTCTATACCGATACCACGGTATTCTGTATATCGATACCACTGTATTCTGTATACCGATACCACTGTATTCTGTATACCGATACCACTGTATTCTGTATACCGATATCACTGTATTCTGTATACCGATACCACTGTATTCTGTATACCGATACCACTGTATTCTGTATACCGATACCACTGTATTCTGTATATCGATATCACTGTATTTTTTACATTGTTATTACTGCACTATGTTTACCGACATCATTGTACTGTATTCTTCATACCGATATCACTGTATTCTTTAAATCGATATTACTGTACTGTATTTTTTATATCGATATTACTGATTGGTGACTGTATACTTAATAAAGGTATCACTTAATGGTGACTATATACTTTATACAGACCCGTGTACGTTCGCTGTTCCGTCTTAAACGCAAACGCTACGGAAATGCTACGGTAATACTACGGAAGTGCTACGGAAATGCTACGGTAATGCTACGGAAATGGTACGGAAATGATACGGAAATGATACGGTAATGCTACGGAAGTGCTACGGTAATGCTACGGTAATGCTACGGTAATGCTACGGTTGACGCTCACAAATAATCGACCGTTTCTGAATAAATTATCTGGTTCTTATACAAAGCGGATCCTAGACGAAGCGAACTCGTAGAAACGACAGTGAAAGGTGTCTGATGGAGTGAATGTTGTATCGGGAAGTGGAAGAACGTTTTATCAAACTGTACTACTATAGAAAACCTCAGTTTGCGAGAATTTGTACAACTTTTAGAAACCGGAAATATTAAGGTCATAATTTATTATTCTCGGCAACAAAAGACGATAGTATTTAATTTTAAAATAAAATCACTCTCTACACTAGCGCTGCGGTCGCGTATGTGTTGTCTCTGTGTGTTCGAACTTTATCGTTTTGTTTTTATGTATTTATCTATATTTTACTGCATTTATTCACCGCATTTGTACTGATAAACCCTAAGGTTTAAGTAATAAACTAATTGAATTGTAAAACTTGTATCAAAGTGTTAATTTAGGTACAGGTAAACAGATCAAGAATTCTGAACACAGATTGACCAGGCTATGAATAGACCCGCCTAGGGCTAATTGTTAAAAGGAGAAACTGACCAGGTGTGGTTATGACTTACACACCTGAGCCCGGTGACTCCTAATCAAGTGTATATCCATGGCCATCAGGTGAAGTTGATGGTGGTGGGGAGGGGGGATTAGTACCCATGGCAACAAGTAAGGGGGGCAATTAAGTCAAGTACATGTACATGCCTGGCAAGTCTATATATAACAATCACTGGTAAAATTAATGGTGTGTAAGCATTGACGATTTGTTTAAAAGTCTGATGTCGGATCAGACGAAATTCTGGCTGCATGGGGAGGGATAAAAACTAAAAACAAAACATCAATAATTATATACTTAAGACTATACAATGTACATGTGCAATCAGATACGTGTATATCACCAGAGACATATATATGTCTCTGATATCACACGTCTGCAATGGAGCAGACTCTGTATGTTTACGTGATAATGGATAACACTCTGAAAATATTTATTAATGGACTACAACTACAGTTGAGTGACAATCAGTTAACCTTTGCACCCTAGGAGAAGTGAGGAGTGCACGAGATTTAAGGTACTGAAGTGAACGTTTTTTAAAACTTATTATCACAAAGGACATAACCCGGTAATACTTTGATTCAATATATAAAGACTTCAACAGTGTAGAGTGAAGAATCTACTTTTGAAATTAATTTTGATGCTGTTTGCGATCATTTAAATCATTTACATGCTTCTATTACAATACATCAGTTTGTGTCAGAGGCCTAATAATGGCTGACTCAGGTGTACATATACTTCATGTAAATATTTTGTCAGACAAAATATTAATATTTTAAATTTTAATTGAATGTTACTTTACTAAAGTTTCTTTTACATTGTTATTCTCAACTTGAAAGTTTTTTTTACAGTACAAGTCATCTATATGATATTATACATTGTATGTTCTGTCGACAGATCTTGAGACATGTACATGTCCAGACCACATGTACATTACATTGAAGCCAAACATCTATGAAAGGCCTGTTGCCAATGGCCAACTGGGCGCAATATGCAACCCCACAGCATTGAGGACATGCATCCTATCACACTTTACCTGTAAGATGCCGATCAGTCTAGCTCTTTTATGTCTGGCACGTGGTATACCTGGCCAGGTGACCTGTCCCCAATTAACTCCCCGGGGTCCAATTATGGCTTATTCTCACTTAGCCAACATACAGAAATTTACCTGTATTACCTGGCCAACATGTCAAATGTTACACCTGAGTGAGTTTAAACTATAGCAGTAGCCTGTTCTTACTTTCATGAAAGAAAATATGAAAATGTCAAGTTGAATATGACTTATACAATAATGATTCAAATGAAGTTATAGAGGCTACTTATAACAAATCTTAGATATTCACAGTAAAAATCGAAATTTATTCAGTTTACATATATCATGAAACCATCGCCATCTCAAGAGTTTAAATTACAAATGTATGCTTTTTATAATAGAAGTATTAACAAGTGTCTTGTATGACTGTTATTTAAATCTGTGTATATGTGTGAGGGGGTGTGTGTTATTTTTATTTTATTTTTTTTAATTTTTTTTTTTACAAAATAACAATTTTAGAAAAGACACCAAAGCAAATATTTTTTGTGCATACCAATAATTATAAAATTCTATCAAACTAGCAGCGGATGTGTTTCTTAATGAAGTAAAGCAACGTTGCCACGAAGAAAAGTTTTTGCTATTCCAACTTTGACGATGATGTTAGTGTGATGATACAAAAAATATCTGTATAATATCAGTCCTTAAACTACGCGATTCAAATGATTCATCCTCTCTTTTACATCTTTTACGTGTTTTAAATCAAAGTTAAACGATCCTAGTCTATATTACATGTTTTGTACACAATTCAATTTACCTAGTCTGGTATGTAGGCATTAATACATATATTTTTATTCAAATCTTTACATAGCCTGCTTGATCGAACTTGTACAGGATAATTTAACTTTTTAGTTCCATATCTTTTTTTTTTGACTAGGTCGAGTAGCTCAACCCTGCTTTATCCCTGTAAATTCTGGATTATTGTAAGAAATTGTAATGTTCTTAAAAGAGTCCTAATTAATTAAAACTACGTTTGTCATATTCCTGACAGTTTTTTAACGTCTCACTTGAGAGATTTATGTCGGACAAAGATTTGTTTTCAGAATTAAGTCTCTTTTTTACTGTTCATAACAAGACTAACTTGATTATCTGGATGTTTTCTATTTAGGACATCAGTTCTATTTCACATGTGTATGCACTTTATATACCGTATTTGCTCTTACTTTGTTACTAATTTACTCTTGTTATACTTTATCAGATACATACATATATATCACATATGATCCGAAGATATAGATTTGAATTTCCTGTCGTAGTTTTACCGAGAGAAATATATATCACATTTATACGGTCTCTGATTTTATCAATTTGTTATCAATTTTGTGATTAGACTTTTGGGTTTTAAAACTGAAATAAATAATGAATAACTCCGTAGATCACGATGACATTCTCATTAATGTTGGAAGCCAAGTTTTATGAAGCAGTCTATAGCCTTACCTGTAGGTCATAATTATCTCTTATTGTTCTACCTTTCACACCTAGTATCACTTGGTCCACAGAATACCGTACCTTCAGTTGACCAGTGTACAACATGCTGTGTTGTTTGTATCATCGCTGACAATTAAGTCTAACTACCCTAGTTTACCTGTGTGATACTGTCTGGACCATTTGTACCCTATACATGTAGCCTGACCAGTGCATATTACATGGAACTGTTTTAAAGGTTTGACTATAGCACAGTAAAGGAAATATTGTTTATTTGACACGATCTTCATCTTCGTTTCCATCGTAATGCGTCGACTACTATACTAGGATCCGCCATTTTTTTTATCACACTAAGATCGATGGACCATGTGACTTGACTTGTTTTTTGTGAGAGTGTTATTTTTTCTAAACAAAGATACAGAAAGATGTATAACCATATATATTTAATTCTCACCTCCTTATTAAATTATTTGCTGTCGCTACTATGCTTTAGTGACGTTCGGTAAGTATATTTAACTAAATTTCGTTTCGATAGAAAATACACTCCGCAAAATTTTCTACCGAACGGTTATGATCGGTCAGCAAGTGAAAATAGGTAAACGCAAATGCTACGGTAATGCTACGGTAAGTGGACGCAAACGCTACGGAAATGCTACGGAAATGGTACGGTAATGCTACGGAAGTGCTACGGAAATGGTACGGTAATGCTACGGTAGTGATACGGAAATGCTACGGAAGTGATACGGTAATGCTACGGAAGTGCTACGGAAACGCTACGCTTAAATCGGAACTGCGAACGTACACGGGTCTGTATATATATTTCTGTTAGGTGACGGGATATATGATATATAATTGTTCCAAAGACGGCGGTTTATATATGATATGACTTATGGAAAATCATATTTTTGATATTAATAATCTCCTGAATGTAATGATATATTTTCTTCTGATTAAAATTTGTAGATCTGACATCTGCTGCATTTCCATCGGTCTTTTGGAAGCGAAATGACGACCTAGCTAACAGGGTTTTTGAAAATCCCATGTTCAACACAACAGAGCGTAGTCGCCTTGAATGTGGTCAGAGGTGCTCAAAAAATAATTGCTGCAGGACAATGATATTCAACCCAATAACAAGTATTTGTATTGGGTACATCAGTGAAATAACAGTCGGGAATGGATTTATTTCTGATACCGGAAGTAGATGCTATCAGCGGAATATATCACCAATACCAGGTTTGTTATTTTTACGGATTGCTTAGGAAACGAAATACAATATTTGGATTTAAATGAATTTTATTCTAAAATTTTAATATGCAATTAGAAAACAATCCAATCCGCTGTTACAGTTTCCACCTGTGGGCAATGTAAGATCATCCCGCCTCCAGTACGTGTGTAGACATAACGATACGAACTTTGAATTTGCGGCATATAATGACGTACACATATCCGCATTGTAGGTACTGTTCCTTATCAGTTAGCAACACGATATTGCTCAATTTTGAAGCACATGTTCATCCGTAATTAGCTTTGTAAACCCAGGTACAAGGATAGAAGCATACTGATCGTGTGTTAAGTCAAGCGGGTAGGCAAGGGAGACTATTGTTACAAATACACCAAAAACAAACGACGATTGTTAATATGTCCTGACTTAAATGCACCTTATTAGGGAAATAATGTAGAAGTTGATGATATTGATGAATAATTGTCGCTCCCTGTCAAATAAATGTACGTATACGTAAAAAGAAACCACTTATTATAAGTACAATATTTGCACGCATTTCTACCTTTAAAAGTACAGACCGATGCAATGTTGGTGACATTAATCACAGAGGTGTTTTTATTTCAGGCACAGCTTTTTACAGTTACGACAAACCTACTAATATCTGCTTCTCACTGAAGACGAACGTACAATCACATGCTGATGCGGAAACCCAATGTCAACAGGAATATGGAACCCTCATGAGGATCGACACTGTTGCAAGATTGACGGTCGTGCAGTCCATCCTCTTATCGTATTACAACCGTAAGTTTTTTTTAACATGATCATACATATTTATGTCATCATTATGGTGATCCTTTGGTGGGTGTTAATAAAGGTTAACAATATAATCAGAATTATGGTTATGGGCCTTTATATTATGTAGCTAATTCAAACGTGTTTTATTCATTTGGTTGTTAATTGTAAAATAGAACTGTACCGAAGTGGATCAGACAATACAAATTTATGTTATAGTGAAGATATAGAGGTTACACAACGAGTGGTTGTTGAATATGGCATTTCTTTCACTCTAGTTAATAGTTTTTCGAAAGTTACAAAAACAAGAGCTTCTGTGAGTGGTTTTTGTAACTATAGAAACTTAACTGACGAGAGTGAAAGAAATACCATATACAACAACCAAGAGTTTGTATGACCTGTTTCTACCACAATAGAAAGGCTATTTGTAGGTTGAATTGACCTGTTTTGTGTCAACGTGTGTTTATTTTTACAATAGCAGGTGTGATGTAAGGATATTACCTTCTTTAAAATCCCGCTAATTAATATGCAAAAATGACAAATTCGGAAATGTATGGAAATATTACAATTCATCACAAATTCTAACAAAATAATAAGTAGCTTGATTCTTTCAAAGCAATAAATTGATAAAAACAAATTATATATATTTTCAAAAATACAACAAAATAACTGCGACCTATTTCTTGTGCGTTATAATTTGCAGGACATCGTGAAGCGGCCTTCAAGTGATAGCAAATCAAATTGCATTGAACCACGTGATTGACAAAATAGTCCCGGTCAAAGACCACAGTGTCAACCAATCAAAACGCATTGAGAGTGTATTTCAATTGTGGTATAAATTGAATGTTATTCAACAGTTGTAATGATAATTCCATCCCTTGGGAGTTGAATAAAACCAACCTATTGTGGTAGAAATATATTTAACCTTATTCAACATGTCAAAAAGTAACTCAAAAAGTTATTTTGGAACGATCTAGATATTTGCATATGGACGTGATCACCAACATTATCAATTTGTAAGTCTTTCTTGAAAACTTATTTTAATACTTCCTTTCAAATATGAGCACAAAAAAGTAGAATTGTTACCAACTTGTCTCTTTATCAACGTAAAACAGAAAGATTTTAAAAATGACTCCCAAGCGTATCATATCTATTACATGATTACATAATTTTGTGTAAGGCAGCGGATTTGTGAGACTAATAAGCAAATATGTTGGATATAGCCAAAGATTTGATAACTACTTTGCGACATACAGGTATTGAATATCGTTTTGACCAACTCGTTAGAAAACTATTGATCTCATATTTTATCATCATCAATGTATTCTATTATGTCATCTATATTGAAATAGAAAGTAATTCCTTGAACTTTTAAAGAACCCTTAGTCCAATTGATTTTAAGATCAGAACACTTTTTTGGTGCGAGTTAGCTTTGCTACAAATCAACAAAACATTTGTTTTCTCAGTGTTTAGTTTTAGGCCTGAATATTTAGCATATTGATCAAGTTATATTAATCAAGTTATTTAAAGCAGACCGAAGGGATCTTTCAGATCTGTCCTTTAGGAAAGTGTTGTCATCCGCAAATTGTATAAGTTTCATTTCCCGTTGTTAAATATTTATATCTTTACGTTAAAATTACTTAATGTACACATTGGAAGAAATCTATCTATAGCTACCCTACCCCCATTTTTAGGCGATATTAAAGAACATTTATAAATCTGAATCGCATTAAGATCGTTAAAATTTGAACTTATAGTTGAACCTTTTTCGGCATAGCCGTATAATATTCTTTTGGCCCCGGATATGACTTGACAGGTGGCGTTACTGGTCAAGATGAAGTATGTGATTGGTCAATGTAGCGATAAATGCAAAATGCAGAAATGCAGTTAAAAACAAAACAAAGTTCAGATTGAATGTGAGCTGAATAATTGGATGTAATTTTTTTTCAAATGACATATTAAACTTATATCCCGTATTAAAATGCAGTCTTATTATCACCAAAAATGATTCAAACTGATTTGTTATCATTGCTGAAACGCATTAGTTCGTTAATTTATTTCACCAGCAGTTGTAAATTATAACCACCTGAATTAAAACTATGCCGTTTATATTTTTTTAAAGATATATCTTGTTTTACACATAATTTCAATGTATATATAAAAGTACACCTAGATATACTGATATTATAAGTATGTTTTTGTCGTTTTAGAGGCATTCGTGAACGTCTGGGTTGATGGAGTTGACCAAAGTAGTAACAACAGGTATATCATGAGTAATGGCAAAGCTATACCCCTTATAAGCTCTATCTGGGGTTTTGGAGAGCCAAATGGACCTGCAGAGCGTTGTGTGGGTTTATTCCATGACATTATGTTGAATGATTTCCCGTGTTCGAATCGCAAGGTTTATTTATGTGAATATTGAATTCGTAGAAGTTACGATGTGCATGTGAAAAAAATAGTTTCCGCCAACTTAAGCATTCGACTTAATATCGCAACGATAATAATAACCTACCGATTGTCAACTCACAAAATCGCTCAGTTTCATACTATATTAATCAAAACGGACGATTGAGACATTATTCTTTTAAATGCATTGTTTTTTTTTGTAAGATTCGTGAGCTTGAAATCAGAAAGGAGCTTGTCGCAGGCACATTCATGAAGCAGAAGACGCCTTCCTGAACACCGTTTTCTTGTTCGTTAATCTTATTTTGATCAAAGCAAGTCTATAGTGTGTTAGTATTTTATCAATTTTGAGGTGCAGTTATGGTCTCGGTTTTTTTTACATTATATTTTGTTTTCGTTACCTGTAACCATTGAACTGGGACAGCCGTTTAACAAGTTCTATGAAGGAGTACCTTATCCACTGTTTCACACTTTACCTACATTCGGAACCTAAACGTTGAAAAATAAGGTGGCAGTATTTTGTGCAGGTGAGAATTATCTTCCGAACAGGCTTTCGGTACCCCTACTGGCACACAGACTTGACCCGGTAACGAGGCTTGATCGGGCATTTCTATAGGATTGATTCCCTTTGTGTCATGAACACCTAGTGCCGTTTGTAGGAATATTTTTAAACTTTGAACTCCAGTGTCACGCACCCACAATTTCACCCCTGATTATCCGATCTCCAAAACATATAACACTTGTCATCCATACTTGGATGGGAGAGGTTTTCATTTTGTGTCATTAGCATAGCAGCTGGATTTGTAATTCATACAATGCATAGACCACACGTCATGTCATAATGGTTATAGTTCAAGGTCGAAAGGATGTGTTTGCATTACTCAATAGATGTAAAAATATGAATTTAAACTGTTATACTTCATCAAACTTTGATACCCTATGTTACCAGTATACAGAGTATCTGTATTACGCATCCGAAGTATGGGGTTCGTACATAGGTCGGAATATTGAGAAAAATAACTTGGAGGGTTGTTCAACAAAAATTTAATGTGTTTAGAAATCCACATAAAATGCAATGATTTATTTTTAATTAGGTTGCTTACTTATTGTTTATACCCAGTATTATTATGTATTTGAGTGTACTTGCTAAAGCAGTTAATAACTAAGAATGTATCGCTGCGTATGAGGAATTATTGTAAATGCCAAAGAGAAATAGAATATTAATTTTGTTAAAAGTTGTAAAAGATAATTTGTTTTCACGCGGTCTTGGTGATATGTTAATAAAGCAAAATAATTCAAATGCTTCTGTTGACTTGCAATATATTAAGCAAATATTTTGACAATGCTCGACTAGATATGTTTAAATTATTAGAGAATTCCTCAAAATGTGATCTGTACAGACATTTAGTAGATGATATATCACTACAACAATATCTAAGTAAATATATACCAAAATGTAATTTAATCGCTTTGAGTAGATTACGTCTATCAACACATACTCTGAATATTGAAACTTGTTTGATATCGAAATACTCCAAGAAAAGAACATCTATGAAGAGTTTGCATTTCTGGTGACAGAGGATTAATATCACATTCTGTTAATTTGCCCAAATTTTCAAGTTTAAACTGTATTAAAAAGGACCAACGAAAAATGACATCGGTATTCAAGTTGATCCAAATAATTGGTACAAAAAACATTAAAGATGTAACAACGTTAAGTAAAAAAATATTATGTCAAACAATAAAGGAAAAACATGATATACAATTATGTTAAGAATTTCCCATTCTATATAGATGGTGATACTGCAATGCTATATTGCGGTGACCGCTAATATATTGTACATTTTATGTTATTATACCTATGAGCTGTAAAGTCATTAAATTCATAAAATTAATTAAGATCATAAACAGCCAGTATTTCATCGAACGATTTTACATCGAGTATAGTTACAAACTTGATGATGCTTTATTTGACAAATAATACCCACATAATCAATCTTTATGTTTGTATAGGAGACAAATCAATGTTCTTTATTCAGACATTCATTAGCATTTTAAAAGCTTGGCGCACATCTATAATGATAAAGTGTATATATATTTTGACTCCTGTATATTTTAATGATGTTCAAATTAATTCAATATTAAAATATCTTACTGCAACTTCTCCGTGGTTAGCGATTAGATAGCTCATAGCTATTGTATCATAAAAAAAAAAAAAAAAAAAAAACAACAAGGAGCCACAAAGCTTGGCTTTATCCCCCGCGCCCCGCAGTTGTTATGGAAACTCAAATACATGTATATATCAAGCTCAATGTAAGAGTAATTAAGGAAAAAGTAATTTTGTATTTTTGATTAAGTCTCCATGGTGACAGAAAAAATACTGAAATTGGAAGGTCCGTAATAGCAAAAGGCACAACTAGGGCATTAGCCTGATATATGCAGAAAGTTTGAAGGAGCTGCGTTGAACGGTTATGGAGTTATAGCCCGGAAACAAAAGGAAACAGTAATTTGGTATTTTTGACTAAGTTTCCATGGTGACAGAAAAAATACCTAAAATGGAAGGTCCGCAAAAGCAAAAGGCACAACTAGGGCACTAGTCTGATATATACAGAAAGTTTCAAGGAGCTGCGTTGAACGGTTATGGAGTTATAGCCCGGAAACAAAAGGAAACAGTAATTTGGTATTTTTGACTAAGTTTCCATGGTGACAGAAAAAATACCTAAAATGGAAGGTCCGCAAAAGCAAAATGCACAACTAGGGCACTAGTCTGATATATACAGAAAGTTTCAAGGAGCTACGTTGAACGGTTATGGAGTTATAGCCCGGAAAAGAATCTCGGACGGACACACGGACGCACGGAAGGACGGACGGATGGACGGACGGAGCCCAATTTAATATCCCCCGCAAACGCGTTTCGTGGGGGATAATTAGAATTTGAGAGAAAAAAGTGAGCGTCATAAAAATACTAACAATATTGGCAACTAAAAAAATGGAGGACATCAAAGAAACAACCGCGGCCGATTTTAACGAGGAATTTACCATGTTTCAGCATCACAGGTTTGTTACGTTTATGATTGAAGTTATCATGCAGACATTCAAACATAATATTATGTAGCACCAAAATGCAAAATTTTACGAGTACATTGTTAATTCATCTACATGTTTTATGTACATGTCACATTATTTATGTACATGTCACGTGTTTTATGTACATGTCACATTTTTATATACGTGTCATATTTTTATGTACATGTCACATGCTTTATGTACATGTCACATTTTTATATACGTGTCATATTTTTATGTACATGTCACATGCTTTATGTACATGTCACATTTTTATACACATGTCATATTTTTATGTACATGTCACATTTTTATATACATGTCATATTTTTATATGCATGTCACATGCTTTATGTACATGTCACATTTTTATATACAGGTCATATTTTTATATGCATGTCACATGTTACATGTCACACGTTTAGTTTACATTTTACACGTTTTAAGCATGCAAGACATAACAGCTGTATGTACATACAGCTAGCTGATGTAGATATGGAGCTTCATGACAGTTAGTTATTGTATGCTATTTGATTAATTAGATTGATATTCAGTTAGCTATTGTATGCTATTTGATTAATTAGATTGATATTCAGTTAGCTATTGTATGCTATTTGATTAATTAGACTGATATTCTGTTAGCTATTGTATGCTATTTGATTAATTAGATTGATATTCAGTAAGCTATTGTATGCTATTTGATTAATTAGATTGATATTCAGTTAGCTATTGTATGCTATTTGATTAATTAGACTGATATTCAGTTAGCTATTGTATGCTATTTGATTAATTAGATTGATATTCAGTAAGCTATTGTATGCTATTTGATTAATTAGACTGATATTCAGTTAGCTATTGTATGTTATTTGATTAATTAGACTGATATTCAGTTAGCTATTGTATGCTATTTGATTAATTAGATTGATATTGTTTATATAGCAAATGAAGTATTGATTATATAATGTACCGTTGGCTGTTGAAAACAACTCTCGATTTCCTTATAAATAAAAACAAAAACATATGTTTGTATGCGTTTATTCCACACAATCTACATAGCGAAAAAAATAAGGCCTAAATACAAAAGTAATATGAAAAAATATAAAACGTCAAGAAGACGAACTACATCTATAGTTTGTGTAACTACAGAAATTGTTTCTGTCAGAGTTAAACTAAATAAACTAAACTTCATAAGATGATATTTTCTGTATAGGAAATAATAACTTAGCAAAGCTAAATAAACAAAGGAATGACAATTACACTGTAAAAAATGAAAATAACATTAAAAAATGTAGACATTTCGAATCAGCCAAGCTAAGCAAAACACAGGCATTTGTATTACTTTAATCACATAAAAATATTTATTACGGGCGACGGACTGTCAGAAAAAAAATGATATGAAGGAATATACTTCATCCACTTATTAGATTAAATTATATTGTAAGCTATGACAAGTTTCAGAAACTGTACATTACAAGACTTATGACGATATCACAGACTGATAATACAGGTGACGAAAATGATGGTTAGCTAATACATTTGTTAAAAATATTAATGTAAAACAAATAAAAAACTTTATATAAAAATAATCTAAAAGAAAAAAAAATCAAAAAAAAAAAAAAAATCAAAGCACAACTCAACCAATGAACTAAAGGTATTCGTCAAACACTGGAACATCGGTTAACAATTTGTTTGACACGTAAGTCATAGAATAAATACAAAGGTATCTCATTATATGTATATTTAGCTTTTTATTGCAATAGGGAGGATGAGTTATTTCCCTTACATTGTAGCAATTTTAAGCAAATCAAATCGAGTAGCCCCCTTACGAGGCTATATTATAGATCACACAAGCGCGAGTGTTGTGTTCGAAGATAGATTTTGCCAACCATCCTCCTCTCCCTAAATTTAGAGGATATTTAATAGCTTTTCACCATTAACTTTGCAAAATATTACTTCCATAAGGTGCAAAAGAAAAGTTATGCAGATACAGTCAAACCTGTCTTCGTGACAATCTGTAGTAAGCATATCTTATATGTGACAATATTTCCCGCTCCCGATGTTACTTACTCCACCAGTTACCTGAACCCCGATTAAAAAAACCGCCTGTCTAATGTGAATTTTTACTGCTTTCCTCAGAGGATCATATATGACAGATTCGACTATTGTCTAGATGTATCCAAAACACGAAAACGACTAGTAAAAAATCTAGCAGTTGGAACCTTTTAACCTCGCTTCGCCTTAACCATAAAAACCTTACTTTAACTAACATTTACATTTGGTTTATATTTGCCCATTGTAGGTTCCTATAGTTTTGTTTTCTTCTTGGATATTGAAGATTTCAAAAAATGTGAAAAGTTTACGCACGGCTCACAATTAATGACGCACAAGGCTCGACGATGAACAGATAAGGATGTTTATGATACATAGGACATCTTCTCCTAACGTTTCTTACAAGGCAATTTACCAAAGAAGCCTAAACACACCAATATCACTACGCCAACACCGACAATAACACCAATCACGATTCCCGCTGTAGCTGCTCCACCTGGAAAGTAATTTCAGAAGCATTGTTGCAATTTTTGTGGAAACGTTACTCAACTTAACCACGCTATTAGAACATAAAATATTAATGGTATACCTTTCATATTGGGAGCATAAGTAAGATGTATCTGGGCAATTTGACGGCACGAGTTTATATTTTTCACTGAGATATAACAATCTATTGTACCACAGCATCATATAAAGGGGATCCACAAATGCTTCATTCTTACACTAAAATGACACAAAAGTCAATAACAAACTCTAGAATACCTGGTATTTAAATGAAAAATGTTTCTGCAAATAAATCCTTGGTCATATCGCTCGTAGCCTCCGTAGTCCTATGTTTGCAAATAGGCATTTAAATCCAAACAAGTTCATAGGCAAAAGAGTATAGGTCCCTTTTTGTGCCTAAATTGAATTTCTGTTTCTTTTTTTCTTTTGTTGGGGGGGGGGGGGGGGGGGGGGGGGGGGGGAGGGTGTAGGATGTTAGAAAGTTATCCATAGTCCTGTAATATTTCGGTCCTATTTATTCCTATGTTACGCTTGATTGTAATTAGTTATTCCTCAGTTGTATAAAGTGTACTTGGCAAATTCCCAATATATTTCAACATGTAGATGATTTAGTACACAGAAATATTTGTATAATTGTCTATCATTGTCTCTATATTTTGTGTCGAAAGAAAAATAAAATAATTTGCAAAACAAACAAAAACATGAACATGTAGATAATA
Source organism: Pecten maximus (assembly GCF_902652985.1). NCBI lineage: Eukaryota > Metazoa > Mollusca > Bivalvia > Pectinida > Pectinidae > Pecten > Pecten maximus. Next base: position 24,216,761 of record NC_047029.1, read on the forward strand.
TCATGTAAACAAAGCAAGAAGATACAATTAGGAACAGGACATACAATGTGATGGAGTAAGAAAGTGCTTGTTTACACGATGCGAATTTTTTGAAGGTTAAAAATACAACACCCTATTACAGTCAATTCGTATTTATGTGCTAAAACATCTCCAAACAGTATAAAATAAATTGCCCCAAAATAGTAATTAGACGTTTTGTGAAAAGGAATTAAAATTAATTGACAATATTGTATGTCTGTAGGCTTTAAACGATAAACGAGCATAAGGGAACATTTGTTTTGCATTGAAATATTGTAAAATGAACAAGTCATTAGGGTGACATACATCAAGGTCAAAAACCAATGATTTGTATCAATGGTAAAGCTTTAATCTTTTGGCATGATTAGAGTTTGTAATATTGTAAAGCTCTTGATGAGCTAAGAAAAAAAATTGAATGGACTGAAAATGGAAGACATTCAAAATGCCATTTATTTGCAAAAAATAATCGTATACTAACTGTTTTAGTGTTTTGGTATTGAGTTTATGGTTCAAACTTTCCAATTTTGTTAAAATAAAATTAATGTATATTTTTTGTGACATTGTGCGATCTTAATTTAGTAGTTAAGTTACTTAATTAGTTAATTAGCCATATGTATCCTCGATTCATATGGGTCAATTTTATAGCCAAGGCGACCAACTTTGATGGAACAAGGTACTGTTTCTGAATATATGAATTAGAAAAAATAAATGTTTCCTGTCTAAGCACGCATTCTTTTTTCAATCCCACTTTTCTTCTGTTGATTTCCTTTAAATATCAGTATATTCTGACCATGAATGTTGCTAGATCGCACAACACCGGACAAATATCAAGAACTGAAGATAATATCATTTCATACTAAATCATCCTATATAATATGTCTATGCACTTTGAAATTGATTTCCGACAGTTCCCAAGACTTATAAGCTTTGATAACTGATTGTGTACTTATTTATCTGTTCTCAATGGTGACGAATTGAAACTTGATAAAACTACTGTAGTAATTGGTGTGTTAGGATCATCATATTAGTTGAGGAAGTACTAAATTGCGTGTCTAAATCTCAAAAGAATATACGGTTTTTAGACAATTCCTCCATATCAATGCCAACTGCAACGTATTTGAAAACATAATTCAGGCTACGGGCAAAATAGAAATACACTATGTAAAAATGGTTCTTGTTCCATAACTATTTGCGGACCAAAAATGAGGGGATTCCTAGATGTCTACTCAAACGTTTGAGAAGGCTCAGTTCCTCCATATATATAGGTTACTCCTGTCCAACCACCAAAGAAATTATTTTATTTTCCAACTGATGATTAAAAAGCAATATAGACAATAAAAGACGTATCTACTTAGGAAACCCATGGACCTTTTGATGAATTTGGTTTTAGCATCCAGTATTTATTTAAACTTACTTAGAGATCCATCTTCATTATCTTTTTTCGTAGTTCCAATGCTGACAGCTAAAACAAAATTATGAAGAATTCCTGTTGATGTAGACAAATGTGTTAAAGAAAATATTTTCTAATCAAAATCATAATACAGTTCTCTGAAAGTTATATGTGGTGCATTGTCAAAGCGCTGGAATGCGCTATCTAATAACAATGTTGTTTAAACAAAAACTGTAGCACAGCTCAGAACTGTAAACGATTAACCACAAAAAATTGACATTGATTTAATATTCAAAATTTTAACTCGTTATCATCACAAAAATTGAACAGCAGTGAAAAGTTCAAAAAAAAAAAAAAAAAAAAAAACGGAAAAACGGAAAAAAAAAATCATACAGCTACCAGGTACCCTCATAACCAATTCAATTTAAATCACGGTTACCGGAGAAGACTAATTGAAAGCTTTTAATTGTCAGATAATTCTTCTTTTGTCAATATAAAAAAGTGTTCAAAAATTAAATCATGTGATGTGCTCCTTTAGATTTTACTTACGTGGCGATGTGTTGGTGTTTGTTAAAGTGATGCCTGGCGGATTGTTGTTGGCTAATGGTGTCGTTAACGTTGTTGTTGACGGTGCCAATGTTATCACTTCCAGCAGTAAACTGTCAATATATTCAACGGTGTGGATTTATATTCATATATCGATAAAGGGATCACATAACCAAATCAAAAATAGATTGTGGGTTTTCCCCGTTTCGGCAGAAGATTTAATGGGGAGGTGAATGCATCGGGGCCTACTGATTGGGTATTCAGGTGAGTGAAGTTTCCAAAGTTGTTATGTGTGTGCTGGGCAATACATGATTTTTTGGTGCTGAATTTAATACAAGATTGTGGCCTTCATATACAAAAAGTTTAAATTGGTAGGACTTTTTAGTAGTTACAGGTTTGCGAGATGACATTCTTCTAAATTAAGGCTACTGGACCAGTTTTGAAATCTCCATGTAAGCAAAACAGTGGTAAACGTTAACATTATCGTCTATAGGACATAATTTGGTCCCGTGGTTCCTCAAACACATTTTATTAAGTATCAAGGCATTAATAAAATGTGTTTTAGGAACCACGGGACCAAATGATTAAGGCATTACTATTCTATAACGTTTCAATCAAAGATAAAGTCAGTATACTTTAATAATAAATCCAACTACCTCATTCAGTTAATCTAATACATTTTGTGTATCATAATATCTACATTTTCACTTCGCTCCGCCTCAATGAACATAGTAAACTGATTTCACTTCATTTCCCGTTGAAGATTTTGGGTCGCGTGCTTCTGTTCTGAGAGACACATCACTTTCTTGCCGGCGTGTGAATACATTCACTGAGTTTACAATGGCGATCGAGTTCTGTACCGCCTCAGACTTGAATGCACTTTCATTTTGTGAATTGTGTAACATTGTTATAAACGTATATAAACACAAGTGGAATAGCCGCTTTATGTGCTAATACAAATGCCAGTATAATGCAGACAGTTTAGAAAACAGGATCTGACAGAACACTGACACCCCCGATGGCACCGAGCTCATGACCTACGTAGCGCAGTAGGTCTAACGTTAGCTGTATCTCGAATGCCATGCCTTGATACCATTTTAGTGGTCACAGAAAATAAACCTCAGTTTTAACACTATTTAACAACACAAAACAGACTGGTAGCAGAAATATGCTATATCGAGAACAGGGACACATTATTGTCGTAATTTGACTCAATCTAAACATATGGAGGACACAAGTTTCCGGCCGTCGAATACCGCCAATTTTCAAATCAATGTTTCTTTACTTACTATTATCAGAATTTACATCCCAAAACGCCAGTGCGACAATGAAATCCAATATTTCAAGAACACCATGTACATCACCAGCTAACTTGCGACTAAAATCCACATTGTTACACTTTTCCTCGAGCTATGAATATCCCGGCTATTAGACTGCATCACATCATTTTTTTTAACCGAGTCCCTGTGTCTCGAGTGACCAAATTACACACATACTATACTGTCAACAATGCACTTTAAATTCGTATTTATATGGGTATTGCTAAGTTTTTATTATACAATATCATAATTTGCTATAAATGAATATCTTACCTTGAAAATATCGCATCTATGTGTATCAACATCGTAATAATCAAAACGTGTATGGCACTATATTTTGTGTTGCCTTGGCAACGAGAATAGTTGACTGTCTGTTGTTCCACTACTGTGCACACATGTACGATAAGTATAACAATGTTACAAAGTGACGCACTTACGTCACACTGTTGCGACCGAATTTTGCAATCTGGTGGCGAAGTTTTAAATTTGGTTAACGTAAATATAAGGTTTGATTGTCAATTTTGTTGCTTGCATGGACTGATGGAGGGAAGTGAACCTCGTGCAAATGGTACATGAACTGCTTCACAGTTCACTTCATTTGCACGAGGTTCACTTCCCTTCATCAGTCCATGCAAGCAACAAAATTGACAATCAATCCTTAAATATATTTTTATACCACCAGGGAGAATGTAACGTTGATGTAAAGTATATATTTTATGTAATGCTTCCCCATATCTATATATGTATGTTATTGTATGTCTTGTAAAACAAATTAAAATGAATGAAAAATAAAATAAAAGAAAAGTATCAAGGCATTATAAATGTATGAAAACTTTACGACAGCATTGTCATATATTCACATTTCCTCCTTCTCCAGCTGAGTAAACTCCGAATCAATTAACGTATACACAGTGGGAAAAAAAGGCCCAGCGGATTCGTTAGCGCGCGGATCGGTAACATATACTTGTTGACGTCTTCCCTTTATGACGTCACTACTAAATTGTTGTCATTACACGCTATACTTGAAGACTATAGTTAATCCGAGAGGAAAATTATGGATTGTGATATATCAATTCGTTAAAAACGTAAAAGATATCAAATGAAAATGTTAAGTTGTTTCTTTTAATTTTGTTAACAATAATAATACTAGTGCATTTACGTAGATTCACCGGAACTACAATGCATATTATCTTAGCAACCACAGCTGCCGTAGTTACAAACATCACAACAAATTCCAGCTTTTATTTTCTTCGTTGTGTTTCAGCGACTGGTTTGATATAAATATAAGGAGTGTTCCTCAATTTGACTGCGTATACGGTTGGTTTGCCCGCGGATTGCAACGAACATTTTCTATGGATCGCTATCGCGCTAACCATAGACAGTGTTCGTTGCCAACTGCGGGCATACTACGTATATCGCATACGCAGTGAACATGAGGTTCAATCCTTAGATATAATTTTGTTTATTAGACAGATATATCTCTCACTATATTTAGTTAGTAGTTAATCAAAATACTGAAATATTCAGAGTTTAGTTTTATTTTTTTTTTTTTATTATTTTGTTACATATTTTATTGTATCATAAATATATAAAAGGATTGGGCACAAGTGTTCCAACTTATATGGAAGTTCCCTGTCCTAATTATCTGGACCACTGAAATCGTTAATTACATCACTTAAGCCTATTACATATAAATGACCATTGGTACCTTGTATTTCCTCCACCTTTTGCATAGTAAAACTGATGTCTGATGTTTGTGTCGATTCGTTGACAAAATGTTTTCCTGAATCCATTAGGAAGAATAACCGCTTTGTTTTTTTTTTCAGACACGTCCACTCCCAAATGTAGGATAGGCTGAGGATCAAATGTACGTAATATATATTTAAACACAAAACACTTAAACAGAACACATTGTACTTTTGTATGTATTGTAACAAAACGAGTATGGCAAGAGTTAATAGCATGAAATATCAACTGAAAGTAGTTGGATGCTCAAATATACATGTACATTGAAATATATAAATATTATCTACATCATGCATATTCATAACTATTACGTCCAATTTTCTTTCAAAATGGTGATTTTTACATTAAATTAGTCGCTTTAATCCTTCACTCCCCAGATCTCAAAATCAATATACAAGTATATATGCTTAATCAACGTAAGAAAATCATTTGTAATCCGTGCTCATCTCCAGATAACTGTGTAAATTACATTGTTTGTACAAACATAATGAATAACATCTAAAAATATCTTTCACTCCTTCTGCCTTTAATTTCTAACTTCCCTCACTAGCACGTGATAGACGGAATATATAAATTCTGGTCGAATCAGCTGAAGCTGAGTACGTAGTAGTAGTGCCAGACATGTCACGTGTAAGCTGTTGGCGCCGAAATGGCAGCTCCGGCTGCATGCTCCCTAGGGAGGTCAGAAAGACATTGGCTGTTTCCTAAAGACCCAATAACAAGGGATAAGATTATTTTAATCGCTCTGAGATGGTTATGTTCCTTTGATATACTGGTATATACAACTCCAAATTAAATAACCAATTATATAAAGATACTGACCTTCCCTGGAAACTTGTTAGTTATATGACAGACAGCTCCATTGTCTATATTAAGAGTTGTACTGGTGATGACATTGACACGACATTGTGCGCTCTTAGAATTTGTCTGGTTCATACATTGTCTGAAATAAAATTTGCATGACTAGGTAATTATTCTTTTTCAATAAAAAATGTAAAATATTTGGAAAAAAAAAAGAAAAAGAAAGAAAGAAAAAAAAGTAAAAAAGGGAAAAGATAAAAAAGGAATTTAAGTCACATGCCATTAATATGCAAAGATAGTTTACGACTATCAAGATTGTACAGAAACATGAAAAACGAATATGGTTTGATGTCATTTTTTTTTTAAATCTAAATTTAAATTTAGCAGGCACAAGCTGCTATTTCTACTGGCGTTTTGACTTCTTCTTGCGATTTATTTCATATGCAACTCACATATACTTACCTTCCAAATCGTCTTGCGTGGGTGTGATTAGTCAATTTTAGTTTTTTGTTTGTTTTTAATCGATTTAAGGATTGATTGTCAATTTTGTTGCTTGCATGGACTGATGAAGGGAAGTGAGCCTCGTGCAAATGAAGTGAACTGCGAAGCAATTCATGTACCATTTGCACGAGGTTCACTTCCCTTCATCAGTCCATGCAAGCAACAAAATTGACAATCAATCCTTATATTTACGTTAACCAAATTTAAAACTTCGCCACCAGATTGCAAAATTCGGTCGCAACAGTGTGACGTAAGTGCGTAACTTTGTAACATTGTTATACTTATCGTACATGTGTGCACAGTAGTGGAACAGCAGATAGTCAACTATTCTCGTCGCCAAGGCAACACAAAATATAGTGCCATACACGTTTTGATTATTACGATGTTGATACACATAGATACGATATTTTCAAGGTAAAATATTCATTAATAACAAATATTTATGATATTGTATAATCAAAACTTAGCAATACCCATATAAATACGAATTTAGAGTGCAGTGTTGACAGTATAGTATGTGTGTAATTTGGTCACTCGAGACACAGGGACTCGGTTAAAAAAATGATGTGATGCAGTCTAATAGCCGGGATATTCATAGCTCGAGGAAAAGTGTAACAATGTGGATTTTAGTCGCAGGTTAGCTGGTGATGTACATGGTGTTCTTGAAATATTGGATTTCATTGTCGCACTGGCGTTTTGGGATGTAAATTCTGATAATAGTAAGTAAGGAAACATTGATTTGAAAATTGGCGGTATTCGACGGCCGGGAACTTGTGTCCTCCATATGTTTTAGATTGAGTCAAATTACGACAATAATGTGTCCCTGTTCTCGATATAGCATACTTCTGCTACCAGTCTGTTTTGTGTTGTTAAATAGTGTTAAAATTGAGGTTTATTTTCTGTGACCACTAAAACGGTATCAAGCAAGGCATTCGAGATACAGCTAACGTTAGACCTACTGCGCTACGTAGGTCATGAGCTCGGTGCTATCGAGAGTGTCAGTGTTCTGTCAGATCCTGTTTTCTAAACTGTCTGCATTATACTGGCATTTTTATTAGCACATAAAGCGGCTATTCTATTTGTGTTCATATACGTTCATAACAATGTTACACAATTCACAAAGTGAAAGTGCATTCAAGTCTGAGGCGGTACAGAACTCGATCGCCATTGTAAACTCAGTGAATGTATTCACACGCCGGCAACAAAGTGATGTGTCTCTCAGAATAGAAGCACGCGACCCAAAATCTTCAACGGGAAATGAAGTGATCTGAGTTTACTATATTCATTGAGGCGGAGCGAAGTGAAAATGTAAATATTTTGTGTTGAAAGTATTTCCACTGAAATAATAACAAGATATTGTATATTTTGTTTGATTTCCTAATATCGACACATTTGGTAGAGCCACTGAATCTCAGCATTGGATCATGATACAGATAACAATTAACACATGCCATCCTATTTGGACGTTAACTTCGCAGCAGATTTATTATAAACTCTTGTCTATAGTAACATAAGTGGAAATCTGTAACTGTTACTGTTGTGTAACTAACCTTTTCACAATTATAAACACACTGAAAATGCAGTATACTAGAGTTTGAAATTTGCAGACGATCATTTCGTGTGCAATAAATCTAGCGTTTTTGAAATGAATTGGGTCTTTAAGAAAGCATGCCCATTTGAATACATTAAAGACTATTGTAGGGTTTTCCTTCTCGCAAGCGCTAGGGTTATGCGGATGTGTCCAAATCAATATCCGGGCACTTGATTGATGCGTTTATAGTGCCATCACACTGAAATGCGATACCAAAACACGGGTAGTTTGATACACCATCCGGTCGCATTATGATGTGAACAGGAAATGTAATGAAGCTATTACTTTAATTGGGTGATTGCCATAATCATGTATATTGCGATCAATATTTTAAAACTATATTGATATTTTGATATAAATCACACTGTTTAGTCTAAACAGAACGGTGGTATGCAATATAAATTCTGTTATGCAATATTGTACTAACAAACCTGAGGTGGTAGCTCAGCGGTGCGATAATCCATAAGATAACAACAGTGAAAATACCAAACAGAAATCAAACACAAAAGAGTTCATATCGTAAATGGCACGCGGCCAATGACACATTCCTCGAACATGTACGTAGATATATCTTAATGTATAAGTTATATTTATCGCATGACGCAACTTTATTTATAGTAGCAAGGACGACATTTCACTTAACATTCTCAAATGACAATGTTCAAATTTCTGTCTTGTCTTTTTGTCTGAAGGTGATATTTTCCAGTTATCACACTTACCCACTGTCCGAAAGCGTCATCGAGATATTCAATGTGCACGGACAGCTCATAATCCCCTGCTTGTTCTCGAGTCCTGTTGAGTTCACCAATGTAACTGTTATTGTGTCGTTTCCATAAACGGTTACCTGTTAAAGAATAGAAAAATACATGTATTAAAGGCCAGTAAATAAAACAGCTTAAAGGGGGAGCTGCCCTATAATTATATGTAGCTCGAGATCTGACGAGATTTTCATAATGGACGTGGCAATTTCAAAATTAAGCAGCCCCCTGCTTCAGCTTAAAAATCACTGAATAACAGTAGACTTATCAATTAGTTTGTATTAAAATTTTTCACATACATTCATCTAACTGGTAGTTACATACAGAATGAAAATTAGAAAAGTTAATGTTGTAATACGTGTGTAATGTAGAGAAATATATTTGAATTTCAGCTTTGTGTTGTGTTGAGTGGTTTTGATTGACAGGGTCAAAGGTAATATTTACATGCAAGATGATTGAACTATGTATCCAAAACATTGTGAAAAGCAATTAAGCTATTGTTTTATTTAGTACCATTTATGACCCAAATATGGTACACCTGGTAAATTAGGGTATACAGTTCTGACTTTTTCAATCAAACAAGATAGCATTAATTCTCTCACTGATCCAATCCAAACAATTTCTTCTTTATCCGTTTGCCTACGTAATGCTACTGTCTTTCTTTCCAAATAGCGTGGATCTCTCCACACACCTCGATCAGATAACATTTTCCAGAATTTCTTGTATTTAGATTTCCTAACTAAATTGTTTCCCTCTCTGGCACACTGACCCCTGCCTAGCCATGACTGATTAGTGTGTGCGACACATGGGTAGCATAGGCAGTGTGGACATTCCTCTGGATGGCTACACAGGTGGTTATCTTCAGCAGTACTGGGGTCATCATCTCCACCATCACTACACACGTTTGCTTCTATACATTTCTCTTGTCATGGCTCTGTATCCTTCGTTATCTTTCCAATTTCACTACACACGTTTATTTCCATACATTTGTCCTGTCTTAGCTCTGTATTCTGTGTTATCTCTCCAATTTGTTGACTTGTCTCTGTTGTTTCACTTATTATATCTAGATCCCATTCCCAATTGCTATTTTCCACATTACTAGCCATAATCACTTTCGTATAATCACCGATTAATTCCAACACTGCAACAACAAAGATCCCAGCATGAAATGAGCGGGACAGGGGCCCCGGGTTGGTGTGACAAATGGGTTTTATGCTGTACCTTGATAGAACAATGTAAGGATCATTAAAGGGGATTTAATTTTCATTTAATTTTAATCGCTTATCATTACTTTTGAAAAGGGAAATATGACTGAAATGAATTAACTTTATCAATTATAGAAGTGTTGATTATACTTGTCACTCCAAAACTTAACCATAGAAACAGAAAATGAATTATCTTATTGCAAATAACCTATCTGTCCCCTCTACACATACAAGGTACAGTATAAGGAAGTCATCGTTTTTGGCGGGGACATATTCCATTATGAGAATAGGGAAGCTACCTTTATTGACTGTAACCAATTTTGCTTATAATTATTTTAATTAATTTAATCAATTTAATTCTAAATAATATTTATTTGAAACATATTGTCTAAAACTTTTTTGAAACTGAAAAATGACGAAGATAGCATAAGTGTGATTTTAAGGAAAAATAAAGACTCTCCCTTTGAAATGGAATTGTCCAACTATACTCACCAGTCTCCATCTAGTTTTATGCATTCCTGTTATTGTCAAAATGGCAGAATCAAGTAGAATCAGAGAACTCAATCGAGAAATGAACCAAAGGAAAAGGAGACCAAGTGACAATCCTGCAGATCAACAGAAAAGAAATAAGAAAAGAAAAGAACAGGTGTCAACTAAAGTGCGAACCCGATTTGAGTTTATGTGTAATGATGAAGCAGAAAAGTGCCACATTTTCAATAAAATGGATACAATAAAAATGAAGTTAGGAGAAGGGAAGATATCTAACATTGGGACAAAAGATCTCCTGAACACTGTTTTTGACTTTTACATAGAAAACAACTTGACATCAAGGTCAGCAAGAGACAATATATGCTCTACATCAACATCATCTGAAGTACCGCCATCGTATCAATATCTTGAGATGGAAAATGCTCTTAATGAAAGCATATTTATGGCAACACCTTCAGCAATTACCAATTTTCTCCAAAAAATTCAAAATCATCAGCAGAGTTGTTCTAGTGAAATACAAGTGAAAACAGAAGAAAAGTTTAGGAATGTAAGCAAATTCATCATGAAATGCAGTGAAGGGCATACATTGAACTGGTATTCATCCCCACATGTGGAAGGAGGAAAGCTCTTCGGTAACCTGAAGTTAGCGTATGGCTATTTCTCATCTGGCATGTTACCTGCTCAGTTTGATAAATTTTGTAAAGGAGCACATCTTGGAACGATGGGAGAAAAATATTTGTCAGATTTACAGGATAGCTATGCACCAATTGTGAAGGAATTGTCTAAAAAAGCACTGAAAGACGCCCTCCACGAGGAAATAGCATTTTCTGTTGCTTCCGATATGGAAAATGGTATTGGCATCATGACTGATGCAAGGCACTGCTGGCGGCGAAATTCAAAATTCACGGATGTTGCATGCTTGGGAGATTTAACGCACAAAGTGCTAAAAATTGAAACAATCAGCAAAATAGATGATTCTTGCAGTCAGCGACATGAACTTATTGGTGTCCGAAGGATATACGACTATTTAGATGAAGGACAAGTACCTGTAAAACACCACGCTCATGACAATAATGCTTCCGTTATTAAATACGTTCGGGAGGACAGAGGGGATACACAGAACTGCAATGACACTTGGCACATGACAAAAAGCATAGGAAGAGCGGCAAAGAAAATAACACAGGGAACAAAGAAGAATCACGGGAAAACATGGCACAACGAACTCTCTGACAAAGCAGCATCTATACGAACACACATATACTGGTGTATACAAAATTGTGACAAAGACGCCAAAAGGCTAAGACAAAACATTTCCAACATTTCTGAGCACTACAAAGGAAATCATAAAGCATGTGACAGAAAATCAAGATGCAAATCTGATCCAGGCTATGAAAGCACAAAAAATACTATTAGGTCTCCAGAGGCTGAAAAAATGTTGAAAGATTTCCTTTTAAAATTACAAGTATACAAAAATGCTGAAGATTACTGTTATTGTAAAGACACACACTACGTGGAATCATTCAACAATTCCCTCCTACAGTACCATGACAAACGGATTGTATTTAATGAATGCTCTTACAAAATGAGAATCAATCTTTCGATTCTAGACTGGAATGAGCATGTTGATAGGCCAATTACATCAAGGCAAACCATATTTGAAGACATGAAAACACCTCGACAAAAGTTAGGGTCCTCTGTCCACAAAAGGAAAACATACAATTTTGGTGAATACATATGGGTTCTGTGGATGGAGCATATGTATACCAGCTAGATGAAAAAGTTGTGTATGAAATATTTATTACAAATTTTACATTTAACAAGATACCGGTGTCAGTGTTGTTATAGTGATTTATGTGTGACCATTTTGAAAACAAACTGGAAATTTACTTCATCAATGATAGCGGTAAGGTAGGACAATTGTGCTTTGTTTATACATGTGTTCCCTGTATTGTTATCAGCTCTGTGTCTAAAATTAGATTGCAGTGTGGATCCAAGCCCTAGCAGCCTGCCCTTAACTTCTCCCTTTACACTAGTCACAGGCTAAAAATGCTGGGGTACCCTGGTACCGCATGTTGGGGGGGGTTTTAAACGCAAATGATCTAAGCTACCGCCCCCCCCCCCCCTCCCCCTCACCCTCATTTTTTTTTTTTTTTTTAAAGCATCGTTTAATTTATATGTATGATATGATCTTATAGTGTGAAATGAAGCTTTCTTTTCTCCTTTTCCTATTACGAGAGAAATACTATTTTTGTATTTGGAAAATCGGTAGGTACCAAATAACTATTGTTGGTACGATAATAATGAGTTAGCGAAAAACAATCGTCAATATCCCCTAATTACGAAAGATCAACATTAAGGTTTTTGTTCTTTTTTTGAACTGGACATATTTTTCACGTGAATAGCGTGGGACACATTATTTTAAGATAAAGCAACAAGTGTTATTTCAATACAATAACATATCTATATATTGTTATATATTTCATTATAATGTATTGTCTAATATGTTAAAATGCCTATTACATGAATCAACTGGAAAGTAAGGTTGTGATTTTAATCTTAATTCTAGGTATGTATTTATTAATATCTCAGTATATTGAGTATATTGATTGACGCAGGAATGATGACCTCGTTCCAGGTCTCGCAGCAGAATATATATCGATCATTGATATCATCAGTTACTAAGTAGGTAGAACTTGTCACGGTCTGTCATACATATGTACTTAACGCATTCCAATGTCAATGTATACAATTTCATTTCAAAATATTTATCTTATTGATAATCAATACATTAAAGGGATTTGGCATACATTCTTAAACTTACAATGCCCTCTCCAGCCGTGTAAACATAGCAATAAAGGATAGCCCGTGATAACACATTTTCAAACAAAAATTCGTACTCAATATTAGTATTCTAAGTCACATAGAAACTTACGGAAGTACGAGGGGTAGGGCTATAGGAAAGGGAAGGTCTGGCTGCCTAGGTTGTTCACTTACTAGTTTCTAACACTTTTGTTTGATTTAATGAACGCCACTCAATCAGTGCTGTTTGATTTTATGAATGTACGTCATTGCAATTAACAGGCGTAGAGACTACAGTGAATATATCATTTTATTTGTTGTAACAAAGTTCATTGCATTCAACATCATCTTAATCATCGTCAACTTTATCTCCCCTGGCGGAACATATATAGGAGGTTAAGGACAGGAAATAGACAAAATTAAAGTAACGAATAAGGAAATGGATACATTTTATAGTTTACTCGAACCCTCCTAATGGTAGGTGTAACTACATTATCTAATCAAGAAAGACAAGCATTGGGTGCGTGCCTTCGAAACGTTACACACTTCAGGTGAAATACTTTTCGGTTGAATTGGTCATGCAAAGGATTAACGCCAAGAACGGTTATGAGAAATCTTTGATGTCCATGCTTTTTTAAAAGGCAAGAATAAATAAATTCAAAACTTCTCCAGTACATTAAACATACGGTTTTATCCGATTTTGCGCCGTTTTGTTCAGAAGTTGTAACGAGTTGAAGTGTGACGTCACCTATTTCATGAGGTATCGCTCACACAGTGTCCTTTGTTTAAGCAATACATAGACTTTTGTTTGGCTCGACGAGGAAATTGATCCCATCAATTTTCCCGCAAGGGAGAACGTCCTAATAAAGGAAAACGTAAGGTAATATCAAGGAAAACATGCGGAAAAATAAAGGTAATATAGAACAGATAAAGACTCCACATGTCGACTTTCACGAATGAAATGGCAGAGCAGAGTACAGTTCTTACTTCATCCTATCTCAACACTATACTGTCTACTTTAAACAACACAGTGTCACAACCTTTATCATAACCTGAGGGCAAACACTCAGGGAAGCCCAAAGGTGAAGCAACGTCTATTGATACATTAGGAGAAAACGTTTATAAACAAAAGATCATTTGCGGTTTTATAGTGCAATCGCACTAAAATGACACTTGAAACATTATTCTTTAATGAATTAATAAATTTCGGGACAGGAAACAGAAAGGAAACGCATAGTAATGACTCTGAGAATATGTTCAAAACGTTTCTAATATAGGCAAATAATTGAAAAGTCCTGTCAGTGACAATACGAAATGCAGTAATTCAACAACTCGTTGAACATAAGCGACACCTATCTACAAATTCGACCCGAGATCTTGACGTCTAAAATGTCACACTGCTCTTGAAATAAATCTAAACATGTTACGACCTAAAAATAAATAAATAAATAAATAAAAAGAACAACAAAAACACAACGGGCAACAAATCTAAAAAGAAAAAGCGGAACGCTTATTTTTTCATTACTAGGTATTGGTATGGATGTGTACAACGTAACATTAATTTGAGGTAGGATTGGTTTGGTTTGATTTATTTTGTTTAACGTCCTATTAACAGCTGTTGTCATTTAAGGACGGCCTCCCGTGCTTGCGCAGTGCATGCGTGTGGTAAGTGCGTATGTGTATTTGGGAGGCTGTGGTATCTTTGTTTGAGGTAGGAAACAAACATTTGTTTCAGTACACTTAATATTGCTATTTAACGTCTTAAAAGAGTGCAGATCATATGCGGAGGGAGTCCACGGTTGGTTGAGCCACCAAAGTACCATTTTGAGCGGCATCAATCTTAAATATCATTGCCTTGACATAATGGCATGCCACTCGAAACAGCTATATTATACTGACAACTTCTTACACCTACGCCGACTCATTTATATTTCCCCTCCCACAGGCAATCCTGTGTTAATCAAAATGCAGGTGTTAATCAAAATGCAGGTGTATATACAGCGCCCACAGGTAAGGGTGGCTAGCAAGATCAACAGAACAATGAACATGTTAGTGTCAGGTCATGTAAGTGCGTGTACTGTCCCCACAAGCAAACGAATGGATGGATGGACGAATCAATTATATAACCCGTGTTACGAAGAGAAAAAACCGGATGGAAGGACGAACACATCAATTATATAACATGTTAGATGTTCTGCGTCATGGTATAAGCATTATTCACATAAAAAACTATAGCATCTGGTCACAAATTAATCAATACTGACTTTTCAATATCCCCAAACATTTTATATTGATAATTATTTATTTGTCTGTCATGTATCTACTTATCTTGTACTTTATTTTACCTGTGTTTTATGCTATTTTTACCTGGCCATTACCTGTGTTTTATGCTATTTTTACTTGGACATTACCTGTGTTTTATGCTATCTTTACCTGGACATTACGCCATCTTTCTCTCCGGGGTAGTTTTTTTAGATGGTTGTTTAAAGTGGATTAAATAACACTTGCTTACATTTTAAGTTTTATAATTCTTACCAAAAGGATATCAATTACACCCAAATAATAGATACTTCATAAATTGCGTGAACATGAACACCACCAGATTGGGCAGCCCTGTTAAATGGCTATGAATATCAAAATATTAAAAATATCAAACAACTGATGTGTGGTATCTTAATGATGGAAGGAACTAAATTAATCAACATATGCATACTTTAACGAAATATCACATGTTCGGACATCAAAATCAACCTTAAACCTAGCCGATATTTTTTAAAATTGATATTAAGGTTCTACTGCTCATAAAAACTGCAATAAAGTGATACCGGTAAAGTGGGACCGCGGTGGCCGAGGGGTTAATGTGTCCCGACACTCAATCACTAGCCCTCTACCTCTGGGTCGAGAGTTCGAAACCTACGCGGGATAGTTGCCTGGTGTTGACTGTAGGCGGGTAGTTTTGCTCTTGGAACTCTGGCTTTCTTTCGCCTCCAAAACCTGACACTTCGTTAAATGACCCTGGCTGTTAATAGGACGTTAAACAAAATAAGCCAAAATATATCAGTAGTTAATCAAACAATCTATAATATACTTACCATAGTTAGTGAAACAAGTACGAGCAATAACGATACAGACATCTTCATTTTGAATACCACTGCATCCCGTACGCATGACGGGAGTGTAAAATTCGCAGAAACTTATCAGGAGAAAATCGCAGTATACTTCTCACCTGTCGAAGGTAAACAATGGAATGCAGTCTATGTTGTGATAGACAACTTCCTAGTTCAGTAAGTATGCGATTCCTAGACCGCGGCAACCTGCATTATCAAAAACTATGTAACTATAAATTTTCTTTGAATAGGTACTGTACAAAAAAGGGAGAGATAACGTAGAGGACTTGAACAGCCGTTTGTAGTCTGTAATGCGTCGGTTTAATATAAAGAGAGTAAAGGTTTACACGAGTTCGTGGATTATCAAGAGGGTAAACAAGCTAGATTAATGGCGGACCTGCAGTGTGTCAGTCTCTACACCTTCAGCTGATCTCTGAGTCAAATATATATTTGTATGGTTCAAATATTACAATACACACATTATTGTGATATCATCGAACTAAGGTGAACGAAATGGCAGGTTCCTTGACCATTTTAACTCAAAAAAGTGACCTCGACCTTTTAAACACCTATTGCACATACAGTTGAGTGTAGACTAAAGGTTACACAAAGTGCACTCCGTTTGGACTTGGAGTGCACTCCGTTTGGACTCCAGGTAAACTTGGAGTGCACTCTAAGTTTACCTGGAGTCCTATCAGGCTCCAATTCTACCTGGGTACACATGTATCACATGTACCTGAAACCAAGTACATATACACATAATGTTTATATATAGATGTATACTCATATACATTAAGACTCCTAAAACATGTAACAATAAGATATGTGTTACTGTTTTATCTTTTGTTTATATCATATAATTTTGTTGGTTTATTTTTATTTTGGTTAACAAACAATGCATCTAATATAATTGATTTTTTTTTATTAGAAAACCCTATATAAGTGACTGAATAGCAATGGCACTTTGTTGAAAAATATATGACAGCATTCCTTTGATTTGAAGAATTTTAACAAGCCACGCCGTAAATGAATAGAAATTGGGAATAAACAGAAATGTATTTGGCAGGTTGTTTGTGGTCTCTCAAAATGTAGAATCTGAATGTGTATTGGAACTATCTTGTACTCAAATACTACTGTTTTTAATATTTCAAATACTTTACTTCCAACAGTATATATATTACTTAACATACAATACAAAATAAAGCTTGTTTTTTATCACCTTGATAGCATATTCTGGATCCAATGTCTAGTTTTGTTTAGAGTTTAACATCAGACTTACATTTCCATTTGGTAAACCAACTGTTTGTTTTTTTGTTATACCTGCCTCATTAAATCCAGGTCATACATGGAGTTCTTTTAACTGTTATGTAAGATACAATCCCGTGTTTTAATGTCCTTTACAAAAATTTCATGACCAATGGGTCTAATGTTTCCCACTGGGGAGGAGGGTAACATTTACTATAGTTTGTATAGGGAAATCACATTTTAGAACATTATTTGTTCCACTTGCCATTGGAAATAATACGAACTTGGTTAGAATCATCAGTATGTGATGCCTGTTGTAAATTACATGTAAATTGGCCCTGACTGACCCCCAGGGGCTTAAGGGCGGGGCCAAAAAGGGTCAAATTTACGGAAATTTCAAGAAACTTCTTCTCAAGACCTAATACGGAAGAATTAAATACTCCTCATAAATGGACGTGTCTTAAGGTGCTTTAACAAAATTGTGAATTTCACTACCCTGGGGAGGGGGTAAACTTTACTATAGTTTATATAGGGAAATCACATTTTTGATTATCATTTGTTTGATTTCTATTGTAATTCATTCTTACTTTGTAAACATTTTCAGCATATGGGATAACCGCTAAATGGTATGCACATGATGGCCTTGACTGACCCCCTGGGCTGATGGGCGGGGCCAAAAAGGGTAACTTAGATATTTCAAACTTCAGGTGACCGTTAAGGCCCATTTGCTTTTGTTCATTTTTGACTCTAAAAGGCAGCCATATTCTTAGGAATGTACATGTTTGGAGTAAGATGCCTATTTGTAAATGAAGGGCTACGGAGGCTACCAATAGTTCACAAAAAACTATCATATTTGCTTCTTAGGTCACCCCACCTTTAAAACTTTTATTCGTGTGAAGCTTGTAAAAAGAACACGTTGTATCCAAATATTTTACCTTGAAAATGCATATGATGCCACATAGCAGTGCGGTATCATGACAACCCTTCGTAAAGCTGATATATAGGGTAATCAACTGAATTCCTAGCGGATTTCTAGGTCATCTGACCCGACGGGTCCGGATGCCCTATTGTCGTGCTGTTTCGTCCATCGTCGTCCGCCGTACGTCAGCATTTACCATTTTAGACTTCTTCTCAAGTTCCACCTGAAGGACTGAACTCTTACATGCCTTAAACGATCCTGAAATGATCACAACCAAGTGTTGTAATTTCTTAGATCGATCTTAAATCCAGGATGGCCGCCATGACTAAAAGTACCACTAAACTTGCTACTCAGTATGTATACCAGTGTTGGACTTC